>NC_133138.1:74946790-76146790 GCF_048418815.1 Hemitrygon akajei
TAGATATTGTTTTTTTGCGTGACTGTATGTCTACTGCCATCTTACATGTCCCTTGTGCTGTGTCTGGCTGTTGGTACTGTGTTCTACACCTTGGCACTGCAGGGACACTGATTCATTTGGCTCTATTCATGTATGGTTGAATGACAATTAAACTTGACTACATGATCATTGTACTCAATTACAAGACACTGAAGATCAAATTCATTCCTTAAATTTCTTCAGTGTGGGGGTCCAACCTTTCCAGCCCTCTATCCCACACCAGGATTATCTGAAGCGTGTCATTCCTCCCTGAATAGAAGCTTAACCCTTCCACCACCACCCTCATCATTCAGACGAACTCTTCCTTACGTTGAACAACTTCTCCTTCAACTCGATTCGCTTTCAAAGCTGTGGAAACGGGGACTTACTGTACATAGGTCCGAGATGTCCCTTCCTCAGTACTTCTCAGACTCCTTTTGTCATCTCCTGGTGTGTTAAAATGATGAGTGTATTGCTGCTGCTTTCTGCACGCGTACGGAACGTGGAAATTTCATTACATTTGCTCCCAACTCCCATTCTGTTCTCACTTTTACACAACTCTCCTCCTTCCATTTCTGACATCGCACTGTCATCTTGTGTTAACTCCAGGAAGCTTACAATATTTAGGACAAATTCAGCAACTCGTACTTGTTTCAAGAACATTCAATATTGATGAAGAATAAACAAATATAAATTTACAATAATAAACTATCTAGTATCACACCTGACCCACTCGCCCATTCCCTTTGAACTTGACAATGGCCTCCATAATAGAACTTCAGGTCTTGAAAGCCTCAGGAAGTCAAAAGCCATTGCAACAGCCAATCTTTAGTCAAGGGCCGTTGGCAGTTCCTAAAGACACACAGAGGTTTTCAACCAGTTTGAACTAACCGGCATCATTATACCAAGGGCATTTGGCATTAACAGAGTGAGATACAGCAGTAAGAAAGTTAAATTCTGTCTGCATTTCCTTCCTTTAATCTGCCCTCAAAAAATGAGCATCAATAAGCTTATGGGTAGTTTTCTGGTGTTCCTAATCCACTGTGAGGCCTTTCTTAGTTGCAATAAAATCTGAAGCAATACTATTTCCAACTGAAAGGCAATGGCAATGGGTACTTCTCCCTCCCTCTCCCTCTCTCTCTCCCTTTCTCCCTCCATCCCTCTCCCTCCCCCCTTCTCTCTCTCTCTCCTCCCCCCCCCCCCTCCTTCAATCTGTCTCTCTCTGCCCTGTAGCGAAAAGACTAAGAATTGAAACAGATGTGACAACGGGATGCATCTGAGCAGGTCTGTGTATCAGCAAACCAGAGATGACAAGAGCTCATTAAACCAAAAAGTGCTATAAATCAAGCCCTCAAGAATTACCTAATGCCATGTGGCCTTTGACCAACACTTGACATGCAATCGAATTTTCAGTCATATTTGCATTTTCTTTCATGCTATGATTAAAAAGGAAATTCATTCCTCCGATTGACACAAGGAGCATCTTCGGCATGGTTGACTGCTTGGCCCCCTACATATAGGGTAAGGCAGCTGCTGAATGGGGATATTCAATCAGATAATTATCCACATTTCCTGCAATTTTATTCTTAAACTCAGAATCAGAATCAGGTTTACTGTAACTGACATCTGTCATGAAATTTGTTGTACAGCGCAAGTAATAAAAATCACCATAATTTACAAAAATTTGTAAATAATGAGGTCATACTATCTGTACTTGTAAATTTTTGTTCTTACATCTAAATCAATATTGCCATGTCCAGAATAGGTGGACACACTTGTCTAGAGGATACAAATACCTGTATATACAATAACTCCACAACAGCAATGTGCGCGATTCTACACTAGATATCTGATGGAAAGTGACCGACCTGAGTTCAAGAGCAATATTTGAATGGGAACGTGTACTGGGGCTTATTCTTGTGAATCTCAGTTCACATGAATTTCATTTCATGCACTTCTCAAGGAGGATGAGTGATCATGAGCTGAAAGATCTTGCAAGTTCTCCTATCCTGACTGAAGATCAAAACATTCTGGACTTCAGACTTCTGTTGTGCTGCTCACTGCCAATTTACCTGCTTTCACCAATGAGTTTGCAGCTCCTGAACACAGTGCTTCATCCAAAAGCTCCCAAAGCCTCCCTTCTCTCAAGTTCTCATCTACTCTCTCTCTCTTCAATATAGCCAAGGAGGTCATTCAAGCACGAGCCTAAACTATTGAACCCAGATGATGCTTTAATCGAAATGGTTGTGGGAAGAACAGGGAGGAATCAGAACTACTTACAACATCTACAGCTTTGGCAATTATCAGGGGTGGGAGTGTTAGCCGGAAGAGGAATAACAACTGCTGAAAGGTTTCTACCGTCTTTCACAAGATCAACTGATGCAGCACAGAGGAGGGAGCGTATTTAGAATACCTCCGGTCAGCAGAGGCTCTCTACCTATACTCTATTTCATGTTTCACTCAACAGCCAGAATGACTTGGAAAGCTGCAGATTGTAGTATTTTATCCGGGCATGTAATGCAGAGAGGTTTCACTTCAGAAAGGCCTGAAATTATAGTTTTAATCGCAGGAAGTTGTTTCTCTACATTTGGGGAGTAAACTGTCATTCAAAGAATGACTCCAGGCTTTCTTACATTTCACTGTAATGTGCAGTTTAAGAGGCTGGTAGAAACCATCTCCTGTTTCTCAACATGCCGGTATTATCCTCCTCTTCGCCTCAGGCTCAACAGTGCAGTACAGGGAACAGTAAGGAATTATCGTCAAAGGGGAGGTTGGTGGGAAAATCAACACCTTTGTTGTCATGGATACATCACAAGGAAAGAGATAAAAGCTTCCATAAATTACAGAAATATTCTTGCTCTAATCAGTGTCAGAGAGAGAAAAAACAACATACTGAGAACTTGCAGCATCCTTCTGCTTGTTTGGACTGCAAACAATTATACTAATCCTCACCAAGGCTGACACTGGCAATTAACCCTTTGCTTTTTATCTTGTAGCAGAACCTTTTTTCCAACTTTTGTCACTTTGTTTTTGAGATAAAAATTAACAATTCTCTGGATTTAGAATTTTCCATCTCTTTCATCCTCTTTTTAAAATCTCCCTCACTTAACAGCTTCAAAGAGTCAAGATTAAACAAACCTGCAAGCTTACCTATGGGGTAAACAAAATATGTTTGACCTTTCCCCAGAAAACAGTGCTGACAATTTCATCCTATGTGGATCTATAGAGAATTATTCAAACTAGCAGAAATTAACAATAGAATAAAAAGAAAGGGGAAGTTTCCGCGTGTCAATTTTACCCTCTCTGCTGCACAAGGGAAAACAACTAAAAAGAAAAAAAATCCTAGAAATGTGCAGCTGGTCAAGCAGCATCTGTGGAAAGAGAAAGAGAGCTGACATTTCAGATCAAGCAGAACTGAGAAAGGAAAGCTTGTGTTTTCCCTTCACCCTTCATTGTGATTACGGCAGCCAATAGAAAAATCTGAGGAAATTCTTGCTCATTTTCCTGATATGAGCTCTGTAAAAGTCGCCAGAGATTTTTTTTTGATATACAGAAAAAGGACACAAGGCGGGATCGCATTCCCTCCTTGAGGAGAGTTGCACTTCATTCCAGCTACATCATGTATGGTGATTAGGTGGATAGTTGAAACAAATTCAGCAGATTCGCCGATTCTATTAAGTGATGCAATTGATAAGCATTCAATAAGATGTTCCTCGCTGCCTTCTACAGGCCAATTAGGGATGGGCAGTAAGAGCTTCCCTGCCAGCAACACCCACATTTCTTCAATGAATAAAAGAAAACATTCAGTAAGTTATGAAATAAAGGCTTTATCAGCTTATGGGTGGAATTACTAATCTGAGAAACTTGTCTGTGTGCCAATATGACAGCAGAATTTCATCTTTGAATCCCATAATTATGGTATTAATATTATTGCAAAGATTAATGGTTTCTGAGTAAATCACTTACAGCTGGTTTGCCACTTTGATTTGAAGATGCCAATTTACTTGTGCAGTGGAGCATAAATGTAAAACATTGCAGCGAGTTACTGCATCACCACATGTCTTGCATCACACAGCATAAATGAAGAATCTGGTTTCATGCCAGATATACAGTCAAGTTCCATGCAAGTAATCCATCAAATCAGAATATTTCCTTTAATAATGTGCGTTCCAAATTTTTTCTTAAAATTTCTGGGAAAATTGTCATCTTCTAAGCTCCTAATGTTATCGCAGCATGGTGTGTCAAGCATAGTTGGTTGCATTTTGAGCTGTGACAACTTTTCACTTTTCAGGTTGGCAGCCTCCAATTACCAGAACATCTCACATGCTAGGAAGTCCACCTCTCCATGCCCTTCACAAGAGCTGCAGCCCACAAAAGTTAAAAAATAGTTAATTTAAAATGAATTACTTACGTCTGCATTCATACTGTATGTGATTTTTTTGTATTTTTAAAACTTTTAAGTTTTTGGAATTCAAAAACTTACTTATCGCCCAGTACACTGCTGGCGTTTAGGGCAGCAATGAGGGTCCTCCATCTCTGGCAGCGTTCAGGGCTTCCTTCATCATGTCAGTAGCTTCCTCTCGGTTTTCACTACTGTCAGTCACACAGTAGTCACTACTGTCAGTCACTGGAGGCCCAGATGCAGAAGCATTCTTCATTGCTGTTGTCATAACAATTTTGTTTTACCAGTCAGGGTTGTTAGCCCTGAGCTGAACCCCTGAACCTGGAGGACTGGTGGATCACTGTTAGTCTGGCCTCTACCCTTTGACCTGTTTGGCATGGGTGACCCTACCAAGAGCCAAAGCATAATGTCCTGACACCAGCCAACATAGCTCTCTGGTCATTGAGGCACAGAAATCTCCAAGCCACGACAGGGATGTGGTCCTCTTCGACCACATTCAGATCTTTTAACTGTTAGAGGCCATCGCTTGTTTTTTTTTGTGTGTGTGTGGTAGAATTTGTAGCAACACCATACTGCTCTGTAACCTTTAGCACCATGAGATAAAGCTTAGAAGTGGTCAGTCAGACCTAATGAGACCAGAGATTTTAGAACGTGCCTGGCAAGAATCTGTAAGAATTAAAACACTTTAATACTGAGCTAGAGACATCCTGGGTTCACAAATCATTGAAACCAGAGATCAAGGCCTTGTATTTGAGGACCCATCATTGGCAGGCCCAGAGTTTGAGGCCTAGTGTTCGGTGTCTATCGAATTCTGACATCGATGTCGAGGATCAAATTCGAATTCCAGAAGTCAAGGCCCACTAGCTGGCACCCCAGGTCTGCGAATCTCTGTGTCCAAATCCGAATCTACTGGAGACTGGAGGCCGAAGAAGATGTCTTTTCTTAGGGATAGGGGACTCTGTGTGTGCATGAGTGGCAGGGAGGAACGGGAGATGTTCGTTTTTGTTTTGTTGCTTATTATGTTCTGTGTTATTCTGCCAAGCATTACAGAATGCATTCATAAATCTGATGACAGAGGGAAGAAGCTGTTCCTAAAGTACTGAGAGTGGATCTTCAGGCTCTTGTACCTCCTCCCCAATGATCACAACAGGAAGTGAGTATGTCACAGAGGGTGAGGATCCTTGGTGATGGATACTGCATTCTAGTGGTGTTCCACAGGACCCCTAATCTTTGTGATGTATATAAATAAAAATGTACATGGGTGGGTTAGTAAGTTTACGGATGTTGCTAAGGTTGGTGGAGTTGTGGATAGTGTAGAAGACTGGCAAAGAATACAGTACAATAAAGATGAGTGGCAGATATGGGCAAAGGAATGGCAGATGGAGTCTAATCCAGATAAATGTGGATAAATGCGGTAGCACAAGTGCATGAAGACAGTGCACTGTTAAGGCCAAGACAATTAACTGTGTTGCTAAGTAGAGAGGTCTTGGGGTCCAAGTTCATAGTCCTTGACACAGGTCGATAAGGTGGTTAAGAAGGCTTATGGAATGCTTGCTTTTATTAGTCAAGGCAATGAGTTCAAAAGTCAAGGGCTTATGTTGCAACTTCATAAAATTCTGGTTAGGCCCCATCTGGAGTACTGCATACAGTTCTGGTCGCCCCACTATAGGAAGGCTGTTGAGTCTTTGGGGCGAGTGCAGAAGAGATTCACCAGGACGCTGCCTGGTTTAGAGAGCATGTGCTATCAGAAGAGGCTGGATAAATTGGGTTGTTTTCCTTGGAGCGACGGAGGCTGAGGGGAGATCTGATAGAGGTTTATAAGATTATGAGAGGCGTAGGTAGAGTAGACAGGGAGTATCTTTTTCCCAGTGTAGCGATATCTAATGCCAGAGGACATGCATTGAAGGTGAAGGGTCGTAGGTTCAAAGGGGATATGATGGATAAGGTTTTTATTAGAAAGTGGTGGATGCCTGATATGGTGGCAGAGACATATACATGAGAGGCTTTTCAGAGATGTTTAGGAAGGCATATGAATGAGAAGAAGATGGAGGGAAATGGAGATTGTGAAGGTAGGAGGGATTCGTTTTTGGCTGTTTTGATTTACTTTTTAGTTGGTTCAGCACAACATAGTGGGTTGAAAGGCCTGCTCCTGGGCCGTGCTGTCCTGTATCCTCATTGGCAGGGAGGGTTCTGCCTGTGATGTCTGCACCCTCTTCACCCCCTTGCGATCCTGTGCATTGGAACCTCCATAATGGGCAGCAGAGCAACCGGACAGAATGGTCTCCACCATACATCTATAGAAACTTGTAAGAGCCTCTACATGCCAAACCTCCTCAAACTTTCAACAAAGTAGAAATGCTCCAGGGCCTTCTTCTTGATTAACCTAAGACAGATCACCGGAGGTGTTGACGCCCAGAACTTAAAGCTGCTTCATTCTTTCCACGGCTGGTTCCTCAATGAGGCTGGTTTGCGTTCTCCTGACTTCCCCTTACTGAAGTCCACAATCAGTTCTTTGCCCTTGCTATCATTGAATGCAAGGTTGTTGCTGTGACACCTCTCAACTAGACAATCCATCTCACTCCTGTACGCCTCCTCATTACCATCTGAGATTTTACTAACAGTGGTGTCATCTGCAAATTTATAAACAGCATTTGACCTGCGCCTAGCCACACAGTCATGAGTGAGAGTGGAGCAGTGAGCTAAGCGGGCAGCCTCGATTTGATCATCAGCCGAGGCGAGAGACGCCATCATCAGTCTCTCACGCAGAATGCTGGTGGAACACAGCAGGCCAGGCAGCATCTATAAGGAGAAGCACTGTCGACGTTTCAGGCCGAGACCCTTCGTCAGGACTAACTGAAAGGAAAGATAGTAAGAGATTTGAAAGTAGTGGGGGGAGGGGGAAATGCAAAATGATAGGAGAAGACCAGAGGGGGTGGGATGAAGCTAAGAGCTGGAAAGGTGATTGGCGAAAGTGATACAGAGCTGGAGAAAGGAAAGGATCATGGGACGGGAGGCCTCGGGAGAAAGAAAGAGGGAGGGGGGCACAAGACGGAGATGGAGAACAGGCAGAATGATGGGCAGAGAGAGAAAAAAAGAGTGGGGGGAAGAAAACTAAATATATCAGGGATGGGGTAAGAAGGGGAGGAGGGGCATTAACAGAAGTTAGAGAAGTCAATGTTCATGCCATCAGGTTGGAGGCTACCCAGACGGAATATAAGGTGTTGTTCCTCCAACCTGAGTGTGGTTTCATCTTGACAGTAGAGGTGGCCATGGATAGACATATCAGAATGGGAATGGGATGTGGAATTGAAATGTGTGGCCACTGGAAGATCCTGCTTTCTCTGGCGGACATTGACTTCTCTAACTTCCGTTAATGCCCCTCCTCCCCTTCTTGCCCCATCCCTGATATATTTAGTTTTTTTCCCCTTCCTCTTTTTTTCTCTCTCTGCCCACCACTCTGCCTGTTCTCCATCTCCCTCTGATGCTCCCCTCCCCCTTTCTTTCTCCCTAGGCCTCCCGTCCCATGATCCTCTCCCTTCTCCAGCTCTGTATCCCTTTTGCCTATCACCTTTCCAGCTCTCAGCTTTACCCCACCCCCTCCGGTCTTCTATCATTTTGCACTTCCCCCTAGCCCTCCTACTTTCAAATCGCTTACTATCTTTCCTTTCAGTTAGTCCTGACGAAGGGTCTCAGCCCAAAACGTCGACTGTGCTTCTTCCTATAGATGCTGCCTGGCCTGCTGCATTCCACCAGCATTTTGTGTGTGTTGCTTGAATTTCCAGCATCTGCAGATTTTCTCTTGTATGATCATCAGTCTCTACTGACTGTGGTCTCCTGCTGAGGAAGTCAAGGATCTAATTGCAGAGGGAGGTATGGAGGATCAAGGTTTAGAAGGCTGGTGATTATTACTGAGGTGATGATGAGATTGAATGCCAAGCTATAATCAATAAACAGCAGCCTGATAGACTACTAAACACAAAGTACACTGCAGATGCTGTGGTGCAGCCTCCTCTATGTCGGCGAGACCCGATGCAGATTGGGGGACCGCTTCGTCGAGCACCTCCACTCCGTCTACCACAACAGACAGGATCTCCCGGTTGCCACTCACTTCAACTCTGCTTCACATTCCCATTCGGATATGTCCATACATGGCCTCCTCTACTGCCATGATGAGGCCAAACTTCAGCTGGAGGAACGACATCTCATATACTGTCTGGGTAGTCTCCAGCCCCTTGGCATGAACATCGAATTCTCCAACTTCCGGTAATTCCCTCCCTCTCTCTTGCCCCATCCCACCTTCACTCTGTCTCCTCTTCTAGCTGCCTATCACCTCTCATGACTCTGCCTTCTTCTACTACCCATAGTGCTTTCCCCTTAGATTCTTTCTTCACCTCTCCTGCCTATCCCCTCCCTGCTTCCCCTCCCCCACCCCTTGATCTTTCCTCTGATTGGTTATCCACCCTCCCCCCACCTTTTTTATAGGGCCCCTGCCCCCTCCTTCTTTAGTCCTGACGAAGGGTCTCAACCCGAAACGTTGACTGCTTCTTTCAATGGATGCTGCCCGACCTGCTGAGTTCATTAAGCCTGATAGACCATATGGAGTCCAAGTGCTCCAAAGCAGAGGAGAGCCAGTGAGACTGTGTCTGCTGCAGACCTGTTGTGGTAGATGAATTGCAGTAGTTCCAGGTCCACTGGAGCTCATTCTGGCCGTGACCAAACTCTTGAAGCACTTCATTATGGTAGGTGTCAGTGCTACAGGGCAATAGTCATTGAGGCAGTTTGCCCTTTTCTTCTTGGGCGCTGGTATGAAGCAGATGGAAACCCCTGACTACAACAGTGAGAGGTTGAAGGTGTCCCTGAAACTACAGCCAGTTGGTCAGCACAGGTACCCGTTTCTCAGGAAGCTCCGCAGCTATCTGATAATATCGATGTCCAATTCCCATATCCACAACCAATCAAACAGAACTGAAGTTAGCTTGAGCTTGTGGTGATACCTTCCACTGCCCTGACATCCCAGTGAGAAAGCCGAGGAGGGGAAACATCGATGCTACCTGATCTGCTGAGTTCTTCCTGCTTCCTCTACATGTTGCTCTGGATTTCCAGCATCTGCAAAATCTCTTGTATTACCGCTCACAGTTCTTCTTTCTAATAGTGAGTTTTATTTTTGGGACAAAATTGATTATTAGGCTGCTTTATCTCCAAAGCATGCAATTGATAGTTCAGTTTTGAATTAGCCAGTATTTTTGAGTGAGATTGTAGATGAACATTGTAAGTGCATATTAAGGGAATTTGTTGGAGGCAGAAATGTAAAAGATTTTCATTATTAGTTTCACTGTCCCTATAAAACCTCATTTATGCTTTTTAAAAATTAGCCAATGAAGTATTTATCTCATTCCAATGTGTAAACAAAATGCTGAGAGCGGAATTTAGTTTTGGAACATTAAATAAGAACTGAGCATGAGGGGGGAAAGTCAAAATCATTTAATTGACAACAGCCGGAAAAACTTATGTAAAACATGAAATGTTGGATTCACCACTCAGGATCTGTGGAAAATCAGATTTATTGTTATGTGCACAAGAACATGTATGCACAAAGTTCAAAGTTTAATGTACATTTTGTTATCAAAGTATGCATAAATTATACAATCTTGAGATTCTTCTTAACAGGCAGATGCAAAACAAGAAACCCAAAATAACCTAATTTTTTTTTAAAGTCCAACACCCAATGCACAGAGAGAAAAATGAAACTAATCAAATCAAACCATAAATCAAGCATCAGTTCAGAATGAAATTGACTCTGGTTCTGTCTCGTCCCCGCACGCCTCAACCCCTGGATCAGTCTAGCCTTCATTCAACTCGTCATTGTTTGTGGAGATAATTTATCAAAATTTTCCATATAAAATGCGTTATTAATTGAGTATTTGGTCAAATTTCTTGCTTTGAGAACCACCGGTAAACTGCTGCCCTCATTCAGTAGCATCATCTTAAACCAGAAAACAGTCCTTGTAACATCAGTACTGGCACAAAGAACCATGCAAGCAGGATTCACAGGAAGAAAATAAGTTAAACATTAATTATAGAACATTTTTACAAGGAAGTGCTTGTAGGATATTTGGGAGTAAATTCAGTGAATGTTCAAGATTCAAGAATCAAATGTCCAAAGAAAATGTCCATTTTAGTGCAAAGTGATCAAAGCGGTCATTGTAGTGACTGGGCAGAGGGATCATTTTTCAATTGTGTTCACATAAAGTATTCTAGAATTAATTCAGAACCAGATTGGGTCATCCCTCTGGGTTGAAATGGAAATTCAAGCAGCCAAGGGGTCAGGAAGTACAACATACACGGAAAGAAGCATCTTGGCTGGGATTAGTCATATTGTGTGTGGACAGGAGGGTCTGCAATGGGTACATAAAACTTCACCAGCACCAGCCTACCCACCATCAAGGATATATATATATACCGAAACATGCTGGAAGAAAAGGGCCAGCAGTATCCCACCCACTCTGCTCACGGATTCTTTCTCCTTCTCCCTTAGGGAAGAGGCTGCACAGCAACGTCACCAGGACCACCAGCCTCAAAAACAGTTTCTTCCCCTGAGCATCAGGCTGTTTCACACCTCCATCTGTTAACAGACCCCACCATACCCCCTTGATCACTTCCTGTCGGAGTCACCTTATGTACTCCAGTACAGTACCTAGCGGCACATTATGGACATTTAGTCAGTCCGTGTATATAAGCCAGTCTTATGTATTTATATTTATTCTGTTCTTGATGTTTATTCTGTGTTTTTTTCTGCTGCATTATATCCAGAGTAACAATCATTTAATTCTCCTCTACACTTGTGATGGAAGAATGGCCATAAACCATTTTGGTTCTTGAATCTTGAACATTCGCTGAATTTACTCCCAAATATCCTACAAGTCTGGATCATCTTCAATTTCCTGGAGCTTTGCCAAATCTGTCTTTTACGATGATGTCCATGTGACAACAATAATAATTCACAGTGTTTCATTCAGATGTCATCCCAGGCCATAGCAAGAAAATCCATAACTTTGTTTTGTCTTTGGAAAGAGCTCAGAAAAAACCTTCTGATGGCAATTCTTGGAATATATGATTCTAGCGCCATGAGCTAAAACTTCAAAGTAGTCAATCAGGGCCATATTAATAAGGCCAGAGATGTGAGGGCATGCATGGGAAGGATCCATAGTATTTAAAACACTTTGACACCAAGCTGAAGAGCCCATGGGTTCACGAATCAGTAAAACCGAATTCAAGGCCTAGTGTTCAGGAACCCATCAGCCCAGAGTTCGAGGCCTGTTGCTCAGTGACTGTCGATCTGGGCATCGACGCCAAGAGTCAAGGCTCAAGGGTCAAATCAAAAGTCTGGAAGTCGAGGCCCGTAGGGCAGCACCCCTGGTCTGCAAACCTCTTTGAGTCTGCTGGAGAAGCCTAAGGCTCAATGTCTGCCCGCATGTCCGAGTCCACTGGAGACGGGAGTCCAAAGAGAACATCCCGTCTTGGTGTTAGAGGATGTATGTACATGGATGGGAGGGAGGAACAGAAGGTGTTTCGCTCTTGTTTTATTGTTAGTTGTGTTCTGTGTTGTTCTGCCGAACATTGAAGGCATGATATGTTGGCACTGGAATGTGTGGCAACACTTGTGGGCTGCCCCCAGCACACCCTCAGGTATGTTGATTGTTAATGCAAATGATACATTTCACTGTGTGTTTCAATCTACACGTGATACATCGATTTGAACCTTGAATCCTCTGTCTGAGATTGAATAAACCTCAAAAAAATCCATTATCCCAGATCATTTGGATATTCACTTAACAGCAGCAGATTTCCTGTCATTAAAAATGTGAATATTTTAGGCAGAAACTCACAGAAATGCCCTGCTTCACTGTGGCTGAACAAGATCCATAGATTTGAAGTTCATTAGGTATATGGATGGTAGGGGTATGGAGGGCTATGGTCCCCGTGCAGGTTTGACATGGACTAGATGGGCCAAATGGCCTGTTTCTGTGCTGTACTTTTCTATTGCTCTGTGACATTTGGCTAATTTGTTGAAAATTTTTCAGTCAATTAATTGGCTTTTCTATTTTCTTATGAGTTACAGCAGAATCCCTTCTGTCTTTAAATCAGAGGCAGTATAAAACTTCATAAAGACTTTTAACTCTTACGGCAACACGTGTTCTAATAATTCTGGATAGCCTTCTTATCGCCTGTTACCTTGAACTATTTGAAGAGTTTGCCCCAGCTTCCCATTCAGTGCAAGTTCTTTGTCTGCTCTACTTCCTCAGAGAGAGCTATAGTGTCCCCCTCAGCTCAGTGAGGAAGGAAATCGAGCAATGGGATCTCAGGCAGAATATGAAGCCGCACATTCAAAGCACAAGTTATCCATAAACTCTTAAACCAGTTTCACTACTTCAGTTACTGCAAAATATTTCATTCGGCAATTGAAAGCGTTTGGAAAATTACAATTTAAACTCTCGGCTCAGAAATCTCTTTACAATGATGGAGATGGAAAAGTCCTTCTGGCCTGGCAAATTATATCACCATTCCACCAGGTTCTCTTTTGTCTCTTGACTTTTTACCGAGGTGGAAGTGCAACAAACATAATTATATGGGTCTGTACTACTTTAAAAGTTGTTTATTTTTGTGACCAACTGCTCTCCATATTGTTGCAAGATGACTTAGTGGAAATTTACTGGGAAAGAATGCCGTCTACTCGGTGAAGATCGACACAGGAAGTTATCTAATTCTGACACTGTATGCTCTTCCTTCATTTAATAAGGTACTCTTGTTAGTTTGAATTACTGATTACTTAATGGGACAAGATGACACAAGTGCTCACAAAACTACCAGATACTCTTGCTTTTACACTTCTTCTGAGCTGCAATCGCTCCAGCCTGCAGCCTGTAACTTCTCTATTAAGGATGCTCTTTTGAACTGACTAAACGACCTGGTGTTTTTGCGACTCTCCTGTGGGGTTTCAGCAAACTAGACTCTGGAGAGTGCAGGTAGAGCCGGGAAGCCATTACTGGCAGAGGATGCTACACTGAGGCCTGATGGTAGAAGGCAAAGCCATGGCCAGCTTTATTACTCTGTGCTGATTAAAGAGCCTAGCAAGACTAAAATCATCGAGGACAAGAGTGGAAAACAAACAGGTGCTCAGCACTGTCCACCTGCATTTGACTGGTCTCCCTGTCTTCTCATTGCTACTGTCAGGTGGGAGGTGCAGGAGTCTTGGGTCCCACACCACCAGGTTCAGGAGCAGTAGTTGCACAGCAGCCATTGGGCTCCTGGACGTGCTTCACTCACCTCAGCACTGAACGGGCTCCGCAGCTGTGGATTCACTTTTGGGAACTCTGCAGCTCATCTTCCACGTGCTTTGGTTTACTTTTTCTTACTATTTGTGTGATTTGATCAAGGTGTCAAGGCCGAGAGCAAAGGATGAACTGGTGTTCAGCTCACTACTCCAAGAAGTTAACTCACTTCAGCACTGAACTGACTTCATGGCTGTGGCCTGCGACCATCGACACTCGACTCAGCACTGAACTGGCTCTGCAGCTGCGGCCTGCGACCATCGACACTCGACTCAGCACTGAACTGACTTCATGGCTGTGGTCTGTGACCATCGACACTCGACTCAGCACTGAACTGACTTCATGGCTGTGGCCTGTGACCATCGACACTCGACCCAGCACTGAACTGACTTCATGGCTGTGGCCTACAACCATCGACACTCGATTCAGCACTGAACTAACTTCATGGCTGTGGCCTGTGACCATCAACACTCGACTCAGCACTGAACTGACTTCATGGCTGTGGCCTGTGACCATCGACACTCAACTCAGCACTGAACTGACTCTGCAGCTGTGGCCTGTGACCATTGACACTCGACTCAGCACTGAACTGACTCTGCAGCTGTGGCCTGTGACCATTGACACTCGACTCAGCACTGAACTGACTCGGCAAATGTGGCCTACAACCATCGACACTCGACTCAGCACTGAACTGACTTCATGGCTGTGGCCTACAACCATTGACACTCGACTCAACACTGAACTGACTTCATGGCTGTGGCCTGTGACCATCGACACTCGACTCAGCACTGAACTGACTCGGCAAATGTGGCCTACAACCATCGACACTCGACCCAGCACTGAACTGACTTCATGGCTGTGGCCTACAACCATCGACACTCGACTCAACACTGAACTGACTTCATGGCTGTGGCCTGTGACCATCGACACTCGACTCAGCGCTGAACTGGCTTCATGGCTGTGGCCTGCAACCGTTGACACTCGACTCAGCGCTGAACTGGCTTCATGGCTGTGGCCTGCGACCATCAACACTCGACTTAGCACTGAACTGACATCATGGCTGTGGCCTGTGACCATCGACACTCGACTCAGCACTGAACTGACTTCATGGCTGTGGCCTGTGACCATTGACACTCGACTTAGCACTGAACTGACTTCATGGCTGTGGCCTATGACCATCGACACTCGACTCAGCTCCTAACTGGCTCTATGGCTGTGGCCTGCAGCCATCAGGCTCCTGGGCCAGCTTCACTCGCCTCAGCTTCATGGCTGGGACTCACTTTCAGGGGCTGTGCAGTTAATGTTCTGAGTTATTTGTTTACATTTTTATTGTTTGCACAATTTGTTCTTCATTTTGCACATTGGGTGCTTGACCATCTTTGCTGTGTGAGGTTTTGAAATCTGCTCTATTGTGTTTCTTTGTTTTTGGGGCTGCCTGTGAGAGGACAAATTTCAAGATTACATACAGTATACCTACTTTGATAATAAATGTACTTTGAATTTGGAGGTAGAAATGGACACATGGTATCAGAAGTGCTTGTTGATGGAATTATGAAAATCCTATGGCCACCAAGTCTGAGTGATTATCAAGCACTCCTATAATCTTACTAACGCTATTTGCTTGCTTGCGTTTATTGTTTGCATGATTTGTTCTTATTACTCTCTGCACATTGGGTCTATTTTTAATGGGTTCTTCTGCATTTCTTTGTTTTGCAGCTGCCTGTAAGGAGATGAATCTCAAGAACCTGTAATGTATGCATACTTTGATAATAAATGAACTTTGAACTTTCATTTTAGACCAATCACATTTTGTTCTTTCCCCACGTTCCCCACCAATCCCCCGGATTCTGCCACCCACTACACGTTAACAGTAATTGACAGTGGGCAGCTAACCTACCTGTCTGCACATCCCTTTAACAAGACAAGAAATAGGAATACTCAGAACAAACTCACACAGTCATGGGGAGAACTTTCAACCTCCACACAGAGAGCCCAAGAGACCTAGGGGCAGCAGCTCTCTGAGCTGTATCATTGTGCCCACCTTTGCTTAAGGCCAGTGAGGAATAGACTATAAACGTCAGCCTGACCACGAACATAGAAGAAAGACCAGAGTCTCTTTGAACCATTGCACTGCAGAGGGTAATCTCAGACAACATCCTTCATCCCACCTCCCCAGTGCTGGGCCCAGAACAAAGTGAGAGCTCACCCACACTATGTAAACAAAGCTGCGGCAACAAAGTCAGTCAGAGGCAGCGCATTAACAGTAATAACCTCCAACCCTGGCGTAGTGGTGTGTCAAGTGTAAATGCCGTGGAAACGTGAGACAATAATGGACTTGTAATAATTCCACTTTATTTATGGTTTATACTTAGATTACTACAGGACAAGCTTCACGTCTGTGGAAGAGAAGGAAAGAGAGATAACAAGAGAATTGCCTGTTTTTGCATGCAACTCGAAGACAATAAATGTGGCAGGCCTGATTAATGCTGATGGCTAATGCAAGTAATTTGCAAAGCTGCACATTCTCCAGTAACTCATCCAGATTTCTGCATTTGCCATGTTCAGAATGCTTTGCTGCCTGAGAAAGGTAAATCTGACGTCCCAATGTGATAAAACTTCAGCTTTCTAAACAATAACAAGAACAGCTTGGAACTTCAACAAAAGGGTTTGCTCTATTGATGGTCCAGTCCAAGAATTGCTTGAAACTGAACAGATGCTTTATTACTCTTTTCTCCATAAACCCTAGCACAAGCCAAAATATACAGAGTAACACTTACAAAATGCTTGAGTAACTCAGCAGGTCAGGCAGCATCTATGGAAAGGAATAAACTGTCGATATTTAGGGCCGAGACCCTTCATCGGGACAAATATTTGCAGATTTTATGTAGATAATTAAATACAGCCAAACTCTACAGCTTATTTTGCCTGCAATGCATGGACAGTCTGAGGCTGATGAGTAATTTATCCTGTTCATTGATTGTCCACCAGATGTAAACAGGAAGATTGACCAAACGCTGCAAGAGTTGTGACCTATCGATTATAACTGCAAGTTGCCCTTCCTGTAAATAAAATGCTTTGTTTCCCCCTTTCTTCCTCACAACCAGAAGTATCTATGACTGATAGTTCAGGTTCTCACGCCAAAAAAAACTAAAAATCCCAAAATTTTCGGAGAAAGAAACTAAAAGGCAAGAGCGGAAAATGTTTTGTGTTGTCAGTGACATTCAATCTGTGAACAGGTGTGAAGTTCTGGTGTACTATTTCCTCAGCTCAAATTCCTGTCATAATTAGGGATCCGAGGCTTTTCTCTGCAGTGAGTCCCCAGCCTCTGGTCAAACACTCAGTGCCCTAACTGCTAAAGGCAGAATTAGAGCACAGAAAGGAAATCTCCCTTGACTTTCCACCCATTTGCCACTTTATTTTACTTCACCCTCCTGCTATTTTCTCCATTGTTTGAGAATTGAATGGGTATCGCAAAGATATGCATGAGGACCGCACCTGATCAAAACAATGCCCGAATATTTCCACGCACATGACCCAGAGACAGCGAAACAAATTGGCCATTCGTCCGTCCGAGTTCCTTCTGCAGGTTTCAGTAGGAAGCCGTGCATCAAACGCAGGATAACTTTTTAAATAACATTGCTATCACATTCAAGGTGTATTTTAACAACAAAGTTCACGTGCTTTCAACTTATCCAAAATGTTCTATTGTTTCACAACAAGCTAAAAATGAAACCTGGGTATCATGCAGTGCAGTCCATGGGATGTAATATATGACGTGATTTAATATTCACTTCAAATCAAGTGACCTGTTCTGTCAGACCTGTAGTCACCATCCAACAGATGTTCTCCTCTTCTTGTGGTGGCCATCGCTGTTCAAGGAAGTGCCTGTCACCTGAGGACGAGAAATCTTTTACAGCAGGGTGGACTAACATGTCTAGGTAATCCTCAAATTAATATCATCTTTATTAAAGCCACCAGTTTTCAATCAAACCTCACATTGATGTGCATGGTTAATAGTGGAGAGAGCTTGCATTGTCAGATTTTATAGACCTTCATTCTATTCTTCCTTCTAAAGAACCACATAGCTCATAACCATTTGTACAATGGGGAATTAAGTGAGTATCTCATCAGATGTATTATTCTTCTTTTGAAGAATGATTGTGTTCTCATTGTAACAACTAAATGGACAGCAAAAGAACTGATGATGAGCAGATGACACTACCTGAGGGAACAATGCTGAGAACCGTAAAGCCAGTGACCATGGAAGGAGTAACAGTTAGAAGCAGCATTTAATAACCTAGTTACCACCAGGAAACAAGTATCTCCCTTGGATTAATGTACTTGTCCTGTTTACTCCCAGACAGCAACAACCAGGAATACTGTGAGGGTAAAGTCAATATTTTACCAAAGTCTGCAGGGAAATAGAAGCCAGTTCTTTCTGATGAAGTCACTAATCCTTCAGTTTCTCTTTCTGTAGATGCTGCCTGACCTGCTGGGTGTTTCCAGCGCTTCCTGTTTTTGCGAGAATCATACAATCCAAAACAGACGCACAGAAGATAATACACTAAGGAAGAGGGTGTCCACTCTCGTGCTATCGTAGGTTTTCATAAAGAAAATGGCAGAGGTGTTTAAGATTAAAGGAAGCTGTAACAATTCCTTTATTGTCAATCAAACACAGAGCACAAAATGCAGGAAAGAAACCTTCAGGTAATTATGTCATCATGTCAGACCAGCCACTTGAAGTGGACTCCAACTCAATGTTAGTAGTTGTGAATTATGTCTATATTACTACCCAGAACATCACCATACACAGTACTCTGGTGGAATCTATTTCCTTTTCATCCCTTTGGCCTTCCTCTGAAAGCAGTCTATTCTGCAAATAAAATACTTTGCTTGTCCTTTCTGCCTCACATTTATCCAGTGAGAGTTTATGTTCTCAGGTTAACCTTTTCCTGAGTTACATAGAGAGAAAAACCAGAGACGTTCTGCAGCTCAGCTCTAATGAGGAGACTTTTGAACCCAAGACCAATATAACACCCTCATTGAAGCTGTGCAGCCTGGATCTAACTATAATCATGCTCTCAACATCTCGCCAAGCACTGACTTGCGTAACGGAAGGGTGAAGTGGTTAGTGTTACACTTTGCAATGCCAGTGATTGTGAACGGGGTTCAATTCATTCCATTGTCTGCGAGTCTCCCCTCTCCACGCCACCAATGTTGTCCAAGGGAAGGGTATTAGGACCCATACAGCTTGGCACCAGTGTCGTCGCAGAGCAATGTGTGGTTAAGTGCCTTGCTCGAGGACACACACGCAGCCTCAGCCAAGGCTCGAACTAGCGACCTTCAGATCACTAGACGAACGCCTTAACCACTTGCCACATGCCAACACAGAGGCAAATACTGGTTATGTAAGCTAAGTTGATAATGCCTATCAATAATGATTGACTGGAAATACTATTTAAACCAAAACAAAGGCCCTCCATTGGTCAGGGTCAACCATGGATAGCGTGTCCTGACGATCTATGTGATATGGAAGCCAGAGCAGTCAGGTATGGACAGCAAGATGTTGCCCATTCAGAATGCTCCCCCCTCTCCACGCAGCTGATGAATCCAAGGAAACGGCAGAGACTGATACAGTTTGGCACCAGCAGCATCGCAGGAGTTGCCAGTCAGCGTTGAACTCAATGTCTTAGGAACTCCAGCACCGGATTTTTACTCAGGATTTAAACCTGAAGATTGGGTACAGCTGCAAAGCAGCAGAGGTTTGAGATCAGAGTTTTCCCTCTCCCAGATGAGCTGACAAGCCTCACCTGCCTGAAGCAATTGGTTTTAAGGTGCCAGCAACCTGCTTTTTTCACTTTTCCTATCAGTAGGAATGGTTCTGCCGGGCTTAGTATCTAAGCTGCACACAAAGGCCGGAGCTGGACTTGATTTTCAGAGACTATTTGAGATGCAAGCCATCAGGAACATGTGGGAGTGAAAATAACTAAAAATAATATAACTAGGAACCCAATTGTTCATATACCACATTGTGTGCATTGGAATGGAGCCCAGCAACTGGACCAATCAGGAGTCACAAAACTAATGATGGTGGGGGGTGACATTGCTCATTAAAGGAGAAAACAAAGAAAGAGAAGTGAAAGGAAGAGAAGAGAGCAGCTCATTGATTTTTTTAAAAATCCCAATTGAGTTTTAAATGCTAATTCCAAAGTTTATTATATCAGCAAATCTAGTCTCAGTTGTATTAGCTTTCAATAATTTGCCTTTGCCTGCATATATCACAATACCTACAGCTTTAAAGGCAAAGTGAAAGTAATCACAGCAGTGGGGAGGGAGGAAATAAAAGATAAGCAAAGTTAATTCCATCCAATCAAATTGGTGCATTAAAACCTTGTTTCATCCTGGGCCTAAATGAGCTGCAACACGCCAAGGTTACCTCAGTCTGGGGTGTTGACAGGAATGAGGGATTCTGATGACTTTATGAAAAAATCCATGCAAATAAACCGCTGTAAATGTCATCATTATCCTCATAATTCATGGACGTGGGTTTGAATGCAGACAGACTTTCTATCTCAAGTTGCAGATCGATCCTCTTTTCAGTTTGCAATGAGCAGGAAACCACAGGTTAAATTATTCCAGTCAACATTCTTTTATAAAACATGGCCACTGGCTACAATTTTTTAAAGTTGTTATGCAGTATTTTAAATTCAGGATTCACTGTGTCTTTTTCCCAAAATCCATTTTAAATAATCTGGTGTGTAAAATGGCATACACTGCAGAAGAATGAAGAAAATAGAGGATGTTTTTCTCTTAACCTAACTCTTGTTGAATAGATTTATTTTTAAATACCGTTCGACATTTGAAAACATTATCCATTGCTCATTTGCTGTCCTATCAGTTAATGTAATTCCCATCACTGACACAGCCAACCCAAGCGTCGTGCTTTTGTATGTTAGCTTGCTTTATCTGGTTTAGATCCAGTTTTCCGATTGAGCTAAATCACTTTCCATTTGATATAAAATTCTATCATGTTATGAGCCCTAAATTGAAGAGTGTCCACTAGAGCAAGCATGTTCTGTCAGTAAAACAGGCAAAATTGTTATCAATTAGAAAATCAATAGGAAATCCCTAGAAATAAAGAATGGAACTTTTAATTGTTTACAGACTTTATAAGTTGTCATATCTATATGCACTCTGACAACACAACATAAGCATACATGATATAATGATGCTAACGGGCTTCATACTGCTGTTGAAATCCAACAGCAAGATTGAATAATCACCCCTTCTAACTTAAAGCAAACTCAGAAAGAATTCACTATTGTCTTATATTGAAATCTTTGCGTCAATCTCCTAATCCCTGATCTACCCTAATTTTTGCGGCTCTTCTACTGAATTTCACGCCAGACGCCCTACTTTCTCTTCCATTGCATTCATAACTTTTGGTTCTAGGTACAGTTACTCTCTGTTACTGAGAATGATACCTTTACGTAAATCTGAGGTTTTAACACCCTAAAATGAATTTTCATATTGTTAGCTTTCAATTACATGAATGGCAAATTTGCTCTTTTTGTGTGAATAATTTTTTTGCAAAAAAAAAATTAGGCAATTTGGTTCATTACAAAATCTCGACACTGTTGACAGTGAGTGATGCTGCCTAGTAATATATACGTATATTGAGCTAAGTTTTCCATGTAAAAATTAAGAAAAGCATAAAGGTGACAGGGCAAGAAATCAGAAGTGTGGTAACACTTTTCTAATACATTATGCACAGGGAAATCTAACACAGAAACTTGTGGATTTCTCCTTTGGAAGGGAAAATTATTCTACTTTAATGGCATGCACTTGAAAATACTTGCTCATATCGATTCCCCGTGAAATTCTCCTGTTGAAATTTATTTAATAATAATAAGTACTTTATTGATCATGAGTGGGCAATTATTTAATTACAGCTAATAATCAGTACAGAATTATAATATACACAATAATCACTTACCAATATGCTATAATGTACAAAACTGTGCAATAATAATGTACAATATAATAAAACAGAGACTGTTGTACTAGGATGGGTGTTCTCCTGTCGCAGAGATGAACTGTTGTCTATGCTTTTGCAGTTGGTGGGAAAGATTTTCTGTAACGATCCTTGTAACAGCGGAGCTGAACGAGTCTGTTCAAATGGGTGCTCCGCTGCTTATTCTGTAGGTGATGGAGAGAATGTGCCCGATTGTCCGTAATGAATAACGGTTTGTGTAGTGACCTCCTCTCCACCACTAACTCAAAAGAGTCCAGGTTGTAGCCAAGGATGGATCCAGCCTTTATGATGAGTGAACTATGTGGTTATTACGAAAATGAGTGGCTCAAAAGAAGATTCGCAATTCTGCCACTATTATACCGACTTCAGCACATCTCACCTTCAGTCAAAGAACAAGATACAATTTGTTTTATGTTCTAAACACATATTTTTATAGCAGATGCAGCCAAGTTATATCTCTTGCAATCTCATTCAGAGATTCAAAGTACATTTATTATCAAACTATTTATGCAGTATGCAACCCTGAGATTCGTCTTCCCCACAGACAGTCACGAAACAAAGAAGGGCCATGGAATCAACCGGTTCAAAAAACATCATTCATCCGGCCTCCCCATCGCGTATGCAAAATAATCGTGCAAACGGCAAAAACACAAAATCAAAAGGCATGTTTCAGTACAGCTCAGCTCAGTGCTCTTTACCTGCAAACCACCCTGCATCAAAAACTGCCCAAAAGCACTATCGAAAAATAGCGACCAGAGCTAGAACTAGAAATTAGGACACATCATAAACCTGAATTAGCGTCCCAAGCTACAATCCACATCAAAATATTTATTTATTTGTTTTGTTTGTTTGTTTGTTTGATTTTTATTTAGTTTTATTTATTGAGATACTGCGCCCTTTCGAACTGTGCATCTCAGCATTCCCTCGACTTACAGAGGAGTTGTCAGGGTAAGTTTTTTACTCAGAAAGTGGTGAGTGTGTGGAATTGGCTCCCGGCAACCGTGGTGCAGGTGGATACGATAAGGTCTTTTAAAAGACTCCTGGATAGGGACATGGAGCTTAGGAAAATAGAGGGCTATGGGTATCCCTAGGTAATTTCTAAGGTAAGGACATGTTCGGCACAGCATTGTGGGCCGAAGGACCTGTATTGTGCTGTCGGTTTTCTATGTTTCTCCGTTAACCCTAGCCTAATCACGGGACAATTTACAATGACCAATTAGCCTACCAACCGATATGTCTTTGGATTGTGGGAGGAAACCGGAACACCCGGTGGAAACACATGCAGTCATGGGGAGAACATGCAAACTCCTTACAGGCAATAAACCTCGCTCCATCACCATCTGCCGACAGCATCAAGGGAGTGAGAGATCATTTGGACGTAAGGACCTTCCCTCAAGAGCTGTGATGGAGAGACCACCACACACAGACACCTTCTCGGGCAGCAGTGAGCGAGGGGCTGGTAGGTGGCACAGAACACTTGCTGGCCCTCCACACCCGCCTCGATGATTTCAGTCTTCCTCAGCGCTTTAGTTGACGAGATTGGTGAGAGACGGAGTCGATCATTAATGCTTATTTTATTTTAACATTGTGTACAATTTTTGATCATGCTGTTTATTTTCTTTTCTTTGCCCCTTGTAATACTCCTCCGCCATGACGACCGAAGATGGGTCACCCTTGAGCCAACTAGTAAACTGACTTCAAAACAGTAGAAGATGACTTAACAGAGACACAAGAAACTACAGATGCCATCCTGCTGTATCTGTCCTTCTGCCTCCATGGATGCTGCCTGACCCACTGCGATCCTTCAACTGTCTGTTCTTTTTGCTCTGAAAGATGAATTACCATTCAATCTACCTTGGAAAACATCTCCAATCAGATATTTTCTAAAACAATTCTGTTATCATTATATAGAATATCTTGTACACAAAACTAAATACTTCTGTTTTATACAGAGCAGTGAGTTATATCCTAGTTCTACATTGCAATGAGTATATTTTAATCATCCATCACAGACACAATTTAATTGCAAAATAATGGCTGCTTGTTTAAAGCTCTTTTTTACTTTGAGTATTTACACACATGGTAGTTAGAGGCCAGTGATTCCCAACGGGGGCAGTTACATGTCCTAAGGGGACATTATGGGAAATAGAGGTTGTCAGGTGGCATTAAAGATTCTTGGGGGGATGGGGGTAAGTGGCACCCTAACTTGAGGCATGAGACCTGACCAACTGCTACCATCAACATCCAACAGGCATTCCCAGTTTCAGTTATTTTTTTATTTTAACTCAACCCTATTAATGATGGATAAATATGTACTGTACAGTGGGACCTCCATGAGCCTGAAGATGGTGAAGCCTTGAATTCTAGTCCTGCTACGAAACAGGAACTACAGAAAGTGCGTCAATACTGTGTTACATACCTGGAGTCCTGCTGAAGTGTTTTGGCCCAAAATGTCAACTGTACTCTTTTCCATAGATGCTGCCTGGTCTGCTGCATTCCTCCAGCATTTTGTGTGTTCTATAAATAGTGTGCAATGTGTACCGGTGATGAGAGGGATTATTGGTTCAGGTGCTTGATGGCTGCCAGTCAAGCAGACGATTTTGTTTTGGATAGTTCCAACCATCTTGAAAGGTGCTGTTTCTGCAGTCATCCAGGCAAGTGAAGGCTAATCTATCATTTACTTTACTTGTGCTTTATAGATGGCGGAATGACCACAGGCTACCCATCCTCTGGTCTTGTGCTTTATAGATGCTGGAATGACCATAGGCTCTCCAACCTCTGGTCTTGTGCTTTATAGATGCTGGAAAGACCATAGGCTCTCCAACCTCTGGTCTTGTGCTTTATAGATGCTGGAATGACCACAGGCTCTCCAACCTCTGGTCTTGTGCTTTATAGATGCTGGAATGACCATAGGCTATCCATCCTCTGGTCTTGTGCTTTATAGATACTGGAATGACCATAGGCTACCCATCCTCTGGTCTTGTGCTTCATAGATGCTGGAATGACCATAGGCTACCCATCCTCTGGTCTTGTGCTTCATAGATGCTGGAATGACCATAGGCTATCCATCCTCTGGTCTTGTGCTTTATAGATGCTGGAATGACCATAGGCTATCCATCCTCTGGTCTTGTGCTTTATAGATGCTGGAATGACCATAGGCTACCCATCCTCTGGACTTGTACTTCATAGATGCTGGAATGTCCATAGGTTATCCATCCTCTGGTCTTGTGCTTTATAGATGCTGGAATGACCATAGGCTATCCATCCTCTGGTCTTGTGCTTTATAGATGCTGGAATGACCATAGGCTCTCCAACCTCTGGTCTTGTACTTCATAGATGCTGGAATGACCATATGCTCTCCATCCTCTGGTCTTATGCTTAATAGATGCTGGAATGACCATAGGCTCTCCATCCTCTGGTCTTGTGCTTCATAGATGGTGGAATGACCATAGGCTCTCCATCCGCTGGTCTTGTGCTTCATAGATGCTGGAATGACCATAGGCTACCCATCCTCTGGTCTTGTGCTTCATGGATGGTGGAATGACCATAGGCTCTCCATCCGCTGGTCTTGTGCTTCATAGATGCTGGAATGACCATAGGCTCTCCATCCGCTGGTCTTGTGCTTCATAGATGCTGGAATGACCATAGGCTATCCATCCTCTGGTCTTGTGCTTTATAGATGGTGGAATGACCATAGGCTACCCATCCTCTGGTCTTGTGCTTCATAGATGGTGGAATGACCATAGGCTCTCCATCCGCTGGTCTTGTGCTTCATAGATGTTGGAATGACCATAGGCTACCCATCCTCTGGTCTTGTGCTTCATAGATGGTGGAATGACCATAGGCTATCCATCCTCTGGTCTTGTGCTTTATAGATGGTGGAATGACCATAGGCTATCCATCCTCTGGTCTTGTGCTTTATAGGTGGTGGAATGACCATAGGCTACCCATCCTCTGGACTTGTGCTTTATAGATGGTGGAATGACCATAGGCTACCCATCCTCTGGTCTTGTGCTTCATAGATGCTGGAATGACCATAGGCTACCCATCCTCTGGTCTTGTGCTTCATAGATGCTGGAATGACCATAGGCTCTCCATCCTCTGGTCTTGTGCTTTATAGATGCTGGAATGACCATAGGCTACCCATCCTCTGGTCTTGTGCTTCATAGATGCTGGAATGACCATAGGCTCTCCATCCTCTGGTCTTGTGCTTTATAGATGCTGGAATGACCATAGGCTCTCCATCCTCTGGTCTTGTGCTTCATAGATGCTGGAATGACCATAGGCTACCCATCCTCTGGTCTTGTGCTTTATAGATGCTGGAATGACCATAGGCTACCCATCCTCTGGTCTTGTACTTCATAGATGCTGGAATGACCATAGGCTCTCCATCCTCTGGTCTTATGCTTTATAGATGCTGGAATGACCATAGGCTCTCCATCCTCTGGTCTTGTGCTTTATAGATGGTGGAATGACCATAGGCTCTCCATCCTCTGGTCTTGTGCTTTATAGATGCTGGAATGACCATAGGCTCTCCATCCTCTGGTCTTGTGCTTCATAGATGCTGGAATGACCATAGGCTACCCATCCTCTGGTCTTGTGCTTTATAGATGCTGGAATGACCATAGGCTACCCATCCTCTGGTCTTGTACTTCATAGATGCTGGAATGACCATAGGCTCTCCATCCTCTGGTCTTATGCTTTATAGATGCTGGAATGACCATAGGCTCTCCATCCTCTGGTCTTGTGCTTTATAGATGGTGGAATGACCATAGGCTACCCATCCTCTGGTCTTGTGCTTTATAGATGCTGGAATGTCCATAGGCTCTCCATTCTCTGGTCTTCTCTTGTAGCTACTGTATTCATTGAACTTATCCTGTTGACATTGTTGTAAACCATAAGGCAAGCACCAGTAAGTAAAAGTAAGCAAGGGTAACTTAAAGCAGACAACAGAAAAGATTCAGATACTCTTCAATGCTCAACTGCTTTAGAATCAGGAAATAAGTATCTTTAAACCTGGGTGCAAACTTACACCTTTGCATTGATGGAGAATTGGATTGGCTGAGCCATTGGATGAGGCGAGACTATGGAAGTAAATGTCACGTGCTTTCATCCAGGGGATGAACTGACAAAAGCAACTAAAATAACACAGGAAATAGAAACTTGCCCAAAAGAAGATGCTCAGGTATGGTTGGCTCCATCTTCTCACCCAATACTGTCACCTAAAATCCAACCCCCAATAAACTGGCTTGGATGCCCAGATGATGAGGGATGCTCTGCCAGCCTGTGACAGCAGACAAAAAAGTAAAATGGATAATGTCTCAGGTTTTTAGAGATTTTTAGACATTTAAAAATGAAGTAGCTAATTTAAAAACAAATTATATTTATGAAATCAAACTTTTAAAAAATAAAGTTAATTAAAACATGTGTAACCAGATATCTAATTCATAATATTAAGTGGTACATTTATTTTAAATAACCCTGTTTGGCTTGTATACCTTAATGCTGGCAATTGCCATGAGAGTAAATGGTGTTTGACCTGGTGTGGGAAATGAGGCCTGGGCCACTACGCTCCATGCAAACTCCTACAAACTGATCTGGCCTTCCCAGTTTATCAGCAAGTTTCATATTTTGTTTCTCAGCTCTTGTGTGGAAGTTGCAGAATTTTTACACCTTCGGTGTCTGATTGCCAGCTGTCTGGTCAGAGCATTCAGCAGTAGCTGTCAATATTCAGCCCATTGTTCTGTTGGTCTGCCAGAATTGGCCAAAAAGCCTGAGGATGTTGAAGAACTTCCTTTTCCTAACTCAATATCTCGAGCAATCCCTTACACGTAACCACACTCACAAAAAGAAGCAGCAGAGCAGTGCAGGAAAAGTATAAAATGTGTAGCTGAAATGTAGGTTATTGACTAAGAATCATGCAATACTTGGAAGCCAAACACAATTTTTGTTTTTCTCGCACTTCTCAACAAGTTACTTTCCTGTGCAGTTACATACACTGCTAAGAGAAACAAAAATACCTCTGATAAACCGTAATGGGTTTCTCACCTACTTGGAAATTATATTGCTGATAGGATTGTGGATATTTCTGTATCCGAACCAGAATCAGGTTTAGTATCACCAGCATATGTTGTGAAACTTGTTGACTTTGCAGCAATACATGATAATAAAGGAAAAAAACTGTGAATTACAGTAAGTATATTTATATTAATAGTTAAATTATATAAGTAATGCAAAAATAGAAATAAAAAAGTAGTGAGATAGTGATCATGGGTTCAATGTCCACTTAGAAATTGGATGGCAGAGGGGAAGAAGCCATTCCTGAATCGTTGAGTGTGTACCTTCAGGCTTCTGTACCTCCTTCCTGATGGTAGCAATGAGAACAAGGCGTGACCTGGATGGTGGAGGTCCTTAACAATGGATGCCACCTTTTTGAGACCTTGTTCCTTGAAGATGTCCTGGATATTACAGAGGCTAGTGCTCAGGAAGGAGCTGAATATGTTTGCAACTCTCCGCAGCTTATTTCGATCCTGTGCGGTCTCACCCCTCTCCCCAACACCAGCCGGTGATGCAGCCAGTTAGAATGCTGTCCACGGTACATCTGTAGAAATGTTGAGTCTACTAGCAGAATTCTGCGAGAAGGTCATTTTTTTAGAAATAGTTAAACTATTCAGTTTAATGTTCTACATAATTTAAATTTTATGCTGCTGAGAAAACGTTGTTACTTGGAAGGTATTAGCAATTGGATTTGAGGACACCTGCTATAACTAAAACTCCAGAACAAAACTCATATATATGCATAAATACAGTGAGACATAAATACAGACCCCATGGATGCACATGTGCAGAGACATTTATATAGTACATATAATTAACACATTTTGCAAAATACACATAGCAAGTGTGTATAAAGTACGATATGAACAACACTCTACATCAAAGTGCTAATGTTGTCCAGGAAACGGCTGATTTTCTCATTACATTCTAAGTATTAATTAAAGAAAACTAATTATATCAATTGAAAAAAGCTGATGCAAACATAAAATCTAAGTAGCTGCAACTTTTGAAACTGTTGTGTATGATGAGCAATTTAAGGCGCAGTTATAGTGTCACTTTCAATGCAAAGTGGTTTTCACTGTGAAAGTTACTGTAAAACTATAAGTCAGATTGACAAGTTCACTCCCGGAACAGAAAAGCATATTTCACCCTTAATGGTGAATTGGAATGTATTGGAACTCTTGGAGCCTATACACATGAAGATTTCAAAGTTGTAACATTCGTGGGAGACAGCTGCTCCCTCACACTCTCTTAACATCATGAAGTAGCCTTCCAGGGAGCAGAAGTCTGTGCATAAATTCTTTCATCACTTAGTTCAATATGACCTGCTGTGAAATGCCTCTGACAGCATAAATCAAGACTTCCAAGTGAATATCACACTTCACTAATGCCTGTCTGAGAGCAATATCTAGCAGCCTTCACACTTCCATAAGTAGATCTTTAATACTTGAATCACTCTGCTGCTTTAGAAGAACACTCTTCCTTTTTGATTTAAGCTATCAGTTATTCCCCCTTCTTTAAACATGAAACTACAATAACAATCCGTAGGTAATAGTTACTGCTGTAGATTGAGCTTTATTACCTGTGAACATTGTGTCAACATTCATGCCTAGGTCACATTCATCTCTTGATCTCAAAATGCATGGGTTCAGGTCCTACACCTACATGTAAAAACATAATCTTGGCTGGTACTCAAACATCACCTCTTGAAGAGGTTTTAAACTGAAGTCCTATCTGCACTCTCACGTGGACATAAAAGGACTTTTGACTTAACTCTAGGCGAACACTCTAATCCAGCACAAAGGATGAGATCCAATCAGACAGATGGGATGTCCCCTCTGTTATATATCAAGATGATGCCATGGCACAATCTTTGAAAACAGCAAAAGAGTTTTTCCAGTCACAGAAGCATGGAGTCATTCAGCACAGAAATGGGCCTTTGGACCAACTAATCCACCTCATTAAGATGCCAATCCAAACTAGTCTCACTTGCCCACTTTTGACCTATGTCTTTCTATCCATGTACAGTACCTCGTCAACTGTCTTTTAAACGTTGTTATTGTTCCTGTCTTAGTCATTCAAATGTCTCATCCATTCACGACAGCAGCACTGCCTAAAAGAGGTGGCCCAATGATGAAATTAATTATTATTTGTGGAACCTTTTTGTTTGCAAGCTAGCGAACAAGATTCAAAGGGAGTCACATCTCAGGAATATTTTATTGGCTGTAAAATATTTACGAATCCTTGAGACATAACCCAAATAGATAATTCCTTATTGTTTTCTAATTCCTCAGTGGCTGTGACTGCCAATCTATGTCAAGAAGTATTCACAAGAACAAATACCATGATTTATAGATTCCTATATCTTTTGACTTCCTAATTGTTTCTTTCAACTTCAGACAGAGATGTGAAGCCTTGCCATGAAATAATTGAAAAGCATTGCTATTCTGAAACAGTTTTCCTGGCGGGTCTGTTATACTTCAACCCACTGATTAACAACAACTATGTGCTTTCAGCAATAGCAGAAGAGTTTCTTGGAATATGAGCAAAAATGTTTAATGATATACAATCCTGGCTGGAAGCCATACAAGGAGTAGAATGTACAGGAAGCTCACAGAGTTTGAATGTCATAATTAAGTATTGTGGAAAAGGAAATTAAAATGAGCGTATTTTATATAAACAATGGTATCAGCCTAATCAGAAACAGTTGCCAGTAAAATGCATGTGTATAGTGGAAGCAATGATTAATGTGTTTAGTACCATACTTATCATTTAACATCAATTATAACTGCATTTATTTAATTTTCACGAGATTTTCTGTAATTTAACCATACATGGTAGATGTCAGAAGCTTTCGCCAACTGGAATTCAACTACAAGATTACAACTTTAGTGAAATACATTGTAGAATTGGAATGACCATTTGTGGACATTTTAGATTCCCAGAAGAAACAACTCAAAGAGGGACCTTATCACACAGGGAACAAATTGAAGAGTAGGAGGTTGACTGTCGTGATGAAGAAAGAAGAGCAAACTGACGTAAGGATGAGCACTTCAAGTGTTGTGAGCAGTTTTGGGACCTGTATCTAAGAATGGACATGCTGGCATTGGAGAGTGTCCAGAGGAGGTTCACGAGAATGATCCTGGGAATGAAAGTATGAGGAGCGTTTGAAGGTTCTGGGCCTGTACTCACTGGAGTTGAGAAGAATGAGCGGGGAATCTCAGTGAAAGCTTTCAAATTTTGAAAGGTCTGGATAGAGTGGATATGGAGAGGGTAAATTCCTATAGTGGGGGAGTCTAGGACCAGAGGGCAGAGCCTCAGAATAGAAGGACTTCCCATTAGAACAGACATGAGGAAGAATTACTTTAGCCAGAAGCTGGTGAATCTGTGGAATTCCTTGCCACAGACTGCTATGGAGGACAAGTTATCGGGTATATCTAAAGCAGAGGCTGATACATTCCTGGTTCATGAGGGTGTCAAAAGTCACAGGGAGAAGGCAAGAGAATGGGGTTGAGAGGGATAGTAAATCAGCCATGATAGAATGGTGGAGCATGCTTGATGGACAGAATGGCCTAATTCTGCACCTGTGTTTTTTGGTCTTATGGTCTAAGACTTGAGAAATAAACCTGAACAGTATAACATTTTTCAAACATAGGTAGTCATCTTGGGATTACTGCCTGTGCCACATGACAGTGAGTATAGAAATAGAGTGAGGTGGAGGATAAATGCATGTTTGAGGGATTGGAGCAGGGGGCAGGGATTCAGATTTCTGGATTATTGGGACCTCTTTTGGGCAGGATCTAGGGGATTATAAGGCTAGCAGGAAGGAACTAAAAAAAGAAACTAGGAGAGCCAGAAGGGGCCATGAGAAGGCCTGGGTGGAGAGCATTAAGGAAAACTCCAAGGCATTCTACAAGCATGTGAAGAGCAAGAGGATAAGACGTGAGAGAATAGGACCAATCAAGTGTGACAGTGGAGAAGTGTGTATGGAACTGGAGGAGATAGCAGAGGTACTTAATGAGTACTTTGCTTCAGTATTCACTATGGAAAAGGATCTTGGCAATTGTAGGGATGACAAAGGTAGAGCAGTAGATGTAGTGTATATGGATTTCAGCAAGGCATTTGACAAGGTACCCCATGCAAGGCTTATTGAGAAAGTAAGGAGGCATGGGATCGAAGGGGATCCAGAACTGGCTTGCCCACAGAAGGCAAAGAGTGGTTGTAGATGGGTCATATTCTGCATGGAGGCCGGTGATCAGTGGAGTGCCTCAGGGATCTGTTCTGGGACCCCTACTCTTTGTGATTTTTATAAATGACATGGATAAGGAATTGGCAGGATGGGTTAGTAAATTTGCTGATGACACAAAGGTTGGGGGTGTTGTGGATAGTGTGGAGGGCTGTCAGAGGTTACAGTGGGACATTGATAGGATGCAAAACTGGGCTGAGAAGTGGCAGATGGAGTTCAACCCAGATAAGTGTGAGGTGGTTCATTTGGGTAGGTCAAATATGATGACAGAATATAGTATTAATGGTAAGACTCTTGGCAGTGTGGAGGATCAGAGGGATCTTGGGGTCCGAGTTCAAAGCAGCTGCGCAGGTTGACTCTGTGGTTAAGAAGGCGTCTGGTATATTAGCCTTCATCAATTGTGGAATTGAATTTAGGAGCCGAGAGGTAATGTTGCAGCTATATAGGACCCTGATCAGACCCCACTTGGAGTACTGTGCTCAGTTCTGATCGCCTCACTATAGGAAGGATGTGGAAACCATGGAAAGGGTGTAAAGTAAATTTACAAGGATATTCCCTGGATTGGGGAGCATGCCTTATGAGAATAGGTTGAGTGAACTCGGCCTTGTTTGCTTGGATCAACGGAAGATGAGAGGTGAGCTGATAGAGGTGTATAAGATGATGAGAGGCATTGATTGTGTCAGAGGCTTTTTCCCAGAACTGAAATGGCTAGTATGACAGGGCACAGTTTTAAGGTGCTTGGAAGTAAGTACAGAGGAGACGTCAGGGGTAAGTTTTTTACACAGAGAGTGGTGAGTGTGTGGAATGTGCCACCGGCGGTGGTGGAGACGGATACAATAGGGTCTTTTAAGAGACTCCTGGACAGGTACACAGAGCTCAGAAAAATAGAGGGCTATGTGTAACCCTAGGTAATTTCTAAAATAAGGACATATTCAGCACAGCTTTGTGGGCTGAAGGGCCTGTATCGTGCTGTAGGTTTTCTATGTTTGTATGTTTCTATGATGTGGGCTGAAATAAGGCCTAAAAAACTAGGAATAAAAAACCACTGAAGAAAAAACCTTGAACTATTTTAGTGTACTGCAGAGAGGAAGTAAAAATCACCGTCCAGTTCAACTGAAATGTATGAAGAAATCTTTATTGCTTTTCATCCTTCATCCAATAATTTGTATAAAATAAAACATTTGCAATAATGGTTGATCTGTGTATAATTTTAAATGGAGATACTACCAATGTGATACCACTGTTCCAGTAAATACTTCTGTAAGTCAACTGCAACACATTGTAGGCACTCTTCTATGCCGAATGCCATGAACAATTTTAATATGAAATGCTGTAAAAAGTACAAAAGTGGTTGTAAATATTCGGAAGAAAAATGCAACAAAATAGATAAAGGAAATTTCTCATTCCTGTTTACTTGTTAACTTCTGTCTCATCCTTGCAAGTCCTTTATGAAGTGCACCTTCCACCAATCCAAACCATTTTCCCATTATCATCTGTAGGAATTCTGTACCACTTTCCAGGTGCGAAGTGGGTGAATTGAATCTTTATAGTCCAATATTTTTATGGAGTATTTTGCATAATGGTTAAATAAGTGTGCTTGTATTCAGAGACCTAGACTATTGGTCCAGGGCCATACCAGTATATCTGAATCCCACCAAAGAAGTTAGGGAATTTAAACCCTTAAATAAACTGGAATTAAAAGCCAAGCGTCAGTGGTGGTAACCATGAATCTACTGGCTGTCATTTAAAAAATCATTTAATTCACTAATATCCTTCCTTGCCTAGGGTTTAGAATACAATTGATTCCAGGTGCTTGGTTATCCCCAGCTCAGGGACAATGGAGTTCATTGGTGAATGCTATCATTGCCAACATGGTCCACACCTAGGAAGCAGTGCCAGTAATCTTTATCTAGCAGGCAGGGACAAAAAGTCTAAATAGCCACTTGGTGCACCGAACCCGGTGACATAACTCAATCTACACGTTATGCAACATTTCCTCCCGTGTTAACTAATAGTTAATGCTTTGAAGAGCAGCTGTGGAAGCCTCCGTGTGAAGAAAGATTCTAAACTAGGCAGATACATGTAGCCCATTGTGGAGATAAACTGTCTTGCAAAACTGAAATTACATCTTTAGCCTTTGGGTGATGATGGCAACTCTTCCAGTTATGCAACAAAGCTTTGAGCCTGACAGAAGTCCACTGAAATTCTCAAAGCAATTGCACTCATGAGAGTAACTTCGGTTTGCCATTCTATATGACTATATTTGGGTGCATCTCCAAAATTTGTATGTGTGAGTGCAAGTATCTGAGGATATTTATGTTTATGAATAGTTGCGTAGTGCAGAGAGTTCTCTAACTTCAACAGCAGAAACAGCTATCAAGAAAGCTCATAGAAAGGTGGGCATGCTAGAAATGCCAAGATAGACTGCATAGATCCACTCTGAGAGCAGAGTACAAATCTCGTCATCCAAACAAGGGCGAATTGTAAATCTCAGATTGGAACAAAGAAGAACCACAATACTGACCCTCGTGATAGAGCTTTGAACATTCTGCCTGAAACACTTTAGCTACGGAGCTGATCGGTCCCTTGGGAGAAATGGTCTGATTGATTAATATGACATAATAAATGTTATGGCAAGTTGAATCACAAATGTTACTTAAAGTTGCAAGTGGACACATTTTCAAACAGCAAAAGGCAAGATGTTTTGTACTGGATGACATGCTGGTGTAGCAGTTAGTATAACACTCTTTCAATGCTAGCAACCCAGATTCAATTCAGCCGCTGTCTGTAAGGAGTTCGTACATTCTCCCCATGACCATGACATGGGTTAGTAAGTTAATTGGTCACATAGGTGTAATTGGACAGTTGGACCCAAAGGGCCTGTTAACCTGCTGTATCTCTAAATAAATAAAATAAATACAACCTTATATAGCAGCAGGGACAAAAAGTTGCAACATGCAAGTGGCTCCTGTACAGAGGAGCAACAGAGGAGTAACAACTATAAGATACATACACCAAGCTCTGAGGCTAAAATCTGACCACACACATCTGCCACAATTTTCCCTATGGGATCTTTCCATTCAATCTTTCCGCAGCTTCCTCCAACCCAATGATTTCTAAGAATTTTTCCTTTTTAGTGTTGTGTAGTTTCTCTTCACTAGAATTAGAACATAGAACACAGAAAATACTCTTTGGCCCACTAGGTCTGTGCCAACAATGATGCCAATCTAACTAATTCTATCTGCCAGAACATGACCCATACAACTACCTGTTCAAGTGTCTGTCTAAATGTCACTTAACATCACCTACCCTGACAGTGCATTTCAGTCACCTACCACTTTCTGTGGGAAAAAAAACTTTCTCACTCATCTCCTTTAAACTTTCCCACTCTCACTTTAAACCTATGTCCTCTAGGAATACCGATGCCCTTGAATGGAAAATCCTACAAAAAGTAATGGATATGGCCCAGCCCATCACTGGTAAAGCCGTCCCCTCCATTGATCACATCTACATGAAATACTGTCGCAGGAAAGCAGCATCCATCATCAGGGACCCCCACCACCCAGGACATGCTCTCTTCTCACTACTGCCATCAGGAAGGTGCAGGAGCCTCAGGACCCACACTACCAGATTCAGGAACAGTAATTATCCCTCAATCATCAGGCTCTGGAACCAGAGGGGATAAAATTACTCAACTTCACTTGCCCCATCATTGAACAGTTCCCACAACTCACTTTCATGTTCTCAATATTTATTGCTTATTTATTTACTATTATTATTATTATTATTATTATTATTATTATTATTATTATTATTATTATTATTGTATTTTTATTTTTACTCAGCTCAAGCTTGAAAATCTGAGTTGCAGGCACAGCCAAGCACACACTTCTCTCAATTACTAGGAACTTTCAAACTATTCTAAGGTGTTCAGCATTGTGGCTTTCTAGAGATTTCCATTAATATTGCTGTGTAGTCCTAAATGTTTAATGCTATTGAGAAGTGAGTTTGGGATGATATTAGATATTAGTTGATATTAGATGATATTATGACCAGAAGATATAAGAGCATAATTAGGCCATTTGGCCAATCAAGTCTGCTCCACCATTTCATCATGGCTGATCCATTTTCCCTCTCAGCTCCAATCTCCTGCCTTCTCCCCACATCCCTTCATGCCCTGACTAATCAAGAATCTATCGACCTCTGTCTTAAATATATCCAATGACTTGGCTTCAAAAGCAACCTATGGCAACAAATTCCACAGATTCACCACTCTTTGGTAAAGAAATTCTCCTCATCTCCATTCTAAAAGGATGCCCCTCTATTCTGAGACTGGGTCCTCTGCTCTTAGACTCCCCCACCATAGGAAACATCTTCTCCACATCCATTCAATTGAGCCCTTTCAACACTTGTATAGGTTACAATGAGGTCGCCCCTTACTCTCCTGAATTCCAGTAAGTAGAAGCCCAAAGCTATTAAACGCTCTTCATATGACAAGCCTTACAATCCCAGAATCATTTTCGTGAAATTCCTTTGAACCCTCTCCAACGTCAGCACATCCTTTCTTAGATAAGGGGCCTAAAACTACTCACAAATCACCAGGTAAGACCTGACCAGTGCTTTATAACTCCTCAAAATTACTTCCTTGCTTTTATATTCTATTCCTCTTGAAATTAATGCTAACACCACATTTGTTTTCCTCACCACCAATCCAACCTGCAAATTAACCTTTAGGGAATCCTGCAAAGAACCCCCAAGTTCCTTTGCACCTCACATTTCTGAATTTTCTCCCCAATTAGAAAATAGTCTACCCTTTTATTTCTGCTACCAAAGTGTACACTTCCTGACACTGTATTCTATCTGCAAATTCATTCTCGTAATCTGTCAAAGTCCATCTGTAGCCTCTCTACTTCTTCAAAACTTCCTGTCCCTCCACTTAATTTCTACTCATCTGCAAACCTTACCCCAAAGCCATCAATTCTGTCATCCTAGTCATTGACATATAACGTAAAAAGAAGTAGTCCCAACACAGACCCCTAGTCACCGGCAGCCAACCAGAAAAGGTTCCCTTTATTCCCATTCCTTATTGGCTAGCTTACCTTCGTAGACCATATTGCCCTTCTTGATGACTTTCTTAGTTGCCTTCTGTTGGCTTTTAAAAGCTTTTCAATCCTCTAACCACATTAATTTTTGCTCTAGTATATGCCCTCTCTTTGACTATTATGCTGACTTCTCTTGTTAGCCACAGTTGTGTCGTCTTGCATTTTGAATACTTCTTCCTCTTTGGGATGTTTATATCCTATGCCTTCCAAATGGCTTTCAGAAATCCCAGCCATTTCTGCTCTGCTGTCATCGCTGCTAGTGTCCCCTTCCAATCAATTTTGGCCAGCTCCTCTCTCATGCCCCTGTAACACCCTTTATTTCACTGTAATACTGATACAGCTGACTTTAGCTTCTCCTTCTCAAATAGCAGGGTAAATTCTATGATCACTTTTCCCTAACTGTTCCTTTATCTTAAGCTCTCTAATCAATTCTGGTTCATTCCACACCACACAAACCGGAATAGCTGATGCCCTAGAGTGGTCAACCACAAGCTGCTCTAAAAAAAGACATCTCATAGGCATTCTAGAAATTTCCCTGCTTGGGAACCAGCATCAATCTGATTTTCCCAATCTACCTGAATATTGAAATCCCCCATGACTATTGTAATATTGCCCTTTTGGCATGTATTTTCTATTTGCCGTTGCTTTTTGTAGACCACATCGTTACCGCTGTTTGGGGGGTCTGTATATCACTCCTATCAGGGTCTTTTTACCCTTGCAGTTCCTTAGCTCTACCCACAATGATTCAACACTTTCTGACTCTATGTTACCTATTTCTAATGAATTGACCTAATCTTTTTACCAACAGAGCCATGCCACACCCTCTGCCTGCCTGTCCTTTCGTTAAGCTCCCAGCTATAATCTTCTTTCAGCCACGATTCAGTGATGCTTACAACATCATACATGCCAATCCGTAACTCAGCTACAAACTCATCTACCTCATTTCATGGTGCAAACATTCAAATATAGCACCTCTAGTCCTAGATTCACCGTTTTCAATTCTTCAATTAACCTTATTCAATTAAGAAAAAAACGAGAAACTTACCAGATTCTTTACCTCAACCAAGCTTGATGAGCCAAAGCCACTCCAGACACTGACCCACTCTCAGCAATGGCCGATTTAAGAATGGCCATTCTGCTTGCACTTGCATCATTTTTATTCGCCCTTTCTAATGAATCCCACTCAGTCCAACTGGTCACAAGACTCCACAAAACAGCTGAAAAGTTCTGCCTTTTTAATCATGCAGACATGATTTAAAGATAGCTCTCTTCTCATACGCCCATTCAGCAATTGGTCACAGTCCAATATTACTACTGGGGAGATGTTTACTCTGCTCATGTTCCTTGGTCTTAATTTCCTCTTTTAATTCAGCATACTGTATTTCTGGTGTTTTTCACTTATTAATTTTTGTATGATATGTATGTTTGGAAAGGCTGTATCTATTAAGTAAGTTGTTCTTGCTTGTTCATCTTGTATTTATGGATTGTTCTATCTGTAACAATGGATCTGTCATCATATAATTGACTCTAAAAGCAGATCAGGCTTGTGTTTATGGTATGGTATGGTTTATACCTGTCTTTTAAAGCAGGATTTTGGTGAATGATGTTTGTCATTTGATTGTGCCTATGTAAGTAATCAGATTGAGTTAAATTGCTGCAGGATTCTGTAATGTGTTGAATTGCTTCTGGTTTCTCTTGGACTTCCTGCATTTATCATCTTGAATTTGTTGATCTTTTATTATGTATTTTAATCATTTTTGTGTTAACCACCATTTTTCTGTGTTGTGTTTCCATTTAAGCATAGTGGTGTATATTTCCTGTCAGAATTGCATCTGCTCACGTGGAGCGCTGAATCCTGTTTTCATGATGAAAATATATCATTAGAAGTTGTAATTGACTCTTATGTAAATTTTTTATGTCTGTTTTTGCTCTTCCACCTTCTGGCCTAGTAGTGTCAGTCTAAGTGGGTTCACGTGTACATAGTGTTTTCTAAACTTTGTCATTTCAGCTCCAACTTTTCCTTTGCAAGTTTTCCAGATCGGTTTCAGACCAAGATATTTTGTCAAAAGTTAATATGGCTAAGGTGAAAGTGTTCATTGCCTTTGTTACATTTTTTCACTACTGAGCACATTTTCTCAAGCCTTGAAGTAAGTTCTGTCAAAAGTTTTCCCTTTATCGCACTATGGTCTATTTTCTTTGCTTCTTGATATCCCAAATATTTACATGTTTCATATTCAGTTGTATCTTGTCCCACTGCTCTGTTTTATATTCTTCTAACTCCATTACATCTTTCTTTATAGATAGATAGATAGATAGATAGATAGATAGATAGATAGATAGATAGATAGATAGATAGATACTTTATTCATCCCCATGGGGAAATTCAACTTTTTTTTCCAATGTCCCATACACTTGTTGTAGCAAAACTAATTACATACAATACTTAACTCAGTAAAAAAATATGATATGCATCTAAATCACTATCTCAAAAAGCATTAATAATAGCTATTAAAAAGTTCTTAAGTCCTGGCGGTTGAATTGTAAAGCCTAATGGCATTGGGGAGTATTGACCTCTTCATCCTGTCTGAGGAGCATTGCATCGATAGTAACCTGTCGCTGAAACTGCTTCTCTGTCTCTGGATGGTGCTATGTAGAGGATGTTCAGAGTTTTCCATAATTGACCGTAGCCTACTCAGCGCCCTTCGCTCAGCTACTTTGCCCACGACAGAGCCCGCCTTCCTTACCAGCTTATTAAGACGTGAGGCGTCCCTCTTCTTAATGCTTCCTCCCCAACACGCCACCACAAAGAAGAGGGCGCTCTCCACAACTGACCTATAGAACATCTTCAGCATCTCACTACAGACATTGAATGACGCCAACCTTCTAAGGAAGTACAGTCGACTCTGTGCCTTCCTGCACAAGGCATCTGTGTTGGCAGTCCAGTCTAGCTTCTAGTCTAACTGTACTCCCAGATATTTGTAGGTCTTAACCTGCTCCACACATTCTCCATTAATGATCACTGGCTCCATATGAGGCCTAGATCTCCTAAAGTCCACCACCATCTCCTTGGTCTTGGTGATATTGAGACGCAGGTAGTTTGAGTTGCACCATATCACAAAGTCCTGTATCAGTTTCCTATACTCCTCCTCCTGTCCATTCCTGACACACCCCACTATGGCCGTGTCATCAGCGAACTTCTGCACATGGCAGGACTCCGAGTTATATTGGAAGTCTGATGTTTAATCTTCCACTTATCTGGTCCAAAGTTCATGTTTATATCTTTCGAAAATCATTCTACTATTGATTTCTGTAAGTTATGTGCGTTTGGAATGGCTATATCTATTAAATAAAATTTTCTTGCTTGTTTATCCAGTATTATTATATCTGGATGATTATTATAGATTGTCAATGTCGAATCTGGTCAGATCATGGGGATGTCTTCCATGAGGGGCCATGCTCTTCCATTGGTTAACTTTTTCTTCTGTAGTGATAATGCCTTCATTTTACTGGGTTGTACTCTCATTTAAATTTAGTGGTGTACACTTATCGGAATTGCACACAATGATCTATTTTCTTTGCTTGTTGATATCCCAGATGCTTATATGTTTCATATTCATCCATCAGTTGTGCTGTATCCTGCTGCTCTGTTTAGTATTCTATTAGCTCTATTGCACCTTTCTTTATGTTTAATGTTCTGCGGTTATCCAGTCTATAGTTCATGTTTATATCTTTTGAAAATAGTTCTACTATTTGAATTATTTGTTTTAGCTTTGCTGATCAAGGAGCATAAAATTTTAAATCATCCATGTGTAAAAGTGTGTTAAAGTATAGCTCATTTCACAGTTTCTGATTTGGTACCCAATTTTTGTCCAGTGTAGTAAATTAGAGAGTGGGGTTAAAGCTACACAGAACCATAGTGGACTTAGAGAGTCACCTTGGAAAATGCCTCTGTTTATTTTGCAAATGATAGTTGTTAATAAACAGGATGATTACAGAATGCCAATGATTCATCAGTTGTTGCAGGAATTCCACAAGAATTGAGTGTAGTTTATATATATTAAGAAATTCTATTAACCATGCGTGTGGGACAGAGTCAAATGCCTTTTGGTAGTCAATATAGCAACATGAGAAATTTCTGCTTTTCTACTAGGCTTATTTAGAATTACAGAATCTATTATCAGTTGTTCTTTACATCCTTTCATACCCTTATGGCTTCCTTTCTGCTCTTCTGTCAGCATATTGTGGTTAGCTAAGTGAGTGATGATTAGTTGTAAGGTACATGATGTTACAATTTTTTATATAGATTGTAAGCAAATACTACGACAATATTTTGATAGATCTTTTGTGATTTTCCCTTTAGGTAAAAGATATGTACTTAATCTTCTGTCAAAAATTCAGGCACCTTTTCAGGATTTTTAAGAAAATTGTTGATTGCATTAATAGGTACGGATGAAGTTCAGTTAAATTTTTATACCAATAATTATGAATATTATCACTTCCAGTACTTTTCCAGTTGTGCATGTTTTTTGCAACCTCTTTCAGCATAACCATTGTAACTTCAGTTATTTGCATTTCTTCAATTGTTTGTGTGTCATCCTGTTTGACCAAATTTTAAACTAAAAGTTCATCATCTCTGTCTTTGTTGGTAATTCTGTGCTGCAGCTGGTGAGATTTTGTGTGCACAGTACAGTATTGTGTGTATTTCTTCAAATGCTTCAAGTTTTCCTAAATGTTGTGGTAATATAGTATTGTTGAGAGTATTAACAATTTTTGCAAATTTTGATGATGTATTTTGTTTTGGCATGTAGGGTCTTTTTGTTGGGTGAATGCCCATATATTCTGTTAGTGTGCTGTTAAATATTAGGATAATTTTGTCTGTAAGCCCAGCTTCATCATCAGCATTCTGCAGAGCCTCTGAAACTGTGTTGTTGCTGTTAACATCGGTTGTGAAACAGTTGAAATAATTGTATTTTCATCAGTGCTTTGGTGGGTTGCATTTTCGCTATTATCTTGTGCCATAGTGTTGTGGTCTTTAGGTTGGTCTCCTTCCAGCTCTTGTGCAACTTCATGTTTTATGTGCTTTAAGGGATTAAGTTATTTTGTACTATCACTCTACATTGATCTATTTGTTGTGCATTTACTTGCATGGAGGGATATTGTGCTATAAACTGTTGATGAAGTTTGTCCCTATATCCTGCCACATCAGTCTCATGTTCCGTTACTCAGTAATACACACGCATTATAAATATGTTTACCTCTAATGAGCATTTCAAGCATGTCTGTCTTCTCTTAACTGCTTGAGTGGTCTCAGTTGTATTATTAGATAGATAGATAGATAGATAGATAGATAGATACTTTATTCATCCCCATGGGGAAATTCAACATTTTTTCCAATGTCCCATACACTTGTTGTAGCAAAAACTCATTACATACAATACTTAACTCAGTAATAATATGATATGCATCTAAATCACTAACTCAAAAAGCATTAATAATAGCTTTAAAAAAAAAGTTCTTAAGTCCTGGCAGTTGAGACAGTCTGTTGTCTTTTACACGTTGATTGTTCGGTCTTTCATTGATTCTATTATGGTTACTGGATTTATTGACAATGCCTGCAAGAAAATGAAACCCAGGATTGTATATGCTGACATATATGTACTTTGATAATAAATTTACTTTGAACTTTAAATGTTGAACTCGAGAGTTTGATATTTCTACCCCAGGAAAAAAGATTATAACTCTCTACTATATCTAAGCTTTTATAACTTTATAAATTTCTATCAAGTGTTCCTTCAGCCTCTGATGCTGTAGAGAAAACAGTCCAACCTTGCCCGACCTCTCCCTATAGCTTATTCCATCTAATCTAGGTAGTGTTCTGGTAAACCTCTTCAGCAGCATTCGCAAAGCCTCTACATATCTTCCATGTGATTGAGTCAGATCTTGTCAATTTTCTCCATACACCTCCAAACTTCTTCACGTCTCTCAATATTATAAAATATACTGTGACACTTCAATGCAGCATAATCAAGCAAAAATTTGGTACTAAATTAAAAGAAAATTCCAAAAGGGTTGCCAAAAATGAACCCATCCAGGCCTTGCTCTCTTCTAGCTTTTACAATCAGGCAGGATTTCCAGAAGCCTTAGGTCCCACACTACCATGTTCAAGAACAGTCATTACCCTTCAACCATGAAGCTACTGAGCTGGTGTGGGTCACTTCACTCACCACAACTCTGAACTGATTCCACAACCCATGTCCTCAGTGTTATTTATTTTTTTATTTTGCATATTGGTTGTTTGTTTCTGTTTATGTATACTTTTCATAAATTCTATACTACTTCTTTATGTTCCTGCAAATGTCTGCTAGAAAATGAATCCCAGGGTAGTATATGGTAAAATAAGCATTCTGTGCATTGTTAATAAATTTGACTTCGACCTTCATAAATAGACATTCTCTCTTATCTGCCCTTCCATCAGGCGGAAGGTACAAAAGCATGAAAGCATGTACCGCCAGACTCAAGGACAGCTTCTACCCTGCAGTTATAAGACTTGTAAATAGTTCCATAAAATGATGAACTGGACCCTTGACCTCACAATCCGGACCTTATCATTGTGCTGCATTTTCCCTGTACCTGTTACAGTTTATTCTGCAGTGTCATTGTTTTACCTTAATGACTGTGTAATAATCTGATCTATACGAACAGTAAACAAGACAAGGTAATCACAGTATCTTAGTACATGTGACAATAATCGGTCAATTCCAATTCCAAGAGAGGTAGATTCCAAGGAGGAAAGGGAAAGGTAGAATTACATAGGAAAGGAATACGAATGTTAACGCCCTAGCAAATAGGGTCAGGGGTGGAGTGGATAAGATCAGGGAGTAAGCAGACATCTCCAAAGGTTGGAAGAGATTGAGTGAGAATTTCAAAACTGTTATGTTGCTTAACCAGGGTTCTTGAAGGTATGCGCAGTGGGAGGTGAGGTCCCTCGATGGCACGGTGGTGCAGATAGTAAAGCAGCTGCTTCATAAAGGCAGAGATGCAGGTTCACGTCTGATTCCTGGTGTCATGCGTGTGGTGCTTGCATGTTGTCTCTATGTCCATGTTGGCTTCCTCCCACATCTCAGAGATATTCAGACTGGTAGGTTAATTGGTCATGTTTAAGTGGGATTCTGATTTAGAGACATTCAGACATATACACATGGACGGCAGCTTGCCCCTGCTGTGTATATAAGTAGTAGAATCTGGATGGAATTAATGTAAATGTGGGCAGAAAAATATTGATTAATATAGGATGAGTGTAAATGGGTTGTTGATGTCAATGCAGCTTCTAAGGGCAAATGGGTCAGTCTCTGTGCAGTATCTCTTTATGATTCCATAACTCCATTAGATGTGCATTTGACAGTTTAGAGAAAAGAGAGGTGAATGAGGTTTTCATAACAGATCACTGTTTTGGGGTGAAATCAGGGGATATTATGAGTGTGCATTAGAGATGTGTGATCATACAGTCCAAAATTACACTCTCGATCAAACAGATGCAAGCGATCCTGTTATAACTACAATTCTATAGATTTCCTGAGTGTGTCCACATGAACGTTAATCTCAGGTTCGCATATGGTGACATATATGTACTCTGATAATAAAATTTACTTTGACTTTCATTTTGACTTTGAGCACAGAAACAGGTTCTTTGGCCCACCATATCCATGCCAGCCCTCAAGCACCCAGTTAAACTAATTTCATTTTCCAGCATTTAGTCTAAATTTTTTATGCCTTGCTGGTTCAAATACTTGTCTAGGCTCTTCCAATGTGAATCTGAGTGAGGCAATGCATTCTAGATTCCAACCACCTTTTGATTGAAAAATAGTTTTCTCGATCTCTTACCCCCTTTACCTTAAATCCATGATTTGTGGTTTTGAATACTACTATGGGCATAATTGTCATACTAGCTACTCAATCTATGCTCCTCCTAATTGTATCTTATCTCAATCAGATCCCTTCTCCGGTCTCTTCTGATCCAAGTCCAACTTATGCAGTCTCTCTTCAAAACTGAAATGTTCCTTTCCAGCCGTGTTCTAGTGAATCTCCTCCGCACCCATTCCAGTGCAGTCATGGCAATCAGAAATGAATATAGCACTCCATCTGTGGTATAAACAATATTTTATTCGGTTACACTATAACCTCCTCATTCTTTTATTCTAAGCCTGATTAATGAAAGCATGTATCAGTATGCTTTCTTCACCACCTTATCTACCTGTGCTGCCATCTTCAGGGATTATTGACCCTTTGCGCCAAGGTTTCTCAGTTCCTCAAATTGAATGTTATGCTGTAGCCTTACTAGTGCATCATTACACACGATGAAGATTATATTCCAGCTGCTAGTGTTCTGTCTGTCATACTAAATCATCACTAATATCCTGTAACCTATGAATAACACCATTAGTTTTTGTCTCATCTGCAAAGTTACTAATCATATCTCCTACATTCAGATCAAAATTATTTTGTATTCCTCATAATTCCTTTATTGCTTCTCAGGGAAGTTCTTCAGATCACTCTTTCCAGGTGAAGAAGATGTCTGAATACATTTTGTTGGTAAACAGGATGCAAGACCCCTTTAGCCTTCTGAATAACTTTTAGCATGTATATAGCAAACAATATGGTCTCAACCCAGATCCCTGATCACAGACTTTCAATCACAAAGCAACCCTCCACTATCATCCTCTCACTCCTATTACCAAGTCCATTTTCATGCAGTTTGACATAAATTCAATGGATTCTGATCTGCTGGAACAGCTTCCTATGTGGGACCTTGACAAAGGCTTTACTGATATCCATATAAACCATGTCAATTGTACTGAGCTCATCAATACACTTTGTTATATCTTCAAAAAATGTTAATCAATGTGACTGACAGACTACCAAAGTCATGGAAACGATGGTTGACTAATACCTGTCTTCTTCAGGGCTTCTTCCAATTTTTTCACAACAACGAACAAAGTTTAAAATAATTTCTTTTTTTCTCTCTCTGCTGCCCTTCTTGACTATATGTAGCACACTCGGTCATCCAGCACCTCACTGATACCAGTGAGCATTTAAAACTCTCTGACAGGGCCCCATTGTTTTTGTTCTGCCTGGGATGCATCTCATTAGACCCAGGGATTTCTCTGTCACATCTAATGCTGTATTTTTAATGATAGCGTGTTTTGAAATTCAACATCCTCTTCCTTGAATTCTCCAAGTACAACGTCCTCTGCAGTGAAGTACGTACAAGTGGGTGTTTTGGACACTGATGGGATGGATATGCTGACTGCTGCAGGGCTCTAGGCACCTCCATTGTGGGAACTCAGCTTGTGGTTGCATTTAATTTGTGAACTGTTGAGTTACAAATGGTTTGTAGGAACTGAACCCTGCTGAGTCCTGGGGACAGCCAGAATTCACTTTAGACCTCACCAATGTCCTATGGATCTAGGTAAAATTGTTCCTTAAGTCCCTAACTCATACTTTCTTGTCCTTAATATATAAAATTATAATATATAATGTTTATAATGTTTTGGGGTATAACTTCATCTATCAGTGATATTTCATGACCCTCTTTCCCCCCACAATTCATTTGAACTCAATATTACTATTGGCCCCTCCTATTCCAGCACTCTGAATCTATCATATGCTTCTTTGTTGTTGTTGTTGTTTTCCAACCTTTGACATTCAGTTTTCCTTGGACATTGTCCTTGTTCTTCACCCATATTATATGCTAAACCTGAGCTCCCACTATTTCCTTTCTGAATGCCCCCTACTTATCAGCTGTGGACCTTTCTGCAAGTACCTGCTCCCAGCTTACATCTGCCAGACCCTGTCTTACGATATTGAAAATGTTCTTTCTCCACTCGGAGTCTTAAGTTCCATCTTTACCTCTTTCCAAAATTACATTGAAACTTACAGAGTTAAGTTAAAGTTTCTCCAAAATGCGCTCCCGCGGAACGTCATACCACTTGCGTAGCTGCATTCCCTAAGGTTTCTCTGGTAGGATTAGCTACGTACTGGCTAATAAAAGCAGTTTAAAAATTGCACCCCTACTAAGCCTTTCACTAAAGCGTTACCAATTAGTGTAGGGAACGTTGAAATCTCCTACAGGTACTAATATAAATCATCATTCTTGCGCCTCTTTGATTTATCTACATCGCTTTTCCTCAAAATCTTGCTTCGTGTGATATAGGCGGCACGGTAACGCAGCGGTGAGCGCAATCGCTCTACGTCGATAACCGATCGGGGTTGATTCCGCCGCTGCCTGTGAAGACTCCGTCTTCCTCCCGTGACCACGTTTGTTTCCTCGGCTGCTCCGGTTTTCTCCCACTTTCCAAAGACGTACGGTTAGAGATGCCAAATTGTTGGCATGTTATGTTGGCAACACTTGCAGGCTGGTTTTCTTTGACGCAAACGACGCATTTTACTGTATGTTCCAAAGTAAATGTGAATTAAGGCTAATCTGAAATATACGGACAGACAGACATACTTTATTGATCCCGAGCTAATCTTTGAATCCACTTTTGATACCCCAAATCAAAGTGATTGTCCCTTGCTTGTACCTAAAATTTACCCATTAGGGCTCAGTTGAAGGGCCTTGTAGGCATCCTCCCTTGTCTCTGAGTAGCGAATTCTTTAATCAGTATGGCAATGCCACCTTCTCTTTAACATCACCACCGAACCCACTCCCCCCAACCCCACCACCACCAAATGCCCCTGTCACAGCTGGATTCTGTATCCTAGAACGCTGATTTGCCAGACCTGTGTCTGTTACATATTCCCGTGTGCTGATCAACTCTCTCGGATCATTAGGCTTTTTGCATTAACACTAGTTGCATTTTAGCCGTGCATCTCCCCCCCCCCCCCCAACAGCGCTTATCAAGCCTACGCGTGCTGTGCCTGCTGCATTGACTTGATATTCCTTCTGCATTTGACTGTAAATGCAACGTTGCATATCTGTTCCCCTGCCAAATGAGTTTAAACCTTCCTCAACGGCATTAGCCGAACACATCCCGATGCAGGTGTAATCCAACCAGCTTGTTCAGGTCACGGCTCCCCAAGAACTGGTGACCCAGCAATCCAAAGCCCTCTCAGAGACACCACCCCTTTATTGCGTCCTTCAGTTCCACTATTCACACTACACCTGAGATAAGACATAGCAAGAGGTCCCCAGATGGATCCAAAGGAAACATCAGACGTAATGAAGGACCAGCTTTGCACTGGGTGGATAAAAATGGAACCAAGTGGAGAACTTTCCATCTAGAGGCTTGTTGACCACATCATCCTCCTCCACCTTGAAGGAAGTTGACATGATGGACTAAGTTAATGATTGTAGACGAATCAGGAAGGCCAGTAAAGAATTGCTATTGTAATCCAAGGCAGCGGTTTGCGGTTCCCGTGTTGCGAATGGGAACAACGCTACCTGGGGAAAATGGAAACGTAAGAGTTTGAAAAAGGAATGATGGAGCTACAGGACCTAGATCAATGGGTTTGCAAGTTGAATATGGAGTGTCAGTTTGCAGGAGCCTCTAGAGTTGTTTATTGAGAAGGTGTTGATGGCAGATTTTTAAAAAAAGCTAAGATTGCACCTGAGGAGTGAACACCTTTAACAATACCCAGTAACATGAGAACCAGGAAGGTCAATGTAATGACATTAGGGTTGAGGACAATGGGAAGTTGATGGCATGAAGAAACTAGAGAACGGTGCAAAATTGGAGAAGCAACGCTTCTCCGCTTCTCGCTTGGAAGATGACGCGTCATTTTTCCTCTAACACCAAGGGTTAAGTCGCCTTCTTTGGCCTCCCGACAATTTTTCAATGATCATGCTCCATCGACCATATGGGACGTTGTACATTTTAAAAAAACATTGTCGGCAACCATTTTGATTAGATACCGAAACTCTATAATCATTTGAGCGTCGATGTAACTTTATCATGCTTAAATGTGCTATGCCTGCTCGACTGACTCAATGTACCTCTCCTCAACTCTTTATACCTATTCCCCTGCAAAATAAAATGCCTTGGTCATATGTCTTGGTATTAGCAATCCAAGGCTAATTGTTCACTGTTGTGCTGTTCCTTTCTCTCGGTCCCAATTGGAGATATTGTATTCACTCATCCCAGTGTACTTCAAGCTACGGTCACTGACCATCGGAATATGTTCGAAAACTGTAGTTAGCGGATATTCCCCGAATGATTCACAACCACCCACCGTCTCAGTTTTACGCGTTTGTGTTCGTGTGTTCACTTACGTGAATGTGTGAATGCGCCACTAACGTCTCGGAGGGAATATTGAAATTGCCGCGGTTGAGTGCCGCAAACCAGAGTCTGATGTTACAGGGGGTGTTACGCGCTCTGTGGTACTCTGACCCAGCAAAGCAGTCCACTGTTGAGAAAACTTGTTTGCCTTTATAAAACACGTTTTTTTTCCAATATATTTTATTGTGGAAAAAATATTTCCTTATTATTCTGTAGTATGGACATGCCAGTGGTGACACACATTTATTTACAATCGACAAAGACCATTATAAAACAGATCTATGGGGAGAGGCGAGATGAGACATTATAACATCAAGAAACGGGGATCACACAGTACCGTTCACGTACACGAGGTCCTCGGCGCTACAGTCCTACAGACCATCTTTTTCTCAGTTTAAAACCCGTAGAAACTTGCAAATGAGTTTTTCTCTCATTCACACACATCCCCTTGTGTTCAGGCTGCGCGCAAGGTCACACCGGGCCTTGCTGGTAATTTAATTTTTTTTTAAAAAATCCTCCGACCTAAAACGTGAAAAAAACACCATCCCCGGAACTCTACCTGCAAAGACGCCGGACGCTACCAAATCCTCTGAAAAGAATTAAATTCTCAATGAGTGGCGTGGGGGCGGAGTGGGCTCTATCCACGACTAGCATTCCAATCCCAAGGTCATCTCCAGCGAGGACGGTCCGTTCTCAACTTGCTGCACTCGAACAGATTTCTTAACAAAGATTCTCGTTAATTAAACTATAATCACACTGTTGAAGTTTGTTTTTAAGTCCACCTTTGTGCCCTGTGACTTGATCAGAAGTGGAATCGGTAATTCCACAATGGGCCAGTATAATTAAGCGTGTGAAATTAATAACCTCAGTCCATCTGTCAGGCTGCTCGCAGTCATCATTGCACGAATTATACTGAAACATTTGAATGTTTTAATCCAGGAGGCCTCTAATCTTCCGAAATCACATCAATGTCCTCCGGGCTGGTCTGTCTGGTGGCCATTCTCCACCTGTTGACGTGCTGTGTCCCTTTCCTCTTCTGCTGTGTGTCCGGGCTCTCCTCCTCCAGTTTCTGTCGCTTGTACTTAGTCCTTCTGTTCTGAAACCAGACTTTCACCTGGTGGGAAAAGCAGGAAAATGTGTAAGTGTTTTCCTATATCCTATCTCAGTTCGAGTTTAGTATAAGTACAATGAAAGACTGGCTTGCAGCACCAACGCAGGCACGTAAATTCAAACACACGTGACAAAAATGATACAAGACAGTGACCGTGCAAAACAAGACATTGATGCAAAATCCATCTAACATGCTACATAGAAATCAGGACAGCCCGGGGATATGTGGGAGAATCCAAAAACCATCACGGAACGCGGGAGAACAGCATTGAGTGGAATGTTTTCCTACTCTGGGTTCGCACAACTATCTATTTCATTCACTTTTATCGAAACCGGTTACAATGTCCTGAGCTGAAGTGGGAGGTGGGCAAAATTAGCCGCATTCTCCACCACCCGCCCCCCACCCCCACTTCCCTGCTTCCCTGTCTTCTCCTCCAGGTGGTTGTACAAGCACAGAATCTTTAAGGAACTATTCTAAATTCCGCCCATCCTCTCATTTTAAAAAAACAAGTCTCCCTGCTTTTTGTGGACTTTTATCCAAAGCTCTACAAGTTCCAATTCAACTGACTTCGAAAATCCACACAAAGGTTGAACAAGTTAGGTCTCTATTCATTGGAGCGTAGAAGGTTGAGGGGGGATTTGATCGAGGTATTTAAAATGTTGAGAGGGATAGATAGAGTTGACGTGAATAGGCTGTTTCCATTGAGAGTAGGGGAGATTCAAACGAGAGGACATGATTTGAGAGTTAGGGGGCAAAAGTTTAAGGGAAACACGAGGGGGTATTTCTTTACTCAGAGAGTGATAGCTGTGTGGAATGAGCTTCCTGTAGAAGTAGTAGAGGCCAGATCAGTTGTGTCATTTAAGGTAAAATTGGATAGGTATATGGATAGGAAAGGAGTGGAGGGTTATGGGCTGAGTGCGGGTAGGTGGGACTAGGTGAGATTAAGAGTTCGGCACGGACTAGGAGGGCCGGAATGGCCTGTTTCCGTGCTGTGATTGTTATATGGTTATTATATGGTTAAATCGTCCTGCTCTTCCCGCTCAAACACAAGGAAATCTGCAGATGCTGGAAATCCAAAGCAACACACACAAAATGCCGGAGGAACTCAGCGGGCCAGGCAGCATCCACGGAGAAGAGTACATTCGACGTTTCGGATGTGTACTGCTTCCCATGGAAGCTGCCTGGCCTGCTGAGTTCCTCCAGCATCTTGCTGACTCTTTCTTCACTCCAGATACGACCCTCATTTCTCACTCTCCCCGCGATATTTATGGATCACAATGCCCTTTTGCCACTTCTATCGGCGGCAACAGTCCATGTGTGCGGGGTCCTCGTACTTTGACGGGGACAGGATGAACATTATATGTCTCTGCAGCTAGGCATCGGTTAAATTTAAGTGTCCCTTATCGATTTTCTTTTACTTTCCTGATCACTTGCGTTACCCAATTAAACCTGCGGTTCCATATTCCGAGGCAAAGCGCTTTAATAAATATCATATTGTCTTTCAGGTGTCCGCAAAGTCTAATGTTTTGATATATTGGCCGGCAAGATGAAGGCTGCTATTTTTTTCCCATTTTATCTACAGGAGTTTCCTTGAACTGTATGGATTTGCATTTATATGGTGCTTCTCGCAACCTGGGGACGTTCCAAAATGTTATATGTTCAACTAGAAGGAAGAAAGCAAGCGACGTTTGCTCTCTGCAAAGCGCATTACCATCAATGCAGTTCTCTCGAATCACACTTTTAATGCAGGAACATCGGTAAGTGGTGTGGGTACAGTGAGGTTCATCTGGCAGACGTACAGAATCATAGATAGGTTACAGCCTGGGGGAGGGGGGGGGAGTCACTCGGCTGGTAGAGTCCGTGTTAGCTTTATACAAGAGCAATCCAGTTATTGAGGACAATTGATCCATAGTCCTCAATAAGGCAATTGGTCAGATGAATGTTTGCATGGGCATTGTTAGGAATTTTTTAAAGAAAAGCCTATGAAATACTAATCATATCTTGACCATCAATCCTGTTCCAATTCCATCTTTGGTCCTTACTTCCCCGTTTCTCACTTCCCTCCTCCTCCCAAATCAATTTTCAACTCTGCATGCACTTTGTAACTCTGTCCGTTATTTGCACAGAGGATTCCATCTGGAATTATCTGCTCCTTCTTCATGCTTGACTATTCTCCGCTTGTAAAGTACGAGACCCCAAAGTATCAACTGGACTTCGCAAATGTGGATTAGCCTCTCTTAGTGGAAGTGATTTATAAACGTGAGACTCCACGTGGAGATGCACATCCAGTTGCCAAAAACCAATAAAACTATTACTATGTTCATTTTCTGAGTTATTTGTCTAAAAGTTTGTATCATTACTAAATTATTTACTAAAAGTCGAAGAATTACAAAAACCTTTTTTTATTGTGATTTTGCTGCTTGAGTTAACGCCAATTTGTTTCTTTTGTGTGTGAATCCCGTTTCATCTCATTGAAATCTGCTCGGATCTCCCCAGTTACCCAAATACGTTGACTTTGATTGTTATGCTTACAGTCATGTCCGTGTTCACGTGAAATTATTCGATGTACATCAGCTCAAATTCCCCACCCACGCCTCCCCAGATCGCTTCCAAAAAGAGTGGTAATATATTAGCTATTCTGCAGCTGACCTCTGCATAACCCGACTTCTTTAACAGCACACACAAAAAAAACATGATGCATTTCTATAAAGCCGAACAAAATGTGTTCCTTAACCGGATAGTTTATTTCGGAAACCACGCGGGATTTGGGAATTTATGACAATTTCAGGTTTCTCGGCGCCATTTCTCCGGTGGTGGGTCTGAGCTACTTTGGAAGCAATTAGTCAATACTTAAAATATTGAGCATGGAAGTGTCAACGCAGTTTCTATTCATCAGCCCAGGAGGATACGATTTGACTAAATATTACCTACGATGTTCACTATGTTACTTTGTGTTTAATATCTGGGATTCTGGAGCATGGCGTAGGTAGAATTCTCTTATCTCGAGAATAATATTGAATGGGAAATGCGCTGAGATTACAGAATATGCGCTTCTATCATGCCAGGGTGACATTAAACAAGACCCAATTCTTAGTGTTTTAACTACAGTATTAATCGAATTTTAAAACCGAGTACGGAGGAAATATCAATGTTTATGTTCTGGAATAACCAAAACAAGGTGTATCGTACAGTTCATGTAAATAATGAGTTATCAGATGAACATCTGAATAAATTGTAGACAAGCATGTATAAAATGACAGCGCTAACAGATATGTAAGAGAATAGTTTTTTTTTATTTGAGGGTGGGGTACTGGCGCTTCACGATTCTCCTCCGCAGGAAAAATAAATGTCAAAGATGAAGAAGTGAGTTCAGTGCAGGTTGATGAAGACAGTCGTGGGCTGCGGTCGGTTTGGCCCCATCTTTTTATCGTTTGAATCTCAGTAGGGGAGATTCAAACAAGAGGATATGAGTTGAGAGTTAAGGGGCAAAAGTTTAGGGGTAACGCGAGGGGGAATTTCTTTACTCAGAGAGTGGTAGCTGTGTGGAACGAGCTTCCTGTAAAAGCGGTAGAGGCAGGTTCGGTATTGTCATTTTTTTTTAATTGGATAGGTATACGGATAGGAAAGGAATGGAGGGTTATGGGCTGAGTGCAGGTCGGTGGGACTAGGTGAGAGTAAGCGTTCGGCACGGACTAGAAAGGCCGAGATGGCATATTACCGTGCTGTAATTGTTATATGGTTATATAGTTATGGTTTGATTTCCAAATCAATATCAAAATAAACGGAACCCCGCCCGTCTTCTCTCAGAGCTTTGCTTGTCTGTTGCCAGAACGGCCTGACTGCGCTCCATGGCGCCACATTCAAAACTTAATCCAAATATCATTTCATCTGCAGTCTACTGAGAGACGATGAGTCAGTCCTTCCCTCTGGTTAATATAACCAGGTTTTGGTCTGTTTAAATTCTGCAAAGGACATGTTCTGTTAATCCCCGCTGTCATGTGAGGTACGCGTACTCCAGGAGTGCCACAGGATTGGAGAAAGTGAAAGAATGAGCTGTAACTAAAACAGATTTCCTAAAACAGAATAAATGGTTTATCTTTTGCCTGGACACGCATACGGAGCCCTCAAGTACGTTTTAACGAATGGAAAACATTCGTTTTTACTGCTTAATTTGCGCACAGATTCCCCTATCCAGAGAGACAGAAAGAAGTCCCGGCTGAGAATTGTCCAATATGACAGCAGGATGAATTAGGAGAAATATTTTTAGTTTTGTCACAATGCGACGAATTCCTCCTGGTTCTTTCTGGTTAATGACGATACTAACTAAATAGGTTGCCAGCGCTGTTTGTGTTGCGTGTTTCCCATTGTATCGGTACACCGAACGGCTAAGGGATTCCATTGCATAATAACGCTGGACATAAACCATGTTGCTCTTATTAGTTCTTTTACTCTAAGAACTTCGAGCTCATAATACGTGAAGAGATTTTGCAGCGTTCAGGAGGGATGTTAAGTTTGCATAAAACTCTCCCTGTAAGCATATTCTAGCTGAAAATGATTGGTTTGTGTTCAGCATCGAAACACAGAGATGATACAAACAAAATTAATTTATTATTTTCATGGGATGTGACGGGTTTTCACATTGAAATCCACGGGTACAAGTTGAATTTAACCACAACTCACAGGGGGTATTCCTGTCCTGGACAACGGGTCTGGGGAAGATGGCAAACTATGGTCTGGGGCATGAAATTATACAAAATCCCAGCAAGGAGTGGAAGCTAATATAGGGAGCAGAAAAACGGAGCAGTAGCAAGAGATCTGATTCGGCCCCTTTAACTTCATTCGATTGACTGCAGACATTTTCGATTAAATAATTTTAATGATACAATAAATATATCGGAGAATTTTCCAGCAAACCGAAGCCAAAATACATTCTCACTTCTACGTCTTTTAACTGCGCTTCATCCCATTCATTAATAGGGTCTCCACACCCACCCCTCTCCTTAGTGCCCGTGTTACAAAGAAATGGAACTGTGGGGGACCCCGGCGTTGTATTTGAAGAAGGCCACATTACCGTTAAATCGAGTGAATAGTGAAGGGGATTAGCCACATCCCCGTCTTACTTTCATTCCAGAATAAATCTTTATCTCGCGCTGCACCGACAAGCTCTTTGAATCCCCGGCGCTTACACGCGGTTCGAAAACTTTTTATTTGTTCTAAAATTGATCGGACCCCAGAATTACCCAAATGCAGGGCGCATCGGCGGCTCGTTTTGTTTATGTTTGTCTGGAATTACGGTATTGTGGAACAGATGAAACGCAAACGTGTTAGTAGTCAGCGATGTGAAGTGCAAAGTGCGCGTCAGCACCCTTGGCATGACCTCTGGTGATGGAGTACACAGTGCTGAGGGGCATTTCCATCCTCTTCGGCTCCGTAAAGCGGAGCTACATTAGCTCCAGGGAACGTTTCTATCTTTGCCCATTAACTCGATACCTACCAGAAAGCATTCAAGTTGATCATTAAAAAGTAACTTGCCTCAAAAACAAATCGGATTAAAAGACCAAGAATAGAAATAAAAGGTAATTTTTCTCACAAAAACGCTCCTCAACTCAACTAACGCTACGGTTCGAGGAGTGAATTCACCGAGATATTTTCCTCGGTAGTTGGGTTGCATTTATGCAATATATCATCAAGTATGGATCTCAGATAATTTATTGACAGTGCAATTTGGAATTCATGTTGAAAGACATTATTGTTGTGCCTATTAAAACCAGTGATCTTATTGCAGTGCCGAAACACAGTGTGATTTACTTTTAATTTATACGCTCTGAAAGTTTCTTCTGATATATTAACAACCGTGTCCAGATCAATCAGTCGATGTGGTGAGATGTGAAAAATAAAATAATCGACTGCGGTGAACGAAAACCTGGAACAATGTGTCTATTTTGGCCACAGGAGGAAATGTAATTTTCGCATATTTATGTTTCTCAAATAGAAGGGGGTCGGGCCTCTGGACCTGCGGCTGTACGTACATGACAGCGATCCATTTAAAGGGGATTAGGAGATGTGCTCAGAAAATACTTGACTAGACCAGGCCAGGCATGTAATAACCATCGATGCTTTAACACGCCCGAACAATATTAAGTATTGGGAGCTTAATTCCTCTTAAAACAAAACTCCGAAGATATTCCCTTTTATTTAAATCTAACGACGACAGAAATGGAATCGAATTTACACGAAGGCACGCACGCATTTCCATCATCGAGTTACAATACCTTTACCTTTGGCCCTTGAGGCCTGTGGGATTGGTGAGAGTAGGTATGTTCATTATCGTTACGACGTATTTAGATGTAATTTTGTCTCCCGGTGTTTTAGTATAACTTTATAGTTTGGATTTTTGTTAAATTCTAGTATACCCTGAGCCAGGAGGACTCTTTTATACTTGGGCAACAAATTCATTCATTACTTAGCTGGATCAATTTCAATGGGCAAAACCTAATACGATTAAGGGAATGTCAGAAGCATTCTCCCGTCAACACTGGGACGCATTACAACTCCTTGACTGCTCCACGCAACACTGGACTCCGTTATGTCTGACTTTGATCCTGTACCTCTGCGCAATGTACAATAATGACATCAATAATTCCTTGCGTCCGGGCAAAGTATTTCTCAAAGGACTATGAGGACGAATTCTTCCCTCTTATTTTGTAAAATTTAAGCGATCCATTAATCTCGACACTGTCAATGGAAAAAAAATTTACGGTCAACCCACAAAATCTTAAGCAAGTACTAATGGTTAAATGATTGGATTTGTAATTCTCGATTGAGAGATCTGTATTTGATTCGTTCAGCCATGGAAAGAAGGAGGTGTGAGCGTTTACTAGGAGGGGTTTGAGAGCCTGGGTTAGATTTTCTTCCAATCGGTGGTTATCTTTTTCAAGATGAATATTGAATGATTTGGGAGTTAGCTTCAGTTTAGTGCAAGCGAGGAAAATGGGCCTAACCTCCAACAATTATCCTATCAAAGACGAGGGCAGCTATAGGCGAAAATTTGATAAAAATTCTAAACCGATATTCCACACCACATATAACAATCTGAATTGATGATTGTACTGTAATTAAATTCGTACTCTTGTTTACTGAATATGTTTATAAACGTACTTAAATAAATTTAACTTCTCTTAAGCAAGCGCATTGCTCAGCTGATTCCTCCAAAAGTACTTTATTCAATTCCGAATCGGATATAAAGTGACTGGATGTTATCATCCTGTACTGAAACGACAAACAACAAACCAAACTTAATCTCCCTCCGCCGCCCCCCCCCCTCCCCCCCTCTCTCTCTCTCTCTCTCTCTCTCTCTCTCTCTCTCTCTCTCTCTCTCTCTCTCTCTCTCTCTCTCTCTCTCTCTCTCTCTCTCCCTCTTCCTCCCCCCCCACTTTTCCTTCCCCATCTCCCTCTGTATAAATACTGTATATTGGTAGGCTAATGGTGTGTTTGCTTGTGTAGACGAGTTTATTTATGTGTGCGCGTCTATAAATCTGTTTGCGTGACAGTTTCTCTCGCGTCTGCATCTGTGGGTTTGTATGTGTGTGTACCAGAGCATTTCTATGAAAATGTCAGTCTGTGTATTCTGTTCCCGTACATATACGTATTCAGCTTAATGGATCCATAGTGTTTGCTATATAAGTCTGTGTATGACTCGCCGTGCCGAAACATATATGCAAACATTTACTTTGGTGTGTGAAAAAAATATATTATTTTGGAACCCTCTCTAAACTGACGCAAGTGATGACAGGGAATTTTAACCATTTTTTTCTCCATAAATGCTGCCTAAACTGTTGAGAATGTCTGACCCAGAATCTTCTGTTTTACTGTCAAAATGCGTACGATCATCTCGCCTTACCCAGCGTCAACCTGATATCCGTAATTGTACACTTAATCTCTAAAAAGTTCCATTAGGTGGGTCCTGCATCTCATGTATCCGCAAGGAATAGTGTAAAATATCTAAGAAAAGATATATTCAGATTATATGAACAATTTACAAGCTCACACTCACATAAATCTAATTGTCAGTGATATATACTTTTATAGAGCAGTAACTAATTGTTATGTGCTTGATACATTCTATTATCAAAGGATAAACAATTAGAATGTAAACATGTGATGGGCTTTGACATTATTTTTGCTTCATTGTGAATGGGACGTGGCTTTTAAAGTAACAACTGGAATCCAGTAACTAATGGATTAAACTACCAACGCAGATTTGCATTTTAGAAACTGACTTCAAAAGACAACCGTATTAAGCAATTTACAGGATTGAAGACCTCATATCCTTCCATTTTAAAACAGTTTCCTTGAAGTAGCGTACTATTCGATCTACCTATCATTGTAGCAAGAGTTGTCAGGGGGAAAATATTACATCTCAGATTTATATTGCATCAAGAAAATAAATAGTAATCCAACTACCATGATGTTTTGGTCAGCTTCGTTCACCCCAGAAGCAGTAAAAAGCGGTATCAATATAGGGCACGGTACCTTTAATGAAACAAATTCCTAATGCATGATAAAATGCAGGATTTCAGGGCAAAGTTAATTTTTGTATTGAATTCCAATACACGTATCGCATCCACTGTTACTAACCAAGTAATTAAACATGTGTTTTCTGATTCTTATGCTTACAGTTCCCAGCAGAGCGATATTGTTGTCCTCACCACCCCTCAGGAACCGGCCCATTTCAAAGCTTTCTGTACACCACATTTAAACATTAGCACCTCTGCGAGTTAACCTCTGGTAGATCATGTTGACGCACTACGGGTATAATTCAGATCTCACTGCAGTATCGCAGCTGATGCAGATTAAGGAGTGCATCCTAACACATATATTTGTTCATATGCAGTCTGTCCAAACGCCAAGCCAACTGACAATTACTAACGTGTCTTTTGTCAACACTGTATATTTCCATGAGTCTCGATCTATCTGCACCTCTCCGTAATACTCCTCCCTGACTCAAATTCTAATGATTCGTTCCTAATAAGATGTGACTAAATCCTGCTTGTTAATTTTTGTTGCTAGTGCTCTTGTTTAGAAGCATGTGACCTGGTACATGAGTAGAAAGTGATCGTTTCCATTTTACACCAGGCTGTGTATGGAGATGACACTATAATGACAAAAAAAATCATTCTACAGCAACACTCATGCATGCCGACAGAAGGTTCAATTTATTACCACCTCCTGGTTACGTGCCTTTCTTGTTGATAAAGACAAAAGCGTCCGCAGTTAAACATAATACAGCGTTCTCTTCCTAATTAAAACCTGATTTGTCTTTACCAGCGAACTAAAAGTATTTCACGGACTTTTACTTTCTTGTTTTTGAACCACAATCCCGAAGGCCCCAGAAACCCGGGTACAACAATAAGCTGGTTGCCTGGCATTTTGTCAAAATATTGTCGGTTTGAAGGACGATTCAGTGCCGTGATATTTTCCTTCGGCCTTTCCTTTTGATCTCCCACCGCGCAGAAATGTTCTGAATATTTTTGATTTTTTTTCCCGCTGTTAGCCCCTACCCCACCATCCACCGCCCCAAGCTCCTCTGTATGCCAAATCAAATTGGGTGATCGTCTTAAATTGCTTAAATTACGTCTGTTGGACCCATTAAACAAAAGTTCGGATTAAAGAGTATTCGCATAAAGAATGATTATCATTTGAGTACAGGCAGGAGAACATTTTTTTCAATTGTACTGCCCTGCCTCAAATACAATATCGCTGAGTGTGTGTGTGTGTGTGTGTGTGTGTGTGTGTGTGTGTGTGTGTGTGTGTGTGTGTGTGTGTGTGTGTGTGTGTGTGTGTGTGTGTCTGTGTGTCTGTGTGTCTGTCTGTGTGTGTGTGTGTGAGTCCAACCGGCCTTTTGTGTTACGTCAACTAGAGTTACCCAATTAGTCCTACTCTCCCGCTCTTTTCTCACAGGTCCACAAACATCCCCTTGCCGAGCATGCATGTACCATGTACTCTCCGGAATTATTACTTCTACAGCATGGCAAACCGTTGCATAAAACGCATTCCTCTCGCCGCCCGCGTCACAGCTCCCACTCGCCCCGTGCCTCCTTCGCCAGACGCAGGTATTCCTGCATTCTTACCTGCGTTTCTGTGAGACACAAGCTGCTCGCCAATTGTTTTCGCTCGGCTCCCACCACATAGTGATTTTTCTCGAAGGCTCGTTCTAGTCTCAGGAGCTGGGACGGGGAGAAGGCTGTTCGAATCCGCTTAGGCTTCCTGGTGAAAGGGCCGTGAAGAAGCAGGCTCTCGGCTCCTCCCTCGCCGCCTGGAAACAGAAAATAACAGGGGTACATTTAATAGGAGGAATCGTTTCCGCTTTAATACCCCAGTATTTTAGCTTGATATTTTTAAGTTACTTTGAAAATATGAACACAAATAACGATTTTATATTGTGAGTTCATATATAAACTGGTTGTAATTATACAGGCACGGCTGTTATTACACTTTAACATATTGGTAGCTGTACACTAGCAAAATTCTCACTTTAGCCAATATGTTTTTTCTCCGTGCCAATACTCGTGATACTTTTAACTTATCACTTCAAATTGTTCCACAGCCATCCTTAACGATAAACCTGTTAACAGCGATACATCACCCGCGCGCTGTACAGTTTAAACTGCTTTCTCCAAACACAAAGCACATTTTGAAAGACAACATTACTGAATCTTTTACCGGACTGTGTTAAATGGACATTATCGCGAATTTTCACGCTTCTGCTGCTATACCACGCTGTATAACTACCTTACAAATATGCTCAAAAATGTAAATTTGAACTTTAAAACCAGTTATGTTTATTCAATATATTTAACTGCGAAGGAAACGATCCAAGTAATATTACTTTTGCAAGAAAGCAGTTAGCAATAACGAAAAACGAATATTAATTGTGTAGTTATTAGTATATGTGCGGTCGCTGTAAACGTAAGAAAGTGTTATAAATTAGATATGCACAGTGTAATTAAACACTATTACTCTGCAATTTGCCAACAAAATTCACACTTTAAAGGAAAAGAAAAAGAACACTGATTTTGGCACAATTCCCATTTAATCAACAACATCACCATCGAAGTGGGTTCAGCAAAAAAAATGCTCCAGACTTGTTTTGGGACTAACTTAATTAGACTCGCAATCTTTTGTTTAGATGATATGGTTAAGATTCGGTTGAAGGTTTCTGTAAATTATCTCTTCATTTTTGAGTTCAGGATTATTTCGGCTAGATTTATGGAGGACGAGATGAGGAGTGTGAACACAGACTTAGTCCGAGTTTGTTAGGCTTCGGTTTAGGGGTTGTAGAAAGTGTAGTTTTGTGTTGAGAATTAAATTAGGATTAGAATTAGGTTCAGGTTTTTTTTAGGTTAGAATTTGATTTAAGGATTAGGGTTTGATACAATGCTGATGGATTGGTTTAAAGATTAGGTTTATTGTTTGGCTTGAGACGTAGGGTTTGATTAGAGGTTAGAACTAGACATTGCATTGAGGGTTGGTTGGGGATTTGGATTTGGATTTAAGGAGTTGAGCTTGGTTTTAATAAAGTCGTGTCACTTTGTCGTTTAAGATTTGGAGTTCGCGCTTTGTTTGATGTTAACAGAAACTGCACAATGTTCCGCAGTCAACAACTAAAGACTGGGAACCAAAGTCTCTTCCAACTCCACCCCCACTTCCCTCCTCCGCGCTCTCTCTGATGCTTCGTCCTTATCTTTGTGTTGAAATTATATCTGTCAATGAAGGAAGTTGTCGTCCATTCTCCCACACAACAGGCAGACACTGGGATACCAATCTGTAATCCGGGATAATTTGACAACTCGCTAATTTATATAGCCAGCGAAAACTATTATTGCTTTTCGAAAAATGTTGAACGGCGATTTGCAGGAGCCTCCTGCTGAGGCTTTGTGAGGAAACCTGCTACAAACGCAGAGCGATTGTGAGGTAAAGTGAGGCAGAGCGTGACTCTGAGTGGGAAATTTTTTGCCCTGAATGTTGGGCAACCCTGGTGCCTGATAGCTTCACCCTCTAAAGTCGAAAGTCATCTTCTTAACCTTCGCAAAAAATATTATATTTTACTTAATCTATGTTCTTACTGAATGTAGATACTGTTCCTCTTTGCGACCAATGGTTTTCTTTCCCTATATTTGAATCTATCGTAGTTTAATTGTTTTAACGTTAATTAATATATATACTAATCCTTAAATCGTACTGCTCGACTACAAACGGATCCACCTAATGTAAATATAAGTTTTGTTTTGCTCGGCGCAGTTCAGTCTGCTCGAGGAGCTCTGTGCATTAAACTACAGGCACGGCGTCAAAAGATACCTTTAACACCAACAGGTTTCTAGACCTGTGTGACAAACCATTCATAAGGCCATAAAACATAAGAGCAGAATTAGGCTATTCGGCCCATCGAGTCTGCCCCGCCAGTCGATCATGGCTGATTGATTTTTCGTCTCATCCCGATCTCCTGCCTTCTGCCTTAACCTTTGATGCACTTACTAGCAAGAACCTATCAAATTCTGCTTTAAGTACGCCTAATGTCTTGGCCTCTACGATCGTCTGAGGCGATGAATTCCACAGGTACACCACTCTCGGTCTGGAGAATTTCTTCCTCATCTCTGTTCTAAAGGGACTTTCTTCCGTTCTGAGGTTGTGTCCTCTGGTCCTAGACTCCTCCAGTATTGGAAGCATCCTCTGCACGTCCACTCTATCGAGATCTTTCATTGTTGGGTAGGTTTCGCTGAGATCCACCATTATTCTTCTAAACTCCAGTGAGTACAGGCCCAGAGCCATCAAACGCTCCTCACGCGTTCATCCTTCCATTCCCGGGATAATTCTCGTGTACCTCCTCTGGACCCTCGCCATCCTCTCTTAGATAAGGGGCCCAAAACTGCTCACAAAACCCATATGCGGTCTGACCAATGCCTTATAAATCCTCAGCATTACATCCTTATTTTTGTAGTCTAGTTTTCTTGAAATGAATGCTAACATTGCATTTGCCTTTCTTACCACCGACTCAACCTGCAAGTTAACTTTTATAGAATCCTGTACTCAGACTCTTGTACCTCCGATTTCTAAATTCGTGCTCCGTCTACGCCTTTATTCCTTCTACCAAGGTCATGACCATACAATTCCCTCCACTGTATTCCATCGGCCACTTATTTGCCCACTCTCCTAATCTGCTCAAGTCCTTCTGCAAACTCCCTGCTTCCTCAGCCCTACCCACCCTCCACCTACGGTACTGTGCCACATGTAGTTGGGATGTCTGACTAAGCACAATGTAGTAATGTTGTGTATTGCACTGTACTGCTGCCGCAAAAAAAAGACAGATATCCTGGCATATGTGAGAATCTGACAGGGATCTCTGTTGTGGACTGAGAATGGGAAGGGGCAGGGAGGTGGAAATCGTGGTTGGGAAAGCGGAACGGAGAGATGGGGAGCGGGAGGCACCAGAGAGATATTCTGTAATGATCAATAAGCTAATTGTTTGGAATCAAATGACCTTGCCTGATGTCTGCACTCGCGCCATCCCCCACCCCTGACAATCTCTGCCACCTGCCCCACACTCCGCCCTTGCCATTCCCAACACCCTTTGCTCCCGTCAGATCTACAAACTCGTTCTCCGCTCCGCGTTGACAAAGGTACGGTGCTGTGTAAACGTCAGGCATCCTAGCTATGTATATGTGCCTAAGACTTTTGCACAGTACTATATCTTTGTTTCATCCACAGACTTGGCCACAGAGCCATCAATTCTGTCACCTAGATCACTAACATATAACGTGCAAAATAGTCAACCCAACACCGACCCTTGCGGAATACCATCGTCAGCGGTAGCCAACGAGAAAAGGCCTTCTTCATTCCTGTTAGCTTAAACAGTCCAGAAGTATTAATTTTTAAAACTTCGCTCAGAATTCATGTACATGCCAGGAACGCATTTGTTTCTCGGAATGAAAGGGAAGTAGGCAGATCTTCCATTAATTATACCTGCCAGAGACTCCCTTTGGTCACCGAGAAGACAAAAGGCGGGGCCTTTGAAGCTTCTCGGGCAATTTTGCAACTGTTTAACCACAATGGGCTTTCGGGAAAAGTCGTTGGGACAGACCGGATTCCTAAACAAAAATACACAAGGAAATAAAAAATAAAAACTGTCAAATATTATCAACCAGACTCCGGAATGTCGGTAAATTATCTTGTGGAGATTGGATGGTGTTTGTGTGTTGGGTGGGGGCGTGGAGAGGGGTGGGGAAGGTTAGGGATAGAGCCAAAATTTGGAAGAAAACGGTGGTGGGATACAGGTCAACAAATGAAAACGGTGCAAATAATATTCAATATCTATGGGAGCTTCACACACACAAGATTAAAACTATGAAATGATTGTACGGATAAAGAAAAAGAAAAACAAATATAGATCGGGGATACTGTATTGTAGCAAACACATTTTAGCATAAATATAAAAGCGACAAGTTTTATATTAACATGTACATATATACCTAGTGGAGGAGACTGCACATCAGGGAGGTAAGGCCATGAGTCAGGTCGTTCTGGTTTCATGATCTATATTTACAAGCACTCAAACAAACATCGCCACCTGAAACTTTAATATTAGTTACTGAACCAGAGAATAGTTCGTTCCTCAGGAACAAGAGAGTGCACATCTGTTTAGGAGAAAGAAGCTAAAAGACTATAAACCTATAGAAGAAGCAGTTCATTTAGCATGTTTTCCAAATATTTCATGGTCTGCACGCTTGTGACAGGAGAGGGGCGGGTATATTTAATAATATCAGAGTACTAATAATGACAAATGTGATTATTTGCTGCCGTTGTGCCATTAGCTTTTTTTTTGCAGAGTTAAGGAACCCACTCACTGCAGCGGAATTGCTTATCTGCATACATCAGGAGTCAGTATAAAATTAAAGTTGAAAGTTCAGTTATTATATTATTAACTAAGTATGTGTGGAGTATACAACACTGAGATCTGTCTACTTCACCGACGGCCACGCAACAATGATAACCAAAACAGTTACAGAGTAATGAGTGAGGAAGCAAGGGAGGTTTCAACATGGAAAGGATAGCGATTTGGAAGTTTGTGTACACTGGGCTGATCTTGAACGGTGTCCATCTTGAGTAGCAGACAGGAAGACTCTACGACGGCAGTCAAAACTGCCCAATGCATCACTGGCACCAGCCTACTCATTGTCAAGGACATACATACAGAAAGGTGCCAGTGAGAAAAAAAAACAACAATATGGTGAAGGATCCCACCCAGCCTGCTCACGGACAGTTTGTCCCCCTCCCATCAGGGAGGGGGCTACACAGCATCCATACCAGCTCCACCAGATTCAAAAACAGTTACTTTCCCCCAGCAATAAGGCTGATCAACACCTCCACCATCTCACCCACCCCACCACCTCTTTTATCATTTCCTGTCGAGTCACCTACGTGCAGGCACTCCTGAACCCAGCATCACTTTATGTACATACGCCCAATCAATCTAAGTTGTTTTATGTATTTATATTATGCACTCTTTATCTTATTGTATTTTCTTTTTGTGTTCCATCGGATCTGGAGAAACAATAATTTCATTCTACTTCATATTTATGCACTAAAAGGGACTTTACACAATCTTGAATCTTGCTCAGCTGTATAGTGAAATAGACAGCGGGCTTCCTTTGAACATAATGCTGCAGCAGCCTCAGTGAGGAACTATACACCTCTTTGCATACTTTGCAAAGCTGGCCTTAATTGTACGGGAAGTACAACATGTATTTACAACCTATGACAACATCAAGCAACAATGGCAGGTTGCTATTGCACAAGTGACATCCACAGAACCCTTCCCTAAATGGGCCTTAGGCAGAGCTGAAGGATCGCTCAGGCTTCCAATGCTTACGAGTCCAGACAGAGTAAATGCTCAAAGTATGCTTTTCCAACAAGCACATATTCAGAGTAGAAAAACTGAAAAATGTCATGACTTCATTAGCCCTTGTTAACTTCCACACATAAGGTTGAGTTCCAAGAGAAGATAGAGTTCAGGAGGTACATAGGAGGAGAAGCTTTAAATTAACATGTCATATGTCGCATCGGAGGACATGAGTTGTCAAAAGTTCTGAAATTACTGAAATCCAGCAAAGAAAGAGCCCACCACTAACATGGAATATAAGACTGATCGCTGATTCAGACCCCTTTACTTCCAATAGATCTTCCTTCGTTTTGCACCAGCACATAAATATTTTGTGTACAAGCATTTACGATAGAACATTTGCAGAAATAAAATCAGGTCGAATTTGCCTTACAGCCTGTAGTTTGCTAGCTGTGTAGTAAAGAATGTATCAGTTGTTTTGAAAGGCAAAGAATTTGATACACCAACTACAAATTTTCTTGATAGCACGGGTAGGAGTCACTAGCACATGGTTGTACACACACAGTTGTACAGAGTCAAAATTCCATCTTCCTACTAGGATACACTTCATTGTGTTGCATGGTGTTTGCATTATGCCAATTGGATAGATTCAGAGCAGATCCAGCAATACCTTAAAATGAGATGGCGGCCTAGAAAAGCAGCAATGTAGGACTGCATAGGTGGTGAACAACAAAATCAGAACATAAAAGACAAAATTGAGCAACTCCACAGTCAGCGAATCAGATTGCAGTTCTTACTCTGAATGATGGTGGACAATTGAACAATGAAACCAAAGGATGTCCCATTGATGGTGGGACCTTGCATGTGAATGCTAAAGGCAGGGTAAAGGATTCACAAGCAAATCAAGCCAAAAGTGCCAGCTGGATGATTCCTCTTGGGTTATTCCTGAAATTCCCCCAATAAACCTGGACTAGCCACATAAATACTGTAGCCACAAGAGTAGATCAGAGGCTGCAGTTCGTGATTCATCTCCTGGAACCCCAGAAGGATGCCGATCATCTGTGATGTACAAATAGAACACAGAACATCAAACCCTACAACAATGTATGGGCCCAATGACCCAGTATGTTGAGCAGACCTATTACCTACTTAATGATCCATTTAACCCCTCCCCTCTACACAACCATACTCCTCCATTTTTCCTTCAGTAAGGAGAGAAGCCCCACTTACCTATATGAAGGCAACTCCAATTACAGTCAAAAAACACAGCCATACGTACCTAGGACAAAGTAGTCCTCTTTTCTAACACCCTATTCATCACTCACATAACAGTTACTTTCTCCACCACCGAAATTCTATGCCTTCTACAAAAAATACCTCGGAAATCTCAGCAGCATCCTTCAAGTGCTTAACTTTTGCTACCAGGAAGAACAAAGTCATCAGGTGTCAAGGAGCACCACCACCTGCAGATTCACTACCAGCATCCCCTCCAACCAGACTTGGAAATATATTGCTGATCCTACATCCTCGCTAGGCCAAAGTTCTGGAACTTCCTCCCCAGCAACATCCTGGAGCACCTCCGCTGGAAGGACTGCAGCGGTTCGCCACCACTTTCTCAAGGCCATGAACGGATTATCAGTAATTGCTGGCCCTATAATGATGCGCATATTCCAAAAAAAAACAATTAAATTCAATAAAATTTAGAGTGGTTTTGAGAGCAGTGGTGACTATCGCTGGTGTAGTGAACTTTTAATTATAAGCTCCCTCATAAGTTAGAACATTGCCGTTCTCTACCCTGATCAGGAACAGATTTCAATTGGCTCTCAGAATGGACTGGTACTCGCAGTGAATTGTGGAAAACTTCACTGTGCCCCTTTTTTTACTTTGTTCTTTGCATTAAATTGCTATTACTGGCTGGTGTCCCCCTCGGTAAGATTACTAATTCCAGTTCCAATCGGAATAGATGCAATCATCTGAATTCAATGTAATAACTGCAAGGTTCATTATTCCCACAAATACTAACTGATTAACATGTAAAAATCTATATTTTCTGTTTTTTTGTCACTAAGATAAAATTGAAACTTGAGACAATTACTCCACAAGTCTTTGTTACTAACATTACACATCTTTATTTCCATTGAGACAGAATGCTAAAGATAATTAGGTGACTAGAAAAGGCCATGAGAAGGCCTTAGCGGGCAGGATTTAAAAAAAACCTCAAGGCATTCTATAAGTATGTGAAGAGCAAGAGGATAAGATGTGAAAGAATAGGACCAATCAAGTGTGAAAGTGTGTATGGAACTGGAGGAAATAGCAGAGGTACTTAATGAATACTTTACTTCAGTATTCATGATGGAAATGATCTTGGTGATTGTAGTGATGACTTGCAGCAGACTGAAAAGCTTGAGCATGTAGATATTAAGAAAGAGGATGTGCTGGAGCTTTTGGGAAGCATCAAGTTGGATAAGTCACTGGGACCGGATGAGATGTACCCCAGGCTACTGTGGGAGGCGAGGGAGGAGATTGCTGAGCCTCTGGTGATGATCTTTGCATCATCAATGGGGATGGGAGAGGTTCTGGAGGATTGGAGGGTTGCGGATGTTGTTCCTTTATTCAAGAAAGGGAGTAGAGATAGTCCAGGAATTTATAGACCAGTGAGTCTTACTTCAGTGGTTGGTAAGTTGATAGAGAAGATCCTGAGATGCAGGATTTATGAACATCTGGAGAGGTATAATATGATTAGGAATAGTCAGCATGGCTTTGTCAGTGGCAGGTCCTGCCTTAAAAGCCTGATTGAATTTTTTGAGGATGTGACTAAATACATTGATGAAGGAAAAGCAGTAGATGTAGTGTATATGGATTTCAGCAAGGCATTTGTTAAGGTGCCCCATGCAAGGTTTATTGAGAAAGTAAAGAGGCATGGGATCAAAGGGGACATTGCTTTGTGAATCCAGAACTGGCTTGCCCACAGAAGGCAAAGAGTGGTTGTAGATGGGTCATATTCTGCATGGAGGTCGGTGACCAGTGGAGTGCCTCAGGGATCTGTTCTGGGACACTTACTCTTCGTGAGTTTTATAAATGACCTGGATGATGAAGTGGAGGGATGGGTTAGTAAGTTTGCTGATGACACTAAGGTTGGGGGTGTTGTGGATAGTGTGGAGGGCTGTCAGAGTTTACAGAGGGACATTGATAGGATGCAAAACTGGGCTGAGAAGTGGCAGATGGAGTTCAACGCAGGTAAGTGTGAAGTGGTTCATTTTGGTAGGTCAAATATGATGGCAGAATATAGTATTAATGGTAAGACTCTTGGCAGTGTGGAGGATCAGAGGGATCTTGGGGTCCAAGTCCATAGGACACTCAAAGCAGCTGCACAGGTTGACTCTGTGGTTAAGAAGGCATACAGTGTATTGGCCTTCATCAATCGTGGAATTGAATTTAGGAGCTGAGAGGTAATGTTGCTGCTATATAGGACCCTGGTCAGACCCCACTTGCAGTACTGTGCTCAGTTCTGGTGGCCTCACTGCAGGAAGGATGTGGTGACCATAGAAAGGGTGCAGAGGAGATTTACAAGGATGTTGCCTGGATTGGGGAGCATGCCTTATGAGAATAGATTGAGTGAACTTGTCCGTTTCTCCTTGGAGCGACGGAGGATGAGAGGTGACCTGATAGAGGTGTACAAGATGATGAGAGGCATTGATTGTGTGGATAGGCAGAGGCTTTTTCCCAGGGCTGAAGTGATTGCCACAAGAGCACACAGGTTTAAGGTGCTGGGAAGTAGGTACAGAGGAAAAGTCAGGGGTATGTTTTTTACTCAGCGAGTGATGGGAACATTGAATGGGCTGCCGGCAAAGGTGGTGGAGGCAGATACGATAGGGTCTTTTAAGAGACTTTTGGATAGGTACATGGAGCTTAGAAAAATAGAGGGCTATGGGTAAGCCTAGCAGTTTCTAAGGTAGGGTCATGTTTGGCACAACTTTGTGGACCAAAGGGCCTTTATTGTGCTGTAGGTTTTCTATGTTTCTATGCTTGTATAATGGAAGTAGCATTATATGCCTGTTTACCTCCAGTCAAACTATGGGCTATGGTTTTATTTTCTACTGAAAATATATGTTGTTCATAAAATGACTTTCCAATTGATCCATATTGTTTTGTGCAAGTAGCGAATGACTGTCCAACAATGACCCTAGTTTAACACCCAAGTTGCCACCTTTACTACCAGAATCATTTATTGTCCTTTATTTATCTTCCACTCTCTTTTCCCATTTTCTTGTTAGAATAACGTGTCCTTCTCTGCCTCTTTGTTTTATCTGGAATCTTTGATGGTAAGCATTTCTACATTCTTCCAGCTCTAAAGACATGACATCCAATATCGTATCCTATCTCATTCACTATTCAATCAGACAGGCTTTATGAGAGTAAATTCAGGCTACCTTTGCTTTCCTTAATGTGACAGTAATAGAGACTATTGAATCCCTTAGAAACAATACCTGAAAATTGGTTAAACAGTCATTGTGAACTTGGGAATTCCCTGACTTTAACAATGCACATCAAAAAAAAATCCTAAATATCATATGCACTAATGAGGTTTGAGCCTCCTCAATGTTAACTTATACTCTGGAAAACATTCCCCCCCCCCCCCCCCCCCATTAACACAATAGTAATATCTGCTGGTTGTGAGTCATGCTGGTCAAAGTATCACCATTTTATCTATAGGTAAGAACTAATCACAAAGTCTGTTGTGGTATTAACAAATCGATTAATCTGCCCTAACTATACACTGTCTGTGTTAAACAGATAATCCCTCTGTAATGATACTATTCTATTCATTTGTTAAAAGCAGAGAATATATGCGTAAGAGCAGTATACTGTATCTGGTATTTCTATGTAATAACATAAAAGGTCTCATGTACAGGATCACTAAACATTTATGGTTATGTCAGATTTGCGTTTTGACATAGATCTTTAGAGAAATTCCACTCTCTGTGATGTTTCACTCTGCACTATTCACTAAGAATGTGGGAAGAGATGCAGTTTATCTACTTAAAGTTATATAATCCCAAGAATTATGCTTGTGGTGCAGTTGTATCAAAATAGTTTAATTTATGGAATCAATTTACTAATGTCCCAGATGATTTCACGGTAGGAATATGAGGAGAATGATACTAAGTTAAGTTGCTCAGGGGAGATAGAGCCATTGAGTCATAGAGTCATAAAAAATAAAACACAGAAACAGGCCCTTTGGCCCGCCCAGTCCATGCTGAAGCATTTAAACTGCCCCGGGATCATAGCCCTCCATACCTCTACTCTCCATGTACCTATCCAAACTTCTCAGAAGTTGAAATCGAGCTATCTTGCACCATATGCACTGGCAGCTCATTCCACACTCTCATGACCCTTTGAGTGAAGAAGTTTCCTCTCATGTTCCCTTTAAATTTTTCACCTTTCACCCTTAACCCATGACCTCTGGTTGCAATCCCACCCAATCTCAGTGGAAAAAGCCTGCTTGCATTTATCCTATGTGTACCCCTCATAATTTTTATACCTCTATCAAATCTCCCCTCAGTCTTCTACATTCCAAAGAATAAAGTCCTAACCTACTCTATCTTTCCTTATAATTCAGGTCCTCCAGTCTCAGTAACGTCCTTGTAAATTTTCTCTGTACTCATTCAATCTTATGGTTCACCTTTCCTATATTAGTGACCAAAATTGCAGATAATACTCCAAATTAGGTCTCACCAACATCTTATACAACTTCAACATAACAGATAGGAAAAGAAACATGAAATTTGTGTGCACAGGAGGATCAGTTAGCAGGTATGCAAAAAAATGTTTGACTTAATCTCATCAGGACCTGGGATGAGCTTTGAATTAAATCAAAATCCTGGGAGCATTCACGTTTATTTCATGGTGCTATCCTAAAGTTTATACTAAGTGGCTACTGTTTAAAGCTGGTGCCCTTAGGGGATCATTTAGAGTGAGAAAAATGCATTTGAAGGGGATGACTGTTCATCATTCACATCCATTAGAATTTGAACAACCTGTGGCATCTTATCTCCTATTTTAAGACTGAATAACTAATAAACAGATTAATTATTTCCAAAAGCATTATTTAAAATTCCCTACAACTGCATTTTTTTTATTCAAGGGATGGGGCAGACCATTTCTTGAACAAACCCCAATCTGAAGGAAATTGACTATTCGTTCAATGAACCTTCATTTCCAAGAAAGATAAATATTTCCTAAAAGCACTTCTGATGCTGGGAGCAGTCCCTAACATGTTTTATATAGGATGATATACTTTAGTTTCACAGAATGACTAGAAGAAGAAACTCTGGAAACCTAATGAAATTATACTTTACTATAGAGCATCTCATTGCTTCTCTGGTAAACATGAAAATTTACACTGCAAAACCACCTATGTACAATTTGATCCTTTCCAAAAATTATCCAAATGACCTGATCTTCCCAATAGTTCTCTATCTCCTTCTGCTTTAAACTTACAACTAATATCAACAGTGTCTGTTTTAACTGTTTCATTAACAAAGCTGTAATAACTGCATAAAAATATTTCATCTAAATTCTCACCTCATTTTCTACTCATCACCTTAAGTTGTTAGCCATGCATTTCTAATTCACCAAATGGAGAACACAGTCCATCAGCTTCCTAAGACACTTCATGTATTTTTAAATAAACCTACATCCTTTTCTGCAGCATCTTGGTATCCAGAATTTCCAATTATAGAGACAGTTGTTCATCTTTTGAATCACCCAGGTGAATCTCTGCTCTACATTCTATTGGCTCAATGCCATTTCTGTCACCATACTACATCAACTATTCACTAACCATTTCCTTTAACAAATTTATCTTTATGGTTTTTAGGTTCTACTTACATCTTTATAGAGTCTAAAAAAATCTGAATCAACATTGAATTATCCTATTGCATGTTGAAGTTAGTACTTGTTTTCCATTAAAATAATAACACCATAAAGTTAACAAATTGTATTCAGTTGAATATTAAACAATTTTCATTTAAGTTAATCTCTCTAAAATGAAAGCCTCAAACAGGAACAGCAAATGAAGACACTTAGCCAACAGCTCCAAGCGTTGCTATTAACAAATGCAGCATCTTTCAGAGAAGGACTTTCAGTATTCATTCTAGAAAGATGACTTTCAATCAAAGAATTACAGGAACGTTGTTTTAACAAAGTTGTAGGAGGGTTTAGCTTTCTTAGCTGTGGTATAGGTGGCCTATTGCTGACTTGCTGACAGAAAGCCATTCAGTATCACCTCAGGCCAAAGTAATGCAAAAATCTATATAATTCACACACACCTTTACGTACGATTCCTTCAGCAAAATATACTGCCTTTGTTTACATAACATCATCCAAATCTGGCATTGGCTCAATTCACCTCCTGTTGATTGTGTTCTTTCTTGCAAAACTTGTGTATAAATTATGTTTATCCTTTCCTTTTGAATGCTGTTTATGTGATGCTATGTGCCTACGGTGCTGCTTCAAGTAAGTTTTCTTGCACCTGTGCATACATGTATTTGCACTTGTGACAATAAGCTCGACTTTGACTTTAAAACATTCACTTACACTTACTTTTCTTATAACTCTTGATTATAACAACACAGCCTGGCAGGCATCTCTTATTTAAACATCCATTAAACAGAAGCCATCAAAAGTTCTGTTCCTATGTCCTAACTCACACCAGGTTTTCATCACCCATCACCTCCATTCTTGTTGGTGTGCATTTGTTCATGGTGATGCAACACTTTAATTTTTTTGTCTGTTTTCAAATCCCTCCAAGATCACGACATGCCCTACCTTTTTCATAATTTCTTCAAGCTTCAAGATACAATGCTTATATTCTTTGGTCCCTCAACGTCCCCAGATTTAACCTCTCCCTTAATGATGATCATAACTTCAGCTGCTATGTCCCTTAGCCAGGAACTTCCTCACAATACAGTATCTTCCTGCCTCTCTACCTATCTTGCCTCTTCAAAGAAGTAATCATGCCTATCTCTATGTCCAAGACTTTGGTCAACTATCCTAGTGTCTCCTTAAGTTCACAATCATTACTTTTTTTTCTCTGATATTGATCCATGAAGTCTCTGTACATTTCTTCTATGTTAATGGTGTTTTAAAATGTTATTGTTATAATATTCCAGTGTTGGTATTGCAGGCAATCTTTTAAAAATTATCTGCTTAATGAGGTCACTGCCAATTTGAGGATATCAGTCTTTCAATAAATTTTCTGAAATGTGACTATGTTATAAATTTTAAAATATTATAGAATATTAATAGCTGTCTTTCTCAACAAAATTACACCACAAATGTTAAAATATCACTCATAAACAATTCTCTGTCCAGATTTCTTGCCAAGCTCTATTAGATGTAGAAATAATTCTCACATATCAAATATTTAATACCTGAAGCTCTAATTACTATAATGAATGTGTTTAAATGACTTATCACCAGTTATTCAATATTTGCTAATTTAAGTTGTGATAATATAATATAATAATACATATATAAAGATTGACATCAGGATTGAGGTGAAGTTTTAAGGCACTAATTTAATTAGTAGGCCAACCAGCATCTGTGGAGGGAGAAGCAGAGTTAGTGTCTCATGCCAATGATCCTTTGTCAAAAGGATGACTTCTGATGTAAGATCATCAACTTGTTACATTAACTTCCATTCTCACTACACAGATGTCACTTGTTTATTTCCAACATTTTCTATCTTTATTTTAATTTAATAATACAGTATTTTGTTCATTTAAAATGTATCTAGGTTATACCATTAATAGAACAAACACTGATTCTCACATTGGCTTTGCAGCAATATTATTGAAGTATTCACCAAACCTGACATTCAAAGTTAGGTTTTTCCAGAGAGGGAAAATTATATTGTTGCAATACTACTCATATTTGTGACAAGGAAAGAGACTGCTATCTGAATATAAACCTTTTAAGAGCAAATATTTTGTTTACCATCTCATAAACACATAGTACTTCAGAAACTACAAAGCTAATATCATACAGTAAGTGAATAGATATGTTTCCATACAAAATGCATTTACCGCTGACATCTATAAGTCAGATATTCACTTTGCAACTATAAACATTTGATTCAGTCTCAGCAAATTTGAGATCGTCCAAAAAATGTTATCCAGGTCCTTATTCAAACCAAATCCTACTCACTCCCTCCAACCCCATTATCATTAGATGCATTAAAGATTTATTTACTTGCTCAATAGGCATTTATTCAAGGTGCAGATCCAGAAATGGTCACATTTAAATTCCTGCATGCATTTTGGTTATCACCCACTTCTTTGTTGATGCACAGGGGATCAAGTATAAGTAACGCCTCAGTTTAAAATATCCCTCTCTTACTTTCAAATCCTGCCATGATTCCTTTGCTCCATACCTTTCTGATCTTCTCCATCCTGCCAGACCTCCAAAGTTTCTGTGCTTCTCCTGTTTTGGAGCCTCAACCCTGATTTCAATTGCTTATCCATTGACAGTGGTAGATTCTGCTTCTGTCCCTAAATTCTGGGATTCCCTTTCTAAACCTCTCCAGCATCCTTACACACTTGACTTGTTGACCAAGCTTTTGATCACCTGCCCTGGAAAACTATAGTAGCTTTCAGTTCAATTTTGCCTGATAATGTTCCTCTAACATGCTCTGCAACATCGTTTTAAAATTCAGTTCATGGTCCTATACTCTGTTATTGGTGAATTATCTATCTTGATGTATTTGCGACTCTGACAGTGGGGTATTTACAAGGGACTCGCAGTGTATGGCGTCCTCCTCATCTGAAAGCGTTCTTACTCTCTGATCATGGGTACTGTCGTACTGTGTATTTACATGCTTGTATTCCATACTACAGCTCACATCATGCCGTGAGCACCCATGTACGTGTAACACCCGTAAATGTTCTGTTGTTTGATGTAGAGGTCGCTGTCAACGCTGACGTGTATTGTCCATCCCAAAGTCCTGAAGGTCCCGTCAACTAGAGAGCAGTTAGGTGTCAACCATATTGAAGTCTCAAGCTGGACAAGAATGACAGAAATTTTCACCGGAAGATAATAAATGGATTTCTAATGATGATCCGCTACTAGTTCTATGCCTACGATTTGTCCATATTTATCTAATAATTCGATTTTAAATTTCCCATTTCAATACTGGGATGCGAACTCATATCTCCGGATCAACTTCGCAGCTATCCTAGTAACTTCTTTGCTACACGTATGTAGCATTTTTCACATACGTGACATGCTGTGCAAAAACAAACACATTTTCTCTATGCATAATCTGGATGTGCTCCTTTGAGCTACATTTAATGCATAAAATACTACCCAGATTATAGAGCTGCGGATTATGTACTTTACGTCACGTCATCGGGCTCCATTTTACGCCATACCCTACATATAAATGTGTAAGTTTCGTCCTCTGTGCTGTACAATATGTAAAGCATTGACCATACAGGCAATTACTTTGTAAAATGTTTATGATCAAGCTAACCTTGAAGTTGAAATCTGGAGTTGAAGTTACAATGTAGGAGTAGGGAGCCATAATTCTCTGCATGTTTTCTCTCGCTGCAAGCTTTACTTTATGCATGTTTGGGAGGAGATACCTACAAAAACTTTTCTTGAAACCGAGGTGATTTGCGTTATTCGAACCAAAGTGTCAATGTTTTTTTTCGTTTTCTAAACCGGCTACAACCCATATGACACAGCGTTCCACCTACCCTCTACCCTTTCCCCTCATCACCATAGTTTTCTCATCTCTAACTCAACCGCAGTTTCCAAATTCACTTTCCTCTTCGTCTCCCTCTTAATTCGTCTATTGCTCTTACTGAGCCTAATTTAAGGTTAGTTAGGATTTCTTCCTCCTTCCTTTCCGGAACAGTTTTAAGTTCAAATAACTTTATTAGCGTGCTGCTGTTTGCATTTTCATCACGGCATTGGGTTTTTTTTGTTTTAATTTTCAGTTCCCTTCCCATCGATTCAGTTTACATGTGAGTTAATTAGTGTAGATGCAAAGTTCAGATCAAACAGACCAGGGTGCCATGAAATTCCTTGCCTGCGTGAAGTTCACAGAGTACTACACAAACTTGTAGCCTGTCTGTAACTGTGGAAAAGTTGATTACCTGAACATTTAAAAGCCAAAGTGGATTTTATACGTTGTTTCATCTATGATGTTAACCAACTGATATAGATTAATCAAATAAGCCAATTATATCAGCATTCAAAGTTAATCGTTTAAATGCCTGCGCAGTTCAGGGCAGATACATTTCCACGCTAAACTTCATTATTAGATTTCTGCAAAACCAATGTTTGCACAAACTACCTGAACCAGTAAATTGTTATTGCAAATTCAAGGGGCTAATGCGAAAATCCCTGTTGATTTTACAATGTCCAGACTGTACTTAACGCAAAACTCTTCCTCAGGTATTCCAATCCAGATGTGTTCGTATAATTTAGTGTTTTAAAAAACCGTGCTTTTCACCTTCACTCAAGAGGGAATATATAAGAAAGATTTCATGTATTTGCATCAAAGGATATCATCTTGACCATCTAGAAACAGTTTTTTAAGCAGTGAGCTTTCATAATCCTGTGAAGCTACCTTTGATTAGCAGTGAGCAATTGGATATTAATTATTTGATTTGTTTAGAAACGTTGGATTCTTACAGCCACGCTTCTCTGCAATCCTTCTTTTGACTTTTGCTCCCTTCTTGTAAGTAGTAGTTACAGAGACCCCGGCCTTTCGGCTTTGCTGAACGGCAAACCAAAGCCGTCTTTCCCGGATTAAACTGCGCATCAAACCCAGCGGCGTTATTATCACTCACTAACTTCTTGCATTTCTATTGTCAATTTTCTTTAAAAATCTATATCGTCGTGCTTAAAATAAAAAAAATATAACTTCCTGTATAAATTTAGTATTAAATCTGCAAGGTAACCATGTATTGAGGGATACATCTGACAGATGTACAAAACATCGGTCACGTTCTTCCCAATCTGTTCAGTGAATTTATTGCAGATCGCCGTAACTTTAAACCAAACTACCAACTTTAAACTAGGGTCGGGGTACTGAGGGAACGGTACTGGAAACTTCAATGCCCTTTTTCTCTATAAGCTAAATTTAAATCCACTTTGGGGGCTTTACGAAAGCTGCGTCCTGTTAATACGGCCGTAAATTCGGACGTTGCCGGGAATCTGCCGGGCAACAGACAGGCGCTACTGGAGATTCGTGGCAGACCAGGTTACTAGGAACAGACTACGAACGGAGTGCAAGAATCCTGATATAGCCTGGTTCTTCCGGAATCCTTTATTTCTTTAAACGATCGCCGATTATCTTGATCCTCCGCGCTATGTTTACCTGTTAACACGTTTTCGCTTAATTTCCGTGTGGGCTGACCTAGTTTCACTTTCTCTGTTGCAGTCCAGCTTAGCATCTGCACACCGCGCTACAACTTAATTAGCTGAATTTAAATCGTTTCCTTACATAGTTACTCGTGTGAAGCAAAAGTCTTAAACAGAATAAACACAAAATACGGCGACAGTGTGGAGTTAAGTTTAGCAAACGCCGGGATTTGGAGATAGCCTCTCCACACAAACACGGGGTGAAAATGAGAGGTATTTACACTAATCCAGAGTTGGTTAATCGCCCTGTAGCATACTTATTGGCACAACTGTTATTCCTTACAATCACGTCCATTTACCTTGAAATCTGTGACCCAGGTATCTGTTCCTTAAAACCCAAGGGTAAAAACTCAGTGCTTCTCTCTGCTGAGGCGCAAAGAAAGACTGAGCGGGTAGATGGTGCGCGTTCCCCGGGTGCATTGAGAGCGCGGGGCTGGCCGCGTGGGTCACCGGCTCGGGAAACAGGAGTTCGGGGCTGCTGTAGAGAGTCCTGCCGGCGTTCTGGAAGCCGCTTCCGAACGGGGAAGCGTGCACCGAATCGGCGTATCTCAGAGCTGTAGGTCGAAGCGGTTCATCCCCCAGTGTGGACGCGTTGTCTTTGCCTACGAGAGCCTCGATGGTGAAGCATCTTTTGGCCGTAGGCTGGAACATGGCTTTCGCCAAATGCGTTGGCCCTGACGGCGAAGATCGAGAAGATTTAGGAAAGTCCAAAAGAGGGTCGAAATAAGTTTATTTTCCCACCCAGTAGGCACAATTCCTTAGATCCAAAGTGGACTTCAATCTATTAAACAATCCATATGCGTACCTGGCAAAGTGAGATTCAGTTTAGGAAACTTGTATTGACGATTTGGAGCTGTATGATCTAATTAAAAGGGGGCTGACACTAAACAGCCCAATGAATGCCAGCAGTTTCTCACCGATTGGCTCCATTTACCTGCCTTGTGCGGTTCGTGTCAGTTACAGGCGTGGTGGACATGCGCAGAATGCGAAAGAAAAATAAGGTCTACCCTATTCAAATGGGCAGAGAAGCCAAAATTGCACGTCCGCCTGTGCGGGGAATAACAACACAGGGCACAATGAAATCTACCAGATCCTTCAGCATCAACGGAACTCGCCGGCTCGTCGGCCTTTATAATTAGAATAAATACACCATTTTTGTTGTGAGATAAATACCCTAAACGTTCTCACTTGTCACAAAGAAATATCTTTATATCGTACACACTGTGTTTTTGCAGTATACCTTTACATATATCCAGTAATCCTTCCCACAATGCTTATTACATCAACCTGTAACATTTGCATGTGTTTGTCTTTCTCCCAGTCTGTCATCTATACATAACTTTGAATAGCAGCTGTCTTACCGCAATGCACTCGTGACAATACTCTCAACTGCATTTTATGCAGTCTGCAGCTCGCTGCCGAAACATGGGTGTGCTGCGGGTCTGCAGGACCGTGTCGAACCACGCCGTGAACTTCAACCACCCTGGTAATTCTCCGTTTGCCAAAACTATTCGGAACTACGGATATCAAACGTGTAAAGTATCTGCAGACGGAATGAAAAACAGACCGAACGAATTGAGGCATCTCGCTGAGCTGCAAGTATTTTTTTTGCGGGTGAAACAGCACTGATCCGAGAGCCCTCGGGGACATTGGAACCAGTCACAATTCATTTAACCCTTTGCCTCCTCCTGCTGGACAGTTTTTGCACATTTCACCGGCCAGATCTGAAATTTAAATTGAGACCGAAACAAAAAGATTAATCAAAGCCTTCTTGTCATCTTCCTTTCCTCCTTCTAGCCGCGGTATTAATCTGTAACATCCTAGTTTCGCTGATTCGTCTATTTAAGAGTGTGTTGGGCGAAAAGTAATGATGCGCTGCTGAGAAAAATTTACTTTAAAATAATCGAGTTGTTGGTTTACTATTTATGAGTTTAATCCACTATTGCACAAATTAATACGAGACATCACGAAGAACCTGGAGTTCAAGTTCGTTCGATTTTCTCCGCTGACCCCCAGCAACCACTCGACTGTTCGATGCGCATTTCATCCCAGGATGGAACAAGTTTCAGGAATTTGCACCGAAGTGAAGTGATGTCGGAAACCTGTAGTGTTGCCTAGACCGGCACTGTGGAAATTAGCACTGTGTCCCGTTTCGTTTGTACTAGTTTTACCTTGATAAGCAGCCCGATGTTCATTATCTCCGGTTGCACACATATAGATATTAGGTGACAAGGAATAATATCCTAACAGATTCAATATTGCTATCGGTTTTCATAGCCGCGTGAACGTGAGCCCCCCTTGGCTTGAATGCAAGTAGGCAGAAACTTATCCGCCGTGGGCTGGAATCAGTTCCCCTCCTTGGAACGTCGCTGTAGATAACCGCATTTACCCACAGCTAAATATAACTTTAGGTAACCAGAATCTGCATCCCGTCAAAGAGTACAGCAAGTAACTTTATTTTCCTGGCTGCAGCTATCTGTAATCCCGTTTTACCGTAACATCACTCGAGTTAAACCGCATGCTCTTCTCAATGGAACATTGCAACAGTTATCTGCGCTTCTCTCGCGCGGAATCATTTCCGTTCAGGTGTTTCTCCCTTCGAACGCTGAATGCCCCGTTGCCTGTCCCATGAGCTAATAAAGTAATGTGGGAAAAAATCCACTTTAATAGCAGGTTGTAATAGACTGTCCAATTTATCTCGTTATTTGAAGGAAAACTTCTCATTTGAATTACGACAAACAGCACTTTGCGTTACACTGAACACTGCTCCGTACATGATTTGAGTCGCATCTAGATATAACGAATACAATTTTTAAATAGAAGAAAATTTGAATGGTTTACTTTTTAGAAGTCAACTATAAGGCCTCTGCGCGTATTTCAAAGAGAGCTTCTGGTCTCGGATTAGTACAATTGACGTCAAACGATATTCCCCACAGCTCTCCCCCTTTCTTTGTTTTGTTCTTTAACAAATTGAAGTGTTGCGTTATCACTTTGGGTCAACCGTCGCCCCGAGTCATAATCATAAACCACTCATAAGATAGACTTTCAGAAGTGAAACTTCTGGCGAGAGGCCTAGAAAGAGTGAGCGGATAAGACAACTGGCGGCGATGGGTGAGTATATGACCGGTTTAGGAGGCAGAGGCAAGGCTGGGTCGTTTTGGAAATGTGGTCCGAAACAGTTCGACCGGAAGCGATTTAACAAGTACCCCCGAACTTCGTCTTTAACCAGGCGTGAACAGAGCATGGATAGAATGAGTGAAGACCAGAGAGTTTGTCAGTTAACAACGAATCTGCAAACATACCACTTAATACAATGTACAGCGTATACATGCATACATATTCACACCATTTCGGTTCACAGAGAGCTGTCGAAAACAAAAACACGGGATATTTGCTTGAAGCCCTAGCACCAGGAAACATTTGCGGGTCTGGAAAAGAGTAATCGATGGACAAACGCCAGCGTTAACACCATCGCCCTACAATGAGGCGCACACAAGGCACTGCAAAACTATTAGCCATCGGAGCCCCAAAAAAAGTTTCAATTTAGGTTGTAGTCGGCTAATGTTCCAGCATTCCTTGTTCAGCATTTCATCCATCTACATATACGTATACAGCGTGAATAATCTGCGTTTGAATATTAAGTTTTGTGTTTCAACGGTTCGGAATAGTATCTTTAAACTATAAACAAGCAGGTAACTTTAAGAAGTTTAGTTGCAAAATTATACACGAAGTGCAGGTATATTGCGCTTGTTGGGATCTTGGTTTAATGAGTACCTTCCTCCCGCTATCTTCAGAAGACCCCTCTTTAATCCAAGTCCTCTATTTAATTTCTGCCAACAAACATTACAAGTATTGGGACAATTATTTGAATTATTTATTATTTGAAAACCTATTTTCTTCGGGTGGAGAAAGTTAGTTAAAATTTACAGTGTTTTAATGAAAAGTTAAATTATATTTATAACAGATGTTTCATTTTAAATGTTCCGCAACGCCTGATGATGCCCCGCACTCTCTGAGAGACTATGTTACAACAACAGATCTCCATAGCGCTGTTTCCTGTTATACCTCACCGTCTTACTTGTGAACATCTTCAATTAATCTTACATTAACTTTCTTCATATGGATATCTGAGTTTACGCCAGTCGAAATATTTACAAACACACATTTTATAACTGCGTTTAAGTTTGCACAAATCTCAATATCTCCACAGCAATCTGGGGATAAATCGATTTGAAAAATTAAATTGTTTCACTGCATTCTGATTAAGCTTTAGATCTTTATTAATCCAGTTGTGTTTCTAATGCTTTAAGTAATGAATGTCGGTGATGTAATAGGTTTGCAACGGAGAGCACTGGCCATGTTTGGCTACATTACAATAGTCAAGACACTTCAAAGTAATTCATTATGGGTGAAGTGCTTTGAGATGCCTGTGAAAGGCCTGATGAGGTCATATATAAACCCAGTCTTTTTACTGTTAGTCGGAAAATTACCATAAAGGGGTGAATTGACTGCAGACTTGTCCTCCCTCTTTCTAAGCCACCACTGGTTCAAAACTACTTATCACTTAATGTCACTACCCTTATTATTTAAACTTAAGCTATTTAAATTAATTGCATTTTATAAAAAATTATGCAACTCTTCAACTCATTTATCTTTAAAGGAATCCTTAGCTGAATTTGACTCCTGTTGAAAACTCTATACAGTTATCCTGTCAGAAGTATAGTGTGTTACAATTCTCATTTTAGATACTTATTTCAATGCCACAAGCACCAACAGAGTACATGAGCCACGCAATGGACAAACTCATTCACATCCATTAGTATTGTTGAGTTTTTTCAAATGTAAGATTGCTGGTAAGTGGTTTCTGTGTAATAATTACAACCTAGCCCAACCTTGAAAGCTTCAGTTTGACGCACTGTAGAGTGGGGTCCCAGCGCCAAACTTGGTTGGGGAAAAAAAAATGCATGTGGGTTTTTAATCAGACTCTGTGGAATTTTGCCTGTAGTTAATTTCAGCATGCACAGATTGTTCACTCCCCAAAAGCACACACTACAAACTTAGAGTTATGATACAGCTAGAGTTCTGGGCTGGTTGAGTTTCAGCATATGATCTAATACGCTACTGCTTGGCTTGTGTCTGCATTGGATCAACCAGTCTGAGACTAGACAGTCCAATGTAAATACAACACAAATTGACATTGGCTCTTAAATGTACGCGTCTGTGTGACTAACAGCTTAACCATGAAGCCCAAACCAGGCTCAGTCAATCAGATGGACAAGGTTAATGACCTCAGGCCTGGAAGCAAAATCATTACAAAAGTGTAATTCCTGGCTCAGTATTTAGCAGTTTTGCCTAAGAGGCAAAAGACTGTGATTCAAGTTAATCTCATAACTTCAGTAGAGTCTTTCACTGAAGGAGTGCTGCACAAAGCCAAAGCAATAAACCAAGGTTACCATTGTAGGACACAAATCAATAATGTTCTTTGTGGAAATTTGTTCTGAGTAGATTGGGTGTTGTGTTTCTCCACTTTATGCCAGTGATTATATTTCATATGTATGTCACCCAAACAATGACTGTGTTACATTAACTAATAAACACTTGTTAAACAATTTGAAAGTCACTATGGTTGTGAAAGGATGATACTAATGTTCTTCAAACTGGTCTAGGGAATGAAATGGTCAGCCATGTTTCCTTCTCCATCCACTATAACTTTCTGGCAAACTCTACTGCTTCAAATAGACCAGGTCAGATACCAGGTAGGCTGATGTATGATGTTCCAAGTTTAATTATTTCCTGATGATCAGAACAAAATTCACACATTGACAGTATCCTTGTGAATCTGACCTGCCCTAGTCCAGTGTGGAATGAGGAAAGAGACAGGGTAGAGCAGGGTGGGGGCTTTGTTGTGGAACGCAAAGATAAGCATATTGGTAAGAAGCAAGAGCAAAACTGCTCAGAAATGAATCAACAGGAAAGGGAAATGGAAAGACGAACAGGAGCGGTTGAAAAAATAAGGAAGCAGGGAAGTGGCAAAAAGAGAAAGAAGTGAAATAAAATACAAAAGAAGTTGTGAAGATATGAATCAAGGAAAAGTAATGAAAGATGAAAAGTGAGAGAAAACAGAAAATAACAAAATATAAGAGGCAGAAAGAAAATATCTGGGATCTAGAACAGAAACAGAGAAGCTGGAAGTGTGAGGAAATTAACAACATCACTGAAAATACATCTGCTGAATCTGGATTAAATCCCAGAACGGTGACATTGAAACATACTCCAGCAACAAATGGACAATCATCAAAGACTTTAATCGACTGTCCTGTCATTTACTCTATTAGAATTGCTAAATTTTGACTAATCTTGTCTCTGCATGTTCTCTTCCTTCAGTTTTTATATCTGTTTTTTGTTGTGCTCTGCTTCTTCAGTTGCACCTTGTCTGCAATATGATTGAGATGTTTCAATGTGTACAGTCGGTTCCCACCTACATTTCTCACCAGACAACAGAATTATTCCAGGGCAGTGACATACAACAAATTTATATCAGTACCAATCATTTTTATTGGTGAATTTGAGGACTGACATCATTTATATCAAAAGGACCAGTAATATCTTTCTTGTCTACCTTATTAGTAGGGAATTGCTTAATTTACAGATTGTAGAAAAAAACATGTGTCCTTCTCATTTCCTGTATGGGAAATAAGCAATCAATTATTTACATTCCAAGCATTGAGATGAAATACACTGTTTCTATTATTTAATTTCTTTATAGCCTGAGTAAAATTGTGTAACTTATTTACTTACCTATTTATTTAATTTTTATTCATTCATTCATTCATTCTTTCATTGAGATACAGCATGGAATAGGTCCTTTCGACCCTTTGAGTCACACCACCCACCAATCCCCAAATTTAACCCTTGCCTAATCACAGGACAATTTACAATGATCAATTAACTGGTACACCTTTGGACAATGGGAGCAAACTGGAGCACATGGAGGTAACGGGGAGAACGTTACAGGCAGTAGTGGGAATTGAACCAGGGTCACTGGTACTGTAAAGCATTGTGCTAACCACTATGCTACTGTGATGCCCAACTTTATTTTCAGCTCCATTAAAGGGGCTGTTAATAAAGTGTATTAGCCTCTGCTATGCATGGGCAGAGTCAGCTTGATAGATTCAGATCTTCTGCCTTTTTTAATCTATGATTTATTCGCCAGGTTTTTTTATTTCTCCTACGGCAATGTTTATCTACTTTTGTGACATAATATTTGGAGCAGTTAACTCAAATTGAGAATCATTCTTTTAACATATTTCTTCAGCCAAACAACCTTCAATTTGACCTGTAAGTAGATCATCTAGATTGTAGAATCTTTATCTGGTACCTGAGAAACCCCATTACTATGGTTAAATGTCTCTAGGTCACACAGTGCAACTTAGCTACATCTGTGCTTTCGAGCTAGCAAGACCATCAAGCTTGATTTCAAACTGACAGAGCCATAGTTTGGGATCATAAGCATGTTCATGCATAGAGCTGTGGATAACATGGTTTGCCATGAGCGTGTGCTGTGTGCAGCCATGCTTGCTAGGCCAACTACATTTCTCCAAAATACCACACTATTAGTGGACAGCTCTCCTGTCCTATCTCCCCTGCAACCTGTAATTCTCACTCCGAAATCATCCAACTCACAATAGGAGAGAAGAGTTAATGATAGGCTGATTCCTCTTTGTTTATCAGAATTTCCTCAATTCCAACCTCTCATGGAAATATAATATTAGAAGGGGAAGGGTTTAAGGGAAGGCATGAATTTGTCCAAAATATTTGGTAGCCTGGTGTTAGCCCCCAATAGTGCAACAACAATAAATTCCTGGCAGTTGTCTCAGTAATAAGTACTTCAGCTGCTATTTCATTTCAATTGATTGCATGGTTATAAAACCAAACTGCTTCGTTTTCTAGATTAGCTTTAAATGTTAATGGGAAGGTGAAATCACAGCAGTGCTATGATTGGGAACATTGCATTGGTGTCTCTGTGTGAGTCAATGACACATTCAGATACAATCTTTTCTCATTACAGCAAAATTATCACATTTCTCAAGCCTCAGATTAAAGGTGTGAAAGCTGGCTGCTGCTTGAAATTTCTTTAATCACTTGTGAGTAGGAGGACATGCTGTACTGAATTTCAGCTTTTAACTAATGAGGTCGGTTATTATCAGAGATTCAACAATACAGCACTAAACAGGTAACAAAGCAAACCATCTGAAAAAAAGTTTTCAAACATCTCATACCTTGAATTGGAAAGTATCGCCACAAAAGTATTTCCCCAAAATCAATATTATTCATATCTCTATTTTACCATGTTGCTATTATTATTATGCTTTAGTCCTCCCCTGCATTCTGTTATTCTGCCTCTGAATTTCTCTACAATTAGTGCTCTGTCATTAACAATTTCTTTACTATTTTACCTTAACTTAGCTCATTGGTTCCTTCAGCTTCAACTCTCCTTTCTCAATAAGAGCTTGTTCCACATACCTTTGCCATGAATGTATAATTTCCACCCATTAAATTTTATGAATGTACCTGGACCATGTATGTTTTCTACAAAAAAAAATCTGAGGGTATCAAGTAGCATTTCATACAAGAACCAATAGCCTAAGTTTTTACTCAACCATATTCCACACCAATGTACTCCACAGAGTACGTCACAATCTATAAAAGTAAATCATTTTCCCTGTATCTTGAATGCCAGAATTTCTTACATAACAAAGACTTTTCAAATAATTTTTAATGAATTTCTGGATTGGAAATTGTTAGAAAACTGATTCTTACCACATTGTAGCCTTATGGCTTTTCAAGTATACGCACGTCATTTTCATTATGTCCATCAAACAAGTATTATTTTGGCATGTACACAAGTGCATAATGATATCACAAATGCTACTGCAAACCGGGAATGGTCTTCCAGTACCAAATTGTGAAAAGAAAGTTATTAGCAGTATGCATGTTGAAGATCTGTACCCAAGTTCATACCCAACTTTTCCTCCTATGCAAACTTGCCAGGATTTTCAATCACAAATTTTCTGGCAGTGTGAAGCGTGCAAAACAAAACACAGGATGTCCTTTCTTCATAATAGCCAGAATACCTGCTGCCTGGTGACCATCCAGTATGGGGTCCACTTCCCAAAACCCCCTTCATACCTTTATGCATGGGGATTAATGGATTGAAATGTTTTCTTTAAATCCATTTTTATAATTCTCACTAGACACTGCCACCCTATTCTCCTTCCCTACCCCCATGCCCTGCATTGCAACACCACTCACAATTAAGGAAGTCTTAAGCCATTGCCCATAGTTTTACACTAGGACCTTTTTGAACCACGGTGAAAAGAAAAGGAAAATGTAGGAATTGCATCTATAAAATGACTTTCTTTTCTTTTTAAAGCTTTTTATTGATTTTAAACAAACATAAATGAAACATGAATACAAAGAGCTTGAGAGTACATAATAGGTTAAGATATAAATACAAATAGATGATAATCCATATATAATAATCTCCCAAACTCACAGTGGTTACAAAAAATGGAGAAAATAAAAAAAAACAAAAAAAAACCTAACCAACATGGGCCATTGCATTATATCAAATAAACACCGTAGCGTCAACATCTCCGCAGCTCCATCCAAATAATTAAAGATAATAAAAGTAAGGTTGAGGAAAAGTCAGCTTAGCTCATATGAAAATGTTGAATAAATGATCTCCAAGTTTCTTCAAATTTAACTGAAGGGTCAAAGACAGCACTTCTAATTTATTCTAAACTCAAACAAGAAATAGTTTGAGAAAACCACTGAAATATAATTGGAAGATTAATTTCTTACCAATTCAAAAGGGTAGATCTTCTAGCCATTAATGTAACAAATGCAATCATCCACCGGGCTGGGGGGGGGGGGGGGATAAACAACTATTATCCACTATTGGTAAACCATGACTTTCACCACCTCTGTATTACAGCCAATGAATTACTTTTGAAGGGGAAGTACTTGAGTAATTTAATCTGAACACCCCTCCCTCATTTTCTGCTTGGTATTTCTGATATGTAGGAATGGTTTGGAGTTCTGGTTTGGAACACCTGGATATCTGGATCTGGGGGGAACCTAATTTCTTCTGGCTTTGTCCCAGTTGATGTTCAATTAAAATCCAGGAAAACTGGAGACTGTGAAATGGTTTGAGAAAGAGAGAAGATTTCTTTGTGCCACCTTAAGGACATTATATCTTACCTGTAGTACTGAAGAAAAATTGGGGCTCTATTCAAAACAGAAACGTAACTTAATACACATTTAAGTGTTTGTCTGAAAAGTAGCTTAAGTTCATTCAGGGCCCCAGACAGTCCTTCCAGGTGAGGCGACACTTCACCTGTGAGTCGGCTGGTGTGGTATACTACATCCGGTGCTCCCGGTGTGACCTTTTATATATTGGTGAGACCCGACGCAGACTGGGAGACCGTTTCGCTGAACACCTACGCTTGGTCTGCAAGAGAAAGCAGGATCTCCCAGTGGCCACACATTTTAATTCTACGTTCTATTCCCAATTCCAATATGTCTATCCATGGCCTCCTCTACTGTCAAAATGAATCCAAACTCAGGTTGGAGGAACAACACCTTCCATACCAGCTGGGTAGCCTCCAACCTGATGGCATGAACATTGACTTCTCTAACTTCTGTTAATGTCCCTCCTCCCCTTTTTACCCCATCCCTGACATATTTAGTTGTTTTTTTTTCTCTCTCTGCCCATCACTCTGCCTGTTCTCCATCTCCCTCTGGTGCTCCCCCCCCCCACCCTTTCTTTCTTCCGAGGCCTCCTGTCCCATGATCCTTTCCCTTCTCCAACTCTGTATCATTTTCGCCAATCACCTTTCCAGCTCTCAGTTTCACCCCACCCCCTCCGGTCTTCTCCTATCATTTCGCATTTCCCCCTCCCCCTCCTACTTTCAAATCTCTTACTATCTTTCCTTTCAGTTAGTCCTGACGAAGGGTCTCGGCCCGAAATGTCAACAGTGCTTCTCCTTATAGATGCTGCCTGGCCTGCTGTGTTCCACCAGCATTTTGTGTGTGTTGTTTAAAGTTCATTACCAATCAGCACCCGGGAGATTTTGACTAAAAATGTTTGTATTGAGAAAGGAGATAAAAATCTGCGGAGATCTCTTATACAGCAGAATTATATGAAGTATAAATAAGGGTATCAACAAAAGAACGTCAGTGCACAGCATGTAGTAAAGAAAGCAAAATTAAATTTTGACACAAACCATTCCAGATTTCAAAGCATTTTAAGAAGATATTATAACGATGATGTGCTACTTCAAACATGCCTTTTAAGCAATCAACACCCTGGAGCACATAATCCAACTATCAACAGAGTAATTATATTTTACTGCTAAAATGTGATCATGTAAGTTTATGTTGGAATACATGTATCTCTCTTTTACTACTCCAATAATTTTTAATATTTAAAATAAAAATAGATTATTTTTCTTAATTTATCTTGTGCCTTTTTGGGGACTGATCTCATGGACAAATAAATACACTAAAAACCCTGAGCGCATGTGGCAAATTAAAACCAATTTTGTATATGTACCTCCTGTGTATCCCAGGTCAGTGTATCCCTGATTGGCAATGATCCCTTATCAGAAGCATATCCTGTACAACCCTATTCCTTACAAGTGAAGGTCTGCAAGATGCCTTCTGAGTCCATTAAATACAAGTACATCCCAGATCAAAGTACTTTGTGCATTATCACAATAGTGTGTATCTTGGCTACACCCAGTGTCTGTGTATCCCATGTGTGTTTTATATAAGTGACAATACACTTGCACAATTAGATTGGGTTAATTTGCCATTCTTTTGGAACAGGATAAAAGAGAGGAAAGGATGATGTTATCCCAGTACTGTACCAGCCTCTAGGCTGGCTGAGCTATGGTTGTATTTCAGCAGGGTTCTGCATATCTGCTGATATTGCTTCCTTTTGGTTTCCTGCCATTCTCTTGTCATATTTTCTATTTGGGCATTTTCTTACAATACTTATTGTATTCTCAGATTGTACAAAATTGTTCTTTCTTGCCTTTTATTTTTATCCATCTTCATCAATTTGAAGTACTTTCTACATTGAATTATTAAAACATGAAATTCTTTTTGCAGAGAAGTTAGGAAACAAAGTATGTCATGCATACATTTGAATTATAAGCAGCTTATTGATGCACACGTGTGTGTACACTAGACATAAGTGTGTACAGCTTAATGCCGACTCCAAGACAGAGAGTCTACCGGAAAAGAGGAAGTCCAGGACCAGCTAATAAATCAAGGATACTGTTATGTATATTCCAGAATGGCATTGATAATTGGTCAAAAGGGAACCAAAGTTTATGACAGCAGGCAAGAAGGTATTGAAGGAAATTATTAGATCAGACATAACCTTATAGACTGCAGGAGTGCCCTTCTCCTTCTCTAGTTCTCCAGCAGTGACCTGGGCACTGGAGTAATCTGGTGCAACACAGTTTTGTAACATAGAAACATAGAAAACCTTCAGCACTACACAGGCCGTTTGACCCACAAAGTTGTACCAAAGATGTCCCTACCTTAAAAATTACCGGGTTACCTATAGCCCTCTATTTTTCTAAGCTCCATGTACCTATCCAAAAGTCTCATAAAAGACCCTATCTGCCTTCATCACTGTTGCCGGCAGCCCATTCCACGCACTCACCACTCTCTGAGTAAAAAAACTTACCCCTAACATCTCCTCTGTACCTACTCCCCAGCACCTTAAACATGTGGCGTCTTGTAGCAACCATTTCAGCCCTGGGGAAAAACCCTCTGACTATCCACATGATCAATGCCTCTCATCATCTTATACACCTCTATCAGGTCACCTCTCATCCTCCGTCGCTCCAAGGAGAAATGGCCGAGTTCACTCAAACTATTCTCATAAGGCATGCTCCCCAATCCAGGCAACATCCTTGTAAATCTCCTCTGCATCCTTTCTATGGTTTCCATATCCTTCCTGTAGTGAGGCATCCAGAACTGAGCACAGTACTCCAAGTGGGATCTGACCAGGGTCCTATATCAGAATCAGAATCAGACTTTAATCGCCAAGTACCTATGCACATACAAGGAATTTACTTCCGGCAGATGTTGTCTCTCTGCTCATAACAATAATAATGATAAATATAAATGAAAATATAGATTATACATACAGGTAGTGCAATCCAAGTAATAGTTAGCCGACAGTTAACCGGCAGTTAACTGTTCAGCAAAGTGAACATTGAACAAAGCTGCAACATTACCTCTCGGCTCCTAAATTCAATTCCACGATTGATGAAGGCCAATACACCATATACCTTCTTAACTACAGAGTCAACCTGTGCAGCTGCTTTGAGCGTCCTATGGACTCAACCCCAAAATACCTCTGATCCTCCACACTGCCAAGAGTCTTACCATTAATACTATACTCTGCCATCATATTTGACCTACCAAAATGAACTACTTCACACTTAGCTGGGTTGAACTCCATCTGGCACTCTCAACCCAGTTTTGCATCCTATCAATGTCCTGCTGTAACCTCTGACAGCCCTCCACAACACCACCAACCTTTGTGTCATCAGCAAACTTACTAACCCATCCCTCAACTTCCTCATCCAGGTCATTTATAAAAATCATGAAGAGTAAGGGTCCCAGAACAGATCCCTGAGGCACACCACTGGTCACCGACCTCCATGCAGAATATGACCCATCTACAACCACTCTTTGCCTGCTGTGGGCAAGCCGGTTCTGGATCCAAAAAGCAATGTCCCCTTGGATCCCATGCCTCTTTACTTTCTCAATAAGCCTTGCATGGGGTACCTTATCAAATGCCTTGCTGAAATCTATATACACTACATCTACTGCTCTTCCTTCATCAATGTGTTTAGTCACACCCTCAAAAAATTCAATCAGGCTCGTAAGGCATGACCTGCCCTTGATAGAGCCATGCTGGCTATTCCTAATCATACTATACCTCTCCAAATATTCATAAATCATGCATCTCAGGATCTTCTCCATCAACTTACCAACCACTGAAGTAAGACTCACTGGTCTATAATTTCCTGGACTATCTCTACTCTCTTTCTTGAATAAAGGAACAACATCTGCAACCCTCCAATCCTCCGGAACCTCTCCCAGCCCCATTGATGATGCAAAGATCATCACCAGAGGCTCAGCAATCTCCTTCCTTGCCTCCCACAGTAGCCTGGGGTACATCTCATCCAGTCCCGGTGACTTATCCAACTTGATGCTTTCCAAAAGCTCCAGCACATCCTCTTTCTTAATATCTACATGCTCAAGCTTTTCAGTCTGCTGCAAGTCACCACTACAATCACCAAGATCCTTTTCCATAGTGAATACTGGGGTAAAGTATTCGTTAAGTACCTCTGCTATTTCATCCGGTTCCATACGCACATTCCCACTGTCACACTTGATAGGTCCTATTCTTTCACACCTTATCCTCTTTCTCTTCACATACTTGTAGAATGCCTTGGTGTTTTCCTTAATCCTGCCCACCAAGGCCTTCTCATGGCCTCTTCTGGTTCTCCTCATTTCTTTCTTAAGCTCCTTCCTGTTAGCCTTATAATCTTCTAGATCCCTAACATTACTAGCTCTCTGAACCTTTTGTAAGCTCTTCTTTTCTTCTTGACTAGATTTACTACAGCCTTTGTACACCACAGTTTCTGTAACCTACCATACCTCTGTCTCATTGGAATGTACCTATGCAGAACTCCACACAAATATCCCCTGAACATTTGCCACATTTCTTCCATACCTTTCCCTGAGAACATCTGTTCTCAATTTAAGCTTCCAATTTCCTGCCTGATAGCCTCATAATTCCCTTTGCTCAAACTAAATGCTTTTCTAATTTGTCTGTTCCTATCTCTCTCCAATGCTATTATAAAGGAGATAGAATTATGATCACTATCTCCAAAATGCTCTCCCACTGAGAGATCTGACACCTGACCAGGTTCATTTCCCAATACCAAAGGACAAAGGTGTGACACTACGAGCTGGTTTAATGTAAAACTGTCTCTTTCAGGGACTGAATTTTATAGAAATAGGAATTAAGGTATTTAAGGGCAATAAGCTCAGCATCATAAAGATCACTAAGACATTCTCCTGATGAACAACTCCATCACGTCACAGAGTTATAGAATAATACAGCATGGAAACAGCCCCTCAGCCCAACTCCTCCTTGCCAACCTAGCTCCATATCTAAGCTAGTCTCCTTTTCCTTCATTCACCCCTAAAGCTTCCCTATCCATGTTCAAGTGTCTTTTATTGACATAATTCTCAAGTTAATATTAGAAACCCTGATAAACTATAATACTCAATTATAAATGATCAGCGCTGTCTTCTAATGGCATGCCTTTGATAACAATAGAGCTGCTGGCTTTACAATCAGCAATTCACAAAATATAGTGGGATTAACTCATTATCACTAAAGTTTGGTGGGACAGAGATGTGGGGCTGGAGTCAAATATCGGAGATAACTGGAACTTGCTAAGACCAATAATAAGTGACAAACTTTGTTCAGGGCATGAGGGATCACTCATCAAAACATCAGAAGTTCCAGCGGACTTGGATAATATCAGTTTTTGGTCTGTATTTGGTTATCTGATCTGGTCTAAGGCAGCAGTAAGATCCAGCAGCCAGCTTTAACACTGTTGAGTTAGAGAAAGCAATGTCCAATTACAGATATTCATCCTGACGGATGCCAGCAGTTCTGAACCTCAGAAGATCTTGTCCATTGCTGACAACCAGTAGGCAAGTTCCAAGCTATCAGTAAATCTTTCTGGCACTAAGTAGCATTAAAGTTTTGCTGAAGTCAAGTCTCGTCACTCATGGAACCTTTGGGGGTTTATAATCTACATTTAAAAGAACCTATTGACCCCAACAGTGGATCATCAGCAGAATTCTAATATTTTGTCCGTCGGCACCAACAGTTTATCTCTGTTTCTGAGGCTGTAATAGTTTGTGTGTGTGTTCCTGTCCAAAATCCATTAACTCTGGTCTAGGGTGTGGCTGAAGCGGATTTCAAAATGTATTTGATGTGTTCATTGTACACCTGTAAGCTTTAAAAGGGCAGGCACATACAGGGATATTCCATCACGTGGGGATTCACTATCGAATCAGCTTCCATTCTTCTCCAATATCCATTGGCATACAGTAACAGCAAAGATCTGTGAATAATTGTTAACAATTGGATATTCCCATCCATAACATAACAGTAATTGAACTACTGGTGACTGTTGGATCTATTACTATCTTGGTCAAGATCAGATGCTGAAACACAGTTGCTACATTGAACCAGGTCCATTGTCATTCCTCTTCATGTATGAGGAACAAGCTATCATGAGGAATTTGCCATGCCAGCGTAGAATCTATTTACTCCCATAATGCTCATTAGATTACCTTGTTAACTCATTTTTGTGTTGCTCAAACACATGCTAAAGCTAGGCAGTTATAACCAATAGAGTTTCTTAGACCCAATGCACACAGTCACAGCTTTCTGGTAATTTGCACAAGTTCAGAATTGTGTCAGAAATTGATTGATAAAAGTGGGGAGGAAGGAGGCACTGCCAACTGCTCCAATGTCTGCTGCCTGCAAAATTCATATTTATCCAAAATCCCAGAATCCACTATTTCAAGTCTCCCTGATATCTTTAGAACAGACTTAATTTGACTCACTCTGGTCTCTTAAATGTTTTCTTCCTCCTCCTGAACAAAATGCAACGATTCCCTTGAAAAGTGCCTCCCTGCTGCTGATCAGTATTCGGACCCAGCAATCCCATGTGAACCTGGCAGGAGAGGGATTGTCCGGGTGACCGAGTAGGATTACAATCTTGTCGGCTCCCTCTGTCTACCTCCTCTTAATTCCCAGGTATTTAATTAATACCTAACATGCTGGCTTTATATCAGCCATTGTTCAAATCATCAATTAACATTCATTACTTTTGCCTCCAGCAATTAATTATAAGCGAAGAGCTGTGGTCTGCTGAAAGAAAGCATTATGTGGGGTTTAGTGATTGGACTTTGCAAGAAAATAAAGGCGAACAGAGGCTGTGGCGCAGTTAAAAGTGATTATTTCCCCTTGTATGAGCAAAGCTTCACAGAACTAACTGTCTTTTAGTCTCTGTACAAAGAGGACACCTTAGACAGCTATTACTGAGACCCTTGGTGGCAAGAAGCCATGGAGAAGGAGATTACAGGAGTTACGGGATCTGTTTCTGGCACACAAATGAGGGCAACTAGCAAGGATTTTCTCATTAACCCCTTCCAGCATCTGTCTGCACAGCCCAATCCAGAACACTCAAGATGAAAGCATTAGGGAGATATCACTGATGTCATGTTAAATTAGCCCATCTCTAAAGAAGTGTGTGTTGCTGGGACACATGCCATATTACCCAGAGAGGTTTCGTAATGAGACTGGGGTCTCATGGGTCTGATCGGTTAAAGTCAAAGGTTTTCATTCCCCGTTGGGTTTTTGGCAACCCCGCAGTGTTACGGGGTTTAAGCTAATACCAGGTTTAATTTTATTTCCAAAGAAAACTGAATTCACATTCTAAAGCTTCTGCACTACTATAACCAATGGCAGGATGTTTTTAAAAGATACATTTGGTATAACTGGAGGAAACATCACAGGGAGTCCTGATTTGTCAGGCATCATCACTGTGTGGTGTCAATGTGAATCACTCTCGGTGCTGTCAATTCTTGCTTGGTAGTTTATTTCTAAATAACTCCTTCTCTTTGTAAATGTGACACATTCTGGATCACTTCCTGTCTTAACTCAGTCTCCTCTTCCATCTCCTAAAATTGCTCGCTCGCGATGGGATTCAATTCCAATGGTTCTCTGTCATCCTCTACTTGTTCATCCAGGTGAGAACACTTCATTTGTGACCTTTACGAGTCTTCGTGCTAATCAAGTGACAAGCCTCTTCCTTTCCTCACCACATATCACGTATTTTCTGCGTACAGTCATCAGGAGCAAACATACAAGCTTTTTCTTCCCCCCACCCCCCTTTCTGTAATTTATCCCGAACCAATGTTAACCTTTCAACTTGCACATTAACTGAACTGATCTTAATTCAGGATATGTACCAAGAAAATTCTTATATTACATTACTTAACCCAGAACACAAAGTGCATGCAGACTAACTCAGCAGTGCATTTGATTATCCTAGCTCCATTTAAACAATAGACAGTAGGTGCAGGAGTAGGCCATTCGGCCCTTCTAGCCAGCACCGCCATTCACTGTGATCATGGCTGATCATACACAATCAGTACCCTGTTCCTGCCCTCTCCCCATATCCCTTGACCCCGCTATCTATAAGAGCTCTATCTAACTCTCTCTTGAATGCATCCAGAGACTTGGCCTCCACTGCCTTCTGGGGCAGAGCATTCCACATATCCACCACTCTCTGGGTGAAAAAGTTTTTCCGCATCTCCGTTCTAAATGGCCTACCCCTTATTCTTAAACTGTGGCCTTTAGTTCTGGACTCACCCATCAGCGGGAACATGCTTCCTGCCTCCAGTGTGTCCAATCCCTTAATAATCTTATATGTTTCAATCAGATCCCCTCTCATCCTTCTAAATTCCAGTGTATACAAGCCCAGTTGCTCCAATCTTTCAACATATGACAGACCCGCCATTCCGGGAATTAACCTTGTGAACCTAAGCTGCACTCTCTCAATAGCAAGAATGTCCTTCCTCAATTTGGAGACCAAATCTGCGCACAATACTCCAGGTGGGGTCTCACCAGGGCCCTGTACAGCTGCAGAAGGACCTCTTTACTCCTATACTCAATTCCTCTTGTTATAAAGGCCAGCATGCCATTAGCTTTCTTCACTGCCTGCTGTACCTGCATGCTTGCTTCCATTGACTGATGTACAAGAACACCTAAATCTCGTTGTACTTCCCCTTTTCCTAACTTGACTCCATTTAGATAGTAATCTGCCTCCCTGTTCTTGCCACCAAAGTGGATAACCTCACATTTATCCACATTAAACTGCATCTGCCATACATTTGCCCACTCACCCAACCTGTCCAAGTCACCCTGCATTCTCGTAACATCCTCCTGACATTTCACACTGCCACCCAGCTTTGTGTCATCGGCAAATTTGCTAATGTTACTTTTAATCCCTTTATCTAAATCATTAATGTATATTGTAAACAGCTGCAGTCCCAGCACCGAACCTTGCGGTACCCCACTGGTCACAGCCTGCCATTCCGAAAGGGACCCGTTAATCGCTACCCTTTGTTTCCTGTCAGCCAGCCAATTTTCAATCCACGTCAGTACTCTGCCCCCAATACCATGTGCCCTAATTTTGCCCACTAATCTCCTATGTGGGACTTTATCAAAAGCTTTCTGGAAGCCCAGGTACACTACATCCACTAGCTCTCCCTTGTCCATTTTCATAGTTACATCCTCAAAAAACTCCAGAAGATTAGTCAAGCATGATTTTCCCTTCATAAATCCATGCTGACGCGGACTGATCCTTCTACTGCTATCCAAATGTGTCGTAATTTCCTCTTTTATAATTGACTCCAGCATCTTTCCCACCACTGACGTCAGGCTAACCAGTCTATAATTCCCCGTTTTCTCTCTCCCTTCTTTCTTGAAAAATGGGACAACATTAGCCACCCTCCAATCAGCAGGAACTGTTCCTGAATCTATAGAACATTGGAAAATGATTACCAATGCATCCACGATTTCTAGAGCCACCTCTTTAAGTACCCTGGGATGCAGACCATCAGGTCCCGGGGACTTATCAGCCTTCAGACTCAACAGTCTATCCAACACCGTTTCTTGCCTAATATAAATTTCCTTCAGTTCATCCTTTACCCTAGTTCCTTTGGCCACTATTACATCTGGGAGATTGTTTGTGTCTTCCCTAGTGAAGACAGATCCAAAGTACCTGTTCAACTCATCTGCCATTTCCTTGTTCCCCATAATAAATTCACCCGTTTCTGTCTTCAATGGCCCAATTCTGGTCTTAACTATTTTTTTGCTATTCACATACCTAAAGAAGCTTTTACTATCCTCCTTTATATTCTTGGCTAGTTTACCTTCGTACCTCATTTTTTCTTGGCATATTGCCTTTTTTGTTATCTTCTGTTGCTCTTTAAAAGCTTCCCAGTCCTCCAGTTTCCCGCTCATCTTTACTATGTTATACTTCTTTTTTATTTGTATACTGCCCTTTACTTTCCTCGTCAGCCACGGCCGCCCCTTACTCCCCTTAGGATCTTTCTTCCTCGTTGGAATGAACCGATCCTGCACCTTCTGCATTATTCCCAGAAATACCTGCCATTTTTATTCCACTGTCTTCCCTGCTAGGGTATTGTTCCATTGAACTTTGGCCAGCTCCTCCCTCATAGCTCCATAGTTCCCTTTGCTCAACTGTAATACTGACACATCCGATTTTCCCTTCTCCTTCTCAAATTGTAGGTTAAAACATATCATATTATAGTCACTATCTCCTAATGGTTCCTTTACCTTGAGGTCCCTGATCAAATCCGGTTCATTGCACAACACTAAATCTAGAATTGCCTTCTCCCTGGTAGGCTCCAGTACAAGCTGTTCTAAGAATCCATCTCGGAGGCACTCCACAAACTCCCTTTCTTGGGGTCCAGTACCATTCTGATTCTCCCAGTCTACCTGCATGTTGAAATCCCCCATGACAACTGTATCATTACCTTTGTGACATGACAATTTTAACTCTTCATTCAACTTACACCCTACATCCAGACTGCTGTTTGGGGGCCTGTAGATAACTCCCATTAGGGTCTTTCTACCCTTAGAATTTCTCAGTTCTATCCATACTGACTCTACATCCCCAGATTCTATGTCCCCCCTCGCAAGGGACTGAATATCATTCCTCAATATCATTTGAAGTCACTTCTTTAAATATTGTGTTCACTTTCTGGTTAACCAATACAAACAATCTCAGACCCCTTAGGTCAAAGAAAGGCAAAGAATATTAACCATAATAAACTGGTAACACACCTCGTCTGCCTTCATTGGTCATAGCAACATAAAACATGTGAACACTGTAGTTTTTAATTTGCTCAAAGTTTGGTCATACAGTGAGGAGCGGGATGCTTGCTGATATAAGTGGGAGCTTTCTGTGACAGCAATAGTCCTTACAGAAAGGAGAAGGAGAAAAGTGCAGACAATTAGGGAAAATTTAGCAATGCAAGAACATAGCTCTCTCAATGATATCTGATCATTTGCTTCTAATTTGGCTTGCATGGTTGACTCAGAAACAAAGGTCCTTATCATCCATGCCTGATTGAAAAACTAGTATATAATATCAACTTTCAGCTGTAGCAAAGTCAGGTTCATTGCCATATCCACAAGTACATGACACCAAGGTGTATATAATGGTAAAACAGACACAGACAGGTGTATAATATGGTAAAACATGCAGGTTCAGCAATGGAAAATCATAGGACAGAAATTGATAAAGACATTACTATTCCAGGAAAGTCACAGGATTTAAAGAGGGTTTTGAACGAAGAGCAAAAGACTTTGGGGAAGGAATGTTGAAGCACTGATTTTAGTCTGTGAAAAGAATGCAGGGATTACAGGAGGATTGTGGGCTGAGGAGGTAATGGACGTGGAAGAGCAAGGCTATGGGGGATCTGGAAGAGACGAAGTCATCAAACTGCAGAGCAATGGTGACAGTGGTCTTTCCAACAGATAGGTACATTATGTGAAACAGTGTAAACACTTGCTCTGCAGGGAATGGAAAACAATTGGCCCAAATACAACACCAGCCATCAAAGCTGCCCCACTCCAGGGGAGCGGCCACTGTCTGTAATAGCAGCGGATGTGAGGAAGATTCAGCAGAGAGTCTACACCAGTGAGACACTGGCACAGACAACATCCCCGGCCGAGTGTGCGCACCAGCTCACTGACGTCTTCACGCACATCTTCAACACTTCACTCGTCCAGGCTGCTGTCCCCACGGGCTTCAAATCAGCCACCGTCATCCCTGTACCAAAGAAGTCTACAGCTTCAGAAGTAAACAACTGCCACCCAGGTGCCCCGCAGGGCTGTGTGCTGATCCTGCTGCTGTTCACTCTGCTCACAGCTAAACATCCACCCAATCACGTTACCCACCACACACTGTGCTGGGGCTCATCACAACCAAACAATGAAACGGCTTATAGAGATGAGGTGGAAAGCTCGAGGACTGGTGGAAGGTAAATAATTTCTTCCTCAATGTCACAAGACAAAGGAAATGGTTATTAATAAAGGGGCGCCACGGTAGCTTAGCGGTCGGCATGACGCTATTCCAACGTGGGCGTCGGAGTTCAGAGTTCAATTCCAGTAAGCAAGTTAACGTACCCTCCCGTGGGTGCGTGGGTTTCCTCCGGGTGCTCTGATTTTCTTCCACAGTCTAAAGACAGTAGGTTAATTCGTTATTGTAAATTATCCCATGATTAGGTTAGGATTAAATTGGAGGGTTACTGGTGGGGCTTGAAGGGTCAGAGGGGCCTGTTCCATGCCTTATCTCTAAATAAATAAGCCTCACACCCCTCTTGACATCAGTGGCACAGCAGGGGGAACTGCGAGCTCATCTCGCACAACCCCTCGTGTGGAGACACGTTCTCCACAATCAGGAAAGCTCACTAGTGCCTTGACTCTCTGAGGAGGCTGGACTATGCACATCAGTGCTCACGACCTTCTACACATGTGTAGTTGAGAGCATCCTAACACGCACATCAGTGTGGTACAGAAACTGCACTGCGCTGGACGGGTGGTTTCAGGACTGCCCAATGCATCACCAGCTCCTACACACACACACACCGCCAAACGAAACAACGTTTCTCCAGACCAAGGTGCGCAACACAGTACACATACCGTAACTCAGACGCAGCACTTTACTTACCGCAAATAAACTAATAAGGTGCATTGAAGTGGACAGTATAATGCTTCTGCTGCTTCACACGTGAGGAGATTACTGTGGTGGCAGAGAGTTCTATAGCCTTACAGCCTGGGAGAAGAAGCTGTTTACTATCCCAACAGTTCTTGTCCTAATGCCACGGTACCTCATGCCTGGTGGTAGTGTGTCAAAGAGATTGTTGACAATGCTGAAGGCCTGTGAATGCAGTGCTCCTGATGGATATCGCTAATGGGTGGAAGGAATACCCCTACGATCCTCTCAGCAATCCTCACAATCCTTTGTAGGGATTGTGGTCAGCTGCCTTGCAGTTCCCATACCAGGCAGTGATACAGCTGGTCAGCACACTCTCGATGGTGCTCCTGTAAAAGCTGGTTGAAATGGCGGGGAGGGGGGGAGCCTTAATCGCCTCAATCTTCTCAGGAAGTAGAGAGGCTGGTGCGCTTTCTTGACCAACGAGGTGTGCTGAGCACCAGGCGAGATCGTCGGCTATGTGCTCTCCCAGAAACTCGGTGCTCTTAACTCTCTCCACAGAGGAGCCGTGTACGTGCAGTGAGGAAAGGTCACCCCGCTCCTTCCTGAAGTCCACAATCATCTCTTTGGTCTTGTCCATGTTGAAACTCAAGGTGTTGTGGCCAAAACACTCTACCAACTACTCTACCTTCTGTCTGTACTCCGTCTCATTGTCGTTGATAAGGCTAACGACTGTTGTGTCATCCATTAACTTGGTGATTTGGTTTAAACTGGGTCTAGCAGCGCAGTCATGAATAGCGGTGGGTAAGCACGCAGCCCTGCAGAACACTCTGGTGCTCAGCGTGATGGAGCTAGAGATGTTCCTGCCAACATGGACTGACTGTGGCCTTTCTGTAAAGAAGTCCTGGATCCAGTTACAGGGAGAGGTGTTGAGATCCAACAAAAACAGTTTACCACCAGCTTCTGAGAGATGATCGTCAAACTGAAGTCGAACAGCATTCTGGTATATGAGGCATAATTTTCAAGGTGGGACAGGACGGAGAGGAGTGCAGAGGCTACGGTGTCATCAGTGGATGAATTTGAGCAATAATTGAACTGGAAAGGCTCCAGTGTAGCAGGAAGATGGGATTTAATGCGACTCATAATCAGCTGCTCAAAGCACTTCATTATCGTTGAGGTCAGTGCCACTGGAAGACAGGTTACTCTCGCTCTATTGGGCGCCGGAGTGATGGAGGCCGACTTGAAGCCTGAGGGGACAGTGGACAGTTGCTGAGGATGCTCCTCAGGTTGCACAGTCCCTCAGCACCTGGTCAGGTATGCTATCAGACTCCACAGCTTTACATGGGTTGACCGTAGGCTCTTCCGCACATCATCTGTGGCCAGACAGAATGCCCGCTCCTCGGGGGAGGGGGGGGCCTTCTTCGCTGGCACATCATACCATGCATCAAACCCGGTGTAAAAGACATTCTGCCTATCAGGAAGAGAAGCTTACCCACCATCAAGGACATTTATACAGAACAGTGCCAGCAAAAGGCCAGCAAGATCATGAAGGATCTCACCCGCCCTTCTCATGGACTGTTTACCACTCTCACCTCTGGAAAGAGACTGTGCGTCATCCACACCAGGACCATCAGACTCGAGAACAGAATCTTCCCCCAAGCCGAAAGGCTGACCAACACATCCACCCATTAACCCACCCACTCCCTCTACATAATAATTTCCTGTCAGAGTCACCTGATGTACAGATCCGTCTATGTAAGTATGGTATATCAGCCAATCTAATGTATTTATATTTATTGTGTTCTTTGTCTTTACTGTGTTTTTGAGATCCAGAGTAACAATCATTTCATTTTCCTTTACACTAGTGTACAGATAAATGACAGTAAACAGTCTTGAATCTTGAAATGTGGTCATTGCTTTTGATAACCTTTTCTCCCATGTGGCAGCTGACAATGGTAGACAGGCTGGTGAAGGGAAAGCTGTGTTGCTTTCATGGTCAAATAGACCTAACATCGCTCATCGCCCACCTCACTGGTGGAAAACAGTCAGTGAGCAAAGCCCAATAATAGAATGGCAGCCGCAAATTTAATACCAAATCTGCTCCGCGTTCCCACTGCTGAGACCCATGTGACAGCCTCGCGCAAATATGTAAAAAATCATGTCAGAAAATATCACAAATTAGGAAATTGCTGATGAAAATGTACCATTGACAATATAATTATTATCCACCCAGCATTTCTTGCCAACAGGGAGAGTGCAGCATTTGGAATCTAAGGTGCAGACCTAGACTACCATCTGCTGGGAACTCTTGTAACTACCAGTCAACATCCAGCTTTACCTTAATGGGTCCATTCATACAGCTCCGATCTGATTGACTTTTCCTCATTTTCTCTTGCTTTCTTGAAATAGTGTGTCAGCCTAAGACACATAAACAGGAAATGGCACATGTCCAGAATAGGACTGAAATCTTCATTCCACACATACACAGACAAGTCCAACCAAGGACTCATTAAATCCAACAGAAGTTAATAAATGATAATCAGAGGTTGGAAAGATTATCAACTTTTTCCTTCCCTTGGTTCAAATAAACTAATAAGCATTTCCAGTTCCCACACTGTCATCCAGAGCAGGTAAAGCAATGGAGTTTTGATCCATTATCTCTCAAAACAGCAAGCTCCAGTCAAAGGACGGTCGAAAGTCAAATGGAGACACGAGAGGCTGTAGAAGCTGGACACCTGGAGCAACACACACCAAGTGCTGGGGGAGCTCAGCAGGTCAGGCAGCATCTGTGGAAGAAAATGAACAGTCAATGTTTCCAGCCATGGCCCTCCATCAGGACTGGAAAGGACGAGAACAGAAGCGAAAGTAAAAGAGCGATTGTGGAGGGGAGGTGCACAAGCTGGGGTGAGAGGGGGAAGGAAGACATTTCAATTTATTAATCTCCATGCATAAGGATACAAGCAGGGGCTTCGTGATCGATTAGACACGCCTATCACAAATCTTGCAGGTTCTGTGCACTTAATTGTTGTAGGTGATCATGTGACAATGCCAGCAATATGCTGAGACAATAAAATGGTCTGCAGGCACAGTCAAAGTAACTATGCTGATTTTATTGCTATTTTCTTCATGCTGAGAGTTAACAGAGTTACCAACAATATTTTACAGGCTTCTACAGTCACTACTCCTGCTCAATAACCAGAGATCACAGAGTCGTAGACGTTTACTGCAGGAAAACAGACCCTTTATCCTACCAAGTTTATGTCAATCTCCAAGCCCAGGTATTCTTTCCACATTCCCATTAATTCCCCCCAGAGTCAACCACTCATTATGCACAAGGGGAAGTTTACAGTGGCCGATTTAACCATCAACGCACACAGCAAGAAACCACAGCACCAAGGGGAAAACTGTGCAGTGGCAAGAGCGTGCAAACTCCACACACACGAGGAGGACTGAACTCAAATCTTCACAGCTGTGAAGCAGCTGCTCTGCTAGCTCATTTGCTTTGTATAATGAGGTAAGACAATCTTTCTTGACAGTAAAACTTCTGAGAGACACAAGGTGGAGAAGTAATACAATTGTATGAAACTTACAATGCAATTTAGCAAGCACTAGAAGATGTGTCAAAAATATGATCCATTTACCTGGACCTTCCCTATAGACCAATTAAATACCATCAGTCTGAAACAACGTTCAGATTTCAGACTTCAACAATTTAAAAGGAGAGTTTAAAGGTACTGGAAATCAATATTGCCTGAATAACCAATGCTTCTTCCTGAAGTCACTTGAAGAACATACGGGAGATTTCTCTTCCTTCAAACCTTAGGAGAATATAAACATTTAAAAGACAACATTGTATATTAGATTTTATTGGTGACTTTTTCCTGATTTTGTAATGATAGCACTAAAACACACAAGATTCGCATTTGAAGTATAGCATTTGTTTGATGTGAAGCCCGATTTAATAAAAAGAATTGAGGCACTTTGTGCAGGCCTACTGCTTTATTTCAACAGCAAGGATTAACTTTGCTCCAGGCTGTGGTATGACCTGTACATTTCTTTTGTACTCACACCAAACTACAGTGCAAACTAAGTCTTTTTTAAAACGTCATGTATCTGAGTCATTTTGTGAAGGAGGTTGTTTTCTTCATTCCTATATGGAAATAACTGAGTAATCAATTTTGAAATTGCATATTATACTTTATTTATTAATACACCAAAATGTCAATTCCTGTCACCTCATAGGTACTGGAAGACCTTTTACATTACTATAACACATTGTCAATCTGGATTCCAGCAACCGTAGTCTCTTGCATCTCCAGGTAAAATATTCAGTGGCTCTACATATCAATGCTTTTTGTATGTTTATGTTCTTGAATGAGATGTGTGTGGGGGTTAGGGGTTTGGTGGGATGGGATGGGGGGGACCCTGTTTCATTTGTTTGCTCAGGTATATCATAATGTCTGTGATATCCAGTAGATAGAGGGAGATGGACAGTTCGACAAAACACAGTTCGTGGCACTGGAAATCAAGGATCAACTTTATTGGCCATATACATATACATGTATTAGGAACTTGCTGTGGTGCAGTGGTCAGTGTGTGACATGCAAAAAACAAACACCAACATTCAATGATTAGAAGATGAAAGAATTATATAAAAAATAAAATTAGAGGTTAAAATACGGGTATGGAACAAAATGTGCATAAATATATAAATATCAGCATGTATGTACAATGTAAACAGTATTATATACGGTGGTTTAAAATATTTAAAGTGTAGTGCGGTGATGGGAGTAATACATAGAGGGGAAGGAAACTTTCAAGATGGCATGAAGTTTTTGTTTTAATAACCTTGCATGAAGTTTTTGTTCTATTAACCCTGCAGAGCTTCCCAGAAGATAACTTTAGGAAAAGGCAAAACTTGGAAAAACTTTGGAAAAACTTTTGGGTGTGTAGTTTCTGCATTGATTTTTCCTGTCTGTTTCTTTGTTGTATATGGCCAATAAAGTTGATTCTTCATTTTCAGTGCCAAGAACTGTGTCCTGTTGAACCGCCTATGCTCTCTATCTGCTGGATACCAGAGAGACATTATGATATACTGGGGCCCTGAGCAAACAAACAAAACAGAGAAAGAAACATCACAAGTTTTGAAGCGATGGTAAACTGCAGCCAATGTCCTTTTCTGCTGTCCCAACAGCTCGCTGTAGTTTTTGTATACTGTGAGAGGATGCTGCACCAAACCAGACTGTTCAGGCTGACATGAGGATGCTCTCTATGACAGCAGTGTAGAATTGTACCAGTATGTTCCAGAAAAGAAGGAATTTTCCCAAATCTGGCAAGAAGTACATCATAGAATAGAATAGTACAGCATGCTACAGGCCCTTCGGCCCACTATGTTGTGCTGACCCTCAAACCCTGCCTCCCATATAATTCCCCCACCTTAAATTCCTCCATATACCTGTCTAGTAGTCTCTTAAACTTCACTAGTGTATCTGCCTCCAGCACTGACTCAGGCAGTGCATTCCACACACCAACCACTCTCTGAGTAAAAAATCTTCCTCTAATATCCCCCTTGAACTTCCCTCCCCTTACCTTAAAGCCATGTCCTCTTGTATTGAGCAGTGATGCCCTGGGGAAGAGGCGCTGGCTATCCACTATCTATTCCTCTTAATATCTTGTACACCTCTATCATTTCTCCTCTCATCCTCCTTCTCTCCAAAGAGTAAAGCCCGAGCTCCTTAAGAATCCTTATTACATGCCTTTTTTGTTAATGAAGGAGATATGGTTCTCCCGTATGAGGTCCTGTGAAATAATGATGCTGAAGAACCTGAACGTTGAAATGGTGCTAACTGTAGAGTTGTGGGTGGACAGGGCAGGAGACACTTTTATCCTGAGGTCAATCAATATGCATCTCCACGGTAATGAGGGCATTCAGATCCAAGTTGTTGCGATTACACCAGGACACCAGCGTGTTTACTTCCTGGTGATACTTGGATTCATTGCCTCTGGTGAAAAATTTCACCCTCCGTTGAAAGTTATATATCTCTGAGAAACGTATCTCTCGGTGCCACAGCAGCGTAGCAGTTAGTGTGATGCTAATACAGCTTGGAGCGTCGAAGCTTGGAGTTCTATTCCAGTGGCATCTGTTAGGCGTCTGTACGTCCTCCCGTGGAACACTTCGGTTTTCTCTAGGTCTACTCCTCAGCTTTTTTTCTCCAGTCCTGCCAAAGGTTCTCGGCCCGAAACGTCGACTGTACTTTTTTCTGTAGATGCTGCCTGGCCTGTTGAGTTTCTCCAGTATCTTGCGTGCATGTTTTCTCTAAATCCTCTGGTTTCCTCCCACCGTCCAAAGGTGCGCCAGTTAGTAGGCTAACTGGTCACTGTAAATTGTCTTGTGACTAGGCTAGGTTTAAATCGGGGATTGCTAGGAAATGCAATGTGAAGAGCCAGAAAGGCCTGTTCCGCATTGTATCTCTAAATAAAATAAGCATCGCTGGTTCACACCGAGATCGTTGAATTGGCCTCCAAAGCACAGTTCACGCACATTATCGCATACTAGCAAGATGCAGTAATAACACAATTACTCAATCACCTGTTCTGTATATAGTCAGGATGATGTTAACAGGCTGTAGATCAGTAACCTGATCATGTCCTCAGCTTCTTCTCTGTCATACACACTCTGGGTGATGACAGTTTTTTTACACACTGTGCGTGTGTTTCTCTTGCTGTGACACCAAGCACCAATGGACAGAATGAGGTCACCATGGTGAACATTATGAGCCGGTGAAACTAGTGTGATACTCCGTGATTTTAATGAAGTGACGGTACAGCCAAAGATCTATAACAGCTGTGACCAGAACTGACTCCAGCCGGAACATTTTGCACTGAACAGAAAAGATATCAAACACTTTGGAGTAGCTGAGTTTCTTCCGACTATCCCAGTCACCTTCGATGCTAGGAAACCTCGATAACCAGGGCCTCGTTCACCTGCTTTCCTGTTAAGATAGCAAGCTTTATCAAGGATTAGCTTCCACTCTAATCTATGATAAAGACTTCCTACCTTATGATTTAGTACTATTTATTTATTTTATAATTTATAGCAATTTTTTTACACCTTTGCACTGTCCTGCTGCCATATTATCGACATATAAAACAATGGTAATAACGCTAATTCTGATTCTGACTGGCCAACACATTCCTAATTTTTCCATCCTGGCTTTGCATGGAGCTGACAGCACAGATACAGCCCAGTGATGTCCAGTATATGAAAAGAGGGCTTCCCCTCTGCTGTGCCCACTTCTCCACCTCCTCTTCCTCCTGCCTCAGGCTAAGCTGAAGCCCTTGTGACTGAAAGATGGGGCAGGAGGCAGGAGATGACGATGATGATGTATGAAGTCTTTTCCCGGTAGTACTGCAGGACGCTATCCCAAACTGGAACTGCGTCGTGAGGACATCAGGCCTGTCCTGCTCAATCACTGCAGTGTGCTCGGGTTGGCTTCTGGAGCTCAGCCAGGGGCCAGGAGCCAAGTAAGGAGAGGGATAGGTCTGATATCTTTCTCCTTAATAAAGGGACAGAGAGGTGTCTCACTTTCACAGCAAGTGGAGAGACCAGCAAAACAAACAAGTCGCTGATTACGGTCTTAAAGTCTGCTGTGTCGCTTTTTGTCCCCCGAGTTGTCTGACTCAAGAATCGGCAATAAACTCTCCCCCACCAATGAGAAAAAGGGGGAGAGTGCTCAATTCGCCAAGAACAGAGCCGCCGACAACCAGTCCGCTGTTCCTGATCTTGCTTTTTCTCCTGTAAGGCTTCAGTCGGAATCGGCTCGACACAGTGACGCAAAGCCATGGAACCCTGAAGCCTCACTCGTCTTCTAAGCTGAATCCTTGGGATATCAAAAAATGGCCGCCTGTGAGCCCCCATTGCCGCAAAGAACTGTTTGACTGTGGCTCCAGAGCAGGGTCTTCGACAAAACCCCATCTACCTTGAAAAGGAAAAAGAGAGACATCAAAGATAGAAATTAAACTGTTTCCGCAGATGGGCTTGAAGGAGTCGCTGTCGAGCACCATCGTCGCTCTGCCTCTTGTTTGCTCCCATGTCTTATGATCCTACACGCTGGAGAGATGGAGCAGTGATCCATAGTGGTCAGGTATAGCATTGAGATTTCATGGTGTGATGTAACAGTGGAGAGATATATTAGTGAGACATAGTGGCCACATGTGATGGCAGGATGTAGTGTCGGATGTAGCAGTTCTCACTTGCAGGCCCTAGTCAGTTTGATACTTCATGTCCTCAAATATTTACTACTTATTTATTTATTATCATTTTTTCTCTTTTGTATTTGCACGGATTGTTGTCTTCTGCGCATTTGTTGTTTGCCTGTCCTGTTAGTGCGGTCTTTCAGTGATTCTATTCTGTCTTTTGGATTTACTGAGTATGCCCACAAGAAAATGAATCTCAGGATTGTATATGGTGACATACTTAGATGATAAATTTACTTCGACCTTTGAACTTTAAGACATAGTAGTGAGATGTTGCATTGAGTCGCATTGGTGAGACGTAGCAGTGAAATGTAGCGGAAAGACACAGCAGTGAGACATAGCGGTGAGATGTAATGATAAGATGTACCAGAGAGACCTAGTGATGAATCATAGTGGTGAGACATAGTGGAAAGATGTAGAGGTGAGATGTAGCAGTGAGATGTAGTGGTAAGACATAGTGCTAAGACATAGCAGTGAGACATAACATAGATCAACTTCTCCCAATGGAGATGAACGGGGATATTCAAAGTGTCAATGACTTTGACCTTCACAGGCTTGGTACAGGTGTAGCGTACAGCTGTCCTAATGCCCACAACTGGTCGGAAATCTTTATCACCGTTGCCTTAGAGACCTATGTCTCTTCTGGTAGGATGGCGGCAGCTCAACAACAGTGGCCTCTAGGGGGCCAAACATAGGTGTAATTGTCTTTTTTATGATCACAAAACACTGCTGGACATTAAGAACTTAAAGTACTGTAGGTTTACCCCATCAGCGAGTTGCACGTTGGCAGAGGAGCTGGACTTGTAGCAGACCTTGTTGCAGCCTGCTACAGAAAGGCATTGGAGTCAGTAGAAATACAGAATCATAGAAACACAGTACAGCACAATACAGGCCCTTCAGCCCACAAAGCTGTGCCGAACATATCCCTACCTTCCAACTACCTAGGCTTTACCCATAGCCCACTATTTTTCTAAGCTCCATGTAGCCATACAGGAGTCTTGAAAGACCCTATCGTTTCCGCCTCCACCACCGCCACTGGCAGCCCATTCCACACACTCACCACTCTCTGTGTAAGAAAACTTACCCCTGACATCTCCTCTGTACCTACTTCCAAGCACCTTAAAACTGTGTCCTTTCCTGCTAGCCATTTCAACCCTGAGAAAAAGCCTCTGACTATCCACACGATCAATGTCTCTCATCATCTTATACACCTCTATCAGGTCATCTCTCATCCTCCGTCACTCTAAGGAGAAACTGCCGAGTTCACTCAACCTATTCTCATAAGGCATGCTCCCCAATCAAGGCAACATCCTTGTAAATCTCCTCTGCACCCTTTCTATGGTTTCCACATCCTTCCTGTAGTGAGGCAACAGAACTGAGCACAGTACTCCAAGTGGGCTCTGACCAGGGTCCTATATAGCTGCAACATTACCTCTTGGCTCTTAAACTCAATCCCACAGTCGATGAAGGCCAATGCACCATACGCCTTCTTAACCAAAGAGTCAACCTGCCTAGCAGCTTTGAGAGTCCAATGGACTCAGACCCCAAGATCCCTCTTATCCTCCACACTGCTAAGAGTCTTACCATTAATACTATATTCTGCCATCATATTTGACTTTCCAAAATGAAACACCTCACACTTATCAGGGTTGAACTCCATCTGCCACTTCTCAGCCCAGTTTTGCATTCTATCAACGTCCCACTGTAACCTCTGACAGCCTTCCACACTATCCACAACCCCCCCCCCCAACCTTTGTGTCATCAGCAAACTTACTAACCCATCCCTCCACTTCCTCATCCAGGTCATTTATAAAAATCACAAAGAGTAGAGGTCCCAGAACAGATCCCTGAGGCACACCACTGGTCACTGGCCTCCATGCAGAATATGACCCATCTACAACCACTCTTTGCCTTCTGAGGGCAAGCCAGTTCTGGATCCATAAAGCAATGTCCCTTTAGATCCCATGCCTCCTTACTTTCTCAATAAGCCTTGCATGGGGTACTTTATCAAATGCCTTGCTAAAATCCATACACACTACATCTATGGCTTTATGCTTAGTCACATCCTCAGAAAATTAAATCAGGCTTGTAAGATATGACCTGCCTTTGACAAAGCCATGCTGACTATTCCTAATCATATTATGCCTCTCCAAATGTTCATAAATCCTGCCTCTCAGGATTTTCTCCATCAACTTACCAACCACTGAAGTAAGACTCACTGGTCTATAATTTCCTGGGTTATCTCTACTCCCTTTCTTGAATAAGGGAACAAAATCCGCAACCCTCCAATCCTCCAGAACCTCTCCCATGCCCATTGATGATGCAAAGATCATCGCCAGAGGTCAGCAATCTCTTCCCTCGCCTCCCACAGTAGCCTGGGGTACATCTTATCCGGTCCTGGCGACTTATTCAACTTGATGCTTTCCAAAAGCTCCAGCACATCCTCTTTCTTAATATCTACATTCTCAAGCTTTTCAGTCCACCACAAGTCAAATCCTTAATCGCCAATATCCTTTCCCATAGTGAATGCTAAAGGTATTCATTAAGTACCTCCGCTATTTCCTCCGGTTCCATACACACTTTTCCATTGTCACACTTGATTGGTCCTATTCTCTCACATCTTATCCTCTTGCTCTTCACATACTTGTAGAATGCCTTGGGGTTTTCCTTAATCCTGTCTGCCAAGGCCTTCTCATGGCCCCTTCTGGCTCTCCTAATTTCATTCTTAAGCTCATTCCTGCTAGCCTTATAATCTTCTAGATTCATATCATTACCTAGTTTTTTGAACCTTTCGTAAGCTGTTATTTTCTTCTTGACTAGATTTACAACAGCCTTTGTGCACCACAGATCTTGTAACGTACCATCCTTTCCCTGTCTTATTGGAACGTACCCACTCAGAACTCCATGCAAATATCCCCTGAACATTTGCCACATTTCTTTGATACGTTTCCCTGAGGACATCTGTTTCCAGTTTATGCTTCCAAGTTCCTGCCTGATAGCCTCATATTTCCGCTTACTCCAATTAAACGTTTCCCTAACTTGTCTGTTCCTATCCCTCTCCAATGCTATGGTGAAGGAGATAGAATTGTGATCACTATCTCCAAAATGCTCTCCCACTGAGAGACCTGACACCTGACCAGGGTTCATTTCCCAATACCAGATCAAGTACAGCCTCTCCTCTTGTAGGCTTATCTACATATTGTGTCAAAAAACCTTCCTGAACACACCTAACAAACTCCACCCCATCTAAACCCCTCACTCTAGGGAGATGTCAATCAATATTTGGGAAATTAAAATCTTCTACCACAACAACCCTGTTATTATTACACCTTTCCAGAATCTGTCTCTCTATCTGCTCCTCGATGTCCCTGTTACTATTGGGTGGTCTATTAAAAACACCCAGTAGAGTTATTGACTCCTTCTTATTCCTAACTTCCATCCACAGAGGCTCCGTAGACAACCCCTCCATGAGTTCCTCCTTTTCTGCAGCCATGACACTATCTCTGATCAGCAGTGCCATGCCCCCACCTCTTTTGCCTCCCTCCCTGTCCTTTCTGAAACATCTAAATCCTGGCACTTGAAGAAAGCATTCCTGCCCCTGCACCATCCAATTCTCTATAATGGCCACAACATCATAGCTCCAAGTGCTGATCCAGACTCTAAGCTGATCCGCTTTATTCCTGATACTCCTCGCATTAAAATGGACACATCTCAAACCATCCGTCTGAGCGTGTCCCTTCTCTATCACCTGCCTATCCTCCCTTGTCTCCAAACTTCCCCTATTTGTGAGCCAAGCTCCTCTTCCCCAGCCTCTTCAGTTTGGTTTCCAACCCCCCAACAATTCTAGCTTAAACCCTCCCCACTAGCCTTAGCAAACCTCCCCGCCAGGATATTGGTCTCCCTGGGATTCAAGTGCAGCCCATCCTTTTTGTACACGTCACACATGTCCCAGAAGAGGTCCCAATGATCTAGAAATCTGAATCCCTGCCCCCTGCTCCAATCCCTCAGCCACGCATTTATCCTCCACCTCACTCTATTCCAATACTCACTGTCACATGGCACAGGCAGTAATCCCGAGATTACTACCTTCGAGGTCCTGCTTCTCAACTTCCTTCCTAACTCCCTGTAGTTTGTTTTCAGGACCTCCTCCCTTTTCCTACCTATGTCATTGGTACCAATATGTACCACGACCTCCAGCTGTTCTCCTTCAAGATATCTTGGACACAATCAGAAACACCCCGGACCCTGGCACCTGGGGGGCAAACTACCATCCGTGCTTCTTTCCTGCATCCACAGAATCGCCTGTCTGACCCCCTAACTATAGAGTTCCCTATCACTGCTGCCTTCCCCTTCCTTTCCCTACCCTTCTGAGCCACAGGGCCAGACTCTGTGCCAGAGGCACAGCCGCTGTTGCTTCCCCCGGGTAGGCTGTTCCCCCCCCACCAACAGCACTCAAACAGGAGTACTTATTGTTAAGGGGGACAGCCACTGGGGTACTCTCTAGTACCTGCTTCTTGCCCTTCCTTCTCCTGACTGTACCCACTTCTCTGTCTCCTGTGGCCCCAGGGTGACTACCTGCCTATAGCTCCTATCTGTCACCTCCTCACTCTCCCTGACCAGACGAAGGTCATCGAGCTGCATCTCCAGTTCCCTAATGCGATCCCTAAGGAGCTGCAGCTTGACGCACCGGGTGCAGATGTGGTCGTCTGGGAGGCCAGGAGTCTCTAGAACCTCCCACATCTGACACCGAGCACAGAAAACCAGCCTCACGCACACGCTCTCTGTCTTTATTTTAAACAGATAAACTACCTGCCCTCAACCCTTTATCACCAAAGCCCCGTTGAGCCAAAGCCTTCCTAATCTGTCTCCAACAACTCCGTCGCCCGCTTCTCTGACGTCCGCTCTGTAAATCTGTCTTCCTTTTAAACTCTTCCTGCTGTTCTCACTGGCCGACCTCCACGCACTTGCACAGTCATGCCCCGTTCAAACTGCCGAAGAAATAACCGTCACCTTCTCAACTCTGCTCGCTTTTAAACTCTTCCTACTGTTCTCACTGGCCGATCTTCACGCGCTTGCACAGTCGTGCCCCGTTCAAACTGCCGAAGAAAGTACTCGAAGGCAGTGTGCAGTGTAACAGTGAAACAGTCTTAGTCATTTTTCTTGTGATCATTAGACTCTGTTGGACATTGGTAATGTAGAATGCTGCAAGTCCACTTTATTGGTTTATTGGCGGGAGAGCTGCATGGCTTCCGTTATAGCACGGACTAGGCCTCGTGCCTCGGAGTTGCCCGTCGCAGCCATCCGAGAAGGATGATGGCGGAGGCATTGTGGTGCTGCCCTCTAGTGTTCACTCGGAGGAAAACAAGCTGGATTGCATTCATCTGCAGACTGCTGCGGGCTTCTTCTTACCAACAGCATTCATGGACTCGGGGACTTGAGCTATTTATATTTTTTTATGCGTGTGACTGTATTTTCCTGCTACCTTATATGTGCTATATGTATACATATATATTATATGTGTGTGCCTTGTACTGTGTGTGAATGTTGGTGCTGCGTTTTACACCTTGGCCCTGGAGGAAGGCCGTTTCGTCTGGCTGTATTCATGGGTGAATGATAATGAAACTTGAACTTCTGGTGAAAATGCTTCTTGGAGAACTGGTAACAGGAGTGTGAGAGAAGAACGTAAAGGTGGAGCAGGCCATGTGGGTAGGAAAATCACCAGCACAGTCAGTATGAATACGGTGAATCAGTAATGTTAACTATGACCGCATCAGTAAAACACTGAAATTGTTTTCGCCCTTTTCTGGGGGATGGGAGCTCTCTTCAAGTGTCCCTCCTATCCTTGCCCTGCTCTGGAAGCCCGTTCAAAAGGGCAAACGCTGAGACCTTTGCGACAAAGTTAACAATTGCAGATGAGGCTGCTCTTCAGCCGAAGCAATTGTATTTGGTAGTGGAATAATCAGATCCATACTTATCACCAGACGCTTCTGCAGCAAATCACAGGAGCTGGAGTAAGCCCTGGAAGGGACTCTGCAAATTTTGCAAATGCCATGAATGAAAAGCTATGAGAACATGCCAGAAATTGAGTAACTAACTATTTTCTTGGAGCATGATCTAATTTTGCCTGGTAAATTTCAAAAGAACCAATGCACACACCCAAGCCCTGACTTGTGTGGACATGAATCACAATTGGAAAACACCAATTAATTTTTCAAATTATGCAGTTCTCAGGAGTTAACTGCATTACCATCAAAAGCCCATCATCTTTCTTGTTGACGTTTGCATGCTTACCTGCAGCGGCGGCACAGTAGTGTAGTGGTTAGCACAATGCTTTACAGTAAAGGCGACCTGGGTTCAGTTCCCAACTCTGACTGTAAAGAGCTTGTACATCCTCCCCGTGATCGCAAGGGTTTCCTCCAGGTGCCCATTTTCCGCCCACAGTCCGAAGACCAATTGGTCATTGGAAATTGTCCTGTGATTAGGCTAGGATTAAATTGGGGATTGCTGGGCGGCACGGCTCAGAGGGCAAGAAGGGCAAATTCCATGATGTATATCAATAAATAAATATGTAAGTCAATACATGTCTCCCGGGAGGACTTGAAAACAGCTTTGAATCTTTTCCTGTACCCGGCAACTAACCTCTCACCATAAGTGGAGCTCAGGACAGAGTCCTTGTTTCTGGTTGCCTCATCGTAGGAAAGATGTTGCCTGGATTGGAAGGTGTAACTTATGAGAACAGATTGAGTGAACTTGGCCTTTCTCCTTGGAGTGACGGAGGATGAGAGGTGACCTGATAGAGGTGTACAAGATGATGAGAGGCATTGATCGTGTTGATAGTCAGAGGCTTTTTCCCAGGACTGAAACAGCTAACATGAGGGGGCAGAGTTTTAAGGTACAAGGGGGATATCAGAGGTAAGATTTTCACACAGAGAGTGGTGGGTGCGTGGAATGCTCTGCCGGCGACGGTGGTAGAGATTAATACAATAGGGTCTTTTAAGAGAAACTTAGATAAGTACATGGAACTTAGAAAAATAGAGGGCTATGTGGTAGGGAAATTCTAGGCAGCTTCTGGAGCAGGTTACATGGTTGGCACAACATTGTGGGCCGAAGGGCCTGTAATGTGCTGTAGGTTTCTATTTTCAATGATCTATGAGAGGCAAATTGATGGATGTGTATTTGATTATGAGAGGCATAGATAGAGTGGACAGTTAGAAACTTTTTTCCCAGGGTTGCAATGGCCAATGCCAAGGATATCCATTTAAGGGGAGTAGAGGAAAGTTTAAGGGAAAAGTTAGCGGTAGGTTCTTTTTACACAGAGTGACTGGAATGTACAGCTGGGGTTGGTAGTAGAGACTGATACAATACAATAGGGATATTTCAGAGACTCTTGGATAGGCATATGGATGCAAGAAAAATTGAGGGTGATAGGCTGTGTAGGATGGTAGGGTTAGACTAATTTTGGAATAGGTTCATATATGTTGGCACAACGTATGGGCTGAAGGTCTTTATTGTGTTGTACTCTTCTGTGTTCGATGTCAGGCATGCAAACAAAGCATCCTGCCTAGAGTGATTTGAACCTCAGTGCTTCAGACGTTAGTCTACGAGACACTGCTGGTGCTGGTTTTCCTAAACTACTAGTGAGCTTGGAGAATCTTACAGGGACAAAATCTGGGATATGGCTCCAGGGAAGACCTGATGGAACAAATAGTGTAGACCTAATCCAGTATCTTTCTCCCTGTCTAATACTAGAGTGCATGTATTTGAGGCGAGAAGGGGGAGAACTCAAGGGAGATATGCAAGGCAAGCCCTTTCACAGAGTGCTGTGCGGCTAGATGCCTGATCAGTGTGACTAGCATAACTAGTTCTGGGCCAAAGGGCCTTTTGCTGTGCTGTACTGTTCTGTTTCTTTAGTGTTTAGAATTACTTGTTGTGGGCTATCCATGTCTCAGAGGTACTGTGAACGTGAAGCACAGCTGCCCAATAAACCATTATCCTTGTACAGGTTTTGTAGTCTAGATTCTCAAACTCCCTTTCCCTCAGATGGTCAAAGGCTGAAGCCACTTACTGAAGGAAGTGATAAATCATATCACCTATGTCTGCCTTCACTGTGACACTCTTTAAGGAATGGTTCACTCAAGATCATGGTCAACTTGTATTGTTGAGGTGACTGCTGTACTGTAGGGTCAGATTGATAGAGAAACTTTGTTTTGTGGATGCTCACTATAAGGCCTGTCCATGGGTAGAGATCAACACACAATACATTTTTTTATGCATTCACGGGATGTGGGCATCAACAGCTAGGCCAGCATTTATTACCCATTCCTAGTTGCCCTTGTGAAGGTGGTGATGAGCTGCCTTCTTGAACCGCTGCGGTTCCTAAAGTGTAGGTATACCCTCAGAGCTGTTAGGGAGCGATTTTGACCCAGCGACAATGAAGGAACGGCAATAGGTTTCCAAGTCAAGATGGTGAGTGACCTGGAGGGGGATTTCCAAGTGATGGTGGTCCCAGGTATCTGCTGTTCTCGTCCTTCTAGATGGTAATGGTCGTGGGTCTGGAAGGTGCTGCCTTAGGTACTTTGGTGTGTTGTTGCAGTGCATCTTGTAGACAGTACACACTGCTGCAACTGTTCATCGATGGTGGAGGGATTGGGCACCACACAGTACCCCTCTATTCAGGAATTTGAAGGCTTTTGCAAGGTCTGGGTAGACCAGGTACGGTGGATAATGCTGATCCTGCATCTACGGGAGTTGATGGGGAGTGATCACAACATAATGGATGGAATCCAAACAATGCCCCCAGGAGGCAGCTCTTCATCTACAGGGAGGAGATATTTCGGAGCTGATAATGACTTCCTTGTAATAGACAGTTGGAAGGCATCCCTGTGGCGGAATTGGAAGAGTGGTTGGAGTAATAAGCGAGTCGTGGCTGAGAGACTGTTTCCTGCAAGACTGGTGGAACTAGATTCAGTGATCATCTCCAGAAAGAAGAAGAAGAAGAAGAAGAAGAATAGCCCTTAACTCAGCAGTGGAGTTATCGGGGGACCGTCATGACGGTGTTTCCGTAGCAAGCTATTCTTGTTTTTACCAGGCCGAGTTGCTAGCTCGACGCTCAACCCGACTTGGATTCGAACTCGGGAACCTTCGCTCCGGAGTCCGGCGCTGATATTATTGCGCCACCAAGCGGGACAATAATCTCCAGAACTTGAACATTAAGTAGCAGTAGCGGCAGGGTGAGTGCAGGCCAGCGGCAAGAATGTGAAAGCTCTGGCAGGATGGGTTGGTTGACAATAATGGGAGAAACAGCAAGAATGCAAGGAGGCTTGATTAAATTTCTACCAGATTAATTACACCAAAAGTAAAGCCTTAAGCATTATTGAACAGTAATGATGTGCAAATTGATAATCCATTAGGATTGTGTAAATAAAAGAGAAGCTTAAAACAGCTCTCTGAGTGAGCACTCAGTGCTTGAATCGCAATCCACACACAATCTCGACTAGATGATTCAAGGGAATTATCCTATGACAAAGAGCCTTCAGGATGTAAAGTGTATGTGAAAATCATTTGATAATTCAAAGGCACCGAATTCACCAGTCAGGCTAGTGGCTGGTATGTTTTCCTTCAAAATAGTTGAATAGTGCAAAACTACACAAATCACTTCAAACAACATTACAGTAAAAATATAAAATGAATGGCCAGGTACAGTATTGAAGAGAGTCTGAGTTGACTGCTCTCTGCCACATTGCAGCTGTGTTCAATCCCCCAGTGCTCCGAAGGCAGTGCGATGCTGCGTTTGTTCAGCTTGAGTTGCCAATGACCCACATTCATGTGCTTCCTCTGCAGTATTAAACCTGGTACCATGAGCCTAGAATTCAAAGACAGTCGTTCTCAGTTATTCCTCGCTCAGAAGCAGAATCAGGTGTAATATCACCGGCACACGTTGTGAAATTTGTTAACTTAGCAGTACAATGCGATTCATAAGAATAGAGAAAAAACTGTGAATTAAAGTACAAATATATATATATTAAATAGTTAAATTAAATAAGTAGTGCAAAAAAATAGAAATATAAATGTAGGGAGGTAGTGTTCAATGTCCATTCAGAAATCTGATGACAGAGGGGGAAAAGCTGTTCCTGAATCATTGAGAGTGTGCCTTCAGGCTTCTGTACCGCCTTCCTGAGGGCAGCAATGAGAAAAGGTCATGTCCTGGGTGAGGGGGGTCCTTAATGAAGGACCCTGCTTTTTTGAGGGCCGCTCCTTGAAGATGTCCTGGATTTTAAGGAGGCTGGTGCACATGGTGGCGCAGACTAATTTTACAAATCTCTGCAGCTTACTTCAATCCTATACAGTAGTCTCCCCCAACCCCTCCTCCCCACACCAGATGGTGATGCAGCCTGTTAGAGTGCTCTCCATGGTACATCTGCAGAAATTTGCCACATTAATTCATCAATAAAAGTGATCCCGGGCTGGCCTGATTTCATCAACTGAAAGGCAACTCTACAACTTCCCCAGCTTAAATTAAATACTTCAGAAATCAAGTCTAGCTGGTTAATGAAAGGTATAAATCAAAAACACGACTTTGTTGTTTGTGACAGGAAGACTCACAATAACTTTGTGGAAGTCTAAGACTTGTTGTGTATTTTCAACACATTGTGTTTTGATTTTAAGTCTATTCCAATCCAAAGTCACTCGATAAGTTTGTTTACTCATGTTCATTCATTTGCTGCATGTCCGATACAGTTCCAATCTCCTCCCTCCTCTCTGTAAGGTAACGACTTTTGCTGGAGCAGTTCCACCAAAACCAGGAACACTCTGATACTTTGCTAATTATACGTGCAAGACTGGGTAGCAAGATTTGGCAGCCAACTTGATTATTAGCACATTGCAACTGACACCAAACTTGGCAAGCAGCAAATTGTCACTCAGTTGCATTCTGGAATACAAGTTGATTTTCTCCCTTTGTTTGTGTAAAGATATTAATCACTCTTGCTCCAAATAAGATCATGCAAATCAGCATACCCAGACAATGAATCCTCACCATTGCTGGTAAGTAAAAGTACTGAATATAACACCAGGTGTTAATAATATCCATTGAACCATTGAACAAATACTCTACATTTTCCTTTATCATGATATTAAGGTATTTCTTCACTTAATTCCGATTCAGTCCTTTTGTGAGTCATTCCCTCTTTTCCCATTTAGAAATAGAAATACAAATAGGCCATCAATTAAAATCTGGCACATCTATATCTCAGTTCCATTTGGTTTCATGTCCCTTAACACACCTCCTAGCATAAACATATCAGCCAAATTTTTTACTTGCTATGACCTCGGCAGCATCATGGGGAGAATTCCAGATTTCCACTGATCTCTGTAAATGCAATCCTACATGAAACATAATTATATCTGACAGGAAAACTAATATGTTGTAGAATCAGACGTTTGCTAAGCAGAATTGATCCTGGAACAAAGGAGTTGGGATATAAGGTTAAAGATTAAAAAGATTAGCTCTTATTTACATCAACATATCAAAACCAACAGTGAAATATGTTGTTTGTGTCAAATCAAATCAGCGTGGATTGTGATGGGCAGCCCACGAGTGTCACCGCATTCTGGGGCCGACATAGCAAGCCCACAACTCACTATCCCTGACTGTACGGTTTGGAATGAGGGAGGAAACTGGAGCACTGGAGTTTATCCGAACTCCTTACAGAGAGCAGTGGGAATTGAACACGGTCACTAGCGCTGTAATAGCAGAATGCTAACCGCTACACGGTCGTGTCGCCCCAAAAGAGGCTGCGGGTGCTGGAATCTGAAGTGAAAAATAAACAAACTGCTGGAGGAATTCAGCAGATCCAGCAGTTGTGGGAGGAAAAGGACATGTCAAGATTTCGGATTGAGACACTAGGTAAGCAGGAATTGTTCTCCTCAAAGCAAAGAAGATCATGAGCAGATTTGAGCTGTGCAACTGAGAATATGACTGTCTTGGACAGGGTAGGTAGAGGCATGCGGTTCCCATTACTGGATGGTTGCAGGAATGGGAGCGTACATATGGGATATGAGAAAGAACTTCTGTAAAATTATGCTGGTGTGGGAGGGAAGGCTTTAGATACTTGTCTCATTCAAATTGCTCCTGCAGTGGATAGAACATGTGCAGGAAGAATGTGTTGTATGCCCTTTGGAGGAGCTCCAATATCCTTGCAGGAAGGCCAGAATGGCTCACCACTGTCTGTAAGGAGCTTGTATGTTCTCCTGGTGACTGTGTGGGTTTCCTCCGGGTGCTCTGGTTTCCTCCCACATTCCAGAGATATATGGGTTATGGTTGGTGAGCTGCGGACATAGCACGCTAGTGCCAGAAGCATTGCAACGCCTGAGGGCTGTCCAGCACAGTCTTTGCTAATTTGATTTGACGCATCAACGCATTCCACTGCATGGTTCAATGGTTCAGTGGACATATGACAAATAAAGCACATCTGTCTTTCAAAGATTTGTCGATGCTGCTTGGGTTGGTTTACATTAATTAAACAGAGGTGGGGGGAAGGTTCAGGGGGTTTGGAAGAACAGTTAACGGTGCCAGAGGTGGGGAAAAAGATATGGGGGATAAGTTAAGCAAGTCCAGTGGGCTGAACAGACAAAGGCTGGTTAGGGAGACTGGGAACACTAGCAGATTCAACCCCATTTAGATAGATAGGTGCTTTATTGATCCCAAAGGAAATTACAGTGTCACAAGTACACAGATAGAAATATTAGAAGAGAAGTAGAAAGAATAAAAAATAAATTACCACAAACAGTCTGACAGGATGGGATTATCACTTCCACTGCTATAGGTTGAATTATCACAGAGCCTAATGGCTGAGGGTAAGAATGACCTCATATAGCACCCTTTGGGAGCAGCGCAGTTACCTTATTTTAGTGCAAGGGGTCTCACAGGTAAATCAGATGAGCTTAGTGCATGCACCACCAGTTGGGATTATGATTTTATTGCAGTCAGAGAAATGTGGTTGAGGGAAAGGCTTACTATCTTTTCTTTCAGTTAGTCCTGACAAGGGTCTCGGCCCAAAACGTCGACAGTGCCTCTTCCTATTGATGCTGCCTGGCCTGCTGTGTTCCACCAGCATTTTGTGTGTGCTGAGGGAAAGGCAAGATTTCCAAGGCATAGAAGTTTCAGACATGCCACAGGGGTAGGCAAAAGAGGAGGAGTCACTCTTCTGATTAGGTGGGTGCAACAGCAGTATTCAGAGAGGAAATCCCGGAGGTTATATGGGTCGCACATAGGAATAGGAAAGCACCTTGTTGTGGTTATACTATATGCCTTCCAATAGTCAGTAGGGATTAAAGGGACCAATTTACTGTCTAAGCAAATTACAACAAAGGTGTAACAGCAATACAGTTATGGTAGTTGGGGGATTTTTATTGACTTAGTGCAAGGGACTTATTTGGGGCAGAATTTGATAAGTGTATCCAAGAAAGACTTTTGAGATAAGATGTAGGGAGTCCTACTAAAGAGGGAGAAGTACTCAACCTTATCTTAGGATATGAAATTTGATAGTTAGGTGAAGTGTTGATTGGAGAACAGCTTGGAAACAATGACTATGACCCTGTATGTTTCAAGATGCTCTTGGAAAGGGATGAGGTTGATCTTAAATTAATGTCTTGAATTGGAGGAAGACTGATTTCAATAGCATAATACAGTACATTGGGAGTAAAATGTCAGCTAACATTTAGAAGAAGCATTTAAAGGAGAATTAGGAAGAGTTCATGACTGCATGTTCCAGGGTCAAAGGCAAGTACTGCAAGAATCTTGGATAAGAAAGGATTTTGAAGGTTTGGTCAGAAAAGAAAAAGAGGCATGTAACAGGTACAACTGGGATCTAGGGAGCCTTTTGAGGAATATGGAGTGGCTGGGAGAGAACTTAAAAGAAATTAGGTGGCAAAAAATGCCATTAAATATCATTGGCAAGTAATGTTAAGGCTTTCTAATAATAGAACAGAAAGCAGAGAGAAGCCAGAGAATGAGTGGTCCCCTTAAGGATCAAACAGGTCATCCATGTTGGAGCCAGCTGAGGAGAGCAGGGTCCTAAATGAATACTTCCCACCTGTATTCACCAAAGAGAAGGAGATGGAATATAGCAAGCTTAGAGAGAGGTACGTGCATAATCTGCAGCAACAAACCATCTGCTGGAGGAACCCAGTGAGTGAGGGCTAACGGAATAATTGATATTTTGGGTCTAAACTCTATATCAGGACAGCTCCCAGATTCCATCATCTGTAATCTCTTGGGCTTTAATAATCTGGAGCAGTTTAGTACTAAGAAGGAGGAGGTGTTACATGTTAAGATTGGACAAGACTGATAAACCCCAGGGCCATTTGAGATAAAGAAACACAAAGATTTGAGATGCTGGAATCCGGAGTTGTCCTGATGCAGTATTTCAGCACAAATGTCGACTGTTGCTCTCCCCAGAGATGCCGTTCAACCCGTTGAGTTCACGCAGAAGATTGTGTGTTGATCAGATGTGGCATATCAAAGGTTACTATGGGAACCAAGGGAGTGAACAGTAGCATTGTGGTAGCACAATACCATTTTAGGTTGGGATGTTCCGGGGTTCCGAGTTCAATTCCAGTGCTGTTCTGTAAGAAGTCTCTCTGTACGTCCTCCCTGTGGAACGCATGGGCTTTCCCTGGGCACTCTACTTCTGTCCCAAAGACATACTGGGTAGGTTAATTGATCATTGTAAATTGTCCTGCGATTAGGTTAGAATCAATCAGGGTTGTGGATTGCTGGAGTGGCTTGGTTCAAAAGAACAAAAGGGCCGACTTTGTGCTGTATCACTAAATAAACAAGTAAATAAAGATAAACAGAGGAAAGCTGGGGCCCTTACAAACATTTTTGCATCTTCATTAATCAAAGGTGAAGTACCAGAATACTTTATGTTGCTCTTTTACTTAAGAAAGGTAACACAATGAGTCTGACAACTAAAGACCTGTGAGCCTTGCATTATGGGTAGGGAAATTGTTGGAGAAAATCCTAAAGGATAGGATTTATGTAATTTAGAAAGGCATCAGCTGATCCTTCCATGGTTTTGTGTAGAGGAAATCCCGTTTCAGTAATTTGATTGTTTTTTTGAGAAGATTATTTGAAAAAGGTAGGATAGTAAACATTGTCCATTTAGAGTTTATTAAGACATTAGAGAAGTTGTCACATGTTGGGCTGATCCAGTTGATAAAAGCACATGGGATACAAAGCAAACAGGCTAACTGAATCCAAAACTGGCTTGGAGTTAGGAGTCAGAGTGTAATGATGAAAGGATGATTGGAAGTCTATGACCAATGGTGAATATCAGTGCCGAAACCTTAGTTGTTTGTGATATATATCAATGACTTGGTTGTGAATACCATTGCACTCTGCACTATTGCCATTTGGTTTATGGAAATTCACTGCATAATTCACAATTCATTGCTCAGAAATTTGAAAGATGGAATAACATTCACTCCCATGGAATTTATGTGGAAAAAATGTAAATAAATTTACGCAAAATTTATTTCTTCCTCACTTTTTTTTTCGATTTTGCACAAATGATCCAGCTTTGAGTTACAAAAGCTTTGAAATGGACCATATTCTAGGAACGCAACAACCCTCCCCCACACACACACACCCGTAATATTGTGGTTTCATGTATCAGAAATATGATTAGTAAGTTTGCAGGTGATATGACAATTCGTATTGTTTTAGATTAGTGAGGAATGTTGTCTAAGGCTACAGTCAGATATAAATCAGATGGAAAGTAGAGTAAAGGGTTGGCAAATGGAATTTAATCTCAACAAGTATAAAATTATGCAGTTTAGGAAATCAGATAAGGGTAGGACACAATGGTAGTGTGCTACATGGGGACCTTGAGGATCAAATCCATAATTCCCTGAAAGTGTCAACATAGATGGACAGGATGGCAAAGAAGGCATATGGCCTGCCTGATTTCATAAGTTGGAGAAAAAAAATAAAAGTTGGGATGTTATATTGGACTGCCGTGGAGTACTGTGTGCATTCTGGGCACTACATAACAGGAAGGATATGTTTTCATTGGACAGAGAGCAGAGGAGATTCACCAGGATATTGAGGGAATTTAATTATGGGGAGAAATTAAATAGGCTGGTTTTATGGAGTGAATATTTCTCTGGAGTGAAGGCAAATGGAGTTAGTGTAGCTGGCACAGACGCGGTACATTACGACCTCGCGTGAATTCTGTGAAATACTCACCAGTTCAGACATCTGTGGAGAGAGAAACTGTATTTGCTGTCTTGTAATCGTAACTGACTTTCCAATGTGGGAGGAAAGGAATTATTGATGCTTCAGATCTGATGCAGGGTTTTGATCTGAAATGTCAAAGGTTCCTTTCCTTCCACAGATGCTGCTTGACCCAGCAGATTGTCTGACAGTATTTGAGTCAGGTTCTGTCACTTGGCCACACATTCCACTGCAGCCTCAGGCCAGCGGAAATCCGCAGGTGAATGGCGAGTGACTGCCCCTAACGTCAAGGCAGCGTTTGACTGAGCATAAAATGAAAGATCCCTGACAAAAGAATTAGATAAATGGACAGCAAAGGAGAGACATTCCAATTGTTAGAATCAAAGCTCACAAAAAGGAAGAGGTAATGTTTATTGGAGGTCAGTGATCTCAGCCAGAGGACATTATTAGAGGAGTTCCTCAGGACAGTAAGCCAGGCCCAGTCAGATTCAACTGTTTCATGAAAACCTCTTCTTCCATCTGAAGTTTAAAAGTGGCCATGTTTGCTGTTGAGTACTTGATGCTCTCTTCCATTGGTGACTCCTCAGAAATTTATCACATGATTCAGGTATCACTCAGGCATGATAGATTTCACCTATGACTGCGTTCCTGTACATGGTTCTAACGCCATCATCAAGTTCACAGATGACACCACAGTGGTTGGCCTGATCAGAGGAGATGACGAGACAGCCTACAGGGATGAGGTCCAGTACCTGGCTGTGTGGTATGCCGACAACAATCTGGCCCTTAACACCCAGAAGACCAAGGAGATCATTGTGGATTTCAGGCATGCTACGAGCCACACTCACGTCCCCATCTACATCAACGGAGCTGTAGTAGAGTGTGTATCAAGCTTCAAAATCCTTGGTGTCGACATTTCCAATGATCTCACCTGGTCCCTGATCTCCTCGATCCTGATCAAAAAGTTGCAACAGTGCCTTTATTTCCTGTGGAGCATCAGGAAAGCTCACCTCTGTCCCAGGATACTGACTGACTTTGACCACTGTACCATTGAGAGCATACTCACCAACTGCATCTCAGTGTGGTATGGTAATTGTCCTGTATCGGACCGCAAAGCACTCCAACGGGTGGTGAAAACTGCCCAGCAGATTATCGGCACCCAATTGTCCACCATTGAATTCATCTACCATAAACGCTGCGTGGGCAGGGCAAAAAGTATTATCAAGGATGCATCTCACCCTAACCATGGACTTTTTGCTCTCTTCCCATCTGGTAGGCGCTACAGGAGCCTCCGCTCCCGCACCAGCAGGCTCAGGAAGAGCTCCTTCCCTGAGGCTGTGACCCTGCTGAACCTCACATCACAGCGCTAAGCAGTATTGCCCCCATATTGTACGGTCTCAGTACTTTTATCTTTGTGTGCTGTAACACTTACTTTTTATTCACAGTTATTTTGTAAATAACACTATTCTTTGCATTTCTGGTTAGGTGCTAACTGCATTTCAGTAGCATTTTGATATGTCTATCCATGGCCTCCTCTACTGTCAAGATGAAGCCAAACTCAGGTTGGAGGAACAACACCTTATATACCATCTGGGTAGCCTCCAACTTGATGGCATGAACATTGATTTCTCTAACTTCCGTTAATGCCCCTCCTCCCCTTCTTAAACCATCCCTGATTTATTTATTTCCCCCTCCCCTTTTCTTTCTCTCTCTGCCCATCACGCTTTGCCTGTTCTCCATCTCCTCTGGTGCTTCCCCTCCCCCTTTCTTTCTCCCTAGGCCTCCCATCCCATGATCCTTTCCCTTCTCCAGCTCTGTATCCCTTTTGCCAATCACCTTCCCAGCTCTTAGCTTCTCCCCACCCCCTCCTGTCTTCTCCTATCATTTCGGAGTTCCCCTTCCCCCTTTCAAATCTCTTACTATCTTTTCTTTCAGTTAGTCCTGACGAAGGGTCTCGGCCCAAAACGTCGACAGTGGTTCTCCTTATAGATGCTGCCTGGCCTGCTGTGTTCCACCAGCATTTTGTGTGTGTTAATTGCATTTAATTTGGCTTTGTATCTGTACTCAACACAATGACAATAAAGTTGAATCTAGTCTAATCTAATGGGTTGAGAAGTGGCAAATAACTCTGATGTCACATAAGTGTCAGGTAATGATCATCTCCAACAAGCAAATCTGTCTTTCCTCCCCCCCCCCCCCAAGGAAAGTGTCTAACTATCTCTCTGATGGTCAATAATATCACCATCTCTGATTGCCCTTCTTCAACATCCTGGTCAGAATCTGTCTGGACCAGCCACTTAAATACTGAAACCACAGAGTATTCAGAGAAAGTAGTGATGCAATCAGTCGAGTTGGGTATGATTCTCACCTAAGGGGTTGTCTATCGGTGGGTCCTCAGGGGTTGTAGTGCTCTGTGGACATGAGTAAGTGGTTAGTGGTTGGGTCCTTTGGTTATTCAGTCTCTCCTCTTGCAGCAGCCGCTTGTTTTCTGCAGCACAGCAGAAGTCGTTCTCATGTAGTACGGCTCCCTCTTGAACAGATTTTCTCCAGGTGTATCTGCTGAGTGCAAGGTTTTCCCAGTTTTTAGATGTAACGTTTCTTCAGGCTAATTTTGATGTTATCTTTGAAGCATTTCCTTTGCCCACCAGAGTCTCACTGATCTTCCTTCAACTGGGAGTAAAGGATCTGTTTGGGGAGAAATGAGTTAGGCACCTTTTGAGGTCTGGAAACTCCTAGCCATGAATGGGCAAATTGGGTATTGAGTGTTTGATTCAGTTGCTGGGCTCTTGGATTAAGGCAGAAAGAGCCCTTTGGCAGCTGCACCCATGACGGAGAGGCCCTATTCAGGATCCACTCTGCTCACCCCACTCAGGAAGGGGCTGGCAAAGGTGTCCTAAAAATAGCAAACACAAGGAAATCTGCAGATGCTGGAAATTCAAACAACACACACAAAATGCTGGTGGAACACAGCAGGCCAGGCAGCATCTATAAGGAGAAGCACTGTCGACGTTTTGAAGGGTCTCGGCCCAAAACGTCGATAGTGCTTCTCCTTACAGATGCTGCCTGGCCTGCTGTGCTCCACCAGCATTTTGTGTGTGTTCTAATAATAGCCTGCCTTGAAAGCTCCTGACTGGATTACTGTGTCTAGAGGGGCCACCATATGCAACAAAGGAACATGACCCTTGGAGCCTGGAATGTGCACACACGATTAGAGAGGAAAAGTGATCCTCATCAGAGAACCGAAGAGTAACCTGAATGACCTCGCGGCACTTCCTGAAATCCATCTGGCAGATGAAAGCAACGCAGGGAGGAGGAAGGTGGCTACACCTTCTTCTAGAGAGGAAAGGCAGCTGATGAGCCCAGGATCCAATGGTGTTGGATTTGCAATGAAGACAACTCCTTGATCTTCCTGTGGGGATCAGGGGAGCATCTCATGATGCTGCTTGCCAACAATCAGATGCTTATGCACCAACTCTGGTCTCACATATGTATATAAAAAGAGGTCTTCTGTGCTTACCTAGACTGAGCATCCCCAAAGAGGATAAAATAATTCTCTTCAATGCAAGTGTCGGTTGGGACTTTGAGTTCAGGACAAGCGCCATAGGAAAGGAAGGGATTGGCAATGTCAACTCAAATGCAATACAATCTTATCACCATGAACTCTCTCTTTGGCCAGAAAAACACATTCAAGGCATCATAGCAGCAACCCCCCTCCCCCAACCCTCCTCCAATCTAAACAGTGGCATCTCCATCAGAGAAAGGCAGCAGTTGTGTATTCCAAAGCAAATGACTCACCTCAGAGCATTTCTGCCTTCTGTTAATGTCCATATTGTAATTGCATTCTTGAACTGTCTGCATGAATGCTACCCCAATAACACCCAAGACATAATGATGTGCAGGATAAAATGATACTTCTGAAGGACACCTCTGACCTTCTGACCCAACAGCACAGTGGGAGTATTGTCACCAAGGAACTCAGTGACTCAAGAAGGGGACTCGATAACACCTTCTCAGAAGCAATTTGCAATGGACAGTATGCACTAGGCTTCACCCAAAAAAAGAATAAATAAGAAATTCTAACCACAGGCAATCTTGGCACCATCCTAATACCTAAGTTCCAATGGTAAAATGTTTCATTTTACACAAACATACTTTTTAAAAAATCATCTTTGACCTGCCACCCACAGGATTCAGTTTATTCCAACATGATGTTATCACCCCCAGGCTCAATAAGCTGAACAAACCCCTTTATGTTGGAACGTTTCTTCGATTCTGTCAATAGTGAGATTACGTAATTGCTCATACCATGGGTCGATTTATAATAACAACAGAAATACCTTAAGAGAAATTACAGGCCAATTTACTCACACTTTCCATAACAAAGCAGTTCTCATCCTAGGATTCAAACCAGTAAATTCTCACTGCATTGAACTTTACTGTAGGTATGGAAACTAATCCCAACTCAATACACCAAACCATGTAGAAACTCTGCCAAACATCCTGGCTTAGAAATTCTGGAGAACCTAAACTGTGTCCAGGATGGCAGCCCCGGACACATTGCAGTGATGTATTGCCAACCTAAGTTTCCACCCCAGGTGTCTGTGGAGGATCATTCCCAGGCGCCTGGGGTTAACAAGTGCCATTGACGTAAAAAACAACTTTAATTGTATTGAATGGAGGCGCAGTGGCGTGAGGGGCCGAATTCCCGTCCCCTTTTTCTATTGTATGATGCTCTTGAATGTCACAATCTTGACGCATGCATGTGATATAACCTACTGGGTATAAGCAGCAGTTCCTGTTTATATTTTTGGGTGAGCAGCTCTTTACGCTGTTTTTTGTAATTTCTCTGATGGACCTCGTCTGATTTAAACCTGTTGTGACTTGTTGGATATCAAGGCCAGGTCCCATCAAAAGCCCACAGTCAACTCCTCGTCATTGCTTTTAAAAAGCTGTTAATTAGATTAATATAAAGGGTCGTTATTCGAAACAAAACACGCGCCTGTAGTCCTCCAGTTTATCAGCCAAGCAATGCCAGGCATAAATGAATCTGTAATTCCTCTTCAGATAACATAGACGAGAGACATTGCCTGCTGCGATGTTTTGATCGTTCTATTATTAGGGAAGTTACGTTGTCGAAGCCAATTGCTGAGGTCAAGAATCCAGTGAGATTTGAAAGGGATTACAACCACCTGAAATTTGATTTTAATTCAGTCTTTCATTGTGGAAAGCAATGAAGGAAATTGTTATCTGAAAAGTTCAGAGCTGACCATTTTGCAGGATTTACCATGTTATGATCTCGCTATTTATCGTTTACCCGCACTATATTTTTTCGATACTTTTTACACATTACTGTTATTGTTTTACCTTAATCTGTCTCAATTTACCAGGTAATAATTGAATGTATAAGCAGTATCTAAGACAAGCTCTTCACTACATCTCGGTACATGTGACGTTAATACACCAATACCAATTTATTCACTTCTGGTTTGGATGTCACTGTTATTTTGAGGTCTTCGCGGGTTCTTCTAAATTATTTCCTTTTTTTTTGCTGCTTCAAGTGTTTTTGCTCGGATAAATCACTTCGCAGTTTCAAGTTAAGACCTGCCTAACTTCTTCTGTTGTTTCTGAGCCCCAGTTGAATGGGGCTGATTAATATTCAGGAACGCTCCGTGGCTACTGGGCGGGGGACTTTGAAGTCCCAAGGAAGAAAATGCAAGGAACTCCTTCCAGGTGATTGCGTACAATGATGCGAAAATGATGATCTCCATCGACTATTAAACGCAAATCGCTCATTACGTTTAAATGAAATAAAAGCCATCAATCACATCAAGAATTTATTTTGCTCTCTGGAGCTAAATTCTCAGCCCTGTGCGTTTGTGTATTGACCGTCTGGGTTCTTGGAAGTGACACAGTGTCCACGGCATCTGAATAACAAGGAGGAGAAAAGACAGGCATTTGGAATTCTATAGCCTTTTCCCCCAAACAAGCAGCCTGTCTTGATGAGTATCACCACCCTTTTGTGTTTTAATGTCATATTTGCAACGATTATTGTGTATTCTGATGTGGGAAGTAGAAGGGAGTAAAGGAATCGGGAAGGAGGGGAGTTGTAAGAGTTCCACAAGGGACAGAGGCATAATGAGTCTACCAGGGTATCCCTCTTTTGGATTTTAGAAAGTTTATGGAAACAGGATATGCAGATTGAGGGTGGATAATTGAATTGGAGGAGGGAGAACATAGCACAGTACAAGCCCTTCGGCCCACAATGTTGTGCTGGCCCTTAAACCCTGCCTTCCACATCACCCCCACCTTAAATTCCTCCATATACCTGGTCACTAAATTTCTGGGGAATAATGGCCTAAGGTTTGATAGTTATAGGCTAGGGAACAGGAAAAAGGGAGATACACAGAGTAGTAGTTCTCGGGCTCTGTAAGGTAGCTCACCAAACAACAGTACCTCTTTGTCTCTGATTCACCAAGAGCTTCTGTTGACCTCTTGATCAAAGGCCTTGCCACAGTCGGTGAACCCCTCATCCACGCCAGAACTTGACCATGTTCCGCAAAAACTCGAGTTACACACCATCTGAGCAGCCTCAAGCCCTGGAAATGAGAAGAGCTGCTAACCACAAATCTGGCTAGACCACTCCACTTGTCTACAAAGCCCCACATCCATTGACGTTACCCAGTCAATTACTTTCTCCACATCTATTAAATTAGCACCTATGCCCAATCAGAATATAAATCTGGTTTAGTTGTACGGTATTAGCAATGATATATAGTGCAAAATGTGTTGCTTTACAGCAACAGTACAATACAAGGCATATTTACTATGAGTATAAATAAATATATTGCGTAAGATAGCAACAATGAGCTAGCATTCAAATTTATAGACTGTTGCGAAATCTGACAGCATAAGGGAAGAAGCTAATCCTAAAACATTGAGTGCAGGCTTTCAGGCCTCTATGATTGTAGAAATGAGAAAAGGGCATGTTCTGGATGGTGACTATCCTTTAAAGGTGCTTGCCCACTTCGTCAGGAACTGCCTATTGAAGATGTTGTCCCTGGTTGGGAGAGTTGTTCCCATAGTGGACCAGTCTGTGCCTACAACCCTCTGCAGCTTACTGATCATAAAAAGACTGCAGATGCAGTCTTGAACCTATAATAAAAACAGAAGAAAAGCAGCATTGATGGAGGTAAAAATTGTAAGTCAATGTTCCAGGTAAGAGCCTGAGTTGGGGTGTTGTGTTCTGCTTTTTCTGTACACTGATCATGGTATCCTGAAACACCCAGCCTCTGACAGTGAACATACCATTTCTCTGTCAAGACATTTGTATCTGTTCTTCCTATAATTACCATCAAGTTTGTAGTCAGCCCATGTGATTCCAACTATTTTGGTTGCCACCACTAACATCCTGGTGATTGCAGCTGAGATCAGGTATTCCTTGTCATTCTCCTTGATATCCCCATCTGCTCTAACAATGCTGACTTCTATCTGTGATCACTTGCTCCTCCATCTAAATACACCCCAGAAACCACTACATATGCTGAAAGAATTAGTCCTCTCATGAGAAGAATACCCTGATTTTGTATATCTCCATTCATGATATTTTTAAACATTGTTAGAGGTGTGTCAAAGGATTTAAGTGTAGGTTGTACAAAGAAGGATGCTGATGTTATCCTTGACCTCTGTGGAAGATATAGAACACTGGGTAACCTTGACAATCGTCAACAAGGAATAGCATACATTGGTACAATTTTAAAATGAATGTTTTATCAGAAACCCAAAGCACATTGACACACACAAAATGCTGCAGGAGCTCAGCAGGCTCGGCAGCAACTATGGAAAAGAGTAAACAGTCAACGTTTCGGGCTGAGATAAATCAGAAGGTGTATTTAAAATGTATTTGAAGGTGACTGGACAGCGTCAGGATCTATGAATTTATACCTGAGGGAGTTTTCATGAACATTTATCAATCATGTGTTAAACTTTAATTGGAATACTATGTCTCAGTCTGACACGTTACATTCACAAATACGTCAAAGCTTTTAGGTGAACACAGCAAAGACTTCCTGATGATGCAGGGATAAACAATTGTATATGACCAGTTACATCAAAGGATTGGAGAAATATTTCAAGTCAAAGATACAATTGTGTTTCTCTCTCCACAGATGCTGTCAGTCCTGCTGAGTGTATACTGCATATTCCGATTTCAGATTTCCAACATCTCCCGTTGTTTTCATTACTATTTTTGGTTTAAACCATCTGGCAAAAGAAGATGTGAGTTTTGTATTATTTCCTGTACAAAGCAAACCATGTTTATCCAGAATATGTTTTCTGAATGGTAGTAGAAGTCAAAGCAAAAGCAACTTTAAAAGGAAACTGAATCATACTTGATGGGAAAACTTGTAGCACTCATTGGTAGTTACAAAGAAGTGCAATCTCTGCTATGACTGGTTCCCTGTCGCTAAGATTGGTCAGGCAAAGTGTGGCAAACTGCGTGAATGGCATCCTTCAGTCCTATGCTGTATCATAATTCTGTGATAGAACCAAGCCATATTTGGTATTAGATGATTAAACAAGTCATGCAAAACACAGGCTTAAATTGTCACCACTTGGACATGAGGAATGAAAATCTTTGCTCTACCAAGAAGGGACCTACAACAACAGCTTGTATTTATATAACATGTTTAACACAGCAAATTGTCACAAGGCATTTCTTAGGAGCAACGTCTAACAAAATTAAACAGTAGGCCACATAAGAAGGAACAAAAGCAATTTATGGCAGAAACCGGGTATTCAAAATAAAATATGAGGAACAGTGAAGAGGTCAGGATGCACCTATGGAAAGAGACAGTTAACATTTTAACTCAATGGTTTCTCATCAACATTCCTCTGCTCTTCAGGCATGCTGTCTGCTCTGTGAAGTATTCACAGCAATGACTTGAGAAGTGGTTTAGGCAGTGGATTAGGGAGGTCACATTTAAGGAGAATCTTCAGAAAGGAAAGAGAGGTTGAGGTGGGAGTTCCAGAGCTTGGTTCTAAAGGCACAGCTATCAATGATAGCTAATAACATTGGACTGTGCAAGAGGCAAGAAAGGGATAAGCACAGAGAGTAACAGTGGTTAAATCTTTTTTTTGTAGATACGACTGAGAATGCTAAAACTGAGATTTAGCTGAAGGGAGGCCAACATATCGTAGCAAATGCAGAAAAGATGGGTAAACAAAGGTTGCCACACGTTAAGACATGGGTAAAAATTCAGGTTCCAGAGAATAATAAGTAGGCTGACGAGCTGTGCATTGGAAGAGTCAAGTCTGGTTGTACCAAAGACATGATTAGAAATTCAAAAACAAATGACCAGAGGCATGAGTGGAGTCGAGCAATATATAAAGGTGAAAATTGCAGCTTTTAATGATATAAAAATACACTGTCATAAATTTGGTCTGGGGGTTAAACACAGTATCAACTTCTGGTTCAACCACAAGCAGATACCAGGGAGAAGGCATAAGAAAAATGCAATGATTTTTTAATGCATTTAACTGAAAAATAGAGAATGGACTGTTAAGTCAAACCTGTAATGAACCTGTATGTAGTCTTTCATCAAATTACACAAATGATATAGAAACATTGAAGAGGATGCAGAGATGATTTACAAGGACAATGACTAAATGCAAGAGTTTACATGTCAGGAAATAGTAAGCAGGGTGGGTCTCTTCTGGAAGAGTAAGGCAGTGGGATAACTGGACAGAGAGCTTGAAAATTTTAAAAGGCTTCAGTAAACTATTGAAAGAGTGTTTCTGCTTCTGGGGAAAACCTTTCAGACCATCAGTAAAGACGCTCATTTAGATGTCCTTTAAGGAATTTAAAAGAAACTTCTTTAATTGAAGAGTGATAATAATATGGAGCTTGCTGTCACAGGATGTGTTGAGGCAATTTACTCTGAAGCATTAAAGGGCTGAGACTAAATAAGTGCATAAAAGAAAGAAAGCAACAGATTAATACACTAATAGGCTGAGAAGATATAAGAAAGTGCAACATTATAAATAGCATGCTTTGGCCAAATGATCTGTTTGATCATTGGCCAAATGATTGATATCCCAAGTAATGGATGGCTAGGAATTGAATCTGTATTGACAATAAGTGAATTTATTTGTCTTCCTAGTTTTTTTCTTTGTAGAAAATTTCTGCTCACCCCAAAGTACTTGTTGGACAAGCTATATGATAATTTGCTAGAAAGTTGGGGGTCTTTAGCATACATATGAAAACTAATGCTGTGACCTCTCTAATTCAATACTCTTGAAAGGAATGGTTCTGAAGGAGAATAGTAGGTTATAGATAAATGGATTTAAGTCAAATCAAGCAAATTAAAGAGATTGGGACAGGGGCACAGCTGATTCAAACAAGAGTTTGCATGTTCTCCCTGTGACTAAGTGGATCTCCCCAGTTTCCTCCTATATCACAAAGACATGAAGTTGGGTAAAGTAGTTGCCTTATGAAAGTTATTGCTGGTGTGTCAGTGAGAGGTAGAAACTGGAGACAGTTAATAGAAACATGGAGAAAAGCCAGTGTGAATGGATGCTGGATATACAAGAGAATACAGACTGGAACAACACACAAAGTGGGTCAAGCAGCATCCATGGAAAGCAATGGACAGTTGATGTTTCTGTTTGAGACCCTTCATCTAGCTTGCTTTTTTTGGGGGTGGGGACCTTGGACTGAAGGCACCTGGGGCCAGAGTTCAGGAACTGAGGGGACCAAAGTCCTGCTTTATGTGCTGTCTATATTGAGGAGGGGCAGCATGGGACAAAGTATTTGTGAAAGGTCAAGGGTTGATGAGCATCAAAAATTGCAGAAAGTAATGTTAAGATCTTCAGGTGTTCCAGTAGCCAGAGAGGGCTAACTACACAGGGAGCACATTGTGTGTGTTTGGTGGGAGTGGGAAGTGGCGAAGATTTGCTAGATAGGACACAACATTGTTCATTTTTGATAGCTGGTTATGTAACACAATGAAAGCTGAAAATAAGGGCAAAAGCACCCACTTGATTGTCAGATACAGAATTTTGATCCCAAAACATCAATGATTCCTTCCCTACTCAACTTGTTGAGTTCCTCCAGCAAAATGTTGCATTTGATTGGCTATTGAATTACATCAATAACGAGGACCGAATTAATAGCTTTCAGACAAAGGCTAAAAATTTCTAGGCCACAAATACAATCCCACTTTCAGAGACCTTAGTTGCATTCATCTTCCACTGTTACACAGTTCACAATATATTGTCAAGCACTGATGCCATATAAAGCATGCTCATATAATCCTCCATGTGATTTACGAGGGAATAAATCTGGGCTGTTATATCAGTAATTGCACTGATTAATGTAATGTAGCGGCAGTGTGGAGAGCAGGACCCCTTTCCCGGGGCAGCGGTGGCCACATGCTCGCTGAGCTGTGCAAGTGTCTTCAGGAAAGGCTGGCGTGTGCGAAAACGGAGCCTGACTCTGATCGAAAAAGAAATGAAATCCTGTGATTTGAAGTTCCCACCTATTTCAAAAGGCCAGTAATCATTCCACTGCCTAAGAAGAGTGAGCTGCCTTAATGACTATCACCTGATACAACTTAAATCTAATGTGACGAACCGCTTTGACAGCTTGGTTATGGCTAGAATTAACTCCTGCCTGAGCAAGGATCTGAACCCTCTAATATAAGAATCTGATTGCTTTGTTACACGTTTAAAACAGGAAAACCTTCCAAGGTGCTTAACACCCCTGTTAACAAGGCTGGGCTTGTAAATTGAAAATGTTCTGGTTTCTTCCATGTGAAGTACAATTTATTTTTTATTAGAGGAGCAGAAATATTTTGCAGATGAAATCAGGATTTTTACCGAGTATATATGGCATTCGGGTAAACCAAGGCAAGTGTAGGCAGTGATTAAGGTCTGTATAAATTAATTGCAAAAATACTTCAAATGCTGTACATCTAAAAAGTCATGGACCTGACACAGGGGTTAAACATTTCTCGCAGCGCTGTGGTTGACTTAACTTCTGAGTATTTCCAGCATCTCTTTTATTTAACATTACAGTGTTTTATTAATTCAAGCCATCCATCCTCAAAACAGAAGTTTATCATTTGGCAAGGAAGTTCAAAGATTCTGATCATCATCACTTGCACCAGTTCTGAAACAGAAGGAGATGTCCTCAAATTTACCAAGAGCTGGAGCCCCAACATCCCACCTATCCTCTCATTGGCTAATGTCGATTTATTCTTGATCTGAAAACCAATGTCATTGAGGGATATTGAAAAGTGGAAACATTGAGTTCCTACATTCAGTGAATTTTCATGCACCGTAGCTGAATCTGGAGAAATAAGTCTCATCCTATTGCATCTCCACAGAGCTCTTTCGTTGCCTTACCCCGTTCGGGGGCTGGTAGAAGAGCTGCGCAAAGAGCGATTTGGATCAGCTACTTTCAATTATTGACACCGCCATCGGAACTCTGATACGATACAATCACATGCGATGACGTTTTAATGACTGTCAATTCCAGTTAATTACCGCAACGTTTGCGCCGATGGTAAACCTGTCGCATATGGATCCCACAGCGAAAGTCTAAACAATGTTGGCGAGTGAGGTCAGTCCGTGTTTCATACAATCAGTTTCTCCATAAAACGGAGGGAAAGGTCGACAATGCCATCAGTCTTGTTTAGCAAGTTTTTGTCTTTCGTTATATCATAAAAAAACATTTGAACTAGGACGCCTTCTCAAGAGCCCCGGAGCCAACGCAACACATTTAGCAGACCGGGAGCTTCTACTTTTTGGAGAGATCGCTTGAGAGTCGCTCGGTGGTGGAAACGTCCTCGGCGGCTGCACCTTCGTTCTTGCCTTGGGACTTGCTCCCTGCAGTTTTAACCTGCTGACTTTTTTCGACTTCCTTTTTCCATTTGATCCGCCTGTTCTGGAACCAAACTTTCACCTGTAATGAAGGATAACACCGAGTTAAAGCAGAGTGCGCTGACTCAATTAGAGAGGGTGTCGTGGGAGGAGGGATCGCTTTTAAAAAGATGGCTTGAGATTTCTAAGATGCTGGGGTTCACTGAAGCTTTTTGTTTACCTGGAGGACGGTCAATCCCAGGGCGGAAGCCAAGGCCACTCTCTGAGGGCCGATTATATAATGGTGTTTCTTAAACTCGCTCTCCAAGACCGCTAGCTGCTCCTGAGTGAAGATAGCCCTGAAACGCTTTGCCTTGCGATCTATGGCCGGAATCGAGTGGGTCATAACAGGCAGGCCGGCTCTCCAGGCTGTATGCGTATGAGAGAGAGAGAGAGAGGCGGAGAAAGGTTACTATTTCGCAAACATTGGCAACGCTCCGGCGGGCAAAAATAAACTGCAGATGCTGGAAATGTGGAACATGCAGTCCAGATAATAAACGTTTATGTTTCAACACGCAAGATGCTGCAGGAGCTCAGCGGGTTAGGCAGAATCCCTGAAGGAAATGAAGTCGACATTTCTCCACTACCTTATCTGTCGCTCCGGACTGCAGTCCCTCGTGTCTCTAGTTAATGTTTCGGGCTGGAAGTCCTTACCAAAGTACAAGGTCTTACACTGAAACGATTAACTATTTCTCATCCGAGATGGTGTCTGATCCCAGCGTTTGTTGGCTGTTATTTCAAAAGTTACACGAATTACGGAGTTTCAAAAATCGTGCCGTTTCATCTCTGACCAATAGTCCATCCAATGATATCCACAGTTGAATCATAAACGGTGCAGGCAGACTATCAGGGAAAACAATTATAAGATGCGCATATAACAATGTACCCGCCCGCGCCCTTGAATAAGACAGAAGACCAAACGCTTACCTGGACAGTACATATTCCACCACGCGCTGTAAAGCGGCCCTCTGTATCCTGCACCTTGGAAGAGGACGGGATAATTCCCGGGAACAGGATAATTCCCGCACCCAGCCTCGGGATATACGGGTACCTGACACACCGAGGGTTGCCTGCGCCCGACCTTCGGGGGAGAATTGGATAGAAGGAACTCAACCGTGAAGGGCCGCTTCTTGACAGGAGACCCCGCCTGGCGCGTGGTGTCCGGACAAGAAGACGGAGCCGGTTGAAAGGCTCGAGGATACGGGATGAAAGCCGGGTGAAGGGCTCCGTCCAGGTATCTGGGCTGCATTTCGCGTCGCGGCGACGAAGTTTTTTTTTCCATTGCAATGACGTGAACGAGAGCAGATCTGATCGACAGCGGTTCTTTGGATCATTTATACGCTGCCTCAACTCCGCCTTGACCTGTGATATGCAAAGTACTTCCAAGGGCTTTTGTTCTGAATCATCGAAAACTCCCGACGATTGCACTGATGAACTTGTTGGGGATAGTTGCTGGAGAAAAGTGAGTCCTGATGTCAGCTACCCCGAAGAACAGCAGCAATGCCTCAGAGCTGTCTGAAAATTTAAATCCACCCAATTCAACAAATCTGGATTTTTTTAAAAAAAAAGTTAATACCAGTAATGATTACAAGGGATTCTGCAGATGCTGAAAATCTTGAGGAACTGCTGGGAGAACTTGGCATGTCAAGCAGCATCTATGGAGAGGGATAAACAGTCGATGGCCCCAGACCCTGATATAAGCTCAAAACATCTTGTGTGTACAGTCTCGCTAAACGGGCGAGGGTGGCGGCAGAACTACCGAATTGCAACAAAAACAAGCCCATCTAGTTATTTAGGGGATAAAACTGCAGATGTGGTAAATCTAAAATAAGATCAAGGCAGATCTGAAGAAGAGTCTTAGACCTGACAAGTTAACTCTCATTCTCTTTCCGCAGGTCACCAGCCCCGCTCAGTATTTCCAACATTTCCTGTTTTTACTTGACATATTTACGATCATCTCTTTTTACCAGTTGTAGCCGGGATGGAGGGGCCGGAAGGCCTCCTCTGGTTTACATTACTTCTGTGACGTTCCTGTCGTGTGTCCAGCAATGTGGTTGGGTGCGGAAAAAGCCTGTTAAATGGTATTAGAAAGTGCGCTGTGGAAACCAATAATGCGCCAGCCTGACTGTAATCCTCTTTTTTCCCCCCAGTAAAAACAATACCGAACTGGCCATTTGTTGAACGCATGCTCCCTGCAAACAAAATCTAAGAGAAGATTCAATAAAAATCTTCAATTTTTTTTGAAAGAAGAGATTTTGTTTGATACAAAAACAGCTTCCACTGCCAGTAGTAAGTCCAGGTTCAAAGTAAATTTATTATCAAAGTACATATATGTCACCCTGAGAACTGCTTTCTTGAGGGCATACTCAGTAAATCCAAGAACCATAATATAATCATTGAAAAACCACACCCAACAGGACTAACAACCCACCAGTGTGCAAAAGACAAACTGTGCAAATACAAACAAAATAAAGAATTAGTGATGATAAGTAGATAAGCAATAAATACTGGGAACATAAAATGAATGGTCATTAAACATTGAAATGAATTGACTTTATTACTTGCATCCTTCATTTACACAAGGAGTAAAAATCTTTACGTCTCCGTCTAAATGTGCAATGTGCAATTTATAGTAATTTATAATAAATAGTATGTACAATAGGATAGTCAATATAACATAGAAATACAATTGTATCAGCATGAATTAATCGGTCTGATGACCTGGTGGAAGAAGCTGTCCCAGAGCCTGTTGGTCCTGGCTTTTATGCTGCGGTACCGTTTCCCAGATGGTAGCAGCTGGAATAGATTGTGGTCGGGGCGACTCGGGTCCCCAATGACCATTCGGGCCCTGTTTACACACCTGTCTTTGTAAATGTCCTGAATAGTGGGAAGTTCACATGCGCTGGGCTGTCCGCATCGCTCTCTGCAGAGTCCTGCGATTGAGAGAAGTACAGTTCCCATACCAGGCAGTGATGCAGCCAGTCAGGATGCTCTCAATTGTGCCCCTGTAGAAAGTTCTTGGGATTTGGGGGTCCCAAACCAAATTTCTTCAACCGTCTGAGGTGAAAGAGACACTGTTGTGCTTTTTTCACCACACAGCTGGTGTGTACAGACCACGTGAGATCCTCGGTGATGTGGATGCTGAGGATCTCAAAGCTGTTCATCCTCTCAACCCCAGACCCATTGACATAAATCAAGGTTACCCTGTCTCCATTCCTCCTGCAGTCCACAACCATCTCCTTTGTCTTTGCAACATTGAGGGAGAGGTTGTTTTCTTGACACCACTGTGTCAGGGCAAATTTAATTAGCAGATTGGAGCTGGCAGTGGCAACAGTCAGGGGTATACAGAGAGTAACAGTTCAGTGATGGGGCAAGTGAAGTTGCCCCCACTGGTTCAAGAGCTTAATGGTTGAGGGATAGTAACTGTTCCTGAACCTGCTGGTATGAATCCCGAGGCTCCTGTACCACCTTTCTGAGAGCGAGTGTGAGCTTGACCTGGGTGGTGGTAGTTCCTGATTGTGGATGCTGTCTTCCTGCACCAGAGCTCTGTGTAGATGTGCTCAGTGGTGGGCAGGGCTGTGATGGACTGGGCTGTATCCATTATTTTTTGTAGGACTTTCTGTTCAAGGGCATTGGTGTTTCCATAGCTGGCCATGAGTCAACATACTCTCCACCACACATCTACAGAAGGAAGTTTATCAAAGTTTTAGATGTCATGTCAAATCTTCACAAACTTCTAAGGAAGTAGAGATGCTGCTGTTTTCATCATAATTGCGCTTGCGTGCTGGGCCCAGGACAGGTCCTCCGAAACGATAATACCAAGGAATTTAAAGTTGCTGACCCTCTCCAACTCTGATTTCCCCAATGAGGACTGGCTCATGGACCTCTGATTTCCCAATGAGGACTGGCTCATGGACCTCTGATTTCCCAATGAGGACTGGCTCATGGACCTCTGATTTCCCCAATGAGGACTGGCTCATGGACCTCTGATTTCCCCAATGAGGACTGGCTCATGGACCTCTGATTTCCCCAATGAGGACTGGCTCATGGACCTCTGATTTCCCCAATGAGGACTGGCTCATGGACCTCTGATTTCCCCAATGAGGACTGGCTCATGGACCTCTGATTTCCCCAATGAGGACTGGCTCATGGACCTCTGATTTCCCCAATGAGGACTGGCTCATGGACCTCTGATTTCCCCAATGAGGACTGGCTCACGGACCTCTGATTTCCCCAATGAGGACTGGTTCATGGACCTCTGATTTCCCCAATGAGGACTGGCTCATGGACCTCTGATTTCCCCAATGAGGACTGGCTCATGGACCTCTGATTTCCCCAATGAGGACTGGCTCATGGACCTCTGATTTCCCCAATGAGGACTGGCTCATGGACCTCTGATCCCCCAATGAGGACTGGCTCATGGACCTCTGATTTCCCCAATGAGGACTGGCTCATGGACCTCTGATTTCCCAATGAGGACTGGCTCATGGACCTCTGATTTCCCCAATGAGGACTGGCTCATGGACCTCTGATTTCCCCAATGAGGACTGGCTCATGGACCTCTGATTTCCCCAATGAGGACTGGCTCATGGACCTCTGATTTCCCCAATGAGGACTGGCTCATGGACCTCTGATTTCCTCAATGAGGACTGGCTCATGGACCTCTGATTTCCCCAATGAGGACTGGCTCACGGACCTCTGATTTCCCCGATGAGGACTGGCTCACGGACCTCTGATTTCCTCAATAGTCAGCACCTAGGTCTTGGTGGCATTGAGGTAGAGGTTATTGTTGGGGCACCACTCAGACAGATTTTCAATCTCCCTCCTATATGCTGAAAATGTGGGTGTATGACTGGCCAAAACAAGGAAAGGAATGAGGATCACATGTTTCCCACACTGGACATGGTTTGAAAAACACAAGCAAGAGAATATCTACAGATGCTGGAAATTCGAGCAACACACTCAAAATGCTGAAGGAATTCTGCAGGCCAGGCAGAAGCTATGGATTTAAGTGCAGTTGACGACTGGGGCCGAAACCCTCGGTTGCTTGGACATGGTTTACATGTCTCGCATGTTCTACTTGAATGAATAGAAACTGATTTAACAGTACTGTACCTTTCAAAGGATCTTGGATAGAATGTTAAACGGAAAATGTATTGCAAGAATGAGGAAAGAATAGTGTAAATTGAATGAAGGCAGCATCTGTGGAGAGAGAAAAGACTGACTGCTATTTTTTCTGTTATCACCAGATTCCTGCAGTATTTGACTTCCAGTTGCTATAAATTAAATACTTGTTTCAATGAGCCTGCAGAGATACAATTGGCTGAATGGCTGATTTCTGAGTTTGATTGTGTTCCTTTGCACCCACAATCGTTGAGTCGCTGAAAGTAAATAGAAAAGGAGGTTGCTAAAGCAAATCACACTACTTCTTAGCAGTCAAGATTGACCTGTTTCCTGTTCTGTGCGTAATCAGGTGGCTGATGAGGTCAGTAGGCCCCATACGCTATGATCTAAATGAGACAGGAGATGCTTGATAGAGCAGGCTTCTGGTTTGATTAGGAGCTGGTAGAATCCTTTGCCTTTTTATAATGAGCTTCCATGTACCCCTAAAGAATAGACTTGACTTTGCCATTTGCAAAGTTCAAAAGTTCACGTCCATGATTTTGAGAGCAAGTGCTATCAGGAGAAGCTGGATGAACCTGAGTTGCATTCTCTGGAACAGCAGAGGCTAAGGGGGGATTTGGCAGAAGTTTATAAGATTATGAGCAGCATCGTAGAGGGCATCCATTGATTGTGAAGGGGGTAAGTACACAGGGGGTGTGAGGGTAAAGTTTTTACCCTCAGAATTGTGGATGCCTGGAATGTGCTGCCTGATATGGTGGTAGAGGCAAATATATAAGAAGCTTTAAAGAGAGGCTTGGATAGACACATGGATGGATACGGACATTGTGTCGATAGGAGAGATTAGTGTTTGGGTTTTTGATTTGCATTTTAGCTGGTTCAGCACAACATTGTGGGCCGAATGGCCAGTTCCTATTCTGTAATGTTATATAACCATATAACAATTACAGCACAGAAACAGGCCATCTCGGCCCTTCTAGTCTGTGCTGAATGCTTACTCTCACCTAGTCCCACCGACCCGCACCCAGCCCATAACCCTCCATTCCTTTCCTGTCCATATACCTATCCAATTTTACTTTAAATGACAATACCGAACCTGCCTCTACCACTTCTACTGGAAGCTCGTGAGTAAAGAAATTCCCCCTCGTGTTACCCCTAAACTTTTGCCCCCCTCAACTCACGTCCTCTTGTTCTGTAAGTTTTATTATGAAAGTACATATATGTCACCTTGAGATTCATTTTCCTGTGGACGTTCTCAGCAAATCTATAGAATAGTTCTGCTGGCCATAGCTAGCTGCCGATGTCGTTGGCGCTTCTTAACCCTGAAGAAACAGTCAACATTTTAGGAACAGTTCTTCCCCTCAAATTCTTGAATGGACAGTGAATCAAGTCCCAAACACTATTTTTGCTACCTTTTTCACTACTTAATTTTATGTATATTACTGTAATTTATATTTTTTATGTATTGCGCTGTACTGTCACAAAATAACAAATTTCATGCCGTGTGTCAGTGATAATTAACCAGATTCTGATGCTGTACCAGATCTCCTTCATTTTGTGCAGTCAGGGATTCATCCCGATCGTTTAATGTCATTTCCAGTACAAAGTGTGAAGGAGAACTATATTATTAATATTTCGAATCTGACTCAACATGAAAAATAAATTGATGGGGACTTTACCCCAAGTCCTTCATGGAAAGTTACGCATTCCAGTCCAAGATAGCTCTGTGTCCAGAGCAGGATGTGGCTCAGAATAATTTCTGGACTGTATGGGAAAAACTGAGAATGTGATAACACTGGAAATTTGCCATGTTATTTGCACAAAAGGTGCTGTTACAATTATACCTAAAGTTGTTTAAAATGCCTCTGAAACTGTTTTGATTGTTTTCATCCAAATATAAATGGAGGAAACATCAGTACATAATGATATGTAATGATTAATTCATCATTTTGGTCACTAATTTACATAGTGGTTCCTCGCAGCCTCAACTGTTCAAAGCCTCAGGTCTATGAAAATAAATAAGTCATCTCCGAACTGATTTTGTTTTACCAGGTGCTTTTTTTCTCAATCCCACAGTGGATTAAGATTCCACAGATAACCATTACCTCCTGCATCACACCTCATTTAGGACTGGTCTGTGAGGGACAATAGGTCATTAGCTGTGATCAGACATCACCTTGAACATGATCCTAATCCCTCCCAACATCTCAATAGTCACATTACAGTAAAAACCAAATCGGAGCAAAGCAAAACAAGAATTGTGGCTGACTTATTTGCTCCCTGCTTAGCAATGTCCTGAATTATACTGTGATAACCAGTATTCAGCTAACCCAGTTCAGGTTTGTCACAGAATTATACGGTCACAGAGGAGATAAAGGAAGAACTTCAACCCACCGAGTCTGCACTAATCATCAAAGACCAACTTTTACACCAACCCTACTGCATCTCACTTTACACTCCTCACATTCCTATCAATCACCCCACAATTCTACCACTCACCTATCTATTAGAGGCAATTTGCAGTAGCTAATTAAACTAGCTAGGTCAAGTCAAGTCAACTTTTATTGTCATTTCGACCATAACTGCTGTACAGTGCATAGTAAAAATGAGACAAAGTTTTTCAGGACCATGGTTTACATGACACAGTACAAAAAACCAGACTGAACTACGAAATAAAAAAAACACCGAGAAAGCTACGCGTGACTACAGACCTACACTGGACTGCATAAACTGCACAAAAACAGTGCAGGCATTACAATAAATAAGACAATAGGCACAGTAGAGGGCAGTAAATTGGTGTCAGTCCAGGCTTCGGGTATTGAGGAATCTGATAGCTTGGGGGAAGAAACTGTTACATAGTCTGGTCATGAGAGCCCAAATGCTTCGGAGCCTTTTCCCAGACGGCAGGAGGGAGAAGAGATTGTATGAGGGGTGCATGGGGTCCTTCATAATGCTGTTTCCTTTGCGGATGCAGTGTGTAGTGTAAATGTCCATGATGGTGGGAAGAGAGACCCCGATGATCTTCTCAGCTGACCTCACTATCCGCTGCAGGGTCTTGCGATCCGAGACGGTATAATCTGCATGTGGGAAGATATCGGAGCAACTGAAGCAAACCCACGTGGTCACAGGGACAACATGCACACTTTCACACTTATAGCACCGGAGGTTAGGATTGAACCTAAATTGAAGGACAAGAAAACCTGTAAATGCTGGAAATCCAAGCAACACACACAAAATGCTGGAAGAACTCAGAAGGCCAGGTAAAACTGTGAACAGTCGATGTTTCAGGCCGAGACCCTTCATCAGGACTGGGAAAAAAAGATGAGAAGTTAGAGCAAGAAGGTGGGGGGGGGGGGGCGGGGACGAAGAAGTACAAGGTGGCAGGTGATGGGTGAAACCGAGAGAGGGTGAAGGGCAAAGTAAAGAGCTGGGAAGCTAATAGATGGAAGAGTACAGGGCTGGAGAAGGGGGAATCTGATAGGAGAGGGTAGAAGACCATGGAAAAAAGGAAGAAAGGGAAGTGATAGACAGGAAAGGAGAGAGTGAAACAGGAATGGGAATGGTGAAGGAAGGGGGGGGCAAGTACCAGAAGTTCGAGAGATTGGTGTTCATGCCATCAGGTTGGAGACTACCCAGAATGGGGTGTTGCTCCTCCAACGTCAGTGTTGCCTCATCACGACAGTAGGTGAGGCCATGGACTGACATGTCAAGTTGTTGGAACAGGGAGGTAGCTGTGCCACCTTGCTATCTTCATATTATTTTTTTAAGTTATTTAATGGGACATCATATGTCAAAAAACGAGAAGGAATCTGATGAATCACTTCTATTCAAGTATAAACAAATAGAAATTCTTTCAGATTAAGATAATTTTGTATTGTGGCGCAGTTGTATAAACATTGGCAGTTCTCTTCAACTGCACAGCCAACTTATTCCCAGAGAGGAACAACCATGAGCAATTTACATTACCTGAGGCATCTCTACCCAAACTAGGTAGTAACTCAATGTAGAAAGTGTGGTTCATCTTGTCACTCCTTTGTCTGCTGCAGGAGCTCAGCTGCTCGAGCAGTCCCTGGGAGGAGGAAAGGGAATGTTGATGTTTTCATCCGAAACCCTGCATCAGGACGTCAACTGTAGTTTTTGGGACATTCCACGTTTATGCACCCCGAGTCACCCCAGATGGCGAAGTTATCTACTGAAAGTTCATCACTAACCTTGAGGGAGTTGGGGATTAATGACCAGGGGAGAGACAAGAGATGAGAAAAGACCTTCACTCTAAACAGAACCTGTCATCCCCTGACACTCATCCTGTATCACAAGGATACGGAATAAATGTTGACCTGCTTTGCTCTCTTTTTCCCCCACAGTTAAATATTCCAGCAGCCCAAGATTCTCAGTACTTTAATTAATTTCATAAATATTCTGAGATGTAAACCAGTGGAGGCACTTTAAATCTAGTTCAGAAGTCCAGGATTTCAGTCAAGCAGCATTTTACACCCCAACCAATTGGATTTCACTGGACGCCAAATCAGACATATAAATCTCACCCACTTTAGTTTCTAGGTGGGTAGGGTTAAGTTAAAATTTCCCTATAATATGAATAGCCAGGCTACGGATTTCTATCTGACAACAATTTTAGTTACCTGGCAGCATAACATTTCCGCAAGTCAGGCAGCATCTAAAGGGAGAGGAACATAGTTAATTTTTCAGGTCAGTAATCTTTCAACAGAATTCTTCATTGATCTGAAGCATTAACTTGGTTTTTATCTCTACAGATGCAGCCTCATCTGTCCTATATCTTCAACAGTTTCTATTTGCATTTCAGTGTCTCCACATCTGCCGTTGTTTCAGTTTTAAGGGTGACAGGGTTTTTGACTGGGTAGCACACCACAGGTAGAATAATCCTGCCCTCACTCAATACTCACAAATAAACATTTTCTCTATTTGACATAGAGTCATAGAAAAGTAGTTCAATATTTCTATTTAATATCAGAGAAATGTATACAATATACAATCTAAAATTCTTGGTCCTGGCAGACATCCACGAAAGCAGAAGACTGAGAGACAGTAAAAACGTTAGAACCCGTCGCTCCTCCCTCCCACACACAAGCAGCGGCAAAGCAAAGATTCTCCCTCTCCCCCACGTACTTCAGCAAAACAAGCATCAGCACCCCCCACCCACCAAGCAAGCAACAGCAAAGCCCCCAAGAGAGACCAAGACCTGCATAATCATTCCCCCGACAATTCGACATACCACGTGCTCTCCTTCTCTCCCTAAAAAAGGGCTGGAGAGTGTGTCTCTCTTTCACAGCAGGAAGGGAGAAATAAACACTGATTTGTGCCGCATCACTTTTTTCCCTCGAGTTCTCCAACTCCAGAATTGGCAACAAACTCTTCCCCATCAACGAGAGAGAGAAAGCAGTTCACCAAGTACAGAGTCCCTGAGGAGCCAATCCAATGTTCTGCTTCCTTCTGTGATGCTTCCGTCAGTGGCACCAGCATAGAGTCGGCTTGTCCACAGGGGCGCAAAGCTTCAGAATCTCAAAGGCATGCTCTTCTTCTAGGCTGCTTCTTTGAGATAGCAAACAACAGCTGGTCGGTGAGCTCCAGGAGCAGGCCCCATCACCACGAAGAACCAAAGATTGAGTGTAACTCTAGACAGGGTCTCCGTCAGAACCCCATCCACCTTGGAAAGGAAGAAGAGAGGCATTAAAGATGGAAGGTAAACTGTTTCATCAGATGAATACGAGGGAGTCATCATTAAGTCCCATTGTAGCTCCGCCCCTCCAGCACTGAAACAGACCACTCGGGCCATCCAGTCCATGCTAAACTATCTACTCCCATCGACCTGCACCAGAACCACAGCTCTCCGCACCCCTGTCTTCCATGTATCTATCCAAACTTCTCTTAAATGTAGACATTGAGCTTGCATGCATCCTGGCACTGGCAACTTGTTCCACACTCTCACGACCCTCTGAATGAAGAAGTTTCCCCTCATGTTCCCCTTAAACTTTTCACCTTTTTCACCCTTAACCCATAACCTCTAGTTGTAATATTACCCAACCTCAGTGGAAAAAGATTGCCTGCATTTATCCCATCTATACCCCTCATAAATTTGCATCCTTATATCAAATCTCCACTCAATCATTACGTTCCAAGGAATAAAGTCATAACCTATTCAGTCTTATAACTCGCACTCCAGACACCAATGCCATCTTTATTCTTTATTGCTTTGACTCACTTCTGAGATGGAACTTCATAAGCAATTGTCAACCTCCTGCGTCCATTTTTGTGATTGGAGGTCTTGGTGTACAAGACCTTCTCTCCAAGCCAAACTTCTCCTTAGTTGACACACACACTAATTTCAATATTGATCACCAGGTCAGAAACAACTCTTTCTCCTCACCTTTTTGAACTTCTTCCACAATGGTGGAACCGAAGGAACAAAGGACAGGAATCAAAGGTCAGGGCACATTTATTATCACAGTATGTATACATTATACAACTTGAGATTTGTCTCTTTACAGGCAGGCATAAAACAATGAAATTCATAGAACCCATAAGAAAAGGCCATCAAACACGAAACTTGCAGAGAGATGGAAAAAAGGCGGTAACACAAGCAATAACAGTAAGCAAATAGCATTCAGAACCAAGTGAGTCCACAGACACAAAGCCTGGAGCAGGCCACAGCCTCAGTTCAGCGCAAAGCTGAGTAAACTCCGTGGAGCAGCGAGTCAACCCTTGCCTCCGGTCCCAACACCCTGCCTTTTTAATCTGACCTGGCATTTAAATCGTACAAATATCGGGTCATTCATCGCTCTAGGACCCAGGCCCTGTTGCTTGGAAACGCTCCGGGCCAGGAGCACACCACCATGTTTTTGGCCCCTACCCGACCTTTCTAATTTGGCCTGGCGCTTAGATAGATCAAACCTTGGATCTTCCCTCGCTCTCAGTTTGGTGGATGGGCCTCGACTCTTCCTTGCACTGGCTCACTTCGACCCTCAACTCTTCCTCACCTCTGTTCACTGTGACAAGCTGCAGAGGGATCCAGCCTTCGCTTTGGTAACCCAGGAATTAAAAAAATCAGAAAACTGCAGACACTGGAATCTGGAACGGAAACCGAACTGCTGGAGGAAGTCTATTGGTTGGATTATCATCAGACTCACCCCCTCACTCTTCCCCCTATCCCTCTCATGTTTTAATGAAGAGGAATCTAATAGCCACGGTAGCTGGACCCTCAGAGGTGGTCCTTCCCACAAGCTCTTTGTGTTGCCTGCACCAAGCTTGAAAAGTGCCTTTTGCAGTATTTCGTATGGACATCGCATTACACAAGGACCAAGAGGTTTCACTGTGTGTGATCTTCCAGTACCAGTTGATGCTTGTCTCGATATGGATCTCTAAGAAGAGTAGACCAGAGAGTCCTGTGTTATAAGGTGAATATTGACCAGGATTACTGCGTCCTTTTCCAGACCTTCCTGGCAAGTGCAGTCCCCAAAGCAGGGATGGTCGTCCTATACGCTCCCCAGCCATCCTGAGGGCTGAGTGCATTGGGAATGAGACTCCAAGCACGCAAGGAGGATCTGATGGAGAGGGCCACTCCTCCTGCCTGCTATGTTGGGTATTGGTGAGCACTGGTGATGAGGCATTCTGCCAAACTGCTTTACCAGCCCGCACTGGAAAACCTCCCACAGGATATACCAAGTCCTTTCTTCCACAGGGCCTGCAGGACTTTCGATGGTGACCACTGCCTGATGGACTTGTGGTCAAAATTGTTTTCCTGCAGGAATGTTTCTGCATGGAATCCATTCAAACAAAACATCAAACATCTAGCAGCAGCAAGCGAGGGGGAAAGGGAGACCAGTCAATCGCACTCTGGACACCTTCAACTCTTCATCCTCGTTGATTTCAGTCTGGCTGGATGCTTTGATCAGTGAGATCGGTGAGAAACTGAGCTGATCATGGGTTCATGCCCCGTCTTCAAGCTTCTTGGCCTCTGGGCTGCGACGCTCCAAACCTCGCCAAGCTCCCTCGGAGACAGCAAAGTGCCAGATCGCTCAATCGACCCAAAAACACAACATCAAAGTGTAAATCACAGGTTCCAATTGCACGCAGCTGAGTAGTAGAATCATATTTGAAAGAAGAAGTAAAATAAGTAGTTTTGTGAACCGTCTGCAGGACGTCACCAATGAAGGTTGAGTGAACTTGGCCTTTTCTCCTTGGAGCGATGGAGGATGAGAGGTGACCTGATAGAGGTGTATAAGGTGATGAGAGGCATTGATCATGTGAGTAGACAGTGGATTTTCCCCAGGGCTGAAATGGCTAGCACGAGAGGGCACAGTTTTAAGGTACTTGGAAGTAGGTACAGAGGAGATGTCATGGGTAAGTTTTTACGTAAAGAGTACGTGGAATGGGCTGCTGGCAATAGTGGTGGAGGCGGGTACGATAGGGTCTCTTAAGAGACTCTCAGACAAGTACATAGAGCTCAGAAAAAATAGAGGGCTATTGGTAACCCTAGGTAATTTCTAAGGTAAGGACATGTTCAGCACAGCTTTGTGGGCCGAAGGGCCTGTATTGTGCTGTAGGTTTTCTATGTTTCTATGTTTCTCTATCCCCCTCATGTTCCCTTTAAATTTTTCAACTTACATCCTTAACCCAGGACCTCTAGTTTTAGCCTCACCCAACCTCAGTGGAAAAAGTCAGCTTGCATTTACCCTATCTATAACCCTTATAATTTTGAATACCTCTATCAAATCTGCCCTCCTTCTCCTACAGTGCAGGGAATAAGATCCTAACCTATTCGACCTTTCCCTGTAACTCAGGGCCTTAATTCCTGGCAACATCCTTGCACATTTTCTCTGTACTCTTTCAATCTTATTGATACCTTTCCTGTAGACAGGTGACCAGAACTGCACACAATTATCCAAATTAGCCCTCACCACTGTCTCATACAACTTCAGCACAATATCCCAATTCCTCTACTCAGTACTTCGAGTTATGAAGGACAATATGCCAGAAGCTCTGTGTGACACCACTTTCAAGGAATTATGGATCTGTGCCCACAGATCTCTCTGTTCTACCATACTCCTCAGTGCCCTGCAGTTCAGTGTGTAAGTCCTAGTTTTGCGAGGGAAAGCGATGCTCCCACAATCTCAATCCACTCCTCTCCAGCCATTTCTCACTACGAGCCCCGAATCTTCTGACCCATATTCTCAGCACTTTAGACTTGAGGGAATAGAGGATATCAGATGGGCCTCACCGTTCCTGTGGTTGACCCTGGCCTCCAAGGCTGGCTCAGACTAGCCACGAATGCTGCTTATTCAGTCAGCTGACTCTGTGTTCAAGCAGAGGATGATGATGTCATCCAAGTATAAGAGTGGCTTTGATCCAAGTGCCTTAGCTACCCGGCCTTGTCATCTATCTTATGCCTATGTCTTTCGTGAAGGATTTAACCCAAGACTATACAAAATATAAACAAGATGAAGGAGAGTGGGCAAGCATGCCTGACTACAGATTTGATTGGGAAGCTTTCTGTATCACGCCCATTAATTTGGATGCACTACTGATTTATGTGTAGAGCAATTATGTCCAATTCCACACTCCCTCCCCAAAGCCCATTTTGAACAGCACGTCCATCGTGTATGTGTGTAATATTCACTTGTCTCTCAGATGTTCATTCTTCATGTAGTGCTTTAAAAAAAGAGGCACAATGGAAAGACTTGTTTAGGCTTGTCAGTGCACGCAGACAGTCAGAGATTCCTTGTCTGTGCTTCACTGGATTAACAAATTAACATTTGAATACCCAGAATGAAGTGAGATGTAATGAAGAATCATCCAGTTTTATATTGTTGCCACGTTAATTGAATGAGCCTGATGTAAGTGAGCCATCTCCCAGTATTTCAGATGCTAATTTACTGCCTTCCGAATTTCCAACTATCAACACCACATCTCCTCTCCCTCAAATCAACCCCACCCCTCTTCACTCTCCCACCACCATTTAACCCAATGGTTCCTGCTTGTGAGCTGACCCTGCTTTGGCCCTTGGTACCTCTGCTGTCTTCATGTGTCACTTAATATTGATCAATCATGTGACTGATCCCAACTTATTTTGACTCAACATCCCAGACAGAGCAAACTGTCACCAATGTCTTCACTCACTCAGCGGAGCTGAATGTACAGTGAACAACTATCACTACACAATTCAGATAGATTTACACTTCGCATCCACAAATGCAGATACATTCAACAAGTTCAGCCTCCAGATAATCTCAAACATTTGTTTTTGCATACAAGAATAAATTTATTCAGCCTCAGTTAGAGGAGCTCAACACTGATTTTGGGAATGGTGGATAACAGACATTATGACAAACATTTTCTTGCCGTCTCTTTTTCAGAATCATACCAGTGCCCAAGAAGAGCGGGGTGAGCTGCCCCAATGAATATTGTCCAGTGGCGCTCACATCTACTGTGATCATGTGCTTTGAGAAGTTGGTCATGGCTAGAATCAACACCTGCCTAAGCAAGGACCTGGATCAGCTTCAATTTGCCTACTGCCACAACAGATCTACAGCAGATGCAATCCCACTGGCCCTGCACTCTACCTTGGATCCCTGGACAACAGCAATACCTCTGTCAGGCTACAGTTTATTGTCTACAGCTCAGCATTCAACACCATCAGAACCCTCAGTTCTAATCAACAAGCTCCAACACCTGGGCCTCTTTACCTCCCTCTGCAACTGGATCCTTGACTCCCTCACTGGGAAACCACAGTCAGTGCGGGTCGGAAATAACATCCCATCCTCACTGACAATCAACACTGGCATATCTCTTTTCTTTTAAATCTTTTTATTAATTTTTTAAACAAACATAAATGAAACATGAATACAAAGTGTTTGAGAGTACATAATTAATAGTTTAAGTAGACATTCAAATATATAATAATCAGTATATATAGCCTCCCAAACTCAAAGTATTTATGAACAAAAGAGACAAAAAGTTAAAAAAAAAACCCAAAAAAAAGAAAGAAAAAAAAAACTAACCAACACGGGCCATTGCATAATGTTAAGTACATACAGTAGTGCCAATAACTCCGAACCTCCATCCAAATAATTAAGGATAATCAAAGTGAGGTTTAGGAAAAGACAATTTAACTCATATGAAAATGATAGATAGATAGATAGATAGATAGATAGATAGATAGATAGATAGATAGATAGATAGATAGATAGATAGATACTTTATTCATCCCCATGGGGAAATTCAACTTTTTTTCCAATGTCCCATACACTTGTTGTAGCAAAACTAATTACATACAATACTTAACTCAGTAAAAAATATGATATGCATCTAAATCACTATCTCAAAAAGCATTAATAATAGCTTTTAAAAAGTTCTTAAGTCCTGGCGGTAGAATTGTAAAGCCTAATGGCATTGGGGAGTATTGACCTCTTCATCCTGTCTGAGGAGCATTGCATCGATAGTAACCTGTCGCTGAAACTGCTTCTCTGTCTTTGGATGGTGCTATGTAGAGGATGTTCAGAGTTATCCATAATTGACCGTAGCCTACTCAGCGCCCTTCGCTCAGCTACCGATGTTAAACTCTCCAGTACTTTGCCCACGACAGAGCCCGCCTTCCTTACCAGCTTATTAAGACGTGAGGCGTCCCTCTTCTTAATGCTTCCTCCCCAACACGCCACCACAAGAAGAGGGCGCTCTCTACAACTGACCTATAGAACATCTTCAGCATCTCACTACAGACATTGAATGACGCCAACCTTCTTAGGAAGTACAGTCGACTCTGTGCCTTCCTGCACAAGGCATCTGTGTTGGCAGTCCAGTCTAGCTTCTCGTCTAACTGTACTCCCAGATACTTGTAGGTCTTAACCTGCTCCACACATTCTCCATTAATGATCACTGGCTCCATATGAGGCCTAGATCTCCTAAAGTCCACCACCATCTCCTTGGTCTTGGTGATATTGAGACGCAGGTAGTTTGAGTTGCACCATATCACAAAGTCCTGTATCAGTTTCCTATACTCCTCCTCCTGTCCATTCCTGACACACCCCACTATGGCCGTGTCATCAGCGAACTTCTGCACATGGCAGGACTCCGAGTTATATTGGAAGTCTGATGTGTACAGGGTGAACAGGACCGGAGAGAGTACGGTTCCCTGCGGCGCTCCTGTGCTGCTGACCACCGTGTCAGACCTACAGTCTCCCAACCGCACATACTGAGGTCTATCTGTCAAGTAGTCCACTATCCAATCCACCATGTGAGAGTCTACTCCCATCTCCGTTAGTTTGTGCCTTAAGATCTTGGGCTGGATGGTGTTAAAGGCACTAGAGAAGTCAAGGAATGTAATCCTCACAGCACAACTGACCCCCTCTAGGTGAGAGAGTGATTTGTGCAGCAAATACGTGATAGCATCCTCCACTCCCACCTTCTCCTTATACGCAAAGTGAAGAGGATCCTGGGCGTGCCTGGTTTGTGGCCTCAGATTCTGTATTATCAGCCGCTCCATGGTCTTCATAACGTGCGATGTCAAGGCAACAGGTCTGAAGTCATTCAACTCCTTTGGTTGTGGTTTCTTCGGTACCGGGACAATACAGGATGTTTTCCACTGTCTGGGTACTCTTCTCTGCTCCAGGCTCATGTTGAAGATGCGCTGTAGTGGTTCTCCCAGCTCAGTCGCACAGGCCCTCAGTAATCGTGGGGAAACTCCATCCGGTCCAGCCGCCTTGCTGGTACAGATCTTCCTCAGTTGACCTTCCACCTGTGCAGCCGTAATCCTGGGCGTGGGCAAGGTCTCCTGTGAGTGGCTATTTTCCTGTGAGGGAAGTAAGCCTGGTGTGGATTTCTGCGGTGAGGATGAGATTGAGCTGTCGAACCTGTTGAAGAAGTTGTTCAGCTGGTTCGCTTTCTCCACATCTCCACTTATGTTCGCCCCCCGCTTTGCACCGCATCTGGTGATGATCTTCATCCCATCCCACACCTCCTTCATGCTTTTTTTCTGCAGCTTTTGTTCTAGCTTCCTCCTAATGTTGAATAAATGGTCTCCAAGTTTCTTCAAATTTAACTGAAGGATCAAAAACAACACTTCTAATTTTTTCTAAACTCAAACAAGAGATAGTTTGAGAGAACCACTGAAATATAGTTGGAGGATTAATTTCTTTCCAGTTCAATAAAATAGATCTTCTAGCCATTAATGTAACAAACGCAATCATTCATCAAGATGAAGAGGATAAACGACTATTATCCACCATTGGTAAACCAAAAATTGCAGTAAAAGGATGCGGTTGGAAATTGATATTCAGAACTCTTGAAATAATACTGAAAATATCTTTCCAGTAATTTTGTAAACAAGGGCAAGACCAAAACATATGGGTCAATGAAGCAACATCAGAATGACATCTGTCACAGGTTGGATTAACATAAGAGTAAAAGCTAGCAAGTTTATCCTTAGACATATGAGCTCTATGTACAACCTTAAATTGTATTAGGGTATGTTTAGCACAAATAGAGGACGAACTGACTAATATACACTGGCATATCTCAAGCATAAAAACAAGAGCTGGAAATCCAAGCAACACAAGCAAAATGCTGGAGGAACTCAGCAGGCCAGGCAGCATTTATGAAAAAATGTAAACAGTCGATGTTTCGGGCTGAGACCCTTTGGTAGTCCTGCCGAAGGGTCTCGGCCCAAAACATTGACTGTACTCTTTTCCACAGATGCTGCCTGGCCTGCTGAGTTCCTCCAGCATTTTCTGTGTGTTGCACCTCAAGCATACGCACTTAGCCCACTGCCCTATTCTCCCTACACCCATGATTGTGACTAGGCATAGCTCAAACACCGTCTATAAATTTGCTGACAACTATGGTTGGTAGAGTTTCAGATGGTGATGAGGAGGCATACAGGAGTGAGATAGATCAATTGGTTGAGTGGAGTAGCAGCAACAACCTGCACTCAATGTCACAAAGACCAAGGAACTGACAGTGGGATTCAGTAAGGGGAAGTCAAGGGAACACACACTCGTCCTCATCGAGAGATCAGAGTGAAAAGGGTGAGCAATTTCAAGTTCCTGTGTGTCAATATCTGAGGGTCCATCCTGAGCCCAACATACTGATGCAATTATAAAGAAGACCCGACTGTGGCTATCTTTCATTAGGAGTTTGAGGAGAATTGGTATGTCACCGAAGGCAACAGAAGTACCACAGAGAGGTTTCTAACTGGTTACGTCACAGTCTGGAATGGAGAGGTCACTGCACAGGATCGGGATAAGCTGCAGAAAGGTGTAAATTCAGCCAGCTCCATCATGGGCACTGGCCTTCCCAGCAATGAAGACACCTTCAAAAGGAGATGGCATCCATTATTAAGGAAACCCATTACACTCTTCTCATCGCTACCCTCAAGGAGGAGGTACGGGAGCCTGAAGACACACGTTCAACATTTCAGAAGCAGCTTCTTCCCCTTCGCCATCAGATTTCTGAATGGACAATGAACACTCATGATGGTTTTCCTCTCTTTTTGCACTACTAATTAATTTAATTTCCTTGTTTATGTATACTTAGAGGAGTACACAGCATCAGTGACCAGCTACATCAGCAAGTGCATTGATGATGTTACTCTGTCCAAGACCATCACTATACTTGCCAACCAGAAGCCATGGATGACCGCAGAGGTGCGTGCGCTGCTGAGGTCCCGCGACTCCGCCTTCAGAGCAGGCGACAAGGCAGCTCTAACAACAGCAAGGGCCAAACTGTCCCGAGCCATCAGAGGAGCAAAGCGTGCACACGCCCAGCTAATCCACAGTTACTTCCAGGACAGCGGTGACACGCGGCGCATGTGGAAGGGCATCCAGGACATCACCAATTACAAGACAACATCACCTGAGGTGATGCCTCCCTCCCAGATGCGCTGAATAACTTCTATGCCCAGTTCGAGGCGGAAAATGACATGGCGGCGAGGAAGTTCATCCCTCCTGCGAATGACCAAGTGCTGTGTCTCTCCGTGGCCGACGTGAGAAGAACCCTGTGCAGGGTCAACCCACGGAAGGCTGCTGGACCAGACAACATCCCTGGTAGAGTGCTCAGAGGATGTGCAGACCAGCTAGCAGATGTTCTCACTGGCATCTTCAACATCTCCCTCAGCAGCGCCACCGTTCCAACGTGCTTCAAGGCCGCCACCATCGTCCCCGTGCCGAAGAAGTCTTCAGTGTCCTGCCTAAATGACTACCGTCCCGTTGCACTTACATCCATCATCATGAAGTGTTTCGAGAGGCTCGTCATGAGGCATATCAAGACCCTGCTGCCCCCCTCACTGGACCCCGTGCAGTTTGCGTACCATCCCAACCGCTCAACAGATGACGCCATTGCCACCACCCTCCACCTGGCCCTAACCCACCTGGAAAAAAAAGACACATATGTTCGGATGCTGTTCATAGACTTTAGTTCAGCATTCAACACAATCATCCCTCAGAAACTGATTGGAAAGCTGAGCCTATTGGACCTGAACACCTCCCTCTGCAACTGGATCCTAGACTTCCTGACTGGGAGACCTCAGTCAGTCCGGATCGGGAGCAGCATCTCCAACACCATCACACTGAGCACGGGGGCTCCCCAGGGTTGTGTGCTCAGTCCACTGCTGTTCACTCTGCTGACCCACGACTGTGCTGCAACACACAGCTCAAACCATATCATCAAGTTCACCGATGATACAACCATGGTGGGACTCATCAGCAAGAACGACGAGTCAGCTTACAGAGAGGAGGTGCAGCGGCTAACGGACTGCTGCTGAGCCAACAACCTGTCTCATAATATGAACAAAACAAAAGAGATGGTTGTTGACTTCAGGAGGGCACGGAGCAACCACTCCCCACTGAACATCGACGGCTCCTTGGTAGAGATCGTAAAGAGCACCAAATTTCTTGGTGTTCACTTGATGGAGAATCTCACCTGGTCCCTCAACACCAGCTCCATAGCAAAGAAAGCCCAGCAGCATCTCTACTTTTTTGCGAAGGCTGAGAAAAGTCCATCTCCCCCCCCCCCACCCCCATCCTCATCACATTCTACAGGGGTTGTATTGAGAGCATCCTGAGCAGCTGCATCACTGCCTGGTTCGGAAATTGTACCATCTCAGATCGCAAGACCTGCAGCGGATAGTGAGGTCAGCTGAGAAGATCATCGGGGTCTCTCTTCCCGCCATCACGGACATTTTCACTACACGCTGCATCCGCAAAGGAAACAGCATTATGAAGGACCCCATGCACCCCTCATACAATCTCTTCTCCCTCCTGCTGTCTGGGAAAAGGCTCCGAAGCATTCGGGCTCTCACGACCAGACTATATAACAGTTTCTTCCCCCAAGCTATCAGACTCCTCAATACCCGAAGCCTGGACTGACACCTTGCCCTACTGTCCTGTTTATTATTTATTGTAATGCCTGCACTGTTTTTGTGCATTTTACGCAGTCCAGTGTAGGTCTGTAGTCTAGTATAGCTTTCTCTGTCTTTTTTAATTACGTAGTTCAGTCTAGTTTTTGTACTGTGTCATGTAAACCATGGTCCTGAAAAACATTGTCTCATTTTTACTATGCACTGTACCAGTAGTTATGGTCGAAATGACAATAAAAGTTGACTTGACTTGACTTATTGTAATTTATAGTTATTATTATTATGTATTGGAAAACAACACATTTCATGACATATACCAACATCTGAGAATCAGCATCAGGCTTAGTATCACTGATATATGTCATGAAATGTGTTGTTTTGTGGTAGCAGTACGATGCAAGACATAAAAATTACTATATTACAAAATGAGTAAATAGCGCAAAAAATGAATAATGAGGTAGCGTTAACGGGTTCATGAACCTTCCAGAAATCTGATAGTGGAAAGGAAGAAGCTATTCTCATAATGTTTTTCTTAATGTTCCATCCACCTGGGTAAATAAGAACTAAATACAAGAGATTCTGCAGATGCTGATAATCCAGAGGAACACACACAAAATGCTGGAGGAACTCAGCAGGCCAGGTAGCATCTACGAAAAGAGTACAGTTAACGTTTCAGGCCGAGATCCTTCAGTAGGACTGGAGAAAAAAGAGATGAGGAGTCAGAGTGATGCGCCATCAATAACTCTCGAAGACGTGAGGCGAGATATAGGCTTTTATTGGCTGGAAGAAAGAACAAGCAGCAATTGACCACCATACTACACCCTGGAGACTGAGAGGCAGGGCTCAGGCGCCAATCGCCTTTATAATGGGGTCTGTGGGAGGAGCCACGGGAGCAGTCAGCAGGGGGGGGCGTGGGAGGAGCCACAGGAGCAGTCAGCGGGGGGGCGTGTCCAGACAGGTATATGTAGTTCACCACACAGAGTTAGAAGGGAGGGGAGGGGAGGATGTTGCGCGTGGGTTTTCAGGCTCCTGTACCTCCTCCCTGAAGAGGGTGTGTCCTGGGTGATGGGGGTTCTTGCTGAAGGGTGCCAGCTTTCTGAAGCATCACTTTTTGAAGATGTCTTTAGTGCTGGGGAGGCTTGTGCCCAAGATGCACGTGGCTGGGTCTGCAACTTCCTGCGGCTTTTGCTCATCCTGTCCAGAGGCTCATCACCAGACGGTGATGTAACCAGTTAGAGTGCTCTCCATGGTATATCTGTAGAAATTTGCTACAGTCTTTTGTGACAGACCAAATCTCCTCAAACTCCTAATGCTGCTAATAATACTAACAGGTGCTGACATGCCTTCTTTGTAATTGCGTCAATATGTCGGGCCCAGGATAGATCTTCAGCAGTACTGACACCCAGGAACTTGAAACTACTCACCCTTTCCACTGCTGATCCCTTGATAAGGACTGATGTGTGTTCCCTCGACTTCCCCTTCCTGAAGTCCACAATCAATTGCTCGGTTTTACTGACGTTGAGTGCAAGGTTGTTGCTGCGACATCATTCAAACAGCTGACCTTATCTACTCCTGTACACCTCGTTGTCACCACATGAGATTCTGTCAACAGCTGAGTCATCAGCACATTTAACAGATGGTATTTGAGATGTGCCTGGGCACATAGTCACTGGTGTAGGGAAAGTAGAGCAGTGGGCTAAGCAAACATCCCTTGGGGTGCACCAGTGTTGATCATCAGCAAAGAGGAGATGTTATTTCTGATCTGTACTGACTGGTTTCCCAGTGAAGAAGTCAAGGATGCAATTGTACAGGGATGTAGAGAGGCCCAGATTTTAAAGGTTGTTGATTAGTACTGAGAGTATGATATTGATGAATACTGGGCTGTAATTAATAAACAGCATCCTGATGTAGCTACTGCTGTTGGCCAGGTGATCCAAGGCCGAGTGGAGAGCCAGTGAGACTGCATCCGCTGTGGACCTATTGCGACGGTAGGCAAATTGCAGCGAGTCCAGGTCCTTGCTTGAGCTGGAGTTGATTCTGGACATGACCAACCTCTCAAAGCACTCAGATCAGAGCAGATGCAAATGCAATTGGACGGTAGTCATTGAGGTAGCTCACCTTGCTCTCTATTTAGAGATCAGGCACAGAATAGGCCCTTCTGCCCTTTCACGTCACACCACCAGCAACCCCTGATTTGACCATAGCCTAGTCACAGGATAATTTACAATGACCAATTAACCAACTAACTGGTGTAACACCCTAGGAAAGGTTTCACTGCTAACGTAATGGTCTTTCTGTAGAAGCAGTGTTTGGGTTATGGTTAGAGGTAACGGGTCATTTGGAACATGAGCTGGGGTTTTTTTGGCAGGAGATGAAGAGAGAACCAGTTGTAGGATACAGTTGTAGGAGATCGTGATTCGATGGAGCCAGGCGCCAAGATCCACTGAGGATCGGTGAATTGAACTCCAACTGGTGCACATTTGACTGTTTAATTATAATGGCCCCTTTCTGTTTCTTCTTTCTTTTCTATACCAACCCTCTAGGTAAGATTCATAAATATAATTCCTTTAATCGTATGCAGAGTGCTGTCTGTTGTTCCTTGGCACTGATTTGTAACAGGGTTGCAAATGACACGTCATCCACTCAAACCGGGGTTGGGGGTGGGAGAACCGTCTCAACCTCACAGATTTGGTAGGACCGGACTGTGTCTTCCCTAGATTTACACAGCCAAGAAACTGTGGGGGTTCATCCAGGATCGATTTCGTTGTGAGCTTGCCCTGAGCATTAATCCAGTGGGTTGTGTGTTTAAGCCTGTGTTAAACGATTGTCCAGTGAAGTGATTAAGGTACGTGGTTATGGATGCTACAGGAGTTGAACGTGGTGCGAATCCACAGGGTTACTGGTAACGAATGTGTGTGTATTAAGTGGGGCAGATATTCATAGTCCCAATTAATTGTTAAATTTGGACTTTAAGTGCTGTTAAAGTATTAGGAACAATTACAATTATGGAGAGGAGGTTTGACAAAATGGGGGGCAAAGACTTTGTTTTAGTTCAGACTAGTGCTGACTAGTGGATCTGCCTGTTACTACCGGGGCCTCAGGAGGGGGGAGGGGGTCGCGGGCTGTCTATACTTTCTGGGAGGAGGGGAGTGTAGGCAAGCGTGCCGAATCGGAAGCCAAGTTTCCCGTAGCTGGGGGCGGAGTCTTTAAAGACAAGTTGCTCTTGTTTCTGCAGAGTGAGGGGAAGGAATGGTCTGATGTGGAAGGTCTAATAAGTCCTTTAGCAAGGGCTGAGCATTCTGAATTGGTAGCCCTTACCTCCCTGACAATTAAATGGCAAAAGTGCTCAGGTTCAAAGTCCCAGTTATTGTCAGCTTGGCTGATTTAAAGTGTGTATGGATTTCCTGTCAATCGAGCCAGACGCCAGCAACATGGCGAATGTTTTGGTCATTACAGACCACTACACCAGATATGTGCAAGCCTTCCCTACCAAGGATCAGAGGGTGTCCACCATGGCCAAAGGACTATGGGAGATGTATTTCCCCAGGCAGATACATAGTGATCAGAGATGGGATTTCGAGAGGAGGCTCATACATGAGTTACTGAGCATGCTTGGAGTCGAGAAGTCGAGGACTATGCCTTATCACCCGCCGGGTAATTACCAGCCCAAGAGGCTCAATCGGACCTTGCTAGACATGCTTGGATCAGCAAAAAGAACAAGAGGAGTCAACATATTGGACATCTGGTCCACTGCTACAGTTGTCCTCGAAATGAAGCTACCAGGTATTCGCCATGTTATCTGATGTTTGGGCGCGGAGCGAGGTTGCCCACTGACCTCTGATTTGGGACTGCTGGGGAAGATCTACAACAGAAGACTTATCTGAAGTATTTGTCTGATATGAGAGCTGAAAAGGGCTTATGAATTATCTGAGGTCGCGGCTGCCCAGCAGAATCAAGGAAATAAGAGGAGGTATGATCAAAAGGTGAGGTTCTCCCAACTCCTGCTGGGAGACAGAGTCCTCATAAAGAATTTGGGGCTACCTGGGAAGCATAGGTTGGCTGACCACTGGGTGGCTACACCCTATGTGGTGGAGAGTCAGATGCCAAACATACCAGTTTTCAGGGTGAAACCAAAGGAGGGGAATAGGCCTGGCAAGGTTCTCCATCAACACCACCTTCTGCCTCTGGGACGAGAGGTATGTGTCGACCCAGAGACTGACCTGGACCCTACACCTAGTAAGAGGACTCTGCGGCGACGTAGGGGAACTGAAGGACCAGCTGTGGGAAGGATTAGATCGGACCCCACCCCTGAGTGTGATATGGACTCGGAGGATGAGGAAATGGTGGTTTGGTAAATGAAGAGATTCCCGACACTTCTCACACTGAGGCGGGTGAAATGGGGGGAAGGACAGGCAGGTTTGAGGTTAGAAAATGACAGGAGGCCGGATTCTAAAGTAACTGGGCATGCAGCCGAGCTCAGTGACAAGGGGCCTGAAGTTGTCAGGAGGCACAAATAACGGATGGACAGGGGCCTCTCCGTGTAGACAGGAAAGAGCCCAGGGAATATCTGAAGCTGAAGAAGTAGATGATGGGGTAAGGAGGTCCCAAAGAGTCAGAAGACCCCCAGGCAGACTGGCCTATGTCGCACCCGGGGAGCAGAGTGTGGCACCTATCCCCTTGGTGAGCTATGTCACTGCCATTTGCACCTGGGTTGGACTTTGTCCTTTGTATGAAGGGGTGACAAATTATCTGAATGTCATGAGGACATGACTAATTTTGTGGGGGAGAGCGTAACACACAGGGAAAGGGTTCACTGCCAACGTAATGGTCCTTCCGTAGCAGCAGTGTTTGGGTTATGGTTAGAGATAACGGGGGCTTTGGAATGTGAGCTGGGTCTTTTGTTCGGTGTGGGATGAAGAGAGAAGATGCTGGAGTCGTAGGATATGACCCGGTGGGGAGATCGTGATTCGATGAAACCGGACGTTGACATCGACTGAGGATCAGTGAATTGAGCTCCAACTGGTGCACGTTTGACTGTTTAATTATAATGGGCTCTTGTTTTTCTTTCTTTTCTTCACTAACCCTTCGGCTAAGATTCATAAATATAATTCCTTTAATCGTATGCCGTGTGCTACGTGTTGTTTCTTGGCATTGAGTTGTAACAGGGTTGTAAATTACACAGCATCCACACAAACCGGGGTTTGGGGTGGGAGAGCGTCTCAGTTTCACGGGTTTGGTGGGACTGGAGTGTGTCTTCCCTAGACTTACGGAGCCAAGGAAACCAGCGGGGTTTCACTGCTGTGCCTTTGGACTGTGGGAGGGAACTGCAGCAGCCACAGGAATTCCATGGGGAGGACGTAACATCTCCTAAGAGAGGACGCTGAGATTGAACTGTGAACTCCAACACCCAGCAATGCACTAGCCGCCATGCTACCTCGATCAACAGCATTTTGAAGCAGGTGGGCACCTCCAACGGCAGCAGTGAGAGATCGACCATGTCCGTGGACACTGCCATCGGTTGGTTAGTACAGGTTTTCAGTGCCCCGCCACGTACACCATCAGGGCCTGATATCTTAACAAGGGTTCACTGACGTTGGCCTCTGAGGCTGAGATCACAGGGTCACCAGATGCTACAGGGATTCACACAGGTGTAGTTTTATTCTCCCTTTCAAAGCGTGCATTGAGCTCATCTGGGAGTGAAACATCACAGTAATTCATGTGTTAGATTTCACCTTGTAGCCTTGTGGGAAGTAATGGCCTGCAAACTCAGCCAGAGCAGATGTACATCTAATTCTGTCTCTAAATTCAATCCAAATTGTTTTTTGCTCTTAAACTAGCCTTCCATATGTCACACCTGGACTTCCTCTATAGTTCTGGATCATCCGTCTTGAATGCCAGAGATCTGGCCCTCAGCAGATCATGAATCTCCTGGTTTATCCATGGCCTTTGGTTTGGGTGTGTGAAAGGTTCACACTCATCCACACAGGTCTTGATGAAGTCGGTGACATCTGTAGTGTATTCATACAGACTGGACGATGAAAACCTGCAAATTGGCCAGTCCCTTAATTCAAAACAATCCTCTGAGCACTTCTCTGCCTCCCTTGACCATACCTTCATAGTCCTCACCTCTGGTGCTCACCATCCCAGATGGTGTGGGGTTTTAATGATGGATGCAACCTTCCTGAGGCACTGCCTCATGAAGATGTTCTTGATAGTGGGGGAGGTCAAGCCCCTGGTGGAACTGTTTGACTCTGCAGCCGTCTTCAATCCTGTGCATTGCAGGCTCCATAGCAGGCTGTGACACCACCAGTCAGAATGCTCTCCACTATACATCTGCAGAAATTTGCCAGAGTCTTTGATGACACACCAAATCACCTCAAGTTCCTAATAGAGTCATTAGCATGACTACTTCTTCGATGCATCAATGTATTGGGGCCAGGATGAATCCTCGGAAATGTTGATGCCCAGGGACTTGGAGCTGCTCACCTTGCTGACCACTCAATGTGGACTGGTGTATGTTTTCCCAGCTTCCCTTTTCTGAAGAGCACAGTCTATTCCTTGATCTTGCTGACATTGAGTGTGAAGTTGTTGCTGTTTTCTTTCCTGCCAAAGTCTCTATTTCTCTGTCTGGGAGCTGGCACCTTAGAAGGATGCAAAGGAATTTGAGGTGATTATGTTCCAACTGTTCAGCCACAGGGGAATGATTCAGTGCCAAGCTCAATTGTGCCTATATTCAATAGTTATACATACTCAAACTTAGTAGCTAGCAACTAGGAGTGGTTACTTAATTTCCCCAATTCTAGCAGAGATATTGAGTGTTAGGAGCAAAAGGAGGCATATCCATTGGAACTCTCCACTGGTTTTGTAAGTATCACCAAATACTTATTTGTTGGTTCCTTCCACCAGGAAATGTTGAGTGAAGGTCCATGTGATCTTGTGAGATTTGCAGTCAGCTAGGTGCAGTCTTCAGTCAAAGAGCAAACTGCATACTTTCAACAGCCACTCAACACTGGACAGGTCAGTCACAACTGCACATTCCCCACCCTCCAAAAACATCATTCTTTTATGTAGACAACAGAGCAGTGTTTCCCTATGATTTTTGCATCTGTTCATGCAAATTGGTGCAATTGGCTGCAAAAGAAAAGATTTCTTCTCGGGTCGCTATTATTCCTCTTCCCTTTCGTTGTATATATGATATTTTGTCCTTAACCCCTTTTGCCATAGGAAACTGCCTTCTGTTTGTATTCCTGAGGTTTACGAACAGTAATGGGGAACAGCTTAATTTTTTTTGTGTACTAGAAATATCTTACAAAAATACTAAAGCCATCCAATAGCTTGACAAATGAAAGATTTCAGTCAATAGTTCTTAGCAGTGTGATGAGCATAACACATTCACATTATGTGCACCAATGTGAATGGCTTCATCTAGGTTTTATGCACCTTCTAGTAATTTAAAGATTGTTATTTTTTCACCTACTGAGGATTGAACATTCTTGTTAAAATGCTTACTTTTGTTACAAATGTTATCAACGTATTAATACAACTGTGCCATGACCACTCTTAAATTAATTAATTATATGTTTTTAAGTTTACAATGAACAATATCTTTAAACATGATTTAAATGTATTGGTGTGTAGGGTCATGCAATTAGTGGAAATGTGCATAATTCACAACCACTGACATTGAGCTGGGGCGTCACTTTAACAGGCTGATCTGACGTGATGATGTAATTACGTAAAGGGCTTTAGCATGCTCTGTGTTCAGCTTTTTTGACGTTCAATGAATGAGATGCTGTAGCGGTGTACACACGCAGCGCTGAAATAACGACACATAGTCGGTGAGCTGCAGTCGCAAAAGAGGTTTATTCAAACTTCGCGGCCTCGCTTTAAAGCCTTCCTGATCCCGCCCTTCCCGGGCGGGAATGCTGTAGGGGGCGCGTATTCACAGTCCTGTCCCACGTGCGGGCTTTTCCCCTCGCTGGTGAAGCAGGCTTGGCGCCCTCTTTGGGACCGGCCTCAATGCCGGCGCGCGCCACTTTGTGAGCCGGTTCGAGTGCGCTGGCAAGTGGGTCGCCATATAACTCCCCCCCCCCCCAGAACCGGCGATACACCCCCCCAATGTCCTCAGTCTGGGTCGGACTCTGTTTGGGAGGTCTGCCTCTGCGCCGCGGTGCCTGAATCTCAACCGGCTGCACCAAGTCCACATGGGCTGGTTTGAGTCGGTCCACCGTTAAAACCTCCTCTTTCCCCCCCAATGTCCAGCACGAATGTGGACCCGTTGTTTCTGATCACCATAAACGGCCCCTGGTAGGGCCGCTGTAGCTGTGCCCGATGTCCGCCCCTTCGTACAAACACAAACTTACAGTTTTGCAGGTCTTTGGGTACGCAGGTTGGGTTCTGTCCGTGCTGTGAAGTGGGTATGGGGGCCAGGGCACCGAGCCTCTCGCGTAGTCTGTCCAGGACTGCTGCGGGTTCTTCCTCTTGCCCCCTTGGGGCTGGTATGAACTCCCCTGGGACGACCAGGGGTGTGCCATACACCAACTCGGCCGACGAGGTGTGCAGATCCTCTTCGGGCGCCGTGCAGATGCCGAGTAGGACCCAGGGAAGCTCGTCCACCCAGTTAGGCCCTCTCAGGCGGGCCATGAGAGCCGACTTCAGGTGACGGTGGAAACGCTCCACTAGTCCGTTCGACTGTGGGTGGTAGGCAGTTGTGTGGTGCAGCTGTGTCCCCAAAAGGCTGGCCATAGCTGACCACAGGCTGGAGATGAACTGGGAGCCTCTGTCGGAGGTGGTGTCGCTGAGCAGGACCGCCTCTGGCTATCTTGTGAAACGGTCCACGATAGTCAGGAGGTGCTGCGCTTCTTGCAACACTGGCAGGGGGCCCACGATATCCACATGAATGTGGTTGAAACGCCGGTGGGTGGGGTGGAACTGCTGCGGCAGGGCTTTGGTGTGTCGCTGCACCTTGGCCGTCTGGCAGTGCATGCACGTTTTGGCCCATTCACTGACCTGCTTGTGGAGTCCGTGCCAAACGAACCTGTTGGCTACCATCCGGACAGTTGTCCTGATGGAGGGGCGAGCTAAGTTGTGAATGGAGTTGAAAACGCGCTGCCGCCAGGCTGCCGGAACGATGGGACGGGGTTGGCCGGTGGTGATGTCACAGAGTAGGGTCCTCTCACCTGGGCCTACGGGGAGGTCCTGGAGCTGCAAACCGGAGACTGCAGTCCTGTAACTAGGGATCTCCTCGTCTGCCTGCTGCGCCTCCGCTAGTGCTTCTTAGTCTACCCCCGGGACAGGGCTTGGATGTTAGGGTGGGAGAGGGCATCCGCCACGACATTGTCCTTTCCCGAGACATGCCAGACATCCGTCGTGTATTCGGAGATGTAGGACAGATGTCGCTGCTGGCAGGACAACCAGGGGTCGGATGCTTTCGTGAACGCAAAGGTAAGCGGTTTGTGGTCCGTGAACGCGGTGAAGGGCCTACCTTCTAAGAAGTACCTGAAATGCCGGATTGCCAGGTATAGCGCCAACAGTTCCCGGTCGAAAGCACTGTATTTGAGCTCGGGTGGTCGTAGGTGTTTGCTGAAAAATGCCAGGGGTTGCCAGCGACCCTCGATGAGTTGTTGCAGCACCCCACCAACTGCCGTGTTAGATGCATCCACTGTGAGGGCAGTAGGGACGTCCGTTCTGGGGTGCACTAGCATCGCGGCATTTGCCAAGGCCTCTTTGGTTTTAATGAAAGCGGCGGCGGACTCCTCATCCCAGGTAATGTCCTTGCCCTTACCCGACATCAAGGCGAACAGATGTTCGGATGATTCCGCATGATTCGGGCTGCTGAGGGGAGGAAGCGGTGGTAGAAATTCACCATACCCACGAATTCCTGAAGGCCTTTGAGTGTGTTGGGTCGGGGGAAGTGGCGGATCGCGTCTACCTTGGCGGGCAGAGGTGCTGCCCCGTCTTTAGTAATCCTGTGGCCCAGGAAGTCGATGGTGTCGAGCCCGAACTGGCATTTGGCCGGGTTGATTGTCAGGCCGTATTCATTCAGTCGGGCGTAGAGTTGTCGGAGGTGGGACAGATGCTCCTGACGACTGCTGCTGGCTATGAGGATGTTGTCCAAGTAGATGAATGCGAAGTCCAGGTCGCGTCCCACCATGTCCATTAACCGCTGAAATGTCTGTGCGGCATTCTTTAGGCCAAACGGCATGCGGAGGAACTCAAAAAGGCCGAAAGGGGTGATGAGTGCCATTTTGGGGACGTCGTCCGGATGCATCGGGATTTGATGGTATCCCCAGACGAGGTCTACCTTGGAGAAGATCTGTGCGCCGTGCAGGTTTGCTGCAAAGTCCTGAATGTGCGGCACAGGGTAGCGGTCTGGTGTTGTAGCCTCGTTCAGCCTGCGGTAGTCGCCGCACGGTCTCCAGCCCCCTGTTGCTTTGGGCACCATGTGCAGGGGGGAGGCCCATGGGTTGTCAGACCGCCGTATGATCCCCAATTCCTCCATCCTCTTGAACTCCTCCTTCACCAGCCGGAGCTTGTCCGAGGGAAGCCTTCGAGCACGGGCGTGGAGGGGTGGTCCTTGTGTCGGGATGTGGTGCTGTACGCCGTGTCTGGGCATGGCTGCCGTGAACTGCGGCGCCAGAACCGATGAGAATTCTGTGTATTTGCCGCCCTCCGGGGGCGACTGTATGAACTCCTCAACCTAGGCGGCTGTCTCCTGGTCGAGGGAGCTCACCACGTAGTAGTAACGTGTGGCATCCGAGGTTATCTGCCGAATGTGGAATTGGGCTTCTGCTTGCTGGAACCATAGGTGAGGTCGCAGCGTCCAGAAGCTTGGCAGTTTTAACGAAACTGCATGAACAGATGCGGCGTCGTTCATCTCCGGTCCAAATATCGTTTGGGCCGTCGGAGTCACCAATTGTAGCGGTGTGCTACACACAGCGCTGCAATAACGACACGGAGTCGGTGAGCTGCAGTTACAAAAGAGGTTTATTCAAACTTCGCGGCCTCGCTTTAAAGCCTTCCTGATCCCGCCCTCCCCGGGCGGGAATGCTGTAGGGGGCGCGTATTCACAGTCCCGTCCCGCACGCGGGCTTTTCCCCTTGCTGGTGAAGCAGGCTTGGTGCCCTCTTTGGGACCGGCCTCAATGCCGGCGCGCGCCGCTTTGTGAGCCGGTTCGAGTGCGCTGGGAAGTGGGTCGCCACAATGCTATGGTTTTCCTAAACATAAAACGCCCCCACATTTTATTTGTGAAAACTTACGTCGGATGATTCTGGAGTTATTGAACATATCAGCCAATGCAGTCGCTTTGAAAGTGCAGGAGTTTTAGGAGCAAAATGCCATCACTTGGTTTGTACAAGCCAAAGCCCAATTCGTGTTGTGAGGAAACACCACCGACAACACCAAGTATTCTGATATGGTAGCGTCGCTCAGTATTGCCACGGCTGCAAGAGTGGTGAGCCTACAAGAATACCTGTCTGGACATGATAAATACCAATTGCTGAAAATTCACATTTTACAGACTTTTGGGCAATCACAGTTTGAGCGCGCCAAAAATTGTTCTCTTTACCCAGTCTCTGTGGCATTCGGCCTTCAGAGCTAATGGACCACATGCTGTCTCTCCTGGGAAATCACCATACTTGTTTTATTTTTAATGAGCTCTTCATCCAACAAAAGCCTTATCAAGTTCACATAACCCTCACTAATGCACCCGTGATGGACTATAGGGAGCTTGCTAAAATGGCTGATAATCTACACTCAGCCAGGCAGCGGTGCATCATTCCTCCTCTTTTCTTTACCTCAATAAGCCTGGTCAGCAAGACCTCCAACATAAAGACGCCCGCGGCTGTGAAACAGACAACACTGCGCCTGAGATTTTACCATGTTCACTTTTGTACAATCGGTAGGAAGTGCCAACCATCCTGCAGCTTTGACAGTGCCAGTGCGTTGGAACATCAGAGGTCAGTGAACACCGTGGGTTCCAACTGCCAGGACCGTCTACTGTTCATTACGGACACCCTTTTGGGGCAACGTTTCCTGTGTGACACAGGTGCTCAGATGAGTGTGCTGCCAGCATTGCCTATTGATGAGAAGGAAAAGAGTGAAGAAATCTTGCCCGTGGCCACAACAGCTGCAGGATCCAGACCTACAGGACACAATGGGTGACACTCTGCTTCAGTGGGTAATGTTACACATGGGAGACTTCATCCTGGTTAAAATGGCTAGACCTCTGCTTGGTGCTGATTTCCTGTGTTCCCAAGGACTATGAGTCGACCTTAACAACTGTTGGCTTGGGGACGTCAAGGACTTTGGGTTGTTACCCTTCTCCCCCAGTAAGCTCCCCACAACAATTCTATCAAGTGCATGCACCATGGCATGTGAGTTTACTCGACTGCTGGGCCAATTGCCAAACTTCACCAAGCCCACATTCTCCACTACAGTCACAAAACATGGGGTCGAGCACCACATTTCTACAACTGCCCTGCCAGTCCATGTCCGCGTGCGTAGACTGGGCCACAAAAGCTGGCATCTGCGAAGGTTGAGTTTGCCATCATGGAAAGACTTGGCATTGAAACGGAGGCAGTGAACCTGCCCGCTCTGAAAATCCCTCTTGAGGTGTCCAAAGCGACCGAGGCTTTATTTATACAGTCAAGAATCATCTTTGAGGATGACTGGTCATCTTTTACGTGACTGGTCAATCGTGCTAACTGGAATAGTGGAAAGGTCGCTTGCTGAACACCAGGTCTATCCCAAACAACATTCAGATTCCAATCTGAATCTTTGTCAGCATAATTTTCGCTGTTGTGATCGTCTTCATCTTCACCTCGCCGTTCCTTTGCGTGCTACTACCATCACTCCATCCGTGTCAATTCGCTGCCTTTGTCAACATCCAATAGGTATTCACAGTTTGTGTTAATTTTTTATTTTAATTTAACTCTTCTAATGATGGATAAATATTTATGGTGTGATATCTCCAAGTCTGAAGGTGGTAAATTCTAATCCTGCTAAGAAATATAAACTACAGAAAGTGTGTCGACGCAATATTACATACCTGGAGTATGTTTTTATTCTGTTCCTGTCAGATCAGCGATGCCCCATGTGTCTTATTTCTAATACAGGTACTGTACTGTCTAATGAAGCCATGAAACCATCAGGATCTCAGGAACATTTCTGTAAAATATACCCTGAAAAGGCTACTTATGGTATTACTCAGATCCAGAAGATGAAAGAAGCATTTGTAAAGCATTGCATACTCGAGCAATTTGCCAAAGAAGCTAAAAATTATTTTGATAAGTGTGCTCATTACTTCTTATAACATTTCCAAAATGATAGCAAAGTGTGGAAAATCTCATACAATTGGTGAAAGATTAATAATGTCTGCTGTATCAGAAGAGTTCACCACTGTTCTCAAAAATGGATACAGGTATTTTAAAATCAGCTCCTCTGAGTAATAACTATAGCTTGATATATTGAGGAAATGAGTGAAGACATTGAATATCAACTATGCACAGAGCTACAAAAAGCAGAATTTGGGATACAACTGGATGAGTCAACTGTGCGAGACAATGAGGCATTGCTAATGACATGTGTACGGTTTATCAAAAATGGAAAAGCTTATGAAGAGATTCTCTTTTGTAAAAAGTTCAAAACAAATATCAACGGAGAATCAGTCTACGACAGCTCAAAATGTATATTGAGGATAAAAATGTTCCAATTATGAACATGATTTCTTTTGCAACAGATAGAGCACCATAATATGACAGGTCACCATGCTGGTTTAGTGGCATTTATGAAAAAATAAATTCCAAGTTTGCAATCCATTGTGTATTTTATCATCAATATCTCGCAGACAAAAAGTCAGCCAGTGACTTTTTTCAAACATGACTCTTGTAATACATTGTAACATCAATAAAATTAAAGCTCATCCATTAAATAGCAGAATATTTCACCAATTATGCCAAGATAATGATGATGAGTTTGAACACTTGGTTCTTCACTCTGAAGTGCATTGGCGGTCAAAATGCTGCTGCCTAAAACATTTCTTTGATCTTTTTGACACCGTGGTTGAATTTTTGCTCAAAGTCAACAAGATCTTGGGAAACAAGATTGAACTTTTATGTGGAGGTGTGGCGTACCTGGCTGATCTGTATGACAAAATAAATATTCCAAATATTGAACTGCAAAGTGAGAATTTCAATTTAATTCAGGCAAAAAGTGCAGCGCCCACTTTTATCGGAAAATAGGAAATAAATAAGCAAAACATTGGGAGAAGAATGGTCTCACACTTCCCTGCATGGAAAGTATGGAAAGTCTCTTTCATAGACGGTGATTTGCAAGAGTACTGCTTACACCTGCAGTCACTGAAGAAGGAATTTCAGACCAAGGATATCATCGATCTGGAAATTCTGGACTGGGTAATTAACCTATTTCTTTGCAAGGTGGAAGAACAGGAAGAGAGCTTGCAAGAAGAAATCAGAATTCAGAATGGCGAAGAAGCAAAAATACTTTTCAAAAATGTCAGCTTTTGTGGTATGTGGCTACCCGGTCTCGTGAGGTTTCCTGGTCTTTGGAGAAGAGCCAAACTGCACTTCATTGCATTTCCATCCTCCTACATTGTTGAAAGAGGCTTCAGTGCAGCGAACCACATACCCACAAAAAACAGAAACCGCTTGAACATTGTTACACTTGGGAAGTTAAGGCTTTTGCCGTCACAACTTGAACTAGATATTTCAGTCCTTGCTACAAACCATCAAGCTTAAGGATCACAAGAGAAAATCTGCAGATGCTGGAAATTCAAGCAACACACACAAAATGCTGGTGGAACGCAGCAGGCCAGGCAGCATCTATAGGGAGAAGCACTGTCGATAGATGCCATAGCAGTACATAGAAGTACAGCCTATAGATGCTGCCTGGCCTGCTGCGTTCCACCAGCATTTTGTGTGTGATGCTTAAGGATCACATTGCTATCAAAGCTGCTGTACAGCACACAGGTACTGTGCAAACTAGGTTTAAAGACAAATAAAAATTTAAAGCAGAATAATTTCTCTCATGATAGCATATAATAGACATGGTTTTACACTATGGGGGCACCAGAAAGTGTAGGCCTCCATTAGTCTCGATAGACCATGGATTTGCACCTTGGAAAGTTTCCAGGGTGCAAGCCTGGGCAGGGTTGTATGGGAGACCAGCAGTTACCCAAGCTGCAAGTCTCCCCTCTCCACGCCACCAATGTTGTCCAAGGGAAGGGCATTAGAAAGTATATTGTGCCTATTGGGGGGTGGGGTGTTGACAAGTACAGTATGAAGGTGCTTTAGGGAGCGTTGGGCTAGAAAAGATTGGGAAAAACTGTTCTAGAGGGTTGCCATTTCACAGCGTTCGTTGATCATACACCCCTTGTGCATGTGATGGCCAAAATATCAGACTCTTGGTCTGCATGACAGCAATGCCAACTGGCCTACGTATACAATGCATCAAGGAAAACAATAATGCCGTAGTTAATTGCCTCTCCCACCCAGCCATTGGGGTAATGCACATAGGGGTTGACTATGCCAGCATGGCAGCTGAACAAGCTACTGACCCAGAGGTCCAGGCTTACCGAACGGCAGTCATGGGCCTGCAGTTGGCTGACATTAAGTTCGGGAAAGCTGGGGAAGCTTTCCTGCACCATCTCTCAACCGGTCACATTCAACCCATAGTGCCCGCAAACTGGAGGCAGACTGTTTTTGACTCCGTACATGGCATCTCACATCCAGGCCAGAAGGTCTCACAGAAACTGGTTGCACTAAAGTTTGTGTGGCACGGCCCCAGAGAGAACATGTATGATTGGATTGCAGCCCGTGTGGAATGCTAGCGAGCAAAAATTAACTGTCATGTCCAGGCGCCATTGGTAGCTTTTGAGGCCTCTGAGCAGTGGTTTGACCACATCAATTTGGACCTTGTGGTCCTCTTCCGTCCCCCCGCGGTTTCACGCACCTCCTTACCAGGCTGCTAGAGGTAGTGGCTCTATCATCGACAACGGCCACAGACATGGCTGGGAGTTCATCAGAACCTGAGTTGCTCGGTTTGGCACCCCATCTGAGATTCCCTCTGACCGTGGTCCCCAATTCATATCAGACCTCGAGGCTGCGATGGCCCAGAATCTTGGCGTTAGGCTACTTCACACCACGGTGTATCACCCACACTCCAATGGCCTATGCAAGGGGATTAACTGCTCCTTAAAGGCTGCTCTGAGGGCTTCCATGATCAATGAGTGTTGGTACGATCATCTCCCATGGGTCCTGCTGGGGCTCAGAACAGCTCCAAAGGAGGATCTGCAGTCATCTGTAGTTGAGTTGGTATGTGGGCAGCCATTACGAGTGCCAGATAATTTCATTCCTGATGCTACGACCGCCTGGTCGGCCTCTCAACAGCATTCCACCCTCCTCAGTAAATTCAGTTCCTTTGTACCTATTCCTACCTCCCATCATGGCGTACAGCACTCTTGGGTTCCATTACATTCCACCTCATTTGCTTTTGTCCGCCATGATGCACACCAACATGCCCTTAGGTCCTCCTAATGATGGCCCGTTCCGCATTTTGGGACAGGGAGAAGAGACCTTTATACCTGACCGTATCTTGGTAGATCGCCTTAAACCAGCCCACTAAGATTTGGAGGACGCCAATATAATCGCCCTGGCATCACGATATGACCATGAGCGTGTCAACACACCTCTGTTCCTTCACCCATGGAACATCAGACCCGAGCCAGGCAGCTCGTCCGAGCTCCACACAGGCTTGCAATGTTGGTTTCAGTGAATTTTGGGGGTGGCGGGGTAGGGGGGGGGGGGGAAGAGCCTGTGTTGGGTAATTTAATTGATTGAAATGTACATAATTCACAACCACCAACGTTGAGTGGGGTTGCCCTTCAAGAGGCTGGATGACGTGGTGAAGTAATTTCGTAAAGGGTTTTAGCGCGCTTGGTGTCATGTTTTGTAGCGTTCAATGAATGAGTTGCTCTGGTAATGAGTTGCCTCGGCCATTTTATTTGCAGACACTGACAAGTTCAATGAGCATCTTGCATTTGTGATTACTGAAATGCTTTTATATGGAAACTCAAATGAAACCCTCACTCCCAAAAAGCATTAACATTCAAATACAATCTGCACACTTGTTTTCCAAAAAGAAATTATAACTAACCAACTGAGTTGTCCAAACTTTGCTTGAGATTCAAATTTAGTAAATAGAGCAGCTTCCTTTCCAGTCCTGAAGAAGTGTCGAAACTATTTATTCTCCTGGATAGATGCTGCCTGACTCCAGGAGGACCACAACCTCGTCGTAGGGTTTGGAGACCTGCGTGCCTCACTGACCCAGAGAGCTATGTTGGCTGGAGTCAGGGCTTTACGCTTTAGTTCACCCATGCCAAACAGGTCAAAGGGTAGAGGACAAACTAAGAGTGGTCCACTGGTCCTCCAGGTTCAGGGATTCAGCTCCGGGCTAACAACCCTGACACGGAATCCTTGTACATGTGACAGTATTCCTGAGCCCCCACCCAGGACTTGCATACCTGACAGTAGTGAAAACCGAGAGGAAGCTCCTGGCATGATGAAGGAAGCCCTGAACAGCACCTGGCCAAGGGCAGAGAGAGATGGAGGACCTCCACTGCTGCTCTAAACAACAGTCAGCGAATATGTAAGCAAGCCTCCAGCGATTTGGATGCGATTCAAATTCATATTTTTAGAATGATGCAATTGCAAAGATTAATTATAAAAAATGTCCAGAAACTGCAAACTTATGAGATTGCAGTCCTTCCTGTTACTGTGAGATATTTCCTATTCTGTATATGAGAAATCTGTAACCAAGTGCCTCCTCAATAAATATCCATTAAAAAAAATCACACAGCCTACTTAAAGGTAGGTGAAGCAGCATCTGTGTGAAACAATAACAACAATTTTAACTCTCTCTATCTCTCTGCAGGAAGTTATTGTAATACCTGTTGTACATTCCTTGTATTTTGAGGTTTCATTTCTAATTTCCAGCTTTGGCAACTATTTGTGGTTTACCATTCAGTTCCCCAGACAGTCCTTCCATGCCAGGCGACATTTCACCTGTGAGTCTATTGCCGTCATCTGCCGTGTCCGGTGCTGTCGGTGTGGCCTCCTGTATATCGGTGAGACCCAACATCGATTGGGAAACCATTGTGCCGAGCACTTACCCTCCATCCACCAGGAAAAGCAGGATCTCCCAGTGGCCACCCATTTTAATTCCACTTCCCATTCCCATTCCAACTTGTCTATCCACGGCTTCCTCTACTGTCGCAATGAGGCCACGCTCAGGTTGGAGGAGTAACACCTTATACTCAGTCTGGGTAGCCTCCCCTGATGGCATAAACGTTGATTTCTCGAATCTCCAGTAATGTCACCCTCCCCCCACCTTCACCTTTCCCCATTCTTATTTCCCTCTCTCACCTTATCTTCCTACCTGCCCATCTCCTCCATCTGGTGCTCCTCCCCCTTTTATCTTCCATGGCCTTCTCCAGCCCTGTATCTCTTTCACCAATCAACTTCCCAGCTCTTTACTTCACCCCCTCTCAGTTTCACCTTTCACCTTGTGTTCTTTCCTCCCTCCCCCCACCTTCTAATTTCTGACTCCTCATCTTTTTTTCCAGTCCTAATGAAGGGTCTAGGACCAAAACGTCATCTGTACTCATTTCCATAGATGCTGCCTGGCCTGCCGAGTTCTTCCAGCATTTTGTGTGTGTTGTTTCGATTTCCAGTATCTGCAGATTGCTTGTTAGTACAGTATTTTCATTGACTCCTGGTGAAGGGTTTCGGCCTAAAACGTCGTCACTACCTCCTCCCATAGATGCTGCCTGGCCTGCCGAGTTCTTCCAGCATTTTGTGTGTGTTGTTTGGATTTCCAGTATCTGCAGATTTCTTGTTAGCACAGTATTTGTTGTCTAGCACTTTAAACAAGCTGGCTGCACTGCCATCGTGTGGCTGTCTTGGTTCACTGCAGCAGGATACCATAGACGCCACGAGTTTGATTTAGCGCTTATTTGGTTATCGTTCTACTGTATTTAACTTATCCGGATGTGTGAACAGTAAATTATTTCTTTCGTCTTTTATTTTAATTCATAATTCAGACGTCTTGCCATGGATCAGGATGAATATATTTTAAGCCTTTGTTTATTTCAAATAGGTTTACTGGTTAAGTATACGCATGCATAAACACTGATGCATAATTGTTGCTTGGCCAGATAAAATGTATCTGGATTTTCCTATGAATGATAACATTAATATAAGCATTACTGAACTTTGTAATAGATAGAGTGGACAGCCAGCGCCTCTTCCCCAGGGCACTACTGCTCAGTACAAGAGGACATGGCTTTAAGGTAAGGGGTGGAAAGTTCAAGGGGGATATTAGAGGAAGGTTTTTTACTCAGAGAGTGGTTGGTGCGTGGAATGCATTGCCTGAGTCTGTGGTGGAGGCAGATACACTAGTGAAGTTTAAGAGACTACTAGACAGGTATATGGAGGAATTTAAGGTGGGGGGTTATATGGGAGGCAGGGTTTAAGGGTTGGCACAACATTGTGGGCCAAAGGGCCTGTAATGTGCTGTATTGTTCTATTTTCTGTGTAAGGGAACGTTAGGACATGAAGACATCTGCAGTAGCTTCCAGTAAGATGACAGCGCATTCGATCACAGCGGCTCCTACAGAGTCCACCAAAGGTGGTATCGTCCCTTTTAAATGTATTTTTTTATGACCACAAGATCCCACTGGACGTTAAGAACTCAAAGTACTGCGGGTCCATCCCATCCGTGTGTTAGTTGCTCATTTGCAGAGAAACTGAAGGACCTGGACTTGATACAGATCATACATGGTGCTGGGGGAGTCGGAGTGCGCAGGCAGTGGCCAGGATAACTGCGAGAGATCGTCTTAGTCACTTCTCTTGTGATCACAAAACCCTGTTGGCCGACATTAATGTGGAATGAGGCACTCAATGTCAGCAAGACCAAGGAACTGGAGTGGGAAACCAGAGGTCCGTGAGCCAGTCCTCATCGGGGATCAGAGGTGGAGGGGTCAGCAACTTTAAATTCCTCAGTGTTACTATTTCAGAGGACCTGTCCCGGACCACCAAGTAAATGCAATTGCAAAGAAAGTACAACAGTGCTTCTACTTCCTTAGGAGTCTGTGGAGATACGGCATGACATCAAAAACTTTGACAACAGAGTGTATTGACTGGCTGCATCATGGCCTGGTATGGGAACACCAATACCTTTGAACAGAAAATCCTACAAAAGGTAGTGGATTCAGCTGAGAACATCACTGGTAAAGCACTCCCAACCATTGAGCACATCTACACGAAACAATGTTGTAAGAATGCAGCAGCCATGATCAGAGGTCCTCACCACCCAAGCCGTGCTCTTTTCTCACTACTGTCATCAGGTAGAAGGTACAAGAGCCTCAGGACTCACACCACCAGCTTCAAGAGCAGTTACTACCCCTCAGCTGTCAGGCTCTTGAACAAAAGGGGGTAACTACACTCACACCCATCCATTGTGACGTTCCCACAACCAATGATCTCACTTTATCTTATTATCTCATGTTCTTGTATTTATTGCTATATATTTATATTTGCTTTTGCACAGTTGCAAAGATCTCAGGATCTTTGAGAGCTGCTCAGGATGCTCTCAATACAACCCCTGTAGAATGTTATAAGGATGTGGGGTGGGAGATGGACTTTCCTCAGCCTTCGCAGAAAGTAGAGAGGCTGCTGGGCTTTCTTGGCTATGGAGCTGGTGTTGAGGAACCAGGTGAGATTTTCCGCCAGGTGAACACCAAGAAATATGGTGCTGTTTACGATCCTTGCCGAAGAGCTGTTGATGTTCAGCGGAGAGTGGTCGCTCCGTGCCCTCCTGAAGTCAACAACCATCTCTTTAGTTTTGTTCAGATTCGCAGACAGGTTGTTGGCTCTGCACCAGTCCGTTAGCCGCTGCACCTCCTCTCCGTAAGCTGACTCGTCGTTCTTGCTGATGAGACCCACCACGGTGGTGTCATCGGTGAACTTGATGATGCTATTCGAGCTGTGTGTTGCAGCACAGTCGTCGGCCCTGACTGACGCTGTTTCATTTGGTTGTATTCAAGGGTATTCGTGCACGGTTGAATGACAATTGAACTGGAACTTGAACTAAAGATCTTGTCAAAAGTTAGTCGTTCAAAAGGGAAAGGGAGGTATCTAAAACTATAGGGCGCAGGTTAAGATAAGTAGTAACATGTTTAGAAAGGATCTAAGGATGAATTCTTTCACCAGAGGGTGGAATCTTCAATGCATTGTCTGAAGGGGTGGTGGACGGAGGAACTCTCATATATTTATGAAATATCCAGACACTTGAATCACCAAGGATTATTAATCTGTGGAACATACAGTACCTAAAATGCTGGAGGAACTCAGGAAGTCAGGCAGCATTTATGGAGGGGAATAAGCAGTTGACTTTTCAGGTTGCAATCCTTCATCAGGTCTCGAAGGGAAGGGGACTGAAGCCAGAATAAGAATGGTGGGGGGGGGGGAGTATAAACTGGCAGGTGATAGGTGAGACCAGGTGAGGGTGAGGTTGCTGAGTTCCGATGGCGTTTTGTGTGTGTTGCTCAAGATTTCCAGCATCTGCAGAATCTCTTGGGTTTACTGAAAGCTATGGAACCTGTTTCTGGTACACAGCATTAATATTGTTGGTTACAGTGATCGGAAAGGACAGGGAGGCCGAGGACCTGTGTCTGCTCTGTAACTTCGGAGGTGAGAAGTACTGGAAGGACGTCAAGCGCTTGGGGCTTTGGCACAGACTTGGAGGGTGGAGAATTAAAGTAAGGATCCAGAATTGGATAAACATTTAAAAAAATCAAGGGATTTCAAACCTGGAGGATGATGAACAAAATCATGAAGGGCTTTGAAAACCAAGGTGAAGTATTAAAATCCAGTCATAGCTCGACCAGAAGTCAGCGAAGATCCTAGAGTATAGAGCTAATGGCCAAATAGGTCAAGGCATGAGTCAGGTAGAAAGGAGTTAGATGTCTAAGGGTTTGGAGAATGGAAGATGGGAGGCCAGCCGGGTTATCAAAATCATCCTGGCAACAAAGGCATGGATAAGAGTTAGAGCAAGGCAGAGGGGTGAAATGTAAAGGTAAGCTTTAGTGGTCTTACTAATGTGGATGGAAGCTCACCGCTAACCCGGATCAGACGACTGGATTCTGGGCAGACTGTCTCAGATCCAGAGAGTCACCCGGAATGACATGGAGTCAGAGAATAGGGAACAGGTATTGTTGGAGACTGAAGACAGTGGCTTCGTTCTTCTCAAAGCGTTACTGGAGGAAATGATCTTTCATTCAGTACGCCCGAGAAAGGTGGTAGTAAACTGGGGACGATCCAGACGTTGTCTAAAGTACTGGTGAGATCTGCTTCGCTGTCATGTGGAATCTGAAGCATTTTTTTAGGGGAATGTCACTGAAAGGCAGATATAGATGGGCAGGAGAAATTAGGACAAGGAGAAAGACTTTAAAGATGACAGACCAGGATAGGAAAGAGAAGCCACTATTGGATTGATATGAATAGAAGCTCACAATGGTAGTCTCCGCCCTGTATTTTCTGAAGACATAGGAGGCTATTTCACTGTAAGCCAAGTCTCAGAGCATCATGATCATTCCATTCTCCCACTGATTTCCCTGTCACTTGTTTTTGTCCAGCAATCTTCCAACTCTTCCCAGATTCTGCTACCACCCACATGATGGGAAACGTACAGTGGACAATCAACCCACCAACAACCATTTCTTTGGTATGTGGTAGAGACCAGAGCACTTGGAGGAGATCCACACAGTTACAGGAGGAATGTACAAATCCCACACACAGTCAGCACCAGAGGGCATGGTTAAACTTGGCTCACTGGAACCGTGAAATGCTACCTGCCAATCCACTGCTTCAAGCAAGGCACGATGAATGTGCTGCAGAAATTATGATGGAATGACACTTATGACTTTGATATTTAAGGATAGTTTTACAAGTTTTGAGGTGGAATCCCAATCAGACTTGTTCAAATATTACAAATACTTTCAAGAAGGTTAGGGAGGAAAGAAAGTTTTGAGATGGATCAGTTCGGAGAGGTAACATGAATGTTTCAAAGAGAGGTTTAATAATGACAGGTTGAATGAGAGGAGGACTTTATCTGTACAGAGAGGGGCACTGTGGATCTCAGCTTACTTTGAAGACAGGAAGGTGGAATGGTCAGTGCTTTAGTACCAAGATAGGATCAGGAGATGGATCTTATGCACAAGACGAGCTGGAGGGAACTTGGTATGAGAAAGGAACAAGCAATGCAAGTCCATAAGTTGATTGAGGTTGAGATAAAAACTTCAGGCCAAGATTGACCTGGTACACAAGTGCAAGGAAGGAAGCAGCAGGTGCAGCGGAGCAGATGATCACCCAGGAGCTCTTCGCATTTGCCATTGGAGGTGAGGGGTAGAGGCAGAAGATAAGGAAAAACAAAGATCTGTGCATTTCACCCTGCTGGAGGGAGAGATTTAGCCTATGAGGTCTTTGTCAGGAAAGGATACTGCTGTGAGGAAATGTGTGTGTGTATTCAGGGCAGCAGAATTGAGTCCTTTCCTTCCTGAACCAACATACCGACGTCAACATTTCTAATCAGGAGGGGAAGGACCATGGCCCATCTTCAACCTATAACAAAATCCAACAGACGGAATCTTCACTGAGATCAACAGATGTGTTACAAACTAGTCTTTAAAGATTTTTCACACCTAGATGGAACAGCAAATTATCATACTTTTACTTATTTAGTAAAAAAAAATGCTTCTCTTTTCTCTTCTTAAATAGTTTAATCATTAAATGAATAATATAACTTTTGTTGCACCAGCTATCAGTTATATTTTATCCTATTCCTGTGGTTTACCTGTTGTGGTGCATCATTACATCATGCAGACTGAGGCAGAGTCAGGCTCCCTCCTGAATCTATGGTTAATTAGATATTATAATCTGTGACAAAATCAATGACAGTACCATTGGAAAAGCTTGCATTTACATCATATCATTCATAACTCCTTAATGCCACAAAACACTTTTGAAGACAGTATTACTGTCGAATCAGAATCAGGTTTAATATCATTGTCAAATGTCGTGAAATTTGTTAACTTTATGGCAGCAGTACAATGAAATACATGAAAAATAAATATAAAGAAAAAGTAAGTTACTTTAAGTATCTAGTATATAGTTAAGATAGGTAGAGCAAAAAAAAACAGAAATAAAAAAGTAAACACGAGGAAATCTGCAGATGCTGGAAATAAAAAAGTAGTGAGGTAGTGTTCATGGGTTCAGACATCAGATGGCAGAGGGGGGAGAAGCAGTTCCTGAATCATTGACGCCTCCTTCTTGATGGTAACACTGTGAAGAGGATGTGTCCTGGGTGGTGAGGATCCTTAATGATGGACGTCGTCTTCCAAAGGAACTGCTCCTTGAAGATGTCTTGGATACTACGGAGGCTACCACCCATGATGAAATGTACGACTGAAAAGTAGTCCTTGTTCCAAAGACACAAATACTATAGTAAATTTACACAAAACAAGCTCCCACAAACTGCAAGTGATGGATATGCAGATAATATATGTTACCTTTTGACTGAGGAGTAAATAATTTGCCATCTTGCATTTGATCGTTCTCTTCCTCTTCTGCAAAGCAGCGATGAGATCTTTTACAACATGCCAACTCCCCCTCTCACGGTTTCCCCAACACCTACCACCTTGTACTTCTTCCTCCCCTCCCCCCCCCCACCTTCTTACTCTGACTTCTCATCTTTTTTCTCCGCTCCTGATGAAGGGTCTCAGCCCGAAACATCGGCGGGTCACTCTCTTCCACAGACGCTGCCTGGCCTGCTGAGTTCCTCCCGCACTTTGTGTGCGAAGCCAGGCGGGTGGGTAAGATCAAGGGCTGGAGAAGAAAGGATCGTGTGCCAAGTTGAGGCTACCCTCTGGGTGGAGGAGCAACACTTTATATTCTGTCGAATATCCTCCAACCAGATGGCCTGAATATCGATTTCTCTTTCCGGTAAATAAATTCCACCCATTCCCCACTCCGACCTTCTTAACTTCTGATTACTTTCCCCTGGGTCCTCTCCTCCTTCCCTTTCTCCTGTTGTTCACACTCTGCTCCTATCAGATTCCTTCCTCTCCAGCCCTTGACCTTTCCCACCCATCATCTTCCAGCTGGCCTCCTTTCCCTCCCCACCACCTGGCATCCTTCTCAGTTCCGAAGGGTCTCAGCCCGAAACAAGGACTGTTTATTAATTTCTGTAGATGTTGCCTGACCTGCAGAGTTCCTCCAGCACTTCGTGTGCATTGATCTTAAATATCTCCCTAGATTTTCACCTTAATTCCCTGGATTAAGACTCACAGGCACGACCAGAGGTCACAGTAGTTTAAAGTTCATGCTGGCCAAACCAAGATGTTATATTAAAATGTTTAGCCAAGTCATAGAGTAGAGAAACAGGCCCTTGGGCCCACTGTTGTATGCTGGCCATTGTACACACCCATACTAGTCCCCTTCACCCACGATTGGTCCTTGGTCTTCTGGGCCCTAGTGATTCAAGTGCTTGCCTATATGTTCCTTAAATGTGAGAGTACGCAAGTTTTGAAACACAACTCATTTCCCTTTCTGGTTTGAGGGTACTCATCCAGGTCAGGTTGATAAAACTGCCACTTTTCTCTTTTACCATCCTCTCCCGATGGCCCGAATGGAAAGTGCACTACTCAGGAGTGGAACTAGTTTGAACGGTTAAAATCTTGAGTCCGCGCTGAGATACCTAATCCAAGCTGAAATGGTGACGTGATTGTTGCACTTGGCTGAGTCAAGTCAAGTCAAGTCAACTTTTATTGTCATTTCGACCATAACTGCTGGTACAGTGCATAGTAAAAATGAGACGTTTTTCAGGACCATGGTTTACATGACACAGTACAAAAAACTAGACTGAACTACGTAAAAAAAACCAACACAGAGAAAGCTACACTAGACTACAGACCTACACGGGACTGCATAAAGTGCACAAAAACAGTGCAGGCATTACAATAAATAATAAACAGGACAGTAGGGCAAGGTGTCAGTCCAGGCTTCGGGTATCGAGGAGTCTGATAGCTTGGGGGAAGAAACTATTACATAGTCTGGTCGTGAGAGCCCGAATGCTTCGGAGCCTTTTCCCAGACGGCAGGAGGGAGAAGAGATTGAATGAGGGGTGTGTGGGGTCTTTCATAATGCTGTTTCCTTTGCGGATGCAGCGTGTAGTGTAAATGTCCGTGATGGCAGGAAGAGAGACCCCGATGATCTTCTCAGCTGACCTCACTATCCGCTGCAGGGTCTTGCGATCCGAGATGGTGCAATTTCCGAACCAGGCAGTGATGCAGCTGCTCAGGATGCCAACAGCGAGTGCTATCCTACTGCGTTAGTGCATTGTGAGGAAGGGGAGAAGGTGAAGTGATGGCAGGAAAGCTTGAAAATCCTTAGTAAGAATGGAGATTCATTCTCCTAGCTAAGGAGAATCACAGGCTCAAGAATTTAAGACTGAGATGAGGAAAAATGTCTTCATTCAGAGGTTGGTGAATCTTTGGAGTTCTCTAGATCAGAGGGCTGTGGAGGTTCAGTCACTGAATTTATTCAAGACAAATTGATAAGATTTTTTTGTGACTAAGACACAGAGAGTGGTACAATAGACAATAGGTGCAGAAGTAGACCATTCGGCCCTTCGAGCCTGCACCACCATTTTGAGATCATGGCTGATCAATTACCGGTACTATCAATACCCGGTTTCTGCCTTGTCCCCATATCCCTTGATTCCCCTAACCATAAGATACTTATCTAGCTCCTTCTTGAAAGCATCCAGAGAATTGGCCTCCACTGCCTTCCGAGGCAGTGCATTCCAGACCCCCACAACTCTCTGGGAGAAGAAGTTTTTCCTTAACTCTGTCCTAAATGACCTACCCCTTATTCTCAAACCATGCCCTCTGGTACTGGACTCTCCCAGCATCAGGAACATATTTCCTGCCTCTATCTTTTCCAATCCCTTAATAATCTTATATGTTTCAATCAGATCCCCTCTCAATCTCCTTAATTCCAGTGTGTACAAGCCCAGTCTCTCTAACCTCTCTGCGTAAGACAGTCCAGACATCCCAGGAATTAACCTCGTGAATCTTCGCTGCACTTCCTCTACAGCCAGGATGTCCTTCCTTAACCCTGGAGACCAAAACTGTACACAATACTCCAGGTGTGGTCTCACCAGGGCTCTGTACAAATGCAAGAGGATTTCCTTGCTCTTGTACTCAATTCCCTTTGTAATAAAGGTCAACATTCCATTAGCCTTCTTCACTGCCTGCTGCACTTGCTCATTCACCTTCAGTGACTGATGAACAAGGACTCCTAGATTTCTTTGTATTTCTCCCTTACCTAACTCTACACCATTCAGATAATAATCTGCCTTCCTGTTCTTACTCCCAAAGTGGATAACCTCACACTTATTCACATTAAACGTCATCTGCCAAGTATCTGCCCACTCACCCAGCCTATCCAAGTCACCCTGAATTCTCCTAACATCCTCATCACATGTCACACTGCCACCCAGCTTAGTATCATCAGCAAATTTGCTGATGTTATTTTCAATGCCTTCATCCAAATCATTGACGTAAATTGTAAACAGCTGTGGTTCCAATACCGAGCCCTGTGGCACCCCACTAGTCTCACCTGCCATTCCTAGAAACACCCATTCACCGCTACCCTTTGCTTTCTATCTGCCAACCAGTTTTCTATCCATGTCAATGTCTTCCCCCCAATGCCATGAGCTTTGATTTTACCCACCAATCTCCTATGTGGGACCTTATCAAATGCCTTCTGAAAATCGAGGTACACTACATCCACTGGATCTCCCCCGTCTAACTTCCTGGTTACATCCTCGAAAAACTCCAACAGATTAGTCAAGCATGACTTACCCTTGGTAAATCCATGCTGGCTCGGCCCAATCTTATCACTGCTATCTAGATATGCCACTATTTCATCTTTAATAATGGACTCTAGCATCTTCCCCACCACCGATGTCAGGCTGACAGGTCGATAGTTCTCTGTTTTCTCCCTCCCTCCTTTCTTAAAAAGTGGGATAACATTAGCCATTCTCCAATCCTCAGGAACTGATCCTGAATCTAAGGAATCTGCAATTACCAATGCATCCACAATTTCCAGGGCCACCTCCTTTAGTACCCTAGGATGCAGACCATCTGGACCTGGGGATTTGTCAGCCTTCAGTCCCATCAGTCTACTCATCACCATTTCCTTCCTAATGTCAATCTGTTTCATTTCCTCTGTTACCCTATGTCCTTGGCCCATCCATACATCTGGGAGATTGCTTGTGTCTTCCTTAGTGAAGACAGATCTAAAGTACTTATTAAATTCTTCTGCCATTTCTCTGTTTCCCATAACAATTTCACCCAATTCATTCTTCAAGGGCCCAATATTGTTCTTAACTATCTTCTTTCTCTTCACATACCTAATAAAGCTTTTGCTATCCTCCTTTATATTCCTGGCTAGCTTGCGTTCGTACCTCATTTTTTCTCCCCGTATTGCCTTTTTAGTTAAGTTCTGTTGTTCCTTAAAAACTTCCCAATCATCTGTCCTCCCACTCACCTTAGCTCTGTCATATTTCCTTTTTTTTTAATGCTATGCAATCTCTGACTTCCCTTGTCAACCACTGTGGCCCCTTTCCCCCCTTTGAATCCTTCCTTCTCCAGGGGATGAACTGATTTTGCACCTTGTGCATTATTCCCAAGAATACCTGCCATTGCTGTTCCACTGTCTTTTCTGCTAGGATATCTGTCCAGTCAACTTTGGCCAGCTCCTCCCTCATGGCTCCATAGTTTCCCCTGTTCAACTGCAACACTGACACCTCCGAGCTGCCCTTATCCTTCACAAATTGCAGATAAAATCTTATCATATTATGATCACGACCTCCTAATGGCTCCTTTACTTCAAGATCGCTTATCAAATCCTGTTCATTACATAACACTAAATCCAGAATAGCCTTGTCCCTGGTCGGCTCTCGTACAAGCTGTTCCAAGAATGCATCCCGTAGGCACTCTACAAACTCCCTACCCTGGGGTCCAGCACCAACCTGATTCTCCCAGTCCACCTGCATGTTGAAATCCCCCATAACTACTGCGACATTACCTTTGCCACATGCCAATGTTAACTCCCTATTCAACTTGTACCCAATATCCATGCTACTGTTTGGTGGCCTGTAGACAACACCCATTAGGGTCCTTTTGCCCTTACTGTTCCTCAGTTCTATCCACACAGACTCTACTTCTCCTGATCCTATGTTCCCCCTTGCAAAGGACTGAATCTCATTCCTCACCAACAGGGCCACCCCACCCCCTCTGCCCACATTTCTGTCCCTACGATAGCACGTATACCCTTATACATTCATTTCCCAGGTCTGATCTCCCTGCAGCCATGTCTCCGTTATCCCAACAACATCATAGTTACCCATTCGCACCTGAGCTTCAAGCTCATCCGCCTTATTTCTGACACTTTGTGCATTCAGATATAGAATTTTTAGCCCATTTCTCCTCTCTCTGTTTGAATCGCTGCCTATTGTGCTTAACCCAGCTCCCCGAACTCCCATCGGGCTATTCGCCCCTAGAATTTTGTTGTCCTTCCTAAATTTACTTATTCTTTCAACACATTTAACTCCATGTTCCATCAGACCATCCCTCTGTACATGTGTCCTCCTTATCACTTGTTCCGCCTCCCCTTCCTCTACTACACACTTAATATTCCAGAACCGTGTAGTCCCCACCTGTCCTTTATTCTTCCTCTCGCTATCCTCTCTCACATTCTGGATCCCCGCCCCCTGCAAATTTAGTTTAAACCCCCCCAAGAAGCACTAGCAAACTTCCCTGCAAGAATGTTAGTACCGCTCTAGTTCAGGTATAAACCGTCCCGTCGGAACAGATCCCACCTTCCCTGGAACAAAGCCCAATTATCTAAAACCCTGAAGCCCTCCCTCCTGCACCATCCTCTCAGCCACGTACTAATCTTTATAATCCTTCTGTTCCTTGCCTCACTCGCACGTGGCACAGATAGCAATCCTGAGATTGTTACCCTGGAGGTCCTGCTCTTCAGCTTCACACCTAACTCCCTGAACTCCCTACGCAGGACCCCCTCACTCATCCTACCCACGTCATTGGTCCCTACATGGACCACAACATCTGGATTCTTGTCCTCCCTCTCGAGAATAACCTGCACCCGATCTGAGATGTCTCGGACCCCGGCACCAGGGAGGCAACATACCATCTGAGACTCCCAATCTTCCCCACAAAATCTCCTATCCGCCCCCCTGACTATAGAATCCCCTATCAATACCGCTCTCTTCTCTTCCCTCCTCCCCTTCCTAGTCACGGGTCCAACCTCAGTGCCAGAGACAGGACCACTGCAGCTTGTTCCTGGTAGGTCATCCCCACCAACAGTATCCAAAACCGTATACTTATTGTTGATGGGAACGGCCACAGGGGTGCTCTTCTCTCTCTGTCTGTTCCCCCTGCCTCTCTTGACTGTCACCCATTTGCCTACCTCCTGTCTTTTCGGTGTGACTACCTCCCGATAACTCTTATCTATCTCTGCCTCTGCCTCCCGAATGATCCGTAGTTCATCCAGCTCCTGCTCCAATTCCCTAACTCGGTCTGATAGGAGCTGCAGCTGGATGCACCTTTTGCAGGTGTAATCATCAGGGACAACTGTGTTGACCCTGACCTCCCACATACTGCATACGGAGCACACCACTGCTCTAACTGTCTCCCCCATTACCTGATCCCAGATTAGTCAGAATAAATGAAAAAAGTACCTACGGACAGACCTTACCTTTGTTACCTCAGCAAGCACGTACTCAGGCTCACTGACTTCCTCTCACCGAAGTCCTCTTGCGCCGAAGCCCGCTGAGCCAAAGCCCAGCACTCTGCTCCTGCGCACTCCGCCGCCCGCTCCTGAAAGTGGGCCGCTTTTTAAAGCCCGCGCTCGCTGCTGACGTCACCCGCGCCTGCACAGTTTTACCTTCCTCCTCAGGTACTCTCCAGGTAGGTCCGAGGGTCTCGGCCTACCTACAACAGCTGATCCTCCGATCCTCCAATCTCCAGTCGTCTGTCGATCATGAGCACTCCTTACTCCCGCTTCGCTGCCCACACCGACGCAGGAAAATGGGGCAGAGACATAATAGATTGAATAGGTTAGGACTTTATTCCTTGAAATGTAGGTAACTGAGGGGAGATTTGATAAAAGTATACAACATTATGAGGGGTATAGATGGTTATAGCCAGCTTTTTCCACTGAGGTTGGGTGGGATACAACTAAAGGTCATGGGTTAGGGGTAAAAGGTGAAAGAGGAACATGAAGGAAAACCTCTTTACTCAGAGGGTGGTGAGAGTGTGGACCAAACTGTCAGCACAAGTGGTGGATGCGAGATCAATTTCAAAATTTAATGGATGTTTTGGTAGGTGCATGAATGGTAAGGGTATTGAGGGCTATGGTCTCAGTGCAGCTCAATGGGAGTAGGCAGTTTCGGCATGGACTAGATGGGCTGAAGGGCTTGTTTCTGTGCTGTACTTTTCCATGACTCTATAATTAGTTTTGGTCTTGATGAATCAGGAGCACAGTCTATGATTCCTCTATCCGGAACAGAATATTATGAGAAAGCGCATGTTTGAGCTGAGAAGAGGCCGAAAGGGCCAGGTCTGTGAGTTCTAATTTTTAAGGCTATCTGGGCTTTCTTTTCCATCCAGATATTTAACTGCATTCAATGTCCAAAGTAAATTTTATTATCAAAGTACATATATGTCACCATATACACTCCTGAGATTTTTTTCGTGGGCAAAGTACTGGAGAGTTTAACATCGGTAGCTGAGCGAAGGGCGCTGAGTAGGCTACGGTCAATCATGGAAAACCCTGAACATCCTCTACAAAGCACCATCCAGAGACAGAGAAGCAGTTTCAGTGACAGGTTACTATCGATGCAATGCTCCTCAGACAGGATGAAGAGGTCAATACTCCCCAATGCCATTAGGCTTTACAATTCAACCGCCAGGACTTAAGAACTTTTTAAAAGCTATTATTAATGCTTTTTGAGATAGTGATTTAGATGCATATCATATTTTTTTTACTGAGTTAAGTATTGTATGTAATTAGTTTTGCTACAACAAGTGTATGGGACATTGGAAAAAAGTTGAATTTCCCCATGGGGATGAATAAAGTATCTATCTATCTATCTATCTAAACTCAGAATCAGGTTTATTATCACCGGCCTGTGTCATGAAATTTGTTACTCAATAAATCTATAGCATAATAACCGTAACAGAATTAGTGAAAGATCGCCTGACTATGGTGTTCAGTCAGAGTGCAAAAGGCAACAAACTGCAAATACAAAAAGAAGAAATAATAAATAAATAAGCAATAAATATCTAGAACACGAGATGAAGAGTCCTTGAAAGTGACTCCGTTGGTTGTGGGAACATTTCAGTGATGAGGCAAATCAAGTTGAGTGAAGTTATCCCCTCTGGTTCAAGAGCCTGATGGTTGAGGATTAATAACTGTTCCTGAACCTGGTGGTGCAAGTCCTGAGTCTGTTCTACCTTCTTCCTGATGGCAGCAACGAGAAGAGAGTATGCCTTGGGTGGTGGGGGTCCCTAATGATGGATGCTGCTCTCCTGCGATGGTGTTTCATGCAGATATGTCCACTGGTGGGAAGGACTTTACCCATGATGGACTGGGCCATATCCACTACCTTTTGTAGGATTTTCCATTCAAGGGCATTGGTGTTTCCATACCAGGCTGTGATGCAGCCAGTCAATACACTCTCCACTACACATCCATAGAAGATTGTCAAAGCTTTAGATGTCATGCTGAATCTCTGCAAACTCCTCAGGAAGTAGAGGGTTTGCTGTGTTTTCTTTGTAATTGCACCTACGTGCTGGGCCCACGACAGATCCTCCCAAATAATAACACCCCAGAATGTAAAGTTGCTGACCCTCCCCACCTCTGATCCTCCAATAACCTCATGGGCCTCTAGACTCCTCCTCCTGAAGTCAATAATCAGTTCCTTGGTCTTGTTGACATTGAGCAAAAGGTTGTTGTAGGACACCACTCAGCCGGAGTTTCTATCTCTCTCCTGTATGATGATTCATCTCCACTTTTGATTCGGCCTAAGTCAGTCCTGTCATCAGCAACTTTAAAATCAGAATCAGGTTTAACATCACCGGCATAGGTTGTGAAATTTGTTACCTTTGCAGCAGCAGTACAATGTGATACATGGTAATAGAGAGAGAAATGAAAACTGTGAATTACTGTATATTTATCATATTTATTTAATAGTTAAATTAAACAAGTAGTGCAAAAAAAAGGAAATAAAAAGGTAGTGAGGTAGTGTCCAAGGGTTCAATGTCCGTTTAGGAATCAGATGACCGAGGGGAAGAAGCTGCTCCTGAATCGTTGAGTGTGTGCCTTCTGTACCTCCTTCCTGATGGTAGCGATGAGAAGAGGGCACGTCGTAGGTGGTGGGGGTCCTTACTGATGGATGCCACCTTTCTGAGGTACTGCTTCTTGAAGATGTCCTGGATACTGCGGAGGCTGGTACCTAAGTTGCAGCTGACTAATTTTACAACTTTCTGTAGCTTCTTTTGATCCTGTGCAATGGCACCTCCCCCAGACCAAACGGTGATGTAGCCTGTCAGAATGCTCTCCACGGTACATCTACACAAATTTGCAAGTATTTCTGCTGACACACCAGATCTCTTCAGACTCCTAATGCAATATAACTGCTGTCTTGCCTCCTTTATAGTTGCATCGATATGTCAGGTCCAGGTTAGGTTCTCAGATATTATTGAACAATGGCAGTCCTCTTGAACTGAGCGATCAGCTTCTGCAGAACTAATGTTACCTTATGCGTGTCACGTTTGTGATGTACAGTACTGCTGCTGTAAAACACTAGTTTTCATTGTATTCTACCCTGCTTCTGACAATAAACGCCAAGCTGCATAAGACGCAGCACTGTCGGATCAGAACAAAATGACCAGTGCCAAGATCAGATTCGAGGTCACTGCAGGTAGCCAGCGTCCTGATGAAGGGTCTCGGCCCGAAACGTCGACTCCACGGACGCTGCCCGACCAGCAGAGTTCCTCCGGCATTTTGTTACATGTTTACAAGTTATTTTGGGGTCACGACGCAGGAGTGGCCCCCCTCTCCCCCGGCTTCTGCAAGGAAACATTCGGCCGAAGTGATGCCACAGCCATAGCGAAGACGCGAGCAGCCAGTAGCCGAGAGGGGGGAGAGAGGGGAGAGAGGGGAGAGGGGGGAGAGAGGGGAGAGGGGGGAGGGGGGGGAGAGAGGGGAGAGGGGAGAGGGGGAGAGGGGAACACTCTGACCTCTGACCCCGAACCCTCATTGTAACCACCAATGGGTTGTTCCACTACTGCCCAATAGGGGTGACGGAGTCTCATTATTCCTCAGCAGTTCCGATATTTTTCAGTAAGCCGTCAATAGAAAAAAAACAAGGGTTTAAAATTGTAAGCTGTAATCAATAAACCGGAAATCTTGGCTAAAAGAGCGGCCCCAGGTTGGGTTCTGTCTGGTCCCTCCCCTGCGGCCGAGTGGTACGTCCCCGAGTCCGTTACTTCCTGGTGGACTGTCCCACCCGACGGGGGTGGCTGTGACGTCACGGACCGTCACGGGCGGCGGGGGGAGGCGGCCGGGGGGGTTGGCGACGCGCACCGGCGAGAATGCACCGGGGAACGGCCGAGGATGCGGCGGCGGGGTGCGCGGGCGCCGCGTGAATGGGCATCCTGCGGGCCGCCCGGCTTCCGTGTCGCCCTGCGTGGGAGTGGCGGGCCCCGCGGCGGGGCAGCGCTGACAGCTGCTGGAGCCTCCGGCGGGCTGTGGGACACAGCTGTGGCCGCGCCAGCTCCGTCCGCACACGGCCGCCCTGCGCTCCCAGTCGCCGCCGGAGCGCTGGCTATGTTTCCCCTGCGTGGTGCCGCGTTTCTGGCTGTAGCTGTCCGTGCGTGGCCAACCTCTGGGCTTCTTGATGTTACCTGTTAGGCTCCCTGTGTTGCCGGGGCTTATGACTGTGTGACATGGTGTTAAACTTTTAATATCAACTGCGGCCGAGCCTTTAGCGTTGACTCTTGGTTCACCTCTTTTGTTTTTCTCTCTCTCGCTCTCTTCCTGCGTTGTATTTCGACGCCTTGGACCTAATACTGAAGGGTTATCGCTTTGTTTCTACCAGTCCCTGGTTTATCTGCAGGGTTTTCTCCTGACCCTGCATTTGCGTGTTTAATGTGTTTCCACACCTAGTGTGGGTTCGCTTGTAGGTTCTGCTGGCTGACTCCAAGGTACCCCAGCCCTGCCTGTGTGTGTCTGTCCCACTGTGTCTCTGCCCCATGGACCAGTGTGTGTGTGTGGAGCGGGAGCTGGAAAAGGTGCTACATAAGTTCCTGATGTATGGGCAACACTGCGACCGCAGCCTGGAGGAACTGCTACGTTATGTCAGTGGCCTCCGACAGGAGCTTTCCAATACAGGTGAGAACATGATGGTATCTCTATACAGCACTGATTTGCGTATTAATTGCTTATTCCAAGAATACTGTTTAAAGAACTGCACTTTCAAGCGATTTTTTGGGTATTAAATGACCTTAAGATCATCTGGAATTATGTCCCACAAAGAGTCACGCAGAAAGGAAAAGTGATGATCCAGCTAATTCTGGAACTTTTATTTTTTTTTAGCAGATGGAATTATTTGACATTGCTAAGCTGGTAACTTGTTATTTTTAATCCTGGAACCCGGAGTTAAAACCTGTTCCTATCTGGAATCTGGTAATTGTTCAATCACTTATCTTATGGGCATCACTCCAGTTCCTAACCAGTGTTTCTAAGTTGGCAGAGATCACTCGACTTGCTCTTATCCCAGCATCTAACTAATTCTACTACAGTACAAGCCTTAATTTAATCAGTGATGCCATTCATACATAGCACCATCATCTCTTGGTGCACAACTCACCAGCAACATTGCTGATAATTGAACAGGGGCAATCCCCTTCTTCTGTTTATATTCTGCAAATCAGTCATCAGTCTCCAGCTGTGGTAGTGGTTGATGTGTTGTGTATCTTTCACATTTTGCAATTCCAAGAAACTGCGAAATTGGTGGAAAAAATGGCAAGGAATTGTGGGCATATTGGTCATTGATAAGGATTGTGGTTATGGATAAAGATTATAATGCGCCCTAGACCATAAACTGACATTTCCAATCCTGTGCTCTTCACTATAAACAATTAAACACTTGTCCTTCATTTCTACTTGTCAATTTTCATTGTATTAAGTTTTTTTTTCAATAAATGGCTCTGCTATTTTGTAAAATTGAGCATTTGATTGCTTTAGAGAAGCATTTACAAATATACGTAGAATAGTGGTTAGCACAGTGCTTTACAGTACAGGCACCTGGGTTCAATTCCCACAGCAGCCTGTGAGCAGTTTTTGTACATTCTCCCTGTGGCTGCATGGATTTCTTCCCACAACCAGTGGGTAGGTTAAATTGGTCATTGTAAATTGTCCTGTGGTCAGGCGAGGATTAAATCGGGGGATTGTGGGGCAGCACAGCTCCGAGAACCAGTCAGACCTATTCCGCGCTCTATGTCAGTAAATATTTTTTTTTAAAGTTAGTCTTATGGTGCTAAATACATTCATCATCTGTGTGGGATTTACTTTCTACAGATTTCTAGGTACGACAAATCCCACAAAAACATCACATTTATAGCTCTGAGGTACTGAGTTTTTAATGTTTTGTACTGCTTTTTTAGCATGTGTAAACATTATTCTCAGTTACTGTGCAAACATGATGAGAGAGAATCTTCATAAGGAAATAAAGCAATTCATCTTAAAGTAAAATGGTATTATAAAGTGTATCCTGTTTTTAATCACATTTGTACATCACAACACCCTGCTAGTGAACTGTTCAAAACAAAATTAGACAGTTGGCATTAAGGTTTAAAGCAGATTTAACTTTGGAATTTATTTGTTAGTGTCTCATATGTGGCTTAATCACAGTTCTAAATGATGCTGAAAAATGTCAGAAGATAAATGGAAGAAGAAATAGCTGGTTCAACCCCTTATGCATGTCCCACCAGGGAAAAAATAAGATTTTGGGCTGATCTTGTACCTTGTCACTTTCCTTCATTTACTCCTCAGTCCCTTGATCCTCTCCGCATCCAGAGTAGTATTGATCCCTATCTTAAATACACTCAGCAACTCTGTCTCCAGTGTTTCTTTCCTAGACAAATGGAAACAGTTACTGGGTGGAGAAATTTATTCTTATCTCTGTCCCTAATGGCCAGTCACTAATTTTGAGCCTGTGACTCCCTTGTTTTTAACATCCAGCCAGAGGAAATGTCATTCTCCATTTACCCTGACAAGCCCCAGAAGAATTTTACAAGTGTAATCGCCCTTCTTCTTGGCGCAGGAGTACAGGACCAGTCTGCTTAATCCCTCCTCGTTTGACAGACCAGAAATAGTCTCCAGTTCTGTGAATATCTGCTGATTCTTTTGGTAAAATGTCAAATGGGTCTAGACATAGAATGAATAGTGGAAGATTGAGTCTTCAGTGAATGTGGCCACCCCCCCCCCCCAAAAAAAACTTCCATTATTGGTTTTGGACTGTTAGAATTCATATCTGCATCAAAAGTAAATATTAGTGGAAGTTCAAAAGCTAAAAGTTCTAGTTTGAATTCTGACTCTTGCTACTCCTCAGCGGCCTTGGGGTGAATGCCCTCTGTTGAAATGATATGATGAATAATGTATTCCGCAGGGGACATCGAGAAGACCTCATGCTATTTTCTGTGATTAAGTTGTGTGTCTTCTTGACCGATGACTACAATTGTTACTGGAAGTTGGTGCTGTTTTAGATTAGTGAGGCATCCTTGAATCTATTTTTAGGGGTTGCTACCAGAGAAGGTTCCTCAATTGTCCCATATTGCTCCTCCTTTTCTAGTAAACAAACACTTACATTTGTAATATTTCAATGCACAATTTCCAACCGTAGGTATGCCGTCTACTTGCCATCCAAGGTTGTCTTAATACATACAAATGAAAATGCCAGCATTGATAGAAGGAAAGAAATTGTGAATGGTTCAGGTTGAAATCCTGATGCAGAGTTCTGACCCAACATGTCAACGATTTTACTCCTATGACAGATGCTGCTTGGCCCACTGAGTTCCTCATGCCACATCCACAGTCTCTTGTGTTTTCATACTGAAATAAAAAATGTACTTAAGAGCAGAAAGCCAGCCATTAAATTCATTTTTCTTTTCTGGGCTGGACGCTTGTGTGCTTCCACAAATTTTCAAGCTTTCTCTGACATTAGATTGTGTGCGGGACTTTTATAAGGGGACCTGACCTGAACTTGTGGCTTCATTAAACACTGTTTGCTACAAACTCCTATTGCTGTGATAATGGCTTATTATCCAAATTACATCTATTAAGCTTCAAAATAACACTGTTACTCATGTAATACAAAACCTTTTGGAAAAATTAAATCGTATCATCCTGAATGCTCATAATGTAAAGTCCAACTCCCCTTAATTAACTTTGAGCATTCCGCTACATTTATAGGTATTTTATCTTGCTATTCCTCTAGAAGACGGCTGCACAGTGACCATAAAGCAGTGGGCTAAGCATGTACCTTTGAGGTACGCCAGTATTGATTGTCAGCGAGGAAGAGATGCTATTTCCAGTCTGGAAATGACATCTGAGTGGTGTCACAACAAGTCTTGCACTCAATAAGACCAGGAATCGATTGTGGACTTCAGGAAGGGGAAGTTGAGGGAGTACACACCAGTCCTCATTGAGGACTCTGCTGTTTGAAGTTCTGGGTCTCAAAACCTTTGGCGATCTATCAAACTGATAGTTACAAAGAAGGCACAACAGCGGCTATATTTCATTAGGAGCTTGAAGATAATCGGTGCGTCACAAAATTTCTACACGTATAATGCGGAGAGCATTCTAGCTGGTTGCGCGGGTGTCTGGTATGGAGGGGCCACTGCACAGGATCAGCGAAAGCTGTAGATTCAGCCAACTCCATCGTGGGCACTAACCTCCGCAGCATCAAGGACATGTTCGAAAGGCAATGCCTCAAAAAGGCAGCATCCATCATTAAAGAACCCCTACCCCACCCCCCAGTCGCCCAGGACACATCCTCATTTCATATACTACCATCAAGGAGGAGACACCAAGAGCCTGAAGGTACTTTCAACATTTCAGGAACAGCTTCTTCCCCTCCGCCATCAGAATTCTGAATGGACGATGAATCCATTAACACTATTCACTGTTTTTCCTCTCTTTTTGTATTACCTATTCAACATTTTTTATATATACTTTATAGTTTTTATTATGTATTACAATGCCCTGCTGCCACAAAGATAACACATTTCACAACACATGCCAGTGATATTAAACCTGATTCTGATGGAAGGAGCAACCTTCACCAATCCACAACATTGTCCCGAATTATCCCACTTAATATCTGTTATACTTTAGCAGATTCATTGTGTCAGTACCAAACTGATAATAGAAAGCATTGTATAAAATGACATTTGAACTGAGTGTGAATGGTCTTTACCTTCTATTGTTCTGTTTTCAAGGCCACCTTGATTCGCAGTTGTCTGCAACACTGTCTCTAGTTATGTCACAGTGTTGTAAGAAGATAAAGGACACTGTTCAGAAATTGGCATTGGATCACAAAGATATCCACGGCAGTGTCTCCAAAGTGGGGAAGGCCATCGACAGGGTAAGTACGAAGTTTTAAGGCATTTTGATACCTACCAGCAGATTAAGGAGGTGCTTCCTCGCCACTTCACAGATCAGAGGCAATCAATAAATGCTGACCTCCCAGCTGCAACAAACAAACTGAATTGTTCATTCCCGTAGTGACACAATTTCTATGTTATTATCGCTCTATTAAGCAGCTTTACCAGTTCAGTTCCTGGAGGTAAATGTTGCGTTGCCCAAGAACTGCGTACCAGCCACTGGGTCCACTGGCTCCCAGCGCATCAGCAGCGTCCTGCGTATCACAGGGTTGTCACAGTCGCACGACAGCTTTACCAGACCGCGTGGACCCACCCCAGTCGGGTTCGGTCTGATTTCGGGTCACTGCATGCTTGAGCATCTTTGACCTTCACAAACATACTGCAACACTTTTATTTTTTGTGTGACAATCAGAATAAAAAGAGAGGGAAAAGGATAGCTTGAAGGGGATAGGGTAGGAAAAGTGAAGGGCTGCAGCGGAAGGAATCTAATAGGAGAAGAGAGTGAACCATAGGAGAAAGGGAAGAAGGAAGAGATTGCCTCTTCTCACCTGTCTGGACTGAGGAGGGAAGGTGGAGGGAAAATATTTCTTACTGTAAGGAGACATTGATGTTCATGCCATCAGGTTGGAGGCTACCCAGGTGGAAAAGGTGTTGCTCCCCCACCCCGAGGGTAGCCTCGTTTTGGTGGAAGCGGGGATTAAAGTGGTTGGTCACTGGGAAATTCTGCTTCTGCCGGGTGGAGCGGAGGTGCTCAAGGAAGCAGCCCCCCAATTTACAAGGGGTCTCACCAGTGTAGAGGAGGCCACATCGGGACCACTGCGTGCAACACAGCACCCCAGCAGACCTGCAAGTGAGATGTTACCACACTTGGAGGGACTGTTTGTGGCCCTGAATGGAGGTGAGGGAGCGGGTAGCCATTCAGCCATTTGCAGGGAGGGGGGTTAGTGTAGAGCGACAAATGGATAAGGAAATCACAGAGGGAGAGATCCCCACGTAAAACAGAGATGGGGGAGAGGTAGAGATGTGTTTGGTGGAAGGATTCCTTTGCAGATGGCTGGAAGTTATGGAGAATGATTTGTTGGATCCGGAGGCCTGTGGACTGGCAGGTTAGGATAAGAGGAACTCTATCCCTATTAAGGTGGCGGGAAGACAGGGTGGGGGTGTGGATGCCCGTGAAATGGAGGAGATGTGGCTGAGGGAAGTATCAGTGGTGGAGGACACTTTTAATTCTTATTCCCATTTCCATCCAGACATGTCAGTCCAAGACCACTTCTTGGGTCACAGTGAGGCCACCCTCAGGGTGGAGAATCAACACCCTGTATTTTTGCCACAGGCAGCTGTGGAGGCCAAGTCTTTATGTATATTTAAGGCAGAGCTTGATTAATTCTTGATTGGTCAGGGCATGAAGGGATACGGGGAGAAGGCAGGAGACGGGCAGGAAGGAAAATTGGATCAGCCATGATGAAATGGCAGAGCAGATACACCTGCTCCTATATCTTAGAGTTTTCCTTTCTAATCCTGAAGAAGGGTTTCTCCCCCTGAGCGTTGACTGTTTAGTCATATTCATAGATGCTACCTAACCTGCTAAGTTCCTCAAGGAATTAAAAAATAAAGACCATAAGATAAAGGAGTAGGGCTAGGCCTGTTGACCCATCAAGCCATTCAATCATGGTTTCTCTTAAATTTTAAAATTCAGAAAATGAAGTTTTAAAGACAACTTTAAAAATTCTTTATATTTATTTTTTATTTTACCTACTGGGATGCAGCACGGAACAGGCCGTTCCAGCCTCTCAAGCCTCACCGCCCAGCAATCCCCCGATTTAATCACAGCCTAATTTACAACGACCAATTAACCTACCAACCAGTACGTCTTTGGACTGTGGGAGGAAACCGGAGCACCCGGAAGAAACCCTCACGGTCATGGGGAGAACGTACAAGCTCCTTACAGGCAGTGGTGGGAATTGGAACCCGGGTCGCTGGTACTGTAAAGTGTTGTGCTAACCACTTAACTATCATGCTGCCCCATGGTATAAAGCACATCTGCATGTTAAAACCAATTAAAGTATTAACACTGATGAAAGTGTTATCTCTTAGCTATTATCCCTCAACTATCAGGCTCCTGAACCAGAGTGGAGAACTTTAAGCATAGAGCATAGACAGCACATTACAGGCCCTTCGGCCCACAATGTTGTACCAACCATGTAACCTGCTCTAGAATCTGCCTAGAATTCCCCGACTGCATAGCCCTCTATTTTTCCAAACTCCATATACCTGTCTAAGAGTCTCTTTTAAAACAAACCCTACTGTATCCGCCTCTATCATTGTCACTGGTCGTGCATTCCATGCACCCCCCACTCTGTGTGGTAAAACTTACCTCTGGCATCCCCTCTGTACCTACTTCCAAGTCCCTTAAAACTATATCCCCTTATGTTAGCCATTTTAGCCCTGGGAAAAAGCCTCTGGCTATCCACACAGTCTAATGCCTCTCATCATCTTGTACACCTCTACCAGGTCTGCTCTCATCCTCCATCACTCGAAGCAGAAAAGGCCAAGTTCCCTCAACCTATTCTCATAAGGCACACTCTCCAATCCAGGCAACATCCTTGTAAATCTCCTCTGCACTCTATTAGTATCCACACCCTTCCTGTAGTGAGGTGACCAGAACTGAACACAGTACTCCAAGTGGGGTCTAACTATGGTATTATACAGCTGTATCGTTACCTCACAGCTCTTGAACTCAATCCCACGGTTACGAAGGCCAACACACTATACACCTTCTTAACATCACTGTCAACCTGCGCAGTCAACACTGTAACTTCACTCACCCCAACAATGAACTGATTGTGACCTATGGACTCACTTTCAAGAATTGTATAACTAATGTTCTCAGTTTTTTATTACTTTTCATTTACTATTCTTATTTTTCTTTTTTTTGTATTTGAGCAATTTGTCTTGTGCACATTGGTTATTTATTCATCTTAGTGTGCAGATTTTTCATTGATTCTACTGTGTTTCTTTCTATTTATTGTGACTGCCCACAAGAAATTAATCAGGGTGGTATATGGTGACATTGAATTGAATTGACTTTACTCCATATACACGAGGAGTAAAAATCTTTACGTTACATCTCTGTCTAAATATGCAGTTTATAGTAATTTATAATAAATACTACATACAACAGGACAGTCAATATAACATAGAAATACAGTTGTATCAGCATGAGTCTGATGGCCTGGTGGAAGAAGCTGTCCTTGGAGTTTTGTCGTGGTTTCTCGTGCCCCACAAACGACCAGGAGAAGATTCTTAGATAGATAGATACTTTATTCATCCCCATGGGGAAATTCAACTTTTTTTCCAATGTCCCATACACTTGTTGTAGCAAAACTAATTACATACAATACTTAACTCAGTAAAAAAATATGATATGCATCTAAATCACCATCTCAAAAAGCATTAATAATAGCTTTTAAAAAGTTCTTAAGTCCTGGCGGTAGAATTGTAAAGCCTAATGGCATTGGGGAGTATTGACCTCTTCATCCTGTCTGAGGAGCATTGCATCGATAGTAACCTGTCACTGAAACTGCTTCTCTGTCTCTGGATGGTGCTATGTAGAGGATGTTCAGAGTTATCCATAATTGACCGTAGCCTACTCAGCGCCCTTCGCTCAGCTACCGATGTTAAACTCTCCAGTACTTTGCCCACGACAGAGCCCGCCTTCCTTACCAGCTTATTAAGACGTGAGGCGTCCCTCTTCTTAATGCTTCCTCCCCAACACGCCACCACAAAGAAGAGGGCGCTCTCCACAACTGACCTATAGAACATCTTCAGCATCTCACTACAGACATTGAATGACGCCAACCTTCTTAGGAAGTACATTCGACTCTGTGCCTTCCTGCACAAGGCATCTGTGTTGGCAGTCCAGTCAAGCTTCTCGTCTAACTGTACTCCCAGATACTTGTAGGTCTTAACCTGCTCCACACATTCTCCATTAATGATCACTGGCTCCATATGAGGCCTAGATCTCCTAGTCCACCACCATCTCCTTGGTCTTGGTGATATTGAGACGCAGGTAGTTTGAGTTGCACCATATCACAAAGTCCTGTATCAGTTTCCTATACTCCTCCTCCTGTCCATTCCTGACACACCCCACTATGGCCGTGTCATCAGTGAACTTCTGCACATGGCAGGACTCTGAGTTATATTGGAAGTCTGATGTGTACAGGGTGAACAGGACCGGAAAGAGTACGGTTCCCTGCGGCGCCCCTGTGCTGCTGACCACCGTGTCAGACCTACAGTCTCCCAACCGCACATACTGAGGTCTAACTGTCAAGTAGTCCACTATCCAATCCACCATGTGAGAGTCTACTCCCATCTCCGTTAGTTTGTGCCTTAAGATCTTGGGCTGGATGGTGTTAAAGGCACTAGAGAAGTCAAGGAATGTAATCCTCACAGCACAACTGACCCCCTCTAGGTGAGAGAGTGATTTGTGCAGCAAATACGTGATGGCATCCTCCACTCCCACCTTCTCCTTATATGCAAACTGAAGAGGATCCTGGGCGTGCCTGGTTTGTGGCCTCAGATTCTGTATTATCAGCCGCTCCATGGTCTTCATCACGTGCGACGTCAAGGCAACAGGTCTGAAGTCATTCAACTTTACTCCATATACACGAGGAGTAAAAATCTTTACGTTACATCTCTGTCTAAATATGCAGTTTATAGTAATTTATAATAAATACTACATACAACAGGACAGTCAATATAACATAGAAATACAGTTGTATCAGCATGAGTCTGATGGCCTGGTGGAAGAAGCTGTCCTCGGAGTTTTGTCGTGGTTTCTCGTGCCCCACAAACGACCAGGAGAAGATTCTTCAAGAAGTATTAAACTTTAATTTGCAAATCAAAGCTGAGACAGTCATTGAGCTAGTCGCTGATTGCCCACCGATCCTTGGACACAGCATTCTTTATAGCAATCTCCTGGTTTAGTTGCATTAGCATATGCAATCGGTCTATAGTTGCGTATCACACGGTACATCCGCCACTATTGTTTCTACCCATTGACTTAATCATGTTCTAATCTACATCTCTTAGCTACCTCTCATTAACACACCATTGTCTTCTACATTCTTAAGATTTCGTTCTCCTACAGAATGCATAGCAAATAGCAAGTTTCAAAACTGACTACATAGTTTTGGTTACACAGCAAAATTTCAACTTTTATACTCCAATATATCCCCCCTAGAGGGTCTCACACAGAGAAAAGACTAAGAGTCTGCGCACAAAAGCCCCAATAAACTCAAGCACTTATTCCCAAATCTCAGGTTAAACTATAATTTTCTGCGCCAAGACCTCAAAGTATTCTCTCCCTGTTACCTTGGGCCGCTAAGCCAAAAACCTGTCCCTCTGTATCTGAGACGGAAAAAGACTCAGAAGCTCTTACAATCTACTCCCACATTGTCGTTTTGCTCTTGTTCATCCTGCAGGTGTTGTAGGCTGTACCGATACATTTTCGGTGTTTCTTTCTCCACTAAGCTTGCTTCAGTAATTGCCACGAGCATTGGAAATTGTTTGGTTGCAGCACGCACTACAAGAGATTTGAGACAAGGAAGAAAACAGCACAAGCACACAGCTCAACAATATAATACTGACAGTTATTGCCATTTTAGTCAGCCATGCTCCCCATCCTCCAAGTCTACTTTCCAACCAATCAAAGAACTGATGTTCAAATCCTGCATTCTGTTTGACCTCCGTCCGCAGATTCTTTAATTTATTCATTGCTCTGGTGAAAGACCCTTCTGGGCTAGTATTGTTCGGTATGAAAGTGCAGCATTGTTCTCCAAACATTACACACACACACCCCCTTTTTTCTGCCAAAAGCCAATCCAGTACCTGTCTGTTTTGCCACGCCACCCTGCTAGTTGCATCCAGCTGTTGCCCTAAGGCCTCCAGTGCATCATCGGTGTAGTTGATGAACCTCTGCTGATTATAGTATATATAGTTTATCCATTCAACATTTTTGCTTACCCCTATCACAGGTATGATAGCTTCCCAGTGAGCATCTCATGCGGTGTCAGGCATGTCACTCGATTAGTTTGCATGCGGTAACTCATCAATGCTAACGGTAAAGCATCGACCCAATTAAGTTTATTGTCTGCACAAATTTTGTTTAGTTTGGCTCTCAGGGTTCCATTAATTCTCTCTACCATGCCCTGCGACTGAGGGTGGTATACACATCCAAATCTTTGCTTTATCCTCAGCGCCTGTAGTACCAATTTGACCACTTTCTGGATAAAAGCTGAACCATTGTCTGAGCTAACTTCTGTAGGTATTCCAAACCTTGGGATCACTTCATTTGTCAGAAATTTTACCACTGTCTTTATCATGTCTACGTAATCGATCACTAGATGTTTAAATGGTCCTTCAGGTACAGGAATGTGACCTATTGGGGTTGTAATTCCCTTCCGAACATTATTCTGTGCGCATACCTCGCACTGTGACAAGACAAAGTCCACTGAAGCCTGTAAATAAGGTGATCAAAAACCATCCTTCTTTATTTGCTTTATCACTTCCCCCCTTGCACAATGGTCAATCCCATGCGCTTCTGAAATCAGAATCGTCAGTAGAGGGGTGGGTGCTACCAACAAACTGTCTTCCATGCTCCACAAGCCTTCCGGGTTCTGCTTGGCCCCCCTTCGTCTCCACATTGTCTATTCTGCCAAAGTTGCCTTACCTTGTATTTCAATTAGGTCCTCTACCACAGGTTCTGGAGTTAGGCTTACCTGTGGGGCAATGACAGCTGATGTACATCCAGACGCTTTTCTGGCTGCCTCGTCCGCAGCTTGATTTCCCTTTGTTATTACATCCTTTCCCTTTTTATGTGCCTGGCATTTTACTATAGCCAATGCTTTAGGTTTCATTATGGCTTTTATTAAGTCTAGAATTTGCTGACAATGTTGTATGGGATCTCCGCTACTTTTTTAAAAAACCTCTCTGCTTCCACACTGCCCCGAACAAATGGCATACTCCGTGAGCATATGCTGAATCAGTATAGGTGTCTACTTTCTCACCTTCCATCATTTCACACGCAGCTGTCAGGGCTTTGATTTCTGCTAGTTGGGCGGAACACGGTTGGGGACAGGACTCCATCCTAATAAGCTTATAGCTCGACTGATCCTGCTGCACTACTGAGAACCCTGCAAGATTTCCATCATAATCCCTATAACAAGAGCCATCTACGAACAGAGCCTTTTTATCTGCATCCTCTAGTGGTTCTGACCGTAAATCTGCTCTCAATTTGGCAAATCTCATCGTCTTCCCTACACAATCATGGGGTTCTCCTTCATAGCCCAAAGGGATAAAATCGGCTATATTACTGGTAGTGCATCTCTGTATAGTTATGTCAGGAAATGTCACTAGCATCTGATACGCTGCTATCCTGGCTGGCGTCAGCACAAATTTCCCTCTTTCCAGCAATTCTGCTACTTTGTGGTGTGTGTACAGAGTCACAGGATAGCCCAGGGTTACAGATGATGCCTTTCCATATGCATAGTACAGCGCCGCCAATCCCTGATAACAGGGTGGATACCCCTGAGCCACCTCATCTAGTCTCGTACTGTAGTATGCTATTGGCTGCTTTGCTTTTCCTGTGCCTGTCTCCTGTGTTTGAACCGCTGTGACATAACCCTCCTGTCGGTTGGATACATACAAACGAAAAACCTTCTTGTAGTCAGGCAAAGCTAATGCTGGTGTGACTGCAATTCCTGCTTAATAGTATTGAAAGCTATCTCCGCCTCTCCATTCCACTGTAAGCCGTTCTTCAAATTGGTATGTCCTGCTTCTTTCATTATCTTTCTCAAAGGTGCCACAATCTCAGCATATTCTCCTATCCAATCTGAGCTGTACCCTGCCATTCCCAAAAACGTCATAATCTGCCCTACAATCTGGGGTTTTGGGGCCTTAGTTATTGCCTCAATCTGATCTGGTGCTATCGCCTTCACTCCCTTGGATATTACCCTGCCTAAGTATTCCACTTGCTGCGTGCAAAATTGCAGTTTCTTTTTGGATACTTTATGTCCTCCGTGTGCCAGCTTCTCTAACAGAGTTATAGTGTCCTGCTCACACTGTTCCTCACTGTGGGAGCAAATCAACAGGTCATCCACATACTGTAACAATGTACTTTCCAATGGTATGCCCTCTAGGTCTGTCTTCAACACCTGATTAAAAACATGTGGTGAATGTTTAAAACCTTGCGGCATTCTGGTATAGGTATACTGAGCACCTCTGTAAGTAAATGCAAACAGATACTGACACTGGTCGGCTAGAGGAATGCTGAAGAAAGCTGAACACAAATCAATCACTGAAAAGTAACTTGGTTCTGATGGAACATGGACTGTTTGTTCTTTTAAGCACTCCTATTTCAAGTAACCCCTGCACTGTCGATGCTATTCCCTCTTCTGCTTCTGGTCTTAGAGGGTATTGTGGTCTCCTGGGTGGAATTGCGCCCCTTTTCAGCTTTATTTCCACCGGACTAGCTGTTTTTATTTTCCCTACGTCTGTGTCATGCTGTGACCACAGAATAGACGGCAACTCATCTAACCTTTTATCTTTCTGCTGGCCTCTTTCCTTTCCCAGCAATGGCATGTGTGGTTGGGGAGTTATTTCAACCTCTCTCACTGTCCCTACCATATCTACACTTACCATTATTTTAATGCAATTGTTGTCTTCTGATATCCACACCTCTGGCTTGATTTTCCTCCACACTGTTATGGTTTCAGCACTCTTAACTAAGGGTCCTAAGTCTTTAGACTGATATCCCTTGTTTACCAACAACGTTAGGTGGGGCGCAGCCTCCGATATCCTGTACCATTTTTCTAAAAAGGTGTTCCACTTAACTTATAAAGCTGCCCCTTGCTTTCCAATTATCACAGCCTCCCCTTCCAGGTGCTGTTGGGTACATGCCTCCAGGTGCCATCTCTCCTCTAACTCCCTGTTCTGAGTCTCATCAAAAAATCACTGTACAATGTAGCTCAGATTTGGGCATTACAGCCCTGGGTAATATAGCCTGCACGCCCTTTTTCCATTTTTATATTGTCTTTTTTCCTCCTCATTATCCCAAACTTGGACTTCTCCCTGCATGTTTACTGTTCCCGTCAACAGGGGGCACTGCTTAGGGGTTCCTTCCTCATTATAGGGAGGGGGCTTTTCTGTTTCTTTCGCATCCGGGTACGGAGCTGAAGCCAGCTTCTCACTGTACCTTCCTCTCTCTCTAACAGGCTGTTTCTCCAGCACCTTAGTGTCTTCCTCGCTTGTAATCAATATTCTACCTGTCCTCCTCAGCCTTTCTCCCTCCGTTCTGAAGAGTTTAGCACTTTCCATTTCTCGTTCTCTTTTTTGCCCTCTTTAGATTTATCTTTTGGTTTGTAATTTTTAATTAGTCCTCCATTTCTTCGCACAAACTTATATCAAATGTTCCTTCTCTTGGCCACTTTGTGACCAGGTTTTTGGTTCTCTTTTCCCATTTTTCTGAAGTTTTTGTGATCTCATATTTATTTACCGGGATTTTTTTGCTCAGAATCTCTACTGCCGTTCCTTTACCTGTCATGTTGTTCTCTCTTTTTAAGGTATTTCAGAGGTTCACAGTTCGTTTACTGGATAATATTATTTACTCTAATTCTATGCCTAGTCTATCATCTATCTACCAGCGCTTTAAACTATATATTGGACTGTCCTTGTTTCCTATTCTGTTCTGCCCGTACAGACCTCTATTCAGAGCGGTATCCACAGAACTTGCTCTTTGCACCTCGTCTATTCAGACCCTTATCTCTTAAGGCAGTATCCACGAGGATTTTCTCTATTTTCCTTTCCCTGCCCATTCAGACCTTCGTTTCATACGAAGAGGTATCCACAGGGACTTACCAACACCACATGGAATTTTTCTTAACTTATTATTTGTACTTGCCCTCACTGTAGTGTTCTTGATCAATCCTCTGAGCCTCCTGTTAACCCCCAATTCTGCCAGATTCTTTGGACCGGAGAGACCCTTCGGCAGTGGTTCCACACTTCTGAGACTCCAAGACCTCCCCAAGACCAACAGAATTCTTAGTCAAATTGTCGCAAAAAGTGCTTACCTTTTGTTTGGGTGCACCCTTAATTCTGTTAGACTTGTGGGGGTCCCTAGAGGACTGGGAAGCGTCCCCAATCTGCTGTTTCCTTTCCGCGGGTCTCTTTCCGGTCCTGCCGCGGTCGCCAATTTTGTCGTGGTTTCTCGTGCCCCACAAACGACCAGGAGACGCAGAAGATTCTTCAAGAAGTATTAAACTTTAATTTGCAAATCAAAGCTGAGACAGTCATTGAGCTAGTCGCTGATTGCCCACTGATCCTTGTACATAGCATTTTTTATAGCAATCTCCTGGTTTAGTTGCATTAGCATATCCAATCGGTCTATAGTTGCGTATCACATGTACATCCGCCACTATTGTTTCTACCCATTGACTTAATCATGTTCTATTCTACATCTCTTAGCTACCTCCCATTAACACACCATTATAATCTACATTCTTAAGATTTCGTTCTCCTACAGAATTGGATACATGCATAGCAAATAGCAAGCTTCAAAACTGACTACATAGTTTTGGTTACACAGCAAAATTTCAACTTTTATACTCCAATAGGAACCTGTTGGTCCTGGCTTTTATGCTGCAATACAGATATGTAGTTTGATAATAAATTTACTTTGAACTTTGAGTATTCTACCTGCCTTCTCCTGGGAACTGGTGTGAGACTACCTGCCTTTGCGTCAGTTTGACTGGGCCTGGGCCGGGATCCCTGCCTGTGAGTTGGGAAATCTGTGGGAGGTCACGCTTCCCTGTTGAATTCCATGACAAAAGTACAGCTGCTAATGATATAGCAACTTAAAACTAGCGCCAGTGCTGGGAGCTGGGGCTTCTGACCGCTATTTCCGACAAGGCCTGGTGTTAACACTGGCCTGGGATGAGGATCCCGTTGGGGGAAATTACCACAGTTCTGTTCCTTGGGGAAAATCTGGGGAAGGAGTGAGCAAAACCCAAATGCACAGATTACAAGGAAATCGGGCAGTAGATAGTTGCCAATTAGCACATGTTGTCCATTTGAGTTATCAGAACCCGCTCACTAGGGCACTGCTAATGGGCAGAGGGAACTCCAGTAAAATAGCATTGAGACAGCACACAATGATGGGGGGGGGGGGGGTAGAGAAAAATTGGAACAATTCAGCAAAAATTGTGCAGCAGAAAAAAATGACACAGAAAATTCAAATGAATTAATCGACATAAAAGAAATATTATTTGGGACAGCTCAGAGGGGCTGTAGAGCTGCTCCCTTGAATCGGCAGAGACGCAAAGCTCACACGTTCTTCCTGTGACTGGGTGGGTTTTCTCTGAGAGCCCCCATTTCATTCCATGGCCCTTTGGTGTGCAAAGCTAGTTTAAAGCTAGTCACTTTAAACTGTCCTTGGTGTCCAGCTGAGTATCAGAATCTGGGAGGAACTGTGGGGCTAGTATTTAAAATAAAGATGGATTCATGTAGAATTGGTGTGTATGGGTGGCTGAGCCTTTCTAGGCTGAAAGGCCTGTTTCTGTGCTACATCTCCTGAGTCTGATTCTAAAGTAATCCTCAAGCACATTTTAGAAGAGTTTACCTGCAGGTAGATGGTTTGCTTGAGTAGTTAAAATGATGCTGCGTTTACAGATCGGGCTGCGCTGTTGCCTCGCCAAATACGGTACATCAGTGCTAGCTCTGGTACCTACTCTGCACTCGTTCACTCTTCGTTGCTTTCGAAATGGTAGTTTTGCCAGTGAAGGTCGCATAGAAGGTGTTGCTTCCTTGAGTTGTTTGGCCTGTTTCTTCTATAAGATCCTGTCTTTTGTGCAGAACTTTGACACGGACGTGAGTGGAGTCGGGGTGGAAGGTGTCTGGGATCTGCATGAAAAGCAGCAGTTCCTGAGTGAGGCTGTGGTGGAGCACTTGTACAGACAAGGACTGCTGAGCGTCGCGGAGGAACTGTGCCAGGTAAGACCAGGAACTGACCTGCTCACCAGTGGGGCGGGTTGTCCAGTCATATTGATAGAACGTGGGATCTCTGGTAGGGATAGGAAGGAGAGAGGGACCAGGCACTAATCTGGGTGGACAACTCCAGCCAATGTTGCTGCCATCTTTCCTGGATTTGTCCTCTTACAAACTTGGGAGCAACTATTCAGAGGAATGTTGACGATTTCAAAGTGATGCTCTTCCAGCATCTTAGTCAAATGCCAATAATGTGATGAAAAACTGCCTGGGTGAGGGAATTGCAGCTCAGAAACCTCTTGCAACATTCATTCTCTTGCATATCCATTCCCCCAAACTGGTGGATTGCCACTGCCCTGAACTGTCCGCAGGATTCACAATAATATCTGTCTAAGAACCTCCCAAGCATTGATCACTGAGATGGGAAAAGAAAACAAGTGAATGGAATTATCTCCAAATTACACCCCATGCTTCCAGAGTTACTTGGGATGGAACTCCCTCTGGACAGCATGTCGAATGTAGCTTTGAATTATAGATTGCAGTGTTCCAAACAAGGTGGATCGTCACCTGCCATCTCGGGTGTATTTACTGGTGGGGCAATAAACACTAACCTTACCAGTCTGCCCTCATTCCATGCGAATTAATCTTTACACGACAGCAGCTGGAACTGTCGGCAAGCCCTTGTGCTATCTTGGGTTACTGCTAGGAAAAACTGTAATACAAATTTGGAAGCTCTTTTCTGAGAGGTCTGATTTTGGCAAGTCTTCTTGTAATCACTTTGAGCTGTTCAAAAAAAAAAGCGTGGAGGGCCAGGACCTTCTGAGCTGCCGTGATGGAAGCAGATCTTCTGATGATGGAGGCATGTTTACATGGTTCAAGCGTGTAGGCAACCTGAGGCTATGTGGCAAGGCATGGTTGTGTTACAGAAGTGCCAAAAAATGAAAGTGCCAACAAGAGAGTCGAAACCGCATTTGATGTATTCCCAACACGTCTCACTCGTCATCAACTGAAAGGCTCAGCTGTGCTGGCTTTATACATACTGTGGCTCTAAGAGCAGGCCAGAGTCCAGGGATACTGTGGCTGATGACTCACCTCCTGACATCAAGAACCTCTTCATCTACAAGGGATGCACTCCGTTTGCCTGGACGAGTGCAGCACCAGCAGCTGTCAAAGAGTTCGACAGCATCAGGGTAAAGTGAGCCTAACCTGGTCTAAATTCCCATCCCTCTTCCATCTGTGCACTGTGAAGGCGGTGCGTACTGTCTACAAACTGCGTTACAGTTACTCACCTAGGCTATTCCAACAGCACCTTTTAGACCAGCGACCTCTACCCCAAAGAAGAACAAATGTTTCTGGTTTGTGGGAGCGACAGCTCCTACTCTGAGTTGTACAGTACAGGCCCTTCAGCCCACAATGTTGTGTCAGCCTTTTAACCGATGACAAGATTCATGTAATCCTACTGTCCCACATAGCCCTACATGCTGTGTTCAACAATAGGTTCATCTAAGAGTGACTTCAATGTCCCTAGTTATCTGCCTCTGCCACCACCCCTGACAGTGTGGTCTATGTACTTGTCACTCTGTGTAATCTTACATTCCCCCCCCCCCCCCCCAATACTTTCTTTCCATCACCCTAAAAGTATGTCCTCTCATTTTAGCCGTTGTCACCTTGGGGAAAAGGCACTGACAGCCCACTCTTCCATGCCTCTTACCTTGTACGCCTCTGTCAAGTTGCCTCAGCCCTCTTCGCCCCAATGAGGAAAGGCCGAGCTTGCTCAACTATTCTGCAGAAGACGTACAAAATTCTGGTAAATCTCCCCTGCACCCTCCCTAAAGCTCCGCGTCCTTCCTTCAGTGCGATGCGCAGATCTGAACGTAGTACTCCACCAGTATCTGTCTAGTGTTTTTGGAGCTGCAGCTTTATTACCTCAAAACTCTTGTCATGTACCACCTTGATTTGGAAATGGACCCCTGATTCTTTAGTACTGGGTCCAAAGCTCAAAAGTTGTTCCCCAGTAGCACTGCAGGATTACCTTCAGCAGGGGGGCTACAGTAATTCACCGCCAGCTTTTCAAGGATAGTTAAGAATGACAACAAGTGATGGCCCTATCAACAGCGCCCGGATCCCATGACACTAATTTACCAGGACCTCAAAGCGAGGATAGGCTGATCCCTAATGAGAGCACACCAGCAGAGCAATCTATCGTCGTGGCAACTTGTTTCCAGGACTACTGGACCGCTAGTGCTGTTATTGAAAAATGGAAGCCTACACCCCAACCTGAGGCCAATTGGGATGTCCTGTCTGTACTGGGTCTTTTGATATAGTTTCCAGTCTCTTCACTTACTTTGTCTCTTTTCCTCCTCAAGAATTTAACCAATTCCATTGAATGCTAGCCATTTCCATCAAAAACTGTACTTCAGAATGCAACAACTTTCTTTTTTAATCCTCATTTTCATTTTAGTTTCCTTATCAGTTATCTCAAACTGCTATCCCTGGTTGCTGGCCCACTGTGAGTGAAGATGGTTTGTCCCTTGTTCATTGTCAAAACTTTAATGGTGACCACCACTGTTACTGCTCTAAATTGCCAGTCAATCAGTGGGCCAATAGCCTGTGTAAAGGATGACCAATAAATATGAGGTCTCATGTGGAACCTTTTATACCACTGACATACTGTGAGGTGCCCGGAACTGAAACCACATTGAAGTCGAGACGAATTCAGCACACAACAATTGTAACCGCTTGCCCTTTTCCGATCCATCTTTATATTGTACTACAGCTTGGTACCAAATAATTGTATTATTTTGCATATTTCCTCTAAAACGCAGAAATTTAAATGCTGTATTTCCTTGTGTGTGTTGATCACTGTGTACTAAACTTGTGGCTAATCCCATTTTCCATCTTTTCCCAGGAATCCGGAATATGTATTGAGCTCTGTCAGAAGGAACCCTTTCTGGAGTTGAACAGGATCCTGGAGGCACTACGGGTGCGAGATTTGAGGCCAGCACTGGAGTAAGTCTTGGTATAAATTTCCCTTCCCATGTCTGGGAGCTCTTGCTGGGAATTTCTGGCTGTCAGCAACCGGGACGGTTTCATTTACTGGAACCGTGGTGTGAAGTACAGGTATTGGGACCTTCTCTTTCAAGATGAACAGTGGTTAACTGATCAGTTTAAAAAGTGTGTCAGTGAAAATGTTCTTTTCCTTATCTCTGGACTGTGGGTATTTCTAGCAATGCCAGCAAGGAATTCCTTTTCCCATCTGTTGATCAGAGGATGATGGTGGGCCCTCAACTATGAGCCCCTGCTGTCTTTCTGGAGAAAGTTCCAGGAATTGGGAACCTGCAGTGATAAAGGAATGGTGATGCACAGTTTTTCCAAGTCAGGATGGTGTAAGGGAGGGCCAGGAGACCATCAGCGAAAGGACTTGTTTGCATCAGTTCCTCAAGGTTGATTCAACAAAGACTTCTATACATTTCTGGGGCATGGAAAAGTTTATATAAAATGTGAATAAACCATTTTCATTCCTTATTCTTAATCGGCCTCTTTGACATTTCTTCATTTTAGGAATGAATGGTGATGCTCCCTCTCTACATAAGAAATAGGAGCAGAATTAGGCCATTTGGCCCATCGAGTCTGCCCCACCATTCCATCATGGCTGATCTATTTCCTTCTCAGTCTCAATCTCCTGCCTTCTCCCTGTATCCCTTCACACCCTGACTAATCAATAATTTATTAACCTCTCCCAATGACCTGGCCTCCACAGCCACTGGTCGCGAGTTCCTCGGATTCACCACCTTCTGGCTAAAGAAATTTCCCCCTCACCTCTGTTCTGAAGGGATATCCCTCTATTCTGACACTGTGTCCTCTGATTTTAGACTCCCCTGCTATTGGAAATGTACTACTTTCATGTTGACACCAACATGTTTGGGTTCTAGGTATCCTACCTCCATTAAGTGTCTGGTCCAGCATCTGCACTGCTTCTTCAGGTTTATCCATATTGACCGCAGCCTGACACAGGTTCTGAGAAGCCCTGTCCTCTCAGTCTGCCACTAGGATGCTGCTTTGTAAGCATTTGACTCCTCTACTCCAAAACTACGTCACTTGGTTATTGAGCTGCAGTATGCAGGCGAGGCTCGGGATTGTACAGTCGGTCCTCCTTATCCGCGAATTCCGCATGCACAAATTCAACCAACCGCGAATCGCGAAAACCCGCAAGTGCTCTTCCAGCACTTGTTGTTCGAGCGTGTGCAAACATTTTTTTCTTGTCTTTATTCCCTAGGCAATGCAGTATAACAACTATTTTACATAGCGTTTACATTGTATTAGGTATTATAAGTAATCTAGAGATGATTTAAAGTATACAGGAGGATGTGTGTGCATTATTGTGGATCGGGATTTTAAAAAATCGGAAGTTCTCTTACTAAGTAAGTCAGAACAGGTACATCCGGTATCATTTAGCGTTGGTTAGTCAAACATTTGCATTTGTATATAGTATATATTTTATCTTTCTATGCATGTAAAACACTTAAGAACGTATGTTTCAGCGTCGGGCTCGGGAGCGGAAGTTCTCGGGACAGATCGCTCCCGAGTGCGCTTTCCACCGCGCCGGGTTGATGTGGAGGATCAAAAACCCAAAACCCAATAATTAAACCACTGCAACACACACAAAATGCTGGTGGAACACAGCAGGCCAGGCAGCATCTACAGGGAGAAGCGCTGTCGACGTTTCGGGCCGAGACCCTTCGTCAGGACTCACTGTGTTGCTTAGTAATAATTGTAGCTTTCATCGGGGCAGAGCCTTTCTCACTTTATCCTTTAAAATTGTTCCGATCGTTGACCGACTGTAGCCTAACGTTTTTCCGATGACCGATGGCGTTTCACCTCTTTCCGATCGCTTTATTATTTACACTTTATTTTCAATCGCGTTCGTGAATATTTTCACGAACAGAAACGCTGCGGTTTCAGATCTCTGACGCCGGGTCTTAATGTCCACAACACTGAGACAGGTTAAATAAGGTCTGGGGTTCCGCTGGGTCCTAAGGTCCACCGCATTCGGACAGGTTGAATAAGGGACTTGAGCATCTGCGAATTTTGGTATCCGCGGATAAGGAGGGCCGACTGTATGTACTGAGAGGCTAAGCTTCATGTCTCCTTTTGTTAAAACCCCAGCTCTCTTTCCCCTCTTCACGAACCAATAACCAGCTGGGCTGTGTAAACAGCTCCCTTCCAGGACCATTGCAGTGAGAATATTGCAGAAAGTCGTGGTTTGAATGTGTTGGTGATAGTTGGAGAAATGTAAATGTTTTGTTTAATATTGTTGATAATATGACTGGAGTGCCAGTACTGGCAGTGTTTAACTGTATTACCATGACAGGATCTTACTCCTACAATATTTTGGTGGTCAGTTGAAAATTAACATGATAACATGTAGAATGCCATTGCTGGCCAGCACTTCCTTGAACTGCAATCGACCACGTCTGCTTGTTCTGTTGCTGGCTGGCAATTGATGATGAGATGGTGATGTTGAATGAACAGGGACAATTGCAGTTTCTGTCTCTGGCCTTAAGCTCCAGGGATCACTTTTCCATTACCACTCAATCTGCATTTTCAGAGATTATGAAACGCGTTGTGGCCTTGGTCAGGGCCTTGGACTTTCAGCACGGTGGTACAGTAGCTAGTGTTGCTGCTTCTCAGCTTGGCTTCGATTCTGACCCTGGGTGTTGTAGCTGCAGGGTTTGCATGTTTCCTCTGTGACCGTTTCGGTTTCCTGTGTGTGCTGTAGGCTTCCACCCACATCTAAAAGACATATCTTTAGGTCAATTGGTTACTGTAAGTTGCCCTATAGGTTAATGATTTTTTTAAAAAGTCAAATGGGAGCCAATGGGCACGTGAGAAAGAATGAGTTACTGGGATGTAAGGAGAAGGTGGATGGATCCTTGGAAGCCAGATGGGCTGAATGTTCCAAGGATAGAGGAGAATCCTTCAACTTGGCTGCTCACAGTTATGTATTTCCTTCATCTACTACATACCACATAACTGCTGTGATGCTAATCAATTGGTATGCTATCCTACTCCCAGTGCAGCGAGACTGTCCCATCACTGAAACCCTCTTCTCAATCCACCTTGCTTCCAATTTAGTACATTTTGTACTAAAGAGGAACCATTCTACAGAACAGATGGAAGCTTCAACATTTGTGACCTCTGTTATTGAGCGGCAGGACACAGGCAAGGCTTGTGATTGTATATACTGGGAGGCTGAACTTCAAGTCTTATACTAACATTTAGGAGCAAAATTAGGCCATTTGGCCCATCAAGTCTGCTCCACCATTTCATCACGGCTGATCCAGATTTCCTCTCAGCCTTCTCCCCGTATCCCTTCATGCCCTGTCCATTCAAGAATCTATCAATCTCTGCCTTAACTATACATAGAGACTTGGCCTCCAAGTGCTGCTTGTGGTAAAGAATTCCACAGTTTCACCACTCTGGCTAAAGTCTTCATTGAGAATGTCATTGGAAAAGTAAAGTTGCTCCCACTGTCAGCAAGGTGGACCTTGCTATCTCCAGTCTGTCGGCACATCTTCTGACGAGTTGAAGGAAGGTGTACCGCGGGCTCGACACTGCTAGCAGCAGTGATTCCTTGCCCCCTCACTTGTACCTGAGATTTGGAAAACTTGCAGCAACGCTTCAGGGCCCTGGAGGAGCACCAGCAATGTTGCTTGCAAAATCCAGCAGCACGTTGAGCAAGCTAATGTCAGTGCCCGGGGTCATGACAACGTCCCCAGTGTTGAAATCCTAATTAGACTCAGCCAGGTCTGTTGAGAAGGCCGCATCATTTGGATAGCCAATGCCAAGCTCCTGAAATGGACTCTCTGTTCTGAGCTCTCTGAAGGGAAGAAATTACCAAGAGTATTCAGGTGAGGTTACAGATTCCAGTATGTTCATTGGAAAACACATAACATCCTCAGCAACTTGTGGGAATTCCTGGCCAGTGACAGCTCATAATAGGAAAGGCACACCCATTGAAGAGTTTCCATGAACTTGCAGCGACCCACCCAACAGTCTGCAAATCCCATATTAGCCTCATCAGTCACCTCAGATCAGAGTGGAAGCAAAGTGTTTCTGACCCTGAGGGAGAGCTCCTCGTGGCACTTCCTTGTGGGAATGTATTCGATCACCCTGATAAGTTGTTTGCCTTTACACATGTGCAGTTAAAGTGATCTGATCTTGTTTCTTTTTGTAAGACTGACGTTGCGTTTAATTGGTCTGTTTTATTTTGATATAGACTCACTTTCAAGGATTCTTTATCTCATGTTCACAATGTTTAATGCTTATCATTCACAAATATTTATTTTTTTCATTTGTATTTGCACAGTTTGTCTTTTGCAGACTGGTTGTCAGCCGTGTTGACTGTGGTCTTTCCTTAATTCTATTACAGTTACTGGATCTACTGAGTATGTCTGCAAGAAAACAAATCTCAGGGTTGTATGTAGTGATTTACATGTACTTTGATAATAAATTTACTTTGAACTTTGAAGTAAGTGAAAAACTTAAAGGGAATTTCAAAAACTTACGCAACAGCACCACCAATTGGTTGGAAGGGAAACTGCACAAAGCAGACAGTTCATTGGGATATCTATTCTAAATGTTTATATAGAGGCCTGAAGTTAATTATTACTGAAGGTTGATAAAGGACTTGTAATAAAAGATGAAAAAAATATCTTTTTTCACAGAGTCTTACTTCAGTGGTTGGTAAGTTGATGGAAAAGATCCTGAGAGGCAGGATTTATGAACATTTGGTGAGGCATAATATGGTTAGGAATAGTCAGCATGGCTTTGTCAAAGGCAGGTTGTGCCTCACAAGTCTGACTGAATTTTTTGAGGATGTGACTAAACACATTGATGAAGGAAGAGCAGTAGATGTAGTGTATATGGATTTCAGCAAGGCATTTGACAAGGTACCCCATGCAAGGCTTATTGAGAAAGTAAGGAGGCATGGGATCCAAGGGGACATTGCTTTGTGGATCCAGAACTGGCTTGCCCACAGAAGGCAAAGAGTGGTTGTAGACAGGTCATATTCTGCTTGGAGGTCGGTGACCAGTGGTGTGCCTCGGGGATCTGTTCTGGGACCCTTACTCTTCGTGATTTTTATAAATGACCTGGATGAGGAAGTGGAAGGATGGGTTAGTAAATTTGTTGATGACACAAAGGTTGGAGGTGTTGTGGATAGTGTGGAGGGCTGTCAGAGGTTACAGCGGGACAGTGATAGGGTGCAAAACTGGGCTGAGAAGTGGCAGATGGAGTTCAACCCAGATAAGTGTGAGGTGGTTCATTTTGGTAAGTCAAATATGATGGCAGAATATAGTATTAATGGTAAGACTCTTGGCAGTGTGGAGGATCAGAGGGATCTTGGGATCCAAGTCCATAGGACATTCAACGCTGTTGTGCAGTTTGACTCTGTGGTTAAGAAAGCATACAGTGCATTGGCCTTCAACAACCGTGGGATTGAGTTTAAGACCTGAGAGGTAATGTTGCAGCTATATAGGACCCTGGTCAGACCCCACTTGGAGTACTGTGCTCAGTTCTGGTCACCTCACTACAGGAAGGATGTGGAAACCATAGAAAGGGTACAGAGGAGATTTACAAGGATGTTGCCTGGATTGGGGGGCATGAGAATAGCTTGACTGAACTTGGCCTTTTCTCCTTGGAGGATGAGAGGTGACCTGATAGAGGTGTATAAGGAAGAATAAGGCAAGAACAGGAGAACAGATTATTATCTGAATGGTGGCCAATTAGGAAAAGGAGAGGTGCAAAGAGACCTGGGTGTCATTGTACACCAGTCATTGAAAGTGGGCATGCAGGTACAGCAGGCAGTGAAAAAGGCCAATGGTGTGTTGGCATTCATAGCAAGAGGATTCGAGTACAGGAGCAGGGAGGTTCTACTGCAGTTGTACAAGGCCTTGGTGAGACCGCACCTAGAATATTGTGTGCAGTTTTGGTCCCCTAATCTGAGGAAAGACATTCTTGCCATAGAGGGAGTACAGAGAAGATTCACCAGATTGATTGATTGATTCCTGGGATGGCAGGACTTTCATATGAAGAAAGACTGGATCGACTGGGCTTATACTCGCTGGAATTTAGAAGATTGAGGGGAGATCTTATTGAAACGTATAAAATTCTAAAGGGATTGGACAGGCTAGATGCAGGAAGATTGTTCCCGATGTTGGGGAAGTCCAGAACGAGTGGTCACAGTTTAAGATTAAATGGGAAGCCTTTTAGGACCGAGATGAGGAGAAACTTCTTCACACAGAGAGTGGTGAATCTGTGGAATTCTCCGCCACAGGAAACAGTTGAGACCAGTTCATTGGCTATATTTAAGAGGGAGTTAGATATGGCCCTTGTGGCTAAAGGGATCAGGGGGTATGGAAAGAAAGCAGATACAGGGTTCTGAGTTGGATAATCAGCCATGATCATACTTAATGGCGATGCAGGCTCGAAGGGCTGAATGGCTTATTCCTGCACCTATTTTCTATGTTTCTATAAGATGATGAGAGGCATTGATCGTGTGGATAGTCAGAGGCTTTTTCCCAGGGCTGAAATGGCTAGCATGAGAGGGCACGGTTTTAAGCTGCTTGGAAGTAGGTACAGAGGAGATGTCAGGGGTAAGTTTTTACACAGAGTGGTGAGTGCGTGGAATGGGCTGCCGGTGACATTGGCGGAGGCGGATACAATAGGGTCTTTTAAGAGACTCCTGGATAGGTACATGGAGCTTAGAAAAATAGAGGGCTGTGGGTAACCCTAGGTAATTTCTAAGGTAAGGACATGTTCGGCACAGCTTTGTGGGTTGAAGGGCCTGTATTGTGCTGTAGGTTTCTATGTTTTTATGTAATCCCTATAGCCTTTGATATAATTGACTATATGATCTGACCATATGAATGGACACTGGGTATATGAGTTGGAATGTTCTGTTGAAGTTGCACAAGATGTTGGTGAGGCCAAATTTGGAGTATTTTGTGCAGTTCTGAGCACCTACCTACAGGAAGGATATCAGTAAGTTTGAAAGTGTGCAGAGGAAACATACAAGGAGGTTTCGCGGACTTGAGAAAATTTATTGGGATGCCACTGGGACTTGAGGATCTGGGTGATGGGAAAGGATGGATAAGTTGGAACTTTATTCACTGGAGTACAGCAGAATGAGGGGAGATCTTTTTGAGGTCTCCAGACTTCTTCGGAGTGCAGAATGGTAAATGCAGGCAGGCTTATTCCCCTCTGTGTGGGTGAGACTCAAACTAGAGGTCATGGGTTTGGGGTGAAAGGTGAAATGTTTAAAAGGAACCTGAGGGCAACTTCTTCACTCAGAGGGTGGTGCAGGTGTGGAGCGAGCTGCCGGTGGGTGTGGATTCAATTTCAACATTTAAGAGAAATTTGGATGGTACATGGATGAGAGAGGTTTAGAGAGCTCTGGTCCACAAGCACGTGCACTAGGTGGACCAGAGGGCCTGTTTCTCTGTTGTTGTGCTCTGACACTGTTTTTAACTCTCCCCAGTGCCTTGTTTCTTGTTGTGCCGTTCAGTGAGACTGGCCTTGTCACTTCCACCTGCACACTCTGATTACTGCATGTTCCCTCCCTACTACATGAATTGCAGTTTCTTCTGGTTAACTATGCAAATACTTTATCTATTTCATTACGTCTTGTATTCATCTAAATTGTTTGCAGCTTTGACGACCTGTTTGATCCCGTCATCTGTAGTCCTAATTTGCACCTACAGATTGTGCATTCTTTTAAATGCCACTGACTCTCCTTTCCCGTGCACACTGCTGACCTGTTCATTCTTAAAGTACGTATATGTCACCTTCTACAACCCTGAGATTTGTTTGCTTGTGAGCATACTCAGCAAATCTATAGAAGAGTAACTGTAACAGGATCAGTGAAAGATCGACCAGATTGCAGAAAACAATGAACTGTGCAAATATAAATATCAATAAATAACAAGAACATGTGATAAAGAATCGTTAAAAGTGAGGTCGTTGATTGTGGGAACATTTCAATGATGGGGCAAGTGAGTGCAGATATCCCCTTTGTATAAAACAGCCTGATGGTTGCTGGGTAGTAACTGTTCTTGAATCTGTGGTGCGAGTCCTGAGGCTCTTGTACCTTCTTCCTGATGGCAGCAGTGTGAAGAGGGCATGGCCTGGGTGGTGGGGATCTGTGATGATGGATGCTGCTTTCCCGCAACAGCATTTCGTGTAGATGTGCTCAGTAGATAGGGGTGCTTTACCCATGGTGGACGGCTGAGGAGGCAGACGTTGAGGAGAGAAGGGGAACTCATCGTGATGAGAGCTTAACGTGCTGACTGATCGCCATGCGGATTGGGAAACCAGGGTGACACCAGCGATCGGCACCCAATGGCTGCATCTACCAGCAATTTTGACTGGAGGAACTGGGACCCAACACGTGGTCAGGGTGGCTCTGAAGGATCTCAGTAAGAGAAACCCCTTCAACAGGGACCACCGTTCTCAAGGTCCTGCTCGAGTACTGCAAGTTCGAGGCAGAGGAAATCTATTGCATTCAAGACTTCAGAGGTTTTTTTCAACATAACCTTCAAGTGTGTGGCAGGATAGCAGATGTTCCTGCAGGCTTTTCAACAACTATTGAAGGCGCAGCTACTTGTCACCATCCCCCCCCCCCCCCCCCCCCCCAGAAGAAACCTGATCACACCGCACATGTTCAACCCCACATGTGCCCATTGTTACTTGCCCGGGCCAGATCGGAAAGGTCAGGGTGTCGGGACCGGAAGCAAGGCAAAGGGTCAGTTCTGCTCGCTGCTGTGCAACGTTTACTCCGCTCTGCGCTGAACTGAGGCTGTGGCCTGCTCCACCTGCAGTGATGCCTGGCTTCCTGTCTTTCAGAAAACTTCTAAAGCTACTTGCTTACTCTTATTGTTTGCACGATTTGTTTTTCTTCCCCTCTCTGCACATTTGATGTTTGACGACCTTTTTAATGGGTTCTTCTGCGCTTTCTTTGTTTTGTGGCTGCCTGTAAGGAGACAAACTTCAAGGCTGTATAATGTATACATATTGTGATAATAAATGTACTTTGAACTTCGAGGGCACAGGAACCTGTGTGAATATCAAAGATATGTTCAGGAACTTGACAAGTAAGCACCAGATGAAGTTTAAGTTGAGCGTGGATTCAAATGGCTCCATCATCCACTGGCCCTCAGCCTTCATCATCAGAGGTAACCATGGTTACGTGGAGTTACAGCAGAGCCTGGGCTGACCAGCATACGCCAAGTCTGGACACGTGGCAATTCAGTGCAGTAATCTGCAAGAACTGCAGACAGGAAGGCCTCCAGACTGCCAGGAAAGCAAATATTGTGACCTCTGTGGAGAGGCAGGTCACCTCCAGAAAGCCTGACCAAAACGTGCTGGCACGTACCCGCCGGCAATAAGAGGGAGAGCTGGCACTGGGAATGCACAGACAAATGCCTTGGGCCTACCACCAGCGCAAAGACCACGGCCCTCACCGAAAAAGAGACAGACTCAAACTCCTATCCGCCCCTCCACAGCGAGGAGGAGTCCATGGTGTAGGGCAGAGCAGAGGGACAAGAGGAGGAATGGTGGTGGGTGAAGAAGAAGAATTTCCAGAGGGCGCCATCCAAAAGACAATGGGTTTTGGATGGCACCTTCCTTATGAGAATAAAAGGAACGGGAAGAAAAGGGCAGGGCAGCAAACAGGTGACAGCAACCTCTTCCCATCAGGATGAAGCAAGCGTGGGAAACTGGCACTAAACACCGGAGGAAAACGTGGAAAGGAGCCAACAGGCACTTGCGGATGGAGAAGGAATTCCACCGACCAAACCCCAGCCACTGGAGACCAGGGGCAGCACACAAGCCTCCATTTCCAGGAGACTCAGATCAGCCAGTCAAAACCAGGGAGTTGTACAGAGGCCACTGGCCCCCATCTCCGGGAGACTGAGAGCAGCACAGGAGCCATCCCTTCCCTCCCAGCTCTGGGAATCCACGAGTAGACATGCGTCAGATCAGAGAGGTGGAGGGTGCAGATCGACCAGAGGAGGAGCAGTGTCCAACGACGTCCCTCTTTCCCCCATCAGCATCGCCACGTCCAGAGGAGGATCACCCTCAATACGGACCATCAGACCTCCACAACTACTGGAGGAGGCCTCGATGAGGGGCCCCGTGGTTTTTTGTGTGGTCGGTGGGCAATGATTGTTGCACTTCCAGCCTGGGCACCCTGCTACAAGGAAGCAACTTCTCCAATCAGCCAAGTCAGAGAGGAGGTTGCTGTGTGCGTCCTCGTGGCAGATGAAACCCTCGACTCCAGCTCATTGAGGTGTATAATTCAGCCGCGCGGAGCGAGCGCCAGGCCACTATCGAGCAGTCCCCACCGCTGCTGACAGTGTCACAGCTGGTAGTTCTGGCCACTGACTTCAATGGCTGGATGATCTGATAGTGTAGACAGCACCTCCAGATCCCTGATGGAAGTGGTTAAAACAGCCAAGCTGTGTGATACCTTCAGCAGCCTCAACCACCTGGTTCCGACCGGCTGGTTCAGTCCGTTCCTGGACTAGTTTCCTGTTCGTGTTAGAGCCTATCGTGGTCAGATCCACCAGCGTCACACACCAGTGTTCTTCTCTGACCACTGCCTGAGTCTCCTGTCACCTGTGGGAGGACCAGAAGGCAGGCAGGCAGGGGGATGTGGAAGCTGACTATCTAGCTGCTGACCCCCGGGAACGTTGAGGAACTAGAGAATTAGCATTGTATTTTAGATGCTCTGTTTCTCAGTGGACACCTCTACCCCACAACCCTCGAGAGCCACGGTTTCCTTCGACCGGAATGTTGTGCATTGTCGCTGTTGGCAGAGTTCAGATACTTTTTAATGGATAATCCTCTCTACATCTCGCCCCTAGCCACCCTTTTAACAGTGGCCTTAAATCCCAAGCAACACATACAAATTGCTGGAGGAACTCGGTAGGTAAGGCAGCATCCTTGGAAAAGAGTAAACGGTCGATGCTTCGGGCCAAGAGGTGCCTCTGGGACTGAAAAGGAAGGGGGAAGGTGCTAGAATAAGAAGGTGGGGAGGAGGATAGGTGAAAGGTGAAGCCAGGTGGGTGGGGAAGGTAAAGGGCTGGAGAAGAAGGAATCTGATAAGAGAGGAGAGTGGACCGTAGGTGAAAGAGGAGGGAGAGGGGACCCAGGGAGGTGATAGGCAGGTGAGAAGTTAGAGTGGGGAGTAGAGGAAGTGGGGGAGGGGGAGGAATGTATTTACTGGAAGGAAAAATCAATATGCAATCAGATTGGAGGCTTGTGTATATAAATAATAAATAAGAAAAGGGCCCAGCAGAGGCACACCACCAGTCACAGGCCTTCAGTCCAAGAAACCACCTCCGACCGTCACTCTGAATTTACTACCAAGCCAGCAATTATAAATCCAGTTAGCTACCTCTCCTTAATTCCCTTGCAACCTAACCTATCGGCTGTAGAGAAAATCTGCAGATGCTGGAAATCCGAGCAACGCACACAAGACACTGGAGGAGCTCAACAGGCCATGCAGCATCTACGGGGGGAAAAGTACAGTCGATGTTTCAGCCCAAAGAGTCACTTGTATTTTTTTTTTCTATAGTTGCTGCCTGACCTGCTGAGTTCCTCCAGCATTTTGTGTTTTGACCAGACCAGCCTGCTGTGTGGGGCCTTGTCAGAGGCATTTATGTCCAGTTTCTTTCAAATGCTTGTCAACAGTGCCATCAGTGTCATTTTGCATTTCCCCTCCCCCTCCCACTTTCAAATCGCTTACTATCTTTCCTTTCGGTTAGTCCTGACGAAGGGTCTCGGCCCGAAATGTCGACAGTGCTTCTCCCTATAGATGCTGCCTGGCCTGCTGTGTTCCACCAGCATTTTGTGTGTGTTGCTTGAATTTCCAGCATCTGCAGATTTCCTCGTGAGTGTGATAAGCTGTTTTCTTTGTTTGAGTCTGATTTGAATGCTTTGTTTCTGTCACCTAGATGGGCCATGGCAAACCGGGAGAGACTGCTGGCTTTGAACAGCACACTGGAGTTCAAACTGCACAGGCTGTATTTCATTAGCCTACTGACTGGAGGCATCATCAACCAAATTGAGGCACTGGAATATGCCAAGAACTTTCAGCCCTTTGCACAGCAACATCAAAGAGGTCAGACCAGATGGGTTTGGTCAATTGTTTAAAAGGCTGCTTCAAATTAAAAGCTAAGTAACAAGCTTATAGTGGCTATGATTGAATAAACCTGTCAATCATACCAATAAACTAATGCGCTTTATTAATTCTGTTACTTTTTTTAACTTTTCTCCTCCTCTTCTCCAAACATTGATATTGTTAGTTTTAGGAGAGTATTTTACCATGCTTTTAAAATAATTTCCTGGATGTACAAAGGGCACCTTCTCCAATGCGCCTTCCAGATGCTAAAACCCAACAATGAGGCCATTCAGTTGTTTTTTTTCCCTTTTCTCCCCTCCTGTTTGAATAAGTGACTTCCATGAGAGGTTGCACCGTAGCCTTAAGGAGCAGGTAGATTCTCCATCACCCAAAGCTGAAGTACCTGTCACTCGTCCTGTGGTCCAGTTCCCTCTCGACTGAGATTGGCTAATGGAGCAGAACAGGATCTTCCTTCCTTGATCACTCATGAATGATTCTCTGTGTATCCTCCCTCTGGCATTGTCCATTCTGCTTGGGCGTTTAATAAGAATACCAAAATACTCAGGAGCATTCAGCGTCCAAATATTTAAAGGTTTCAAGATGTTTAAGGCACTGAAGTAAAAGAGAGTCACTTACCATAATGTAACAACCCATAATAAAACTTATCCATGCAGTGAAGTAAATTCAGAACCAGTGACCATAAGAGATCGGAGCAGTATTAGACCATTTGGCCTATTGAGTCTACCTCGCCATTTCATCATGGCTGATCCATTTTCCCTTTCAACTCCATTCTGCCTTCTCCCTATAACCCTTCACATCCTGACTAATCAAAAACCTAACAACCTCCACCTTAAATACACCCAATGACCTGGCCTCCATAGCTGCCCGTGGCAATGAATTCCACATATTCATCACCCTATGGCTAAAGAAATTCCTCCTCATCTCTGTTCTAAATAGATGTCCCTCTATTCTGAGGCTGTGTCCTCTGGTCCTAGACCCAGCCATTATAGGAAACATGCTCTCCACATCCACCCTATCTAGGTGTTTCAACATACGTTAGATTTCAATGGGATTTCCCCCTTCATTCATCTAAATCCCAGCAAGTACAGGCTCAGGGCATCAAATGCCCCTTTCATTCCTGGAATAATTCTTCTTAAGCTCCCTTGAGCTCTCCCTGAGGTCAGCACATCCTTTCTTAGATAAGGGGCTTGAAACTGCTCACAGTACTCCACGTGAGGCCTCACCAGTGCCTTATAAAGCCTCAGCATTACATACATACTTTTATATTCTAGTCCTCTGAAAATGAATTCTAGCATTGCATTTTCCTTCCTCACCATCAACTCAACCTGCAAATCAACCTTTCGGGATTCCTGCACAAGGGCTCCCAAGTCCCTTCGCAACTTGGATTTTTGAATTTTCTACCCACTTTGAAAATAGTCTACACTTTTATTCCTCCTACCAAAGAGCATGACTGCACACTTCCCCACACTGTATTCCATCTACTGCTGCTTTGCCCATTCTCCTAGTCTCAGTCCTTCTGCCACCTCCCTGGTTCCTCAACACTGCCTGCCCCTCCACCTATCTTCATATCGTCCGCAAACTTGGCAACAAAGCCTTCGATTATTCCATTAAACTTGAGAGTACCTGATGGAGTAAGTCCACTTGTTTAAAAAAAACACATAACCATCTCTACTAGCAGTCTCCAAAACCATTAGTATATCTACAGAATAACGCAAACTTTAATAATAATTCTACATTTACCCCTGTCACAACTAGTTAAGATTCCCTGAGCTTTGCTTATGGATACCCTGTAAGCAGATTTCAACCAGACTTGTACTGGTTTCCCAACATTTGTGTTGACACCCTACCTCATTACAGCTGTCCTTCCCTGTTGTGGTTCTGGTCTATATTAAGGGTTGTGTTTTGTTTGTAGTATCATAACAAAGCAACCCTGGAAAATCTGGTTTCCTCTGGGTGTTTCTGCATTCTATGTTAAATGCATGTTGTTATATGCACAGATGTTACCTGTACATAAGGATTATTTAGATTGTATTATATATGTTGTCGATTGATTTACTGTGACGTGGGGGCCATTTAGCCCTCGAGTTGATGGTGGAAGAGCAATCCCACCATTTGCATTTCTCCCTTTTGTTTCATTTAACCACACAATGTACCCTTGCTTGCATTACTCACCAGCCACTGCTTACAGTACAGTGACCAGAGACTGCAGTAGGTAGAAGGCCAAGCACCTTGAGGAAGTCCATGCTGTCACAGGGACAATGTTTAACCTCTACAGAGATGACACTGGAATTCAGGATCAAACTTGGATTTACTTCCGTGCTGTGGTGGCATCCATATTCCAGCTCTTTGTTTTGTAACAGTAGCTGATCTGTTTCCGGTTAGGAATCAGCACAAGAACAGGTCCTTCTGTGCTGACAATGATGCCAATTAAAACAGCACATCTGCCTATGCCCTCCTGAATCTTGTGTACCTATTCATGCACGGACCCACAGTGGTGCTAGAAAGTTTGTGAACCCTGTAGCTTTTTCCCTATTTCTGCATAAATATGACCTAAAATGTGATCAGATATTCACGTAAGTCCTAAAACTAGATAAAGAGAACACAGTTAAATAAGTAACACAAAAAACAATATATTTGTTCGTTTATTTATTGAGGAATAATGATACAATATTACATGTTGGAAAAAGTATGTGAACCTTTGTTTTCAGTAACTAGTGTGACCCCCTTGTACTGCAATAATTTCAACCAAACATTTCCGGTAACCGTTGGTCGGTCCTGCACATCGGCTTGGAGGAATTTTAGGCCATTCCATCTTACAAAATTGCTTCAACTCTGGGCTGTCGGTGGGTTTCCTTGCATGAACTGCTTGCTTTGGGTCCTTCCACAGCATTTCTGTAGGATTAAGGTCAGGACTTTGACTCGGCCATTCCAAAACACAAATTTTCTTCTTTTTAAAACATTTTCTTGTCAATTTACTTTTCTCTTTTGGATCATTATCTTGTTGCATTATCCATCTTCTATTAAGCTTCAGCTGACACAACGCTGCCCTGACATTCTCCTGTAAACTGTCTTGATACAATTTTGAATTCATTGTTCCCTGAATGATTGCAAGCTGTTCCATTCATGAAATAGCAAAGCAGTCCCAAACCATGATGCTCCTTCCACCATGCTTCACAGTTGGGATGACATTTTGGTGTTGGTGTGCAGTGCCTTTTCCCCTTCAAACATAGCAATGAGTTAAAAGTTCAACTTCTGTCTCACCTGTCCTCAGAACATTGTCCCAGAAGCATTGTAGAACATCCAGGTGGTCTTTCGCAAACTTTAGAAATGCCCTTGTAGCCTTTCCCAGCTTCATGTGTCTCTACAATTCTTCTAAGGTCCTCCTGAAAGTTGTTTTGATTGAGGCATGGTGCACATAAACAGATCTTTCAAAGCAGGATCTGACTTTGTGTGTCTTTTTTATGGGACAGGGTACCTCTACAACCCACACCTCCAACCTCATCTCATTGATTGGAACACCTGACTCCAAATAGCTTTTGTAGAAGGCATTACCCCAGAGGTTCACATACTTTTTCCAACAAATACATGTAATATTGGATCATTCTTCTCAATAAATAAATGAACAAGTATAATGTTTTGTGTTATTTATTTAATCGGGTTCTCTTTATCCTGTTTTAGGACTTCAGTGGAGATCTGATCACATTTTAGGTCATGTTTATTAGAAATAGAAAATTCTACAGGGTTCTCAAACTTTCTAGCACCACTGAAAATGCCTGTTACCCACTGCAATTGCTTTTGCTTCCATTCTAAGCAACTATCACTTTTATTTAAAAACTTGCCCCATAAATTTCCTTTAAAATTTCTGCACTGTCATCAGTAATTTTTGACATTTGTTCTGCTAGTTTTCCAATGTGTTACCCTTGACCAGGGGCATTTTGCTCTTCTATGAATTGCTCGATAGTAATGCAAGGGTTGTCATTCCAGACATCCAAGTGTTGATGGGAAGCCTGGTTTACCTGCGCAATGGTATTGCAAACTCCCCATATCTCCACCTGCTGGATTCAAACCAGTGGGCAGACATCTGTGACATCTTCACCAGAGATGCCTGTGCCCTCCTCGGCCTTTCTGTTGAGTCCCCTCTGAGTGTCAGGTAAGAACAACGTCATTAGCTGGAATCTTTTCCCTTTTAATACTCTAATTGTGACTGAATTTTAAGTCATTTTAATAACAACAAGCAGATTAAGGCGTTTCTAACTTGAAATTATGAAATTATTTCATTTTCCCTCCCGGTTGTTTCTGACATCTCCAAGCCCAAATGCCTTTAAACCGCAGTAAGCAAAACAGTTCTGAATTGTCTTACTGCTTATTTCTTGCCAACTATTAGTGACAAAAATCACTGCTTTTTGAACACAAACACACACACACACAACTAATGCTATTTTATAAACTTCCCTTTAGGCATGGTGTCATGTCTAACGGCCTCCCAAGCCTGACGCTAGTTCGAAACTGTTCAGAAACAATCTCCTGTCCAAATTAAGTGGCATAGTATCCCAGAAGAACGAAGGGAATCCCCGCTATTTTCTTGATTGTTTTTGTTCTTTAAGAATTGTTCCAAATAAGCATCTGCAGGGAAAGAAATAGCCTAGGCTGATGCCCTTTCTCTCTGACAGTTCCACTGCTTCTGTGGTCTCTGTCCCCACTATTGCCATGTACGTTGCTGGATCTGATGAGCACTCCCACGTTCTGACAGAAACTGGAAAGACTGGTTATCTGAAGCAGGTGAACATGGTGTGAGTCCTGAGGGCAGAAGCTTGCTTCATTGGAAGAAAAGTTGTTTCTCAAGTTTGCATTTGGCTCCCATAGACCAATATGAGGGGAGAAAGACCAGGGGGTCAGAATGGGGTGGGGAATTAGGGCATCAGGCACCTGAAAGTTCAATGGTCACCCTGATGAACTGAATGGAGGTGTTCTGCAAAGTAATCACCCGGTCAGTGTTTGCTTTCTCCAGGGGAAAAGGCACGGAGAGTGCAGATGCAATTCACCAAACTGGAAGTGAAATGCAGTTTCCCTGTTTGGCTAACCAGATGGTGGGGAGGGAAGCAATAAATGTGGGGGTGTTGCTGCTCCAGTGGTTATTTGGAAAGATATCATGAGGATAGGAGTGAGTGTGGGGAAGCACAAGTGAACAGAAGGTCTGAAGGGAACAGTCCCTTTGGAACACTGAGTGGAGGCTTTGTCTGGAGGAACCTCACTGAAAGCATCAGAAATTATGGAGGAGGAATGTGGGGGGTGATGTGTGGAAGCTGAGGACAGGATTTTAGAGCACAAGTGTAGGAAATGGAAAAGCAGCAGTTGAGAATCCTGTCAATGATGGTAGCAGTTAAGCAGTTTAATCTTGAGGTTTAACCTGCTGGGATGGGTGGAGCACTGTGAGGGAGAATTAAAAGCATCAAAAGTTTTCACCAGTTGATTGGCTTGACCTCATCTCTCATGTATATAAAAAATGCAGGCAAACCAGCAATTGTAAATATAGCGGAGCAATTTCTGAAGTTTAGTATATTAGTGTGTTTTTTTTTGCTTGTTTCTGTTCCCATGACTTCAACTGAGATCTCTTTTTCAAACTGCTCGGAGCACAGAAGGTAAAATCCCTGGGAGCCACTGGCAGATGAAGAGATGAGATCATTGTATCAGTGTCACTGCAGTTTCATCTTCCTGTTGAGTTTGGGTAGGGTTTTGCTCTAGGCTGTCTTCCTCTTCACATGATTATCATTCAGGATTAAAACAAAAACGGGTTTAAAAATTCAATGTTTTCGGATCAAATTCATTGGACTTATCCTTCATTTTAACATTAAATAGCTGCTTAGCTTTCCTTTGTTAGATATTCTGATGTGAAAGTTGTTTGTCCCATTTTGTGTATCCAAATGAGCACTAGTTATACAGAAGAATTACAGAGCACAGAAACTTGTAGAAATGTTTCATTCCGTCTCTTTCCTTCGGTTTTATTGTAAAGTTGTTTCTTACAGCATTTTGCATCAAAGTGGGGATATTATGAAGCTGCAATTCTACATATTCTGAACCCACTCTTCTGTCCATCTTCTGCAATCCTGGCTTTTGGGTAAATAGTCAAGTTGCTCTCCTCCAGTGGATAAACTGGTTGAAGCACTAAATTATGGACGGAGTCATTTTTTCCATCTGGCCTGTTATAACCTTGTATTGTGCAATTGGCCATTCTTGCCTGAATCTAGCAAAGGCTACATCAGCTGGAATCTGCATCCATAGGAAGTGAAAGCATCAACTCTGCTGTCAGTCACTATCTAAACAATATCCTCTGACTTGTTTTTTGGAAAATGTATGATCAATGTAGAGTGTTAAAGAGTACCACTCAAACAGCTTCATCACAAGAACTTTGTCCTGTGCAATTGGATCTCCAGTTAGGTATGGCTCAAAGGTATGACAGAAAGAGCAGGTGAACTCGTATTTGCAGAAGTCTTCACTGTGGAAGACAAAGAAATTTGAGAGTGTTAGGGGGCAGATTTGAGTGCAGTTGCCATTACTAAACAGAAGGTGCTTGGGAAACTAAGAGGTCTGAAGGTAGATAAGTCACCTGGAACCAGATGTACTATATCCACAGGGCCCTGATAGATGTAGCTGAAGAGATTGTGGAGTCATTACTAATAATCTTTCAAAAATCACTAGATTCTGGAAAGGTTCCGGAGGATTAGAAAATTGTAAATGTCACTCAACTCTCTAAAGAGGGACGCAGAAGAAAGGAAATTACAGGTTATTTAGCCTGACTTCAGTGGGCGGTCAGATCTTAAGAGTCCATTATGAAGGATAAGGTTTCAGGGTCCTTGGAGGCCAACATCAGCATGGTTTCCTTAAGAGGAAATATTGCCTGACAAATCTGTTGGAATTCTTTAAGGAAATAACAGGCAGGATAGACAAAGGAGAGTCAGGAGAAGTCTGGGTTTTCAGAAGGTCTTTGACAAGGTGCTGCACATGAGGCTGCTTAACAAACTAAGAGCCCATGCTATTACAGGAATGATACTAGGATGGACAGGGAGGTTGGCTGACTGACAAGAGGCAGAATAGGAATGCAGAGGGACTTTTCTGGTTGGCTGCTAGTGACTAGTGGTGTTCTGGCGGGGTCAGTGGTGTGACTGCCTCTTTTCACTTTATATGTCAATGATTTGGATGACAGAATTGATGCTTTGTAGCAAAGTTTACAGATGAATCAATGATAAGTGGAGGAGCAGGTAGTATTGAATTGAATTGACTATTACGTACATCCTTCACATACATGAGGAGTAAAAATCTTTGTTATGCCGCCTTCTAAATGTACAATTTATAGTAATTTGTAATAAATAGAGGACAGTCAATATAGCTTAGAAATACAATTGTATCAGTGTGAATTAATCAGTCTGATGGCCTGATGGAAGAAGCTGTCCCTGAGCCTGTTAGTCCTAGCTTTTATGCTGTGGTATCTTTTCTCAGATGGTAGCAGCTGGAACGGTTTGTGGTTGGGGTGACTCGGGTCCCCAATCATCCTTTGGGCCCTTTTTACACATCTGTCTTTGCAAATATCCTGAATAGTGGGAAGTTCACATCTACAGATGCGCTGGGCTGTCTGCACCACTCTCTGCAGAGTTCTGTGATTGAGGGAAGTACAGTTCCCATACCAGGCAGTGATGCAGCCAGTCAGGATGCTCTCAATTGTCCTCCTTTAGAAAGTTCTTAGGATTTGGGGGCCCCATACCAAACTTCCTCAACCATCTGAGGTGAAAGAGGCTCTGTTGTGCCAGTTTCACCACACAGCCGGTATGTACAGACCACGTGAGGTCCTTGGTGATGTTTATGCCGAGGAACTTAAACACGTTTACCCTCTCAACCCCAGATCCATTGATGTCAACAGGGGTTAGCCTGTCTCCATTCCTCCTGTAATCCACAACCAGCTCCTTTGTTTTTGCAACGTTGAGGGAGAGATTGTTTTCTTGACACCACTGTGTCAGGGTGATGACTTCCTCTCTGTAGGCTGCCTCATTATTATTTGAGATTAGGCCAATCAGTTAGTGTCATCAGCAAATTTGATTAGCAGATTGGAGCTGTGGGTGGCGACACAGTCATGGGTATACAGAGAGTAAAGGAGGGGGCCTAGGACACAGCCCTGAGGGACACCTGTGTTGAGGGTCAGATGGGCAGAGGTGAGGGAGCTCACTCTTAACACCTGCTGGCAATCTGACAGGAAGTCCAGGATCCAGCTACACAAGGTCTCTGAGCTTCTTGTCGAGCCTGGAGGGAATTATGGTGTTGAATCCAAGAAAAGCGTTCTCAAATAAGCATCCTTCTCCAGGTGTATAAAGATGGTGTGTAGAGCTGTGGCTATTGTGTCATCTGTCAATCGGTTGTGTCAGTAGGCGAATTGTAGGAGGTCCAGTGAGGGTGGTAGCATGCTGCAGATGTAATCCTTGACCAGCCTCTCAAAGCATTCACTTATTATTGAGGTGAGTGCGACAGGACGCCAGTCGTTCAGACATGTTTCCTTGGTCTATTTAGGTACAGGGACAATGGTGGATGTTTTGAAGCAGGAGGGCACTCTACACTGGGAGAGGGAAGATTAAAAATATCTGTAAACACTCCTGCCATTTGTGTCGCACACATCCTGAGCACCCACCCCGGGATGCCATCAGGTCCCACAGCCTTGTGGCTGTCCACTCGTTGGAAACACCTGCGTACTTCAGCCTCAGTGATGACTAAGGTGCAGGTCGCTTCAGGGGCTCGGTGTTGACGCCATCAAACCGAGCGTAAAGAAGATTTATCTGGGAGAGTGGTTCTCTCAAGTGATGCTGTGTCTCAGTTTGGAGAAAATTAGAAGTCGAACCTTCGAACCTTTGTTTGATTTTGAGAAGAGATGGGGCTCATTTGCTCGTTACTATCATTTCAGTTAACTGATAAATTTCCTCCACAATCTAAGTGTAAATTTTGTTTTGATATATTTGTTTCTTTTTGTTGGCGGTTTGATGTTTATTTTTAGAAGCTTTCTGTATGACGCACGGCTCCGGGGTTGTGCCCTCAATGGGCTTTTTTTTCCTCACTTTTCTTGCTTAGTAGGGTTTTTTTTATTCACAAAAATTTTCAATCTTTAAGATAATTTTTTGAGGCATTGTAAGTGTTGTTACTTCGATGTAGCTGTGTATTTTTGAATAATAATAATAATAATAAAAAGATTTGAAAAGAAAGAAGATTTATCTGGGAGAGAGGCAGCGATGTGGGAAATGCCTCTGCATTTAGCTTGGAAGTCTGCGATGGTGTGCAGACCTTGCAATAAGCTGCGTGTGTTGTTGGTGTAAAGTTGTGTCTGGGTCTTGTCCCTGTATTTTTGTTTCGCTGCCTGGATGACTTTGAGCAGGTCGTAGCTGCATTTCTTGAGCTCCTGCTGATTACCAGCAATGTCTCGCACGGAGCTGTTGATCCGGGGTTTCTGGTTTGGATAGACCCTGACCAGTTTCTGGGGGACAATACCCTTGATGCACTTCCGGATGAAACTCATGATGTCTTCCGTAAACTCGGAGACATCCTCATCATGGAAGACATTCCAGCTGGCGTCCTCAAAGCAGTCCTGTAGCATGGAGGCCGATTGGTCGGACCAACAGAGGACGGTTTTAACTATGGCCGCCTCTTGTTTCAGCTTCTGCCTGTACATCAGAAGGACGATGGAAGAGTGATCAGGCGGAGAAGCACTTTGCAAGCATTGCGGAAGGGAGCGTAGCAGTGGTTGAGAATGCTACCTCTCCGTGTGCTCACCTGGATGTGTTGACAAAACTTCACAGAGACTTTAGACAGTGACGCTCTATTAAAGTCACCGGCGACGATGAAGGCAGCCTCTGGTGTGCCATCTCCAAGGTGCTGATAGTCTCATACAGTTCTTTGAGAGCCAGGTCAGTATCAGCCTGCGGTAGAATATACACAGCTGTGATAATAACAGCCATGAACTCTCTAGGCAGCCACAAAGGTTTACACAGCAGCTCAAGGTACTCCAGATCCGGGGAACAATAGGATTTGAGAGCATGCACATTCCAGGGGTTGCACCAAACATTATCGACCATGAAGCATACCCCTCCTCCTTTATTCTTCCCAGAGAGGTTTTTTGACCTGTCAGCCCAGAACAGGGAGAACCCAGGGTGCTCGATGGCACGATCCGGTATCTCCACCATCAGCCAGGTCTCCACAAAGCACAAATCATTACATTCCTTTGTTTCCTGCTGGTAGGAGGTTTTGGCTCTCAGTTTGCACAGCTTGTTGTCCAGGGACTGAACGGTAGCCAGGAGTATGCCTGGGAGCGACAGCTGATTAGCACGCTGTCCCTTTTACCTCGCCTCTGGCGCTCCTTCTGAGGTAGCAGTGTTGTAATAAATGAACCTCCCATGGATCATGCAAGCAGGAGTTCCAGTGCAGAAAAGGCGGCAGGTAGTGGATAAATGCCTTCTTCCCAATGTTTAGAAGAGTCAGTCGATCATATCTGATGTGACTATCAGCTTCTTGATCAAGAAATGCCGAGGAAACTGCAGAAATTAGCAGTACACTGTAAAGTTGGAATGGAACCCACAAAATGGCCGCCGTACACGGCGCCATCTTGTGAAGTAGGGAGTCTGTAAAAGGACTTGGACAGGTTAGGAGAGCGAGCAAAGTGGCAGATGGAATACAGTAGAGATGTGTATGGCCATGTATTTTGGTAGATAGAATAAAGACATAGACTATTTTCTGAACAGGGATCAGTTTCAGAAATCAGAGGTGCAAAGGGACTTGGTGTCCTTATGCAAGATTCCCTAAAAGTTAACTTGCAGGTTGAGACAGTGGTAAGCAAGGCAAATGCAATGTTAGCATAGATAAAAGCAAGGATGTAATACTGAGGCTTTATAAGACACTGGGGGGGGGGGCCTCGTTTGGAGTATTGTGAGTAGTTTTGGGCCTCTTATCTAAGAAAGGATGTGCTGACATTGGAGAGGGTCCAGAGGGAAGTTCAGGAGAATTATTCCTGTAATGAAAGGGTTATCATGCGAGCTTGATGATTCTGGGCCTGTACTTGCTGGAGTTTAGAAGAGTGAGGGGGTGTATCATTGAAACCTATCAAATATTGGAAGGCCTAGATAGAGTAGATGCAGAGAGGATGCTCCCTATAGTGGGGGAAGTTAGGACTAGAGGGCACAGCCTCGGAATACAAGAGCATCCTTTTAGAACAGAGGAGGAATTTCTTTAGCCGGAGGGTGGTGTATCTGTGGAATTCTTTGCTATAGTCAGGTGTGGAGGCCAAGTCATTGGATATATTTAAAGCAGAGGTTGGTAGGCTCTTAATTATTAAGGGTGTAAATAGTTATCAAGAGAATGGGGTTGAGAGGGATAATAAATTGACTGTGATGAAATGGCGTAATAGCTCCGAGGAATTCTGCTCCCATGTCTTATGGTCTTGTGAGATTTTATGCGAGAAATATACAAGCAGTTAGAGGGATTGTATAGGTGTAAATGTGCTTTCACAAGGCTCGATTGAAGGTTAGCTGAGTGAGGGGCTGGAACAATTTGTTCCAGAAAGAGTCAGAAATCTTTATGACGGTGGCATAAGGAGTAGAGTCTGGGGCAGAAATTGGTTTGAACTGGCTTTCGAGTTTGTGGGAAAAACCAGTGATTGGACCATGGGCAATTTGGAAGCTCTGAAACCTCCTGATGCAGAGAAGCTGGGGGTTTCAATTGAATTTAGCAGGTGGTAAAACAAAAATCAAAATTTTGTTGAAGCAATACAAAAGTAGCTAGCAAAAAGAACAATGGAGGAAACAAGACAAAATGTCTTCATGCCAGGTGCTATTAAGGTCTAGATTTACCTGGGTATTGGTAAAAAATTCAGCAGTAAATTTTTATAGGGGAATTAGAAGAGGACTTGGTCGGAAAGTACTTACAGAGGTTTCCATAAAGAGCCTCAAAAGTGAGACAGATATACATTTGAGTTTGACTAAACGTCGAATATTATCTTTTGCTTCTCTCCTGGCTGGATGTCTAATTCTTCTTAGATGGAGAGATGTTTCCCCACCCATGCACGCTCAATGGCTTAACGATATTATGTCCTGCTTAGACCTTGAAAAAATTCATTACTCAATTCTTAATTCAGACATAAAGTTTCATAAGGTCTGGGGACCTTTTCTTGGATATTTTCATAACTTTCCTTTTGATTAAGTTTCTTTTTCAGTCCCTTACTTTCAGCTTTCTTTTTGGTAGTAGACATTATTATCTTCTGTTTTTAATTGTATTTACAGATTTAGGGGTTTGAATGTTCTGATTTATATTTACCACATTTTGCTGTGGTTGGTCTGGAGGTTTTTTTTGCGGGGGTGGGGGTGGACACTAACTTTACACGACTTTAATTTGGGTGCTTTTTCAATTATTATATTCTGTATTATATTATCTTATTGTATGTTTATCTTGCACTGTATTAATTTCCTATTTTGTTCTTGGGTTTTTTTTGTAGTGTTGTAGAAAATGCATTAAAAAATCAATAAAAAGAAATAAAGAGCCTCGAATTTGAGGCTAATTGAATAACTCTTAAAAAGTTGGGATAGGCACATGTCTTTTGTGATGCAAGATTCCAGTTGCCTGTGTTTCTGAAAATTGTTCAGTTTAGATCAGTCTTTCTCAATCTTTTTGCCCTGCAAAAACGCTTGAAATAATTTTCAGGTGTCAGGGAAACCCTGCATAAAAATTATTATATCTACAGCTAACGATAAGTTGTAGATATAATAATCCAAAAATAATTATCAATGCTCTTTTGAGTAGAGAATGAATTTTTAGTCAACCTTTCTTGGAAAAAAAAAGCAAAGCTTAGCTTGCCCTTTCTTGAAATTAAACTTTCCCTTTCATAAATTTTAAAGCTCATAAGGAAAACATAATAAATTTCTGTTAAATAACTGGCTTAAACCAAAAAGGGATTTAATTTTTCTAAAGATGGGCTCTGTAGGTTTAATTTAAATAAAGGTTTTAAATTGATTTTAATTAATGCTATTTACAACATGAAAATTTATTGACATTGTTGAATAGTAAAGTTACTAAAACCATAAGCCAAAGCAATATGAATAAAAATGTAGCCTAAGACACAATTTTATACAAGACTTTGAAAGAACATTTTCTTACTAAGTGACATGGTCAGGCTCAAATATAGGCCTAGCATGTGAAACCTGCGCTTGTTTTTTTTTTGCTGCACAAATACTCATTTCTGGGTCGAACTTGGGATAAGCACACACAGATTTCACCTTCAACTGAATTGAGCGTATTTCTATCCTTGCTTTTGATGCTTGTTAACTAAGAGAAAGCTGGCTCACAGCAAAATATTCCTTGCTTTCCCATAAATGGCAGGATGCTCTAATTTCACAGAAATCCAGGACTTGTCCAGGGGCAGGTCACTAAATCTCATCTTAAATGCACGATCAGACTGCAGTTCACAAAGTTCTTCCTCTTCTCTCGAGGTCGGGTTCTCGGGCTGAGCAGTAGATTCAGAGAAAGGGTCCCTCACCCAGTCATACACGAGTTGAAAGGGATAAGAAATACTGTTCAGTTTTGGTCTGCAGTTCTTCCAGGTGGTTTTAAATAAGACTCAAGACTTTCTGATATCCCTCCTCACTCTCAAGCCCAGGTCGCACTGCGTTTTAAAAAAAAAAAAAAAAAAAAATTCCTCCTTTAGAATGAAAATTTCCCTCCAATTTTCTACTACACTGGTAGAGTTTGTTTGCTCCCATAAGTCAGTCGGCAGCGTGCAAGGGGAAGTTGGGAAAGATAGGCTAATGTCACAGCCCAGGATAGGCGAGTCCATTCAGTGCTTGGAAAACAAAGTAAAGATGCATTCCTCATATTCCATTTTTCCTGGTAAGTTTGTCAATTAATGGGGGGGGTGGTTATTGAGAAGTGGGGAAGATGGTAACCTTTTGGCAACTCTGCTATCTTGAAGTGGGTATGCAAAGGAATGACGGCTTCAATCACTGTGTTTTGTTAAACAAGAGGACATTTCCAGTCCACAGCTGGTCATACTCCTTGTCCAGACACACTCCCGTTGACGATATTCTCCTTACTTTCACAGCTTTTCTGCTGGATGTCTCGCATTGCCGGTTCTGCTGAATATTAAGGCAGTAATTGAACAGCGACAGTGCACGGGGATATGGAGCCAAAAGGACGAGCTTCCAGTGAGTATTGCCTACTGATGTCACATTAGCAGATTCTAAACAACATTCTGTTTTAGCAGTACAGTCGGCCCTCCTTATCCCCGGGGGATTGGTTCTGGGACCCCCCCCAGCGGATGCTCAAGTCCCTTATTCAACCTGTCTCAATGTGGTGGACTTTAGGACCCAGTGGAACCCCAGACCTTATGCAACCTGTCTCAATGTGGTGGACTTTAGGACCCAGTGGAACCCCAGACCTTATTCAACCTGTCTCAATGTGGTGGACTTTAGGACCCAGTGGAACCCCAGACCTTATTCAACCTGTCTCAATGCGGTGGTCTTTAGGACCCGGCGCAGCTATGAATCTGCAGTGTTACTGTTCACGAAAATAATCACGGTCATGATTGAAAATAAAGTGGAAGTAATAAAGCGATCGGAAAGAGGTGAAATACCATGGGTCATTGGAAAAGCGTTAGGCTACAGTCGGTCAATGATCGGAACAATTTTAATGGATAATGTGAAAGGCCCTGCCCTGATGAAAGCTACAATTTTTACTAAGCAATGCAGTGGTTTAATTATTGAAATATGTATGTTTCTTAAGTGTTTTATATGCATAGAAAGGTAAAATATATTACTATATACTAAGACAAACGTTTGACTAACCAACGCTAAATAATACTGGATGTACCTGTTCCGACTTCAAATCTGTTTTAAAGACGGACTCAGGAACGGAACTCCTTCATAACCCGGGGACTGCCTGTACTTTAAAATCATCTCTAGATTACTTATAATACCTAATACTATGTAAATAGTTGGTATACTGTATTGTTTAGGGAATAATTACAAGAAAAATTAGTCTGTACATGCTCAAACAATGAGTGCTGGAGAGAGAACTTCCGGGTTTTCCCTATCCGTGGGTTTGAATCCGTGCTTGCGGAACCTGCGGATAAGGAGGGCCGACTGTATGTCCGCTGACTTGCCATACACCTTGGAACGAAGCGAATTCCTGCAGAATTAATGTTACCCTTCACCCAGCAAGAGAAGCAAAAATGTTGTACCGTCCTTTTCTTTCTTTCAGATTGAGATTGAGCTGGGGAAGAAGTGCTGGTACCACTCTGTGTTTGCCTGCCCCATCCTCCGACAGCAGGCTACTGAATCCAACCCTCCGATGAAGCTGATTTGCGGCCACGTGATCTCCAGAGACGCGTTGAACAAACTGATAAACGGCGGGAAGTAAGTACTCCAGATGCAGTGACTGATGCGCCTGTCACATGTGGTGGGTCGAAATGTGCTTTTCTGAAAGTGGCTGCTGGCTTGGGGATGGGAAGTTAATAGTTTATTTTGTTAGGCGTAAAGAAATGCGACCTCTAACTTGTATAGCATGGTCCTCCATATTTTCTGCTTTACTCATTCCCACTGCCTCCTTAGTACATAACTGGCTGGATTTGTTGGTTTCACTCCCTCAAGAGTTGGTGTGCATTGGACTGACTTCAGTATCAATCATGAACACTATGGCTCTTTATTCAAAGATTCAAAGTACATTTATTATCAAAGTATGTATACAGTATTCAACCCTGAGATGGCCGTGAAATAAAGAAAATACTGGAACCTGTTCAAAGGAGTGTGCGCGCGCACACTACACACATACGCTGTAGAAAAGGGGGAAGAATGAACAAAAAACACAGAATATCAAACAAAAGTTCAGTTCAATCTACACTGCCCCAACCAAGATAGCAACAAGAAAAGGAGCAGCCAGAAACACATCATAACTCAGAGTGAACGACAGAGTCCAATCCACAAACAGCGTTGATTAAACCTTTCCCAAGACCAGGACTCCAGCACAATCCTCCGGCAGCATTGAGAGGGAGAGAGACCATCACACGCAGGCACCTTCCTCCGGCAGCAGTGAGCGAGGTGCTGAGTACCCCTTGCCTCCACTCTCGCCTCGATTATTGCGATCTTCCTCGACACTTTAATCGGCGACAAATGGAGCCAGTCATGGGCCCGTGTGCCGTCTCCAGGCTCCTTGGCCTCGAGGTCAGATGCTTTGCTTGAAGCTTCACCGAATGCCCTGGGAGACAGCAAAGTGCCAGCTTGCTCAATCGGCCCAAAAACCCACCATTAAAATGTAGATTGCAACAGTAGCAGAACCACATTTGAAAGGAAAAGAGACAAAAGAAGTGACAGAAGTAGTTTCATGAACCGCCTGAAGGATGTCGCCTTTTGTCATGTTCAATGCTGCCATCATCTTCCTTGTGATGTAGGTTTACGCTACAGTGTTTAAGAAGGCACAGTCTTTGCCTTGGTACTAATCTCAACTAACTAATTTCAACCAACATGTAGCAAATATGACCCTCCAATGCTTTATGGAAATTCAAACAACACACACAAAATGCTGGTGGAACACAGCAGGCCAGGCAGCATCTATAAGGCGAAGCACTGTCGACGTTTCGGGCTGAGACCCTTCGTGTGTAGGCATCACTGGCAGAGGCTTCGCAGTAGTGAATTTAAAGAGCAAACACAAGGAAATCTGCAGATGCTGGAAATTCAAACAACACACACAAAATGCTGGTGGAACACAGCAGACCAGGCAGCATCTATAGGGAGAAGCACTGTCGACGTTTCGGGCCGAGACCCTTCGGAAGGGTCTTGTGTTTACTCTTTATGGAAATTCATTCATTATAGCTTGCAAAGGTGTTGGTGTATGATGTTTGCCTGAAAGCACATTTAACATAGATTTAATGACTCTTTGTTTTGAGCAATGAGATCTGTTCCTGTATCAATTCTTTTGTCTTTCCTTTTGTGCAGATTAAAGTGCCCCTATTGTCCAATGGAACAAGCTCCCTCTGATGCTAAACAGATCTATTTCTGAAGGCCGTATTTGAGATCAGTGGACATTGTGCTTCCTGTTGGAGACAGCTGTTACTAGGGTGTGTCTGTGTAACTGTGACCAGCCTAGCCTGCTTGATGGTGTGAATGTGATTTGCCCTGGATGGAGCTAAAGGGGATTATAGCAGACGTGTTTTGATGGTTCCCTGCTCACCCAGCCGCTGTGGGATCTGTACTTCATTTGCACTAGTCTAGAACCTGGATTAGCCATTAAATCCCACCTAATTTTTCTTTTGTCCTACTTGCAAGTGCTTAGCAAATATCGTGTAGTTTAAGTACCATTAACGAGTACTTAAGTACAACTAATCTGTTGCCATCGAATATTAGCAGCACCCACCATAAACATTTTGCTGTGGAGTCGTCTTTGCCAGTGGAGGTCAAGTGGATTAATTAAAAGCTATACATTGACACTTCTCACTATTATAAGGTTGAATGGTATATACATGTTTTCAGTTCACCTTGTTCAATTTGGGTATGTCAATCACAGAACGCTTTATCCTCCATTCCCTTCTTCTCTCCCCGACCAGCATCACTAACCCCACTTTCAGGAGATCTCCATTACAGTACTATCCAAAGCTAGTGAGCACTATTTTTAGGCTATTGTAACTCAGTGAGGCTCTTTTGATATTTCTGAGTGCTTTGGAGAACGTGGCTTGGTATTGGAACTGCAGCTATGGATCACATCTGATATTCCCTGAAATCAGTCACCAAGTGGAAGCAGAGAGTAAAAGGATGTCCACTAATGTAATTCCTACTCTTTACAAATATACCTATGACTTGTTTCATAATGACTCCCTTCCCCCCCCCCCCCCCACTTTTTGTTTTAAGGACTGTGTTGATGACATTTGACAATAACTTACAGCAGATTTTGAATCCTAAGCCTTGGAAAAAGTGACGTATCTCACTATTCCTGTTACTTTCATCAACAGCGGTTTCACATGAATTCAATTTAGAATATTTTGTCCTGATACTTGCTGCATCTCACTTGAACGTATTGGTGAAGCTATGCAAAAAAAAAAAATCCCAAGTTCGTTGTGTTTCCAGTTATAATCAGGGCAAAAGTAGGGAAACAGTTGCGTTCCTGAGCTGGGAACTGGGGGACCGAGGGAAGCTATGTTATAATCTCACTCTTCATCCAATTTAAGATGTTAGTCAGGTTGAACTGATGAGGGTGCCTGTAACAACTGGCCTAGTTGCTGACTTTGCCTGTAGGGTTGACTGGGGTCTCATTTGCAGGCTAACAATTTATGCATGGGTGAGAGGTCTGTCAGTGCCCCTTGAAACCATTCCCCTGCTACAATCACAGCCTCAGCGGAGAGATTGCGTCAAATTGTATTGTCTCCTTGACAACAGGTGAGAATACCCCTGGGAAGAGACTAGGGTTGAGGTATGGTGATGGCTATTCAGTGTTTTTCAGAAATCAGCTTTTAAATTTAATGTTTTATTTATTAGTCTATCTTTTTTTATAACTATTCATGATTTAGTTTATCTATGGCCCTATTAATTGTCCCATTGCAGACAGTTTCCCACAATGCATCATCATAACTTTCTCTTGCATTGCTTTTGAGTGAGTGGTAAAGGCAAGTCATTGCTGACTTACAATACATTGATTGTAACTATGGGTGTGGCAAGGGCAGGAGACAAGAAAATGCTTGATTGTTTATGATTTCGTATCAGAAATTCCAATGACCTGTTAATTATAAACCTACAAGCAGATTGGTCTTTGTGAAGTATGCATAAAATCCCAAATGATTGGTCACCATGCAATAGTTTGATTCGTAGACTGGGAGTGAAGAGAATCAGTTAGATTGAGGATTTAAATAAATAAAAAGGATCTAGTGCTTAAGTAAATGTCACAAACTGGGTCAAACAAATGGCATTGAGCAGAGTCTGCAGTAGATGGAAACTTCTGCCACTCTACCAGTCTGCTAAGAAGCTGAGGGAACCTCTTACACTTTTATTTGTCTTCTGAATACTTTTTTAATAGATATTTACTTTGATCTCGTCCTTTTGATTTATCCTTCCCACTGTGTCGTGCAGCTGCCAAAGACACTTATTGATTAAAAATGTTCTGCAAAGGAGGCTTCCTTCATTGTAACGTCCATCCCTGTGGACACACGAATTGGGTTCTGCTCACATCCCTTTACTAGCAGCGCTGAGAAGATGGGAAATGGGTAGAAATCAATGACTTGACTAGGATAAATGGCATAAGATGGGAGGTTTCAGCACAATGGGGTTTCCCTAGGTTATGAATGTAAAATACTCAACATCACTGTCAACAATAATTAATCCTTCAAAGGTATTAAGATATTATAATCGCAGGTGTCAAAATCAATTGTGATAGACGATGTAAAAGCCCAGACTTGGCTGCAATAGGTTCAGTAGCAATTCCTAATATGCACGCACAGTTTGTAAAGAGATGAGTTTAATAATGGATAGCATGGTTGCTAAGCAAATAGGGAACATAGTTCTTAAACTATGCTCAGAATTTTTATTTGGAAGGGGAGTAAGTTTTCCTATTGCATTTGTAAAACATCACAATCACTAGGGTGGCAAATAACCGTCCCTCACCACATTCTCACCTTATTCTTGTTTGGATGGTGTGTAAATATTAAAAAAAAAATGGGGAGATTGCACCATTTAACCAACTGTAATTATAATCCCTCATTTACCTGTCACCAGACCTCCCACAAAACCAGAAGAATGCAAAGGAAAGGTCATGGAATATCCTGCAATCACCAGTTCCGGGAGTTTGATAATTTTAGACTGTTACGTGACTTTTAATTTTGTTACCCATAATATAATTTATGTTCTATAACAAATGTTTAATAAATATGTTGAAGTGCTTGAATGATTGAAATTGCTTTCCTGTTTTTTGCAATTGTTATGCCGTGGATAAAAATGTTTGATTAGTTTTCGACATGTGGCCGGGTTTGGTGGGCAGGAGTATCGGTTTCCTCACTATGTACTCGGGCATTGCGGTTTGGTCTGATGTCTTCACGGGGAAAGAAATGCCATCCTGCAAGATGTAAGCGAGTTATAGGACCTGGGTACTTTCAGCACTTGCTCTACTGGACAGTTGTGTAATTTTCTTAGTTGTCATTCTGTTGGTGATATTTATTCATGATCAATATAAAGGCTGGGGCAAAATAAAATCTGAGACTTCCAGCTGTGTGCCAAGAGGAATTGCTCAGAGCAACTAAAGTGCTGCCACACTCTATATGCCTTTGAACTGGGTATCCTCTAAAACAAAATGAATTACAACAGGGAGTGACAGGTCTTTAAACCTTTGGCTTGGATGTCAGTCAGAGCAATCCTCAGGATAGTTACTGCCTGTTCTGGCAGGAAGTCCCTTCACTCAGTTTGAACTTTGGGCATCTTGCTGCATCTGAATGGCAGAAGGAGAACAGAGTATGGACAGCTCACTCACTGCTCACTGACACACTGGACGTGGCCCTTGTAAGACCATAAGAGATGAGAGCAGAACTGGTTGATTGGCCCATTGAGCCTGCTCTGCCATTTCATCATGGCAGATTCATTTCCCTCGCAGCCCCAATCTCCTGTCTTCTCCCCATATCTATCAAACCCTGCCTTAAATGTACATAAAGACTTGGTCTCCACACTGCCTGTGTATTTGTCTTCACAAGTATTCTCAATATGTCTACTGCACTCTCTGTGATTATAACCTTTAATTGCCTGACACTGTATTCCATCTGCCACTTCTTTGCCCATTTGCTGACTTTGGCCTATTTTATCACGTGCCTCCAAATACCCTGAAACTACATCCTTAACAATAGACTCCAACATCTTCCCAACCACTGAGTTCAGGCTAACTGGCCTATAGTTTCCTTCAGCCTCTCTTGAAGAGTGGAGTGATATTTGCAATGTTTCCAGTCCTCTGAAACAATGCCAGAATTCATTGATTCTTGAATGATCATTACTAAAGCCTCCACAATGTCTTCAACCACCTTTTTCAGAACCCTGAGGTGTACACCATTTGGTCCAGGTGATTTATCTATCTTAAGGTCTTTCAGTTTCCCAAGCACCTTCTCCCTTGTATGGCAACTTCACTCATTTCTGCCCCCGAAACTCTCGAACTTCTGGCATGCTACTAGTGTGTTCCACAGTGAAGACTGATGCAAAATTCTTATCCAGTTCATCTGCCATTTCCTTGTCCCTGATTACTACCTCTCCAGCATCATTTTCCAGCAGACTCTCTCCTTTCTTTTACTCTTTATATATCTGAAGAAACTTTTTGCATCCTCTTTAATATTACTGACTAGCTTACCCTTGTACTCCATCTTTTCCTCCTTTAGGACTTTTTTTTAGTTGCCTTCTGTTGGTTTATTAAAAGCTTCCCAATCCTTGAATTTCCCACTAATTTTTTCTCTATTATATGCCCTCTCTAGCTTTTCTGTTGGCATTGACTTCTCTTACAGCCACAGTTTCATCATTCTACCTTTAGAATACTACTTCTTTGGAATGTATTTATCCTGCACCTCCCAGATCCTCCAGCCATTATCCCTGCTAGTGTTCCCTTCCAATCAATTTTGGCCAGCACCTCACACATCTCTATAATTCCATTGTCTCCACTGTAATACTGGTACATCTGACTTTAGCTTCTCAAATTTCAGGGTGAATTCTATATTATGATCTCTGCCTCCTAAGGGTTCCTTTACCTTTAAGCTCTCTGATCAATTCCAGCTCATTGCGCAACACCCAGTCAAGAATAGCTGATCCCTTAGTGGGCTCTACCACGAGCTGCTCCAAAAGGCTCCCTGGTAGGCATTCTACAAACTCCCCCCTCTTGGGATCCAGCACCAACCTGATTTTGGCAATCTACCTGCATACTGAAATCCTCTCCATAAAGGAGTCTTCACACAGTAGAGGTGCATCACAGTAACAAGCCCCTCTGGCCCAATGACTCCATGCTGCCCAGTCACACCCATGTGACCCATTAACCTACTAACCTGCATTGTCTTTGGCATGTAGGAGGAAACCCCCACAGCCATGGAGAGAATGTAGGCACTCCTTGTGAACGTCGGTTTACTCTGTCCCGGGTTACTGGCTCTGTAATGGTGTTATGCTAACCACTACAATACTGTGCTGCCTTGTGATCTTACAATCAAGCCTCATATCCACTCTTCCATCCAATCCCAAACTGATGGAGTATCCAGAGCTCAGGGCTTTGAATGCCTTGCCTTGCAAGGTGGTCATGCCATCTGAACTACCCCATGGTTGCCCAGGACCTTGGTGCATTCGCTGATTTTTATCAATTTTTTTTTATTGAGTTTCAAACAGATAAACATAACAATGGTAATGATACGAAGAGATGGGGATTACATTAATAACGGTTAACGGATACAGAAACAGACTCCGAGTAACGTGTAATCTAATCCTCCCAATCTCTTAGTAACTAAACATGAGAAAGATTCAAAGAAAAAAGATTTTTACAAGAGGAAAAAAATCCCCTTAAACTAACAAAAAAAAACAGAAGCTGGGCTGCCTCGTTTCATCTGTTAAAATCGTTATTTGTCATTAACTCCGCTCCTCTATACACAAACAAAAAGTTATTGAGAAGAATTCGGAAAAAGGTCAGCTTACATCATATGAAAATGTTGAATAAATGGTCTCCAAGTCCCTTCAAATTTAATCGAAGGGTCAATAGTGCCACTCCTAAATTTTTTCCAAATTTAAATATGTTATAGTTTGGGGAAAGCATTGAAATGTAGTAGGGGGATTAGAATCTTTCCATTTAAATGAAATGGATCTTCTGGCTATTAATGTAACAAATGAAACCAAATGGCAAGCTGAAGGGGATAATTGACTAGAGTCCATCACTAGTAAACCAAAAATTGCAGTAATAGGATGAGGTTGTAAATCAATACGCAAAACTGCTGAAATAATATCAAAAATATCTTTCCAATTTTTTCCCAAAAGAAGGCAAGATCAGAACATATGTGTCAAGGAAGCTACCTCAGAATTACATCTGTCACAGACAGGATTTTTATGGCAATAAAAACAAGCTAAATCACCCTTGGACATACCTATGAACCACCTTAAATTATATCAAAGTGTGTCTAGCACACATTGAAGAAGTGTTAACTAGTTGGAGAATTTTCTCCCATCTCTTTATAGGTGAAAATACCTGAAGTTCTCTTTCCCATTCATTCTTGATTTTATCAGATTTACCTAGACGTATTTTCATAATCAGATAATAAATAATTGCTACTAAACTCTTCTGATAGGGGTTTAAACTTAAATTTTTTCCTGTAATTTCAGTTTGATGTGATACTGGAAAAGTAGGTAAAATAACATTCAAAAAGTTTCTAATCTGTAAATATCTGAAAAAATGTGATCTAAGCAAATTATATTTATTAGACAACTGCTCAAAAGACATGAGACAGTTATCCATGAACAAGCCACGAAAACATGTTATTCCCTCCGTTCTCCATAAAAGAACAGCTTGATCAATTCTGGATGGTTGGAAGAAAATATTAGATATAATAGGACTTGACAGGATAAATTTATTCAATCCAAAAACTTTATGAAATTGAAACCATATTCGTATTGTATGTTTAGTTATTGGATTAGTCATTTGTTTATTCACTTTAGTAAGTGCAAGGCCCCTAAGATAGAAGCCAATGAGACCCCCTGTACAGACTCAAGCTCGAGGTTCATCCATTGTGGACATTGAATTTCATCCAGACCTTGTGTCCAAAATGTTAAATATCGAATATTAATTGCCCAATAATAGAATCTTAAATTCAGCTTTGCCAAACTGCCCTCCTTTTTTGATTTCTGTAAATATTTCTTACTTAACCTAGGATTTTTATTCTGCCATATATATGAAGAATTTTTAGAATCAATAATATCAAAAAAGGATTTAGAAATGAAAATTGGTACCACCTGAAGTAGAAACAGAAATTTAGGTAAAATAATCATTTTAATAACATTAATTCTACCAATCAATGGTAAGGACAATGGGGACCATTTAGTAAGCACTTGTTTAACCTGATCAATTAAAGGTAAAAAGTTAACTTTAAATAGATCCTTATGCTTCTTAGTAATTTTAGTACCCAAGTAAGTAAAGTAATCAGTAACCAGTCTGAATGGTAATTGTCTATAGACTGGTGCTTGCATATTTAATGGAATTATTATTATTGCAGGGATGGAATTCTCTGGTTTAGAAATATATAATAACAGATCATCTGCATATACTGATACCTTATGTATCTCGTTCCCACGAATAATGCCGAATATATTGGGTGAATCACGAAGAGCGATTGTCAAGGGCTCTAAGGCAATATCTAATAGTAAGGGACTAAAAGGACAGCCCTGTCTAGTACCTCGAAGAAGCCTGAGAAAGGGAGATCTCTGATTATCGGTAAGTACAGAAGCCAAAGATGAATGATATATCAATTTAATCCAAGATATAAACTTAGGGCTAAAATTCAATTTCTCAAGTGAGTTAAATAACCAATCCCATTTGACTCTATCAAATGCCTTCTTGGTGTCAAGCGAAATAACACATTCAGTGCATTGGCTGTTATCCATGCATTTGGAGCTTCTGTCCTTGGGTGTGATGGAACATGGTGAGGCATCTTTTGAGAAGCTTGTTGCTGGATGTGATGCATGGGTTGTTGAGGCTGTGGAACTCCACTCTGCGACGTAACCTTTGCAAATTTTCCCTTTAGACATGCATTTTCTACCACTCATTGTAATTTGTAGCCCAAATCTTTGCTTCCGTTTGGGGGTCTCCCATCAGGGTCTTTTTACCCTTGTAGTTTCTTAACTCAACCCACAATGATTTTACACCAATATAACTTTTTTTAATGATTAAATTTCATTTCTTTTAACCAACACAGCTCCCCACCCCCTCTGCCTACCTGCCTGTCCTTTCGATACAATGTGCATTCTTGCACGTTAAGCTCCTACGTATAATCTTATAGCCACGATTCAGTGATGCCTGTAACATTATGCCAAACTGTAACTGTACTACACGTTTATCAGCTGATTCCATATATACTGTTAGCATTCCAATATAACACCTTCATTTCTGTATTTATTACCGTTGTCAATTTTGTCCCTATTTTACATTGCAACTCATCCAGTTGACTGTAATTTTGTCTTATCATCAGCCTGCCCTTGCTGCAGTCTCACTACACACTGCCCCGTCCTCAGCTCTATCACTCTCGTCCCATCCCTCACCCGCACAGCTCTAGCAAACCTTGCCCCCTCGGGTTCAGGTGCAACCCATCCCTTTTACACGGGCCGTACCTTCCCCAGAAGGGATCCCAGTGATCGAGAAATCTGTGTTGTGCATCATGGGTGTAAAACGGACAGGCCACGAAAGACATAAATTTTAGCAAAAAAAAATCAGACCAAACAGAGCTTATCCTTTAGTGATAAGGCAGCCTTGCATGCATATCACCTTCCTCTCTCAGCAATATTGTTACTTTGACCCATTTCCTATTTTGCACACGTCTTTCTTAGTCAGTGGATAGCAGCTTTAGTTCTTCATCTGGGTAAATTGGTTTATTATTCTTATGTGCACAAAGTTACAGTGAAAAACTTGTTTTGCATGCAATTTCTACAGATAAGTTCATTACAACAGCGCATTGAGGTAGTGCAATGGCTGAATGAAGGTTACGGATAATGTCTGGGATGAGTGCGGTCTATAGTTATGCTAGCTGGTTTACTAAGGCAGAGCAGAAAGAGTCTGCGTAGACAGAGTCCGTGGAGGGGAGTATGGTTCCTGCGGTATGCTGAGCTCTTTGTACTGTAGCTTCCTGCGGTCACGGGCAAAGCAGATGCCACGCCAGGCTGTAGTACATCCAGATAGGATGCTTTCTTTTGGGCATCAATTAGAAATAGGCATGGATAGACAGGGCCATGCCAAACTTCCTTTGGCTCCTGAGGAAGATGAGGCACTTGTGAGCTTTTCTTTTCCGTTGTGTCAATGTGGTTGGACAACAATCAGAATCAGGTTTAATATCACTGGCATTTATCATGCAACGTGTTGTGTTGCAGCAGCAGGACATTGCAATACGTATGAAATACTGTAAATTACAATAAATATATAATAAACATAAATTAAAACAAGTAGTGCAAAAATAGGTGAAAACAATGTACATGGGCTCACTGTCCATTCAGAAATCTGATGGTGGAAGGGAAGAAGCTGTTCCTGAAATGTTGAGTGTCTCTCTTCAGGCTCCTGTACCACCACCTTGATGGTAGCAATGAGAAAAGGGCATGTCCTGGGTGATGGGGGTCCTTAATGAAGGCTACTACTTTTTTTTCAGGCATTACCTTTAGAAAGTGTCCTGGATGCTTGGGAGGCTAGTGCCCATGAAGGAACTGGCTGAGTTTACAACTTTCTGCAGCTTTTTCTGACCCTGTGCAGTGGCCAGACGGTGATGCAAACAGTTAGAATGCTCACCACAGTACATCTGTAGAAATCTACAAGTGACGTTGGTGATGTACCAATTCTCCTCAAACTCCTAATGAAACATAGCTGCTGTAATGCCTTCTTTGTAATTGCATCAATATGTTGAGGCCAGGATAGATCCTCAGAGATGTTGACTCCCAGGAACTTGAAACTGCTCACCCTTTCCAGGACCAGGACAGGCTATTGGTGATGTTCACTCCTGGAATTTGAGGTACTCAAACTTCAGCATTGTTGATGTCAACAGGAGCATGTCCACTTTCCACCTTCCTGAAGTCTCTGACCAGTTCCTTTGTTTTGCTGACAAGGCACCACGTCACCAAGACTTCTGTCTCCTTCCGGTATTCCGACTCATTGTTATTTGAGGCACAGCCCACAACAGTGGTATAATCTATAAATTTGGAAATGATGTTACTTAGTTGTGAGTATATAAGGAGTAGAGTGTGGGCCTGAAGATTCAGCCTCATGGAGTGTTACGGTGTATTCTGGAATTAGGGTATATCGCAAATATTTACTTCAACAGCAACCAATCTTCAGACATGAACGTGATTCGTAGATTGAATTATAAATGAAGACCTGAACAATAGTTTTTCTAGAGCTGTGCACTGGAGTTCATTTCAAACCAGTCAATGCTGATTCACATTCATTTTGGGTGTCTGGAGTGTGGGTGCGAAGAAGGAAGTGTTTCAAAACTACATGTAATTCAAAGGAAGCATTATAGATACATCGTAGCTACAGAATTGTCCACTGTTACCTTTGTCTTTAGCACATAAAAATGTCATGTGATATTGGGTCAGGAGGCCTCTTCCTCCAAGAGTGTCTCAATGTAATGCCTGCTGCCCGATTTTGTTGAAGAAAACACTTCTCGCTCTATTGGCTTCAGTGTGTCTCCGGTAACTTTGTTCACGTTACAATAGGAGCACCAGTGCTGAGGATAATTGTGTTGGTGGTGTTGCTACCTAACCTTCTGGTCTATGCTAATTTGCTGATCAGGAAATCGAGGGAGTCTGAGTTCCAGGTTTTGGTGTTTTTTTTGTGATACGGTTCGGCACAGCCAAGAAGCGCCAAAAGGCCTGTTTCTGTACTGTAATGTTCTATGATTCTATATTTGCTTGGAATTATGGTATTGAAGGCAGAGCTGTAGTCAATAAAGAGTAGTCTAATGTAGATGTCTTTACAGTCTAGAGGATCCAGAGATAAGTATATGGCAGAGAGATGGCATCTGCCATTGACTTGTATCAGCAGTAGTCAAATTGCAATGGGTTGAGGTTTTCTGGGAGACTGGAGTTAATGTGAGTCATGACCAGCCTATCGAAGCACTTCATGATTGCAGGGGATAGCAGAGCCACTGGGGAGTAATTATTAATGTGCCTTGCCTTGATTTTCTTTCACACTGGGATGACAGTGGTCTTTTTAAAGTAAGTGGGAAACACAGACTGAGGCAGAGAGAGGTTAAAACAAGTCTGCAAATTCCCTGTCAGGTGATCTTTGCAAGATCTAAAGGTACTGCTAGGGGCACCATCTGGGCCCGGAAGACTGAACTTGCATCCACACAGTGACCATGGGTTCAGGTGCATTTGTCATCACCAATTAAAAGGACTGAGAGCAAACACTCATTCCTCAATCATACCTTATATTACTTGCGCACAAGGAAGACAGCATGGACTCTGTCACCCACACTGTTCTGAGGTCAGAACAGAAAATTGCTACTTTTCTACAGAATTGACCAGCAGTTGCAGATATTTACCATTTGATAAACTGTACGTTTCAATTCCTTCCAATCGCCATTCACAAAAGAGATGTTAAATGTCAATAGAAACTACAAGCTGACTTCTAATGGTACTTTGAAGAAATGCAATTGTCCCTTAGCTGATGTTTGCGTTTCACATTGTTCCATTATATTCTCATCTCAGCTCTGGGAATGGCTTTGGAAAGGGAACCTGTGTTCTTCAAAGACCTTTCTTACCTGGGCTGTCTGCACTCTATCTGCAATCTGTCCTTGTCTGGACATTGTTAACCCTTGCCTTTCTACAACTTCCACACTCTCTTCTTTTATGTCCTGTAGAGGACAACACAAACCTTAATGAATTTCAGTAGCACAGAGGCTCTGAAACCGTGTGACTGTTTCATCAGGAATAGTTGTCTGTTTCATCATGATGGAGGCAGCACCTCTGTAGGCCATCACTCCACGGTGTGATCTCCGGCAAGGGATTAAAATGAGTATTACAAATAGCAGGGAATATTGCAGTTGCTCATAAAGAGTGAAACCAGCTAACGGACCCCCGTGGTGATGACGGTGTCCCATCATTCTGTCCAGTCTTCCTATCCTTAGAGCTTCTAGCTAGGTATGCACAGCTAAATCAGTCAGGTGTATCAATAACTCCTGGCCAATAATGTCACAAGTACCACCTTTTTCAGATACCAAAATGTCTAGTGGCTGTTGGTTTTGAAGGGCTAAAGTGCAGGTTGCTACCATTTCGGCAGTGATCTCATTGATGGCCTGGCCTGTACGATGAAGTCAATTTCTCCGGTGCTGGAGCCATATTGATGAGTTCACAGGCCAGGCTGGCAGGTCCCTAGAACAGAAACACTACAATCCAGAAATGCTCAGTCTCTATAGTCCTTCGATTGTAGACCCACAGAGTACAAATAGACAGGATGAATATGGTGTTGTGTCGGCCAGATAACAGCAACCCCTCCATGGATCTGGTTCCGATTAAAGCTTCCATTTTGGAAGGGGTATCTCTGGTAGACAGTGATAGGCCTGATGTGCTAGCAGTATTGTTTTAAATTGGAGAACTGCTACAAGAAGGTAGCATTCGTCATCAAAGACACGCCCAACCCACCAGCTGAGGGCTTTGTGGCAAAGTTTGCAGACAGTACAAAGATAGGTGGAGGGGCAGGTAGTTCTGAGGAAGTAGAGAAGCAACTGAAGGACTTGGGAGGGAGTTTGGGGTGTCACCAGTAGTAGACAATAGACAATAGGTGCAGAAGTAGACCATTCGGCCCTTCGAGCCTGCACCGCCATTTTGAGATCATGGCTGATCAATTACTATCAATACCCGGTTCCTGCCTTGTCCCCATATCCCTTGATTCCCCTAGCCATAAGATACCTATCTAGCTCCTTCTTGAAAGCAGCCAGAGAATTGGCCTCCACTACCTTCCGAGGCAGTGCATTCCAGACCCCCACAACTCTCTGGGAGAAGAAGTTTTTCCTTAACTCTGTCCTAAATGACCTACCCCTTATTCTCAAACCATGCCCTCTGGTACTGGACTCTCCCAGCATCTGGAACATATTTCCTGCCTCTATCTTGTCCAATCCCAATCTATACAATCCTAGTATAGGCATTGCATGTACTCTCACCTAACTCTAGTGCTATCGGATGGTGGTTACAATATCAAGTTTCACCTTTGTTATCATGAAGCAGCTTCAGAGCGGTTGGGGGGGAGAGGGAGTGTTTATGCGGTCCCTTATAGAAATGTTGAAACCATCCTTCAAAACAATTACATTGGCAACAGTCATATCTGTGGTCAGTGTGGCTGAATGCTCCCTTCACACCTCTAATAACTCAATACATTTCAGGCCATCTATCAAGTGGATAGATGCTCTAGACCACAGCCAACAACCTGACTGGTTAGTACACGATGCGTATTCATAACCAAAATACATAGTTAGCAGTGCTAGTGTCGTGAGATAGTTCCGCACTTAAACGGGACATAGATGGCCAGATTGCCCAAAGCTTATAATGTATAATACTCTTTAAAGTCACAGGTAATGAAAATCAAATTCAGTTAATTAACCCTCATCATTAAGGTTCCCTGGTCTGATGGCTACTGCTGGCTTAATTTGCAAGGCGTGTACCCACATTGATTGGTCCTTCAAAGCAGTATACAGTATGTAGTTAGTGGTACTTGAAATGGGTCTTTCCACCGGGGCACAACACAATTCTTTCATCAGCAGAATCTCACCGGTACCCAATCTCCTCACAGGTAGGCCTCACTCTCCGCAGCCAGCACGACCTTCTGGGCTTTAAGTATCTATTCATGGAAACCTTTAAGGGCTTGTGTTTGTGGTAAACAGTACAGCAACATGCTTTCACTCATAATATGGATGTCAATCAAAAAAAGGACTGACTGGCAAGTGCAAGGGTCGTCCTAACACTATCTCAAACTGAGATAGGTCTTTTACACAGGTTGGGGTGCAAGGGTCATCCTAACACTATCTCAAACAGGGTTAGGTCTTTTACACAGGTTGGGGTGCAAGGGTCGTCTTAACACTATCTCAAACAGGGTTAGGTCTTTTACACAGGTTGGGGTGCAAGGGTCGTCCTAACACTATCTCAAACAGGGTTAGGTCTTTTACACAGGTTGGGGTGCAAGGGTCATCCTAACACTATCTCAAACAGGGTTAGGTCTTTTACACAGGTTGGGGTGCAAGGGTCATCCTAACACTATCTCAAACAGGGTTAGGTCTTTTACACAGGTTGGGGTGCAAGGGTCGTCTTAACACTATCTCAAACAGGGTTAGGTCTTTTACACAGGTCGGGGTGCAGCAGTGTCATGTGTTGCCATGAGATACAGTGGAAACGCCTCTGGCCGCTTTCGTTCTGCCTCATCACGAGCTTTAGCTAACCTGCTTTTCAGGGCCCCATTCTGAATTTCAGCTGCCCCATTAGATGGTGGGTGGTCAGAGCAGGTGAAATGATGCTTATACAACAAGGCTTTTGTCAACTCATATAACTTTACCTGTAATGTGGGGACTATTATCCCTTGAGATTTTCCCAGGGATCCCAAACCTAGGGACAAATTCTGGTAATCAACGATTTAGGAAATTGCAGCATCATTTCTATGAGTTTGATAAATTTCTACCCATTGAGATAACAAACACAAAAACAAGTACACAGTTATAGCCCATATATTTACGTAACTGCATAAAGTCCATTTAGAGATGCACAGATGACCTGCAGGGGGAGGGCCCAACGGCAGCAGATACTGTGGTGTTTTTCAGGTTTATGTCTCTGGCAGATTACACAGCTGCAGCTCCTTTCCTTGCTATGACCAAGAATCTCCCATTTTCCATTAAAACCATCACCCTTTATAGTCCTGCACATAGTGTGCTTCGGTCCGTAAAGTCCTTCTATCCATTGGCACATCACAATGTAATTGCAGTAGCTCATCCAAGCAATTTGGAAGGTATTGGCAACCTGATCACATTGGAAATCCAAGCAACACACACAAAATGCTGGAGGGACTCTGCAGGCCAGGCAGCATTGATGGAAAACAGTAAACAGTCGATGTTTCGAGCTGAGGCCCTTCATCAGGACTGATGAATCACTGGTTACTGGAATGCTACATGGCCAAAAGATCTGCTGCTGCTACCTTAGCAAAGGAGTCAGCTTGTTAAGTTCCAGTTATTCATTCCCATTAATATGAGCTGCATATTTTATCATAAGAATTGTGGTAGGCATTTGAAAAGCATGAAAAGATTCATAGTCAATTCATCATGATTTATCAGAGTTGCCGAAGAGGTGAGAAAGCCACATCGGTTCCATAATTGTATATTGTCATGTGCTACTCCAGGAGCACAGTGAGATGCAGCGTAAATCTTACGGTAGCGTCAGCTGCAAGGACACTGGCATTTGTAAGTTAAAACGTTTCAGCTGCATGAGCAGAGCAGGAGGGAAGGTAGCTGGTCTTTGAGGTGCACACACCCATTTAAATTCCACTTCCCATTCCCAATCCAAAATACCTATCCATGGCCTTCTCTACTGTCACAACAAGGCCTCACTCAAGATGGAGGAACAACACCTTACATTCCTCCTGGGTAGCCTCCAACCTGATGGCATGAACATCGATTTCTCAACCTTCTGGTAATGCCCCCCCCTTCACCATTCCCATCCCCTTTTCCCTCTCTCACCTTATCTCCTTGCCTGCCCATTGCCTCCCTCTGGTGCTCCTCCCCCTTTTTCTTTCTTCCATCCCTATCAGACTCCTCCTTCTCCAGCCCTGTATCTCTTTCACCAATCAGCTTTGAAGCTCTTCACTTCACCACTCTCCTCCCCAACCCGGTTTCACCTATCACCTTGTGCTTCTCCCTGCCCCCCACTCATCTTTCAAATCTACCCCTCATCTTTATTTCTCCAGTCCTGCCGAAAGGTCTCGACCTGAAACGTCAACTGTACTCTTTTCCATAGGTGCTGCCTGGCCTGCTGAGTTCCTCCAGTGCTCTGTGTGTGTTGAAAACCTTCTTCAAGTATCAGATCAGGAAGCCAAAGAAAAATGACACAGGGGCTTCCATCGGGTGGCAATTTACAACAAGCAGAAGTAAAACTGAACAAGTTCTTAGGTACTGTTCAGGAACAGATTATTTAAAATATGGTGCTGGTTTTGGTGGAGGCAGAAACTGACTGTTATCAAAATTAAGGGTATCTTCAAGCCCAGTGGCCTGACTGTCTGCAAATAAAAACATACCCTCGCGGACATCCCCATGTTTTACTCCTTCCATATCCGCCATCCCATCCCATCTCCATTGACATGAATCAAAGGTCTTAAAAACATGCATTTAAAATAGCATGATCTAAATAACTACTCTGTGCAAAACAAAAATAATACCAGTCACAAACACAAGAAATTCTGTAGATGCTGTAAATCCGAGCAACACACAGAAAATGCTGGGGGATCTCAGCATTCCAGGCAGCATCTATGGAAAAGAGTACAGTCGACATTTTGGGCCGAGACCCTTCATGAGGACTGGAAAAAGATGAGAAGTCAGAGACATATGGCCTGCTGAGTTCCTCCAGCATTTTGTATGTGTTGCTTTAATACCAGTCACAAGTGAGCTAAATACACGAGGGAATTGAGGGTTATAGGGCAAAGGCAGGCAGGTGGAGATGAGTCCATGGCTGGATCAACTGTGATCTTACTGAATGGTGGAGTATGCTTGATGGGCCAGATGGCCGACTTCTGCCCCTATTTCTCAAAGAACGTATTGTTAAAACTTAAATTTACAGTGAAGTTTTAAGCAGAAGTTAGTCTGGTAATCATTAACCAAAATTTGGTCACTGCTATTTTAGTTAAATGTAAAACAAAGCTATAAATTAAAATAATATTCAAATTGTATCGGACAGCTGTCTCAATACTTTTGAAACAATGTAGAATGTTACCCAAAGGAGCAGCCAGGAAGCCTCACACATACTGCCCCCACTCCCTTAACGGTTTTAATCCTTTGTGGCCTGACCTACAACGCGAGGGAAACATTTTCCCAGACTTCTTACTTGGTCAGTCAAGAAACATTTAAATCAACATACGTATTCCCTCTGCACCCCTCCGCCACCCGTCTCCCAGAGTGCTATGGGGAGCCTCCGCCCGTGGTAGGGCACCAGGTGACTCTGGCCTCACCGAGTACTCAAGAGGCGCCACTTGGTGAGGGCTTTGTTGGAACCAAGCCTGGGGAAGGCAGGGGTAAACCAGGTTGGTCATCTAGTTCATCCTCAGACTCCGGTATCTTGTTACTTTTCAAACACTGAGTGCCCCTTATCCGAAATTCCAAAATCTGAAAGCCTGCAAAATCACTAATTTTTGTTTGAGCACTGACATGATGTCACAAATGGAAAATTCCACAAGGCGCTGGGAAAGGCAAACCTCTGCACACTACAGGAAGTTGTGAGAAGTGACCTCACATATGTAATGAACAGAAGCTGATGAAAAGTAGAAAAACTGCATAAAGCGAAAAATGAAGATCCCGATGGTGTATTGAAAGAATGGATTCATCAGCATCAGACCAAACATATGTTTCTTAATAGTATGCTGATCATGAAACAAGCAAAGATCTATCACTACAAACTGAAAATTGAAGATAACTGAATATTCAGCAGGCTGGTTGCTGCAATTTATGAAAAGGTACGGCATTAAAATTTTATAGATTTAAAAAACTTAAAGATAAAGCATCTGCTGATCACAAAGCAGCAGGGAAACTCTGATGAGTTTACGAAGATCATCGCTAATAAAAATCTAGCATCAGAACAAGTCTGCAATGCTGATTGTTTTTATATCTTACATAAAACCTTCAAAAAAGTTAAAAAAAAACACAGTGTACTGTAACCAGTTAATTAAAACATGGCATTGTAGGTGGAGACTGAAGGCCTGGCATTGTCTGTTGTTCAAAGCTGGTTCAGGTATTCATTCTCCCAATGCTGTTGTGCTGCCTTTGTTAGCCCCCACACATGATAGTTTCATTATATTAATAGTATGTAATAATTTTTACTGTTAGTACATATGTGTGATGAACAAGCATAAGACAAAGACAGCTTACAAAAATACAGAGTTAGAAATGATGGTGACCCCAAGCTATCACATTTTATTTTCCAAAATCTGAAATCCGAAAAGCTTCTGGCCCCGAGCATTTTGGATAAGGGGTACTCAACCTGAATTATAAACACAGATGCTGGAGATCCAGAGCAACACACACAAAATGCTGGCGGAACTCAGCAGATCAGGCAGAATCGACGTATGTACAATTATGCTTTCCCTGTTCTTCCTGTTTCTTTTGCTCATTTAACTTTTTGTTGAGGTGGCAGGTTGGAGATACATCTCCACCAAAGGAGGTGCAGGGCGCACCTTCCTCCTGCTAGTCTGCAGGTCACCCTTGGGCAAGGTGCAGTACCTGCTTAGCCCCCGATCAGGGTCATGTGAAACCATGGGATCAGGTGGTGGAAGTTTGTCTGAGCAGCTGGTGCAGATCACAAATCCTGGTCATGCAACCACTGATGCCTGGCAGACAAACTCTGAAGAGTATTGACACTGTCTGGGGTCACCTATCTTGTAAAGACACTGCCCAGAAGAAGGCAATGGCAAACCACTTCTGTAGAAAAATTTGTCAGGAACAATCGTGGTCATGGAAAGACCATGATCGTCCACATCATACAACACCGCACATAATGAATGATTAACTTGCGTTCATTTTCTCTGCTCTTTCTACAAGATTCATCCAACTGCTTTTTTCATTGAATGAACACAAGCTGTTCTGCAGGATTCTCACCTCTTCATTTCTCTAACAACATCTGCAGACACTTGGTCAATTTCAAGTTTAATTGGCATTCAACCAAACCCATGAATACAGCTAAACAAAACAGCGTTCCTCCAGGGCCAAGGTACAAAAGACAGTACCACCAGTCACACACAGCACATATAGTACATATAATTATGGATGTTGTCCTGCAGCCACGTTTCTGCAAGGACAAACCCACAGCAGTTCTTCATCTTGCACAGGTGCAGCCACAGATGAACTCAACCAAGCGGACACTAGAGGGCAGCACTGACAGGTGGGGCTCACCCTCAGCCCAGCAGCACTTGCCAGTTCCAGTGACTCTGTCCCTGGTGGCTGCAACAGGAGAGCCCCCAAGCTCGAGGGCCTGGTCTGCGTGACAGCCAAGGCCACACAGCTACCCAGCCGCCGGTCTTCCCAATGAATCGGACTTGCAGTATTCTACGTTACCAACGTCCAACAGGGTTTTGTGATTGAAATATGATCCGTTTGTTGGACTGCACATCACCTCGAGCACGGCCCTCGCAGGGTGGCTGATGCAGGATGCAACACCGTCTGCAACGAGTCCAGCTCCCCGCTCATGACGGGGTAGACTTGCAGTACCTGATGTTCTTAATATCCAGCAGTGTAATAATGACATTAAGGATGAATAATGACACCTTTCTTTGAACCCAGAGAGGCCGTTGTGACTGGAAGTCCATTCCACCCATGTAACGTATCTCTCAACATACCAAACATACAAACAGGCATACTATCGCAGTCCCTTTAGAGGTTCGGGACAGGAGACTTTCACACTTACTATTCATGCACAAAACATGCATTTTGGAATTCCTTTCTTTTAAACCACATGCTTCCTGTGCTCCAGCAGGATCCGACCCGGACTGGTACAACCCTCCTTTCTCATTTAACGTGCTCCCGCGGGGTCCGACCCAGGCCATGGCAACTTCTTCCTGTGCTCCTCTGGGATCCGGCCCAGCCCAGGGCACCCCATTTTTAATGCTGTAACTTTCCTATGTCGGCAACTGTGGTTCTGCCGTAACTTGACTACTCCACACAGGAGAAAGTTTGTGTACCAGTAGCAGGCTCAAATATAGGATTTAGGGCTGCGGTTGAATTCTGTTCTCCCTTATAACAAAGTCAAAGGTTAGCCAACTCAGTGGAATCTCCAAGTAACTGTCGTCTTTGATTAATTGGACTCTGAAACCCTGCACTCATTCCTCGATCATACTTCATTTTCTTTGTGCACAAGGAGAACACAACAGACAATAACGGGTAATGACTCTCCAACTATCAGAGATGTTCTAGTCAGCGAACCTTGACATTCAGTTGCCATTGCAAAAGTCCCAGTATAAACTGTTGAGCCTCCGTACAGCTACATATATTAAATAAAAGCATGCACGTAGGAGATGGCTTTAACTGGGGCATTCTCATTACAGCGAGAGCAACGTGCATGAGTAGACAACAGATCAGTAGATAGCGCTAAGGGGTGGGGGGGGGGGGTCGTTGCTCGAAAAGAAATAGATTCATACATTACATAAACCTCCTGTGCATCTTCATTGACCAGAAGCTCAGCTGGACAAGTCACAGAAATGTGGTGGTTTCAAAGCAGGTCAGAGTCTGGGTTGTTGGTGGCATGGTCACCTCCTCCTACTATCGTCTACAAGACGCACATTAGAAGTGCAATGGAATATTCTCCAGCTGCAATTCCATCAAGTCTCTCTGACTGACACTTCATTCACTTCCCCCTCAACACCCTCTTCATCATATAACGTTTGCCCTGTGTGCCACCCACGAACTGCATTCACCCAGGCTAAGCCTGCAGCAGCTCCCCAATCCGCCACCAAGAACAGGTACAGGTGTGTAAGTGCCATCTAAGCATCCCCTCCAGGTCGTGCTGCACCCCGTCTTGGAAACATATTGCCATTTCATTATTGCTGGATCTAAATCCTGGAGATGGGACGGACTGAAGGAGTACTGAGAAACTAGCTCCCCACCACAATTGACAGAGATGTCCACCTACCAAAAATGTATAAAAATGAATTTGATTCTCAAAAGCTTGTTTACTGATTCTGATTGACACCTCAGTCCCTCCACTTGAAGTTAAGGCAACAAATAGGGGTTGAGTTAAGTGTTAATGTTGTAGCTCTTTAAACCTCTGGTTAAACTACACTTTAAGTAACGTGTTCAGTTCTGGTTGCCTCATTATATGAAGGACGTCGAAGCTTTAGAGAGGGTACAGAGGAGATTTACGGAGAGGCGGTGCGAAGTCAAAATGGCGCTAAACAGCAGTTCTTTTGCTTGCATCTTCGGAAACAGCTCTATTTCCATCTTTAATATCTTTATTTTTCCCTTTCTGGGTTCTTTCGAAGACCCTGACCTGCAGTTACACGCTGACTTCAGTTCTCTGCAGGAATGGGACCTTCATAACTGGCCGTTGTTCGGCATGCCAAAGGCTCGGCCTAAGAGTCCAGCTTGGATTAGGAAGCCTAGGATCTCGGGGCTCTGGAGACGGGCGGATCGAGGGTCGGTGTCACAGCAGGAGACCCATGTGTCATCGGGGGAGTTAAAAAATCATTTGCTGTGTACCCAAAGACCCGGGATCTTTGAGATCTTTGGGAACAGAGCTCGGAAAAAGCAACATAATGGACTTTTAACATTGTAAACCAGTGAGTTGTTTATATGTCTCCCCATTTGCTGGGTTAAAAATGGAGACACCTCCTTCTCACTTATTAGGGAGAGAGAGAGCCTGTGGTATGTCGAATGGCGGGTGAAACGCAAAGTCTTTTGGGTAAGTGCAAGTCTGTGTCTTTGCTGTTGCTTTGCTCACACTTGATGCTCGGTGGCGGGTGCCGATGCTTTTTTTTGCCAGTGGAGGGAGGGGGGATCGTTGCTTGCTGCCGCTTACGCGCGGGAGGGTGGGGGGATCGTTGCTTGCTGCCGCTTACGCGCGGGAGGGTGGGGGGATCGTTGCTTGCTGCCGCTTATGCGCGGGAGGGGGGAAGCTGGGGGGAATTTGGGGTCCTAACATTTAACTGTCACTCATTCTTTAGGGCATTCCTCTGTTTTCGTGGATGTTTGTGAAGAAAAAGCATTTCAGGATGTATATTCTATACGTTTCTCTGACATTAAATTGGACCTTTGAACCTTTGGAGATGTTGCCTGGACTGGAGATCATTTCGTATGTGTAAGGGTTGAGTGGAAAAGGGCATTTCTCTTTGAAGCAAAGGGGGATAAGAGGTGATTTTATAGAGGTGTATAAGATTATGAGGGGCATAAGACAGCCTTTATCCCGGGGCAACAATAGTCAGTGCCGGAGGACATTCGTTTAAGGTGAGTGGAGGAAAATTTAAGGGTGATGTCTGAGGTGGGTTTTTGTATCTACAATGACAAGTGTCTGGAATTCACTGCCAGGGTTGGTGAGAAGTGAAAAATGCATTATGGGCATTTAAGAGACTCTTAGAAAGGCAAATGGATGAAAGAAAGATAGAGAGTTGGGGACTATGTAGGAGTGAAGGATTAGATTTTGAACATAGAGTAGGCCAGTGATGTTGTGGGGGTGGAATTGGACTCTCTGACGGTGGTGTCTGAAAAGAGGATGCTGTCCAAGTTGCACACCATCTTGGACAATGTCTCCCATCCACTCCATAATGTACTGGTTAGGCACAGGAGTGCGTTCAGCCAGAGACTCATTTCACCGAGATGCAACACTGAGCATCATAGGAAGTCATTCCTGCCTGTGGCCATCAAACTTTACAACTCCTCCCTCGGAGTGTCAGACACCCTGAGCCAATAGGCTGGTCCTGGACTAATTTCCACTTGGCATTATTTACTTATTATTATTTAATTATTTATGGGTTTATATTGCTATATTTCTTCACTATTCTTGGTTGGTGTGACTGTAACGAAACCCAATTTCCCTTGGGAACAATAAAGGATGTCTGTCTGTCTGTCTGTTAAAAGGTTGGCACAACACAATGAGCCAAAGAGTCTGTACTGTGCTGTGCTGTTCTATGTTCTGTGCTTTAAGTAGAATTGATAGTATTCCAATTGTGATTGTAAAGCAGACAGATTGATTCCGAGTGTCCGTGAGAGAAGAAGACTCTCCAGTTATGCCATGATGTAGACATGCGTTTCTGAAAAGCTTCGGTTTTGGGGGAGGAAAACGCCGTTTTAGTGTGGACAGAGAGTAAAAACGAAGAGTAAAATCTTAGTTACGTATTTATCTGGTGTAGTGTGGATGTAGCCATATCCACTGTAACTCATCTGCAGCAGTACCCAATCCTATATGTTTACCTGAGATCAAATCTGTTACCGTTGATAAATATCAGAAAACAATTTGGCTCTTTCTACATGCACATTCTACAAGGTTTCAGCTTGTGCAAAGGTGCAAAGGTGTTTTTGATTGCTTGCCCTTCAGTTTCACAAATACTGTGTATTTGCTTAGAATTGATTCATGGCCACTCTCCAAACAAGGACATCAAACAGAGCTCCTGCAATTAGTTTCATTTCGCTGTGTATTTAGAATGAAGTTTGGCCAGCATTTCTTCCCTCAATGTAATTCAGACTTCTGCTGCTTGACCCAGCTCAGATAAAAGCTGATCAATTGCAACAACTGTGGAATGATTTCAGTTCATTGCCTGAGTACTGTAAAATTTCTATCCATTTGTTTAATGCCCGTACAATTAGCCTTTTCAATACTAGGTTGTGTCTACTATTTCAGACACATTTATTGGGAAACCGTCACTGATAGCAGGTAATCTGCAGGTTACTTTTTTTATGCAGTTTACACGACAGAGTCGAAGCAGTAGTGTCTGCTTGGAGCTTCTCTAATCCATCCTAGAGAGCCTGTTTTCCTATCTCCAACACTATCATAGTTGAAACTTTCCAAGGTGCAAATCCATGGTCTATCAAGACTAATGGAGGCCTACCTACCTACCATAGTTGATAATCATTGATTTGGAAACTAAAATCAATCAGAAGGGTCTGCCAAGTAAAAATGAAGGGACTCCTTGCTTTTAAAAATTACTCAATGTGCTTCCTTCTTGATTTATGTATCATTGTGACAAACCTTGGAAACGTTTTTCATAAAAGATGATATCGCTGTTGAAAATATAAACTACTTTCCCTGCCTTGGCAGCATTCTCTCCTCAAAAGCAGACATCGACTCAGAGATCGACCATTGCCTAAGTGGAGCCCATGCAAGGCTAAGGAAAAGAGACTTTGAAGTGTGACCTAAAGATCCAAACAAACCCTTTGCTCTATAGATCAATCGTCCTTCCTACATTACTGTATGGAACTGAATCACAGAGCATCTACAGTAGGCAACTTGATGCACCATCAATAACTCTCCGAGACGTGAGGCGAGATATAGGCTTTTATTGACTGGAAGAAAGAACAAGCAGCAATTGACCACCACACTACATCCTGGAGACTGAGAGGCAGGGCTCAGTCTCCAATCGCCTTTATACCGGGGTCCGTGGGAGGAGCCACAGTCAGTGGGAGGAGCCACAGGAGCAGGTATATGTAGTTCACCACACACCTAAAAACCCTGGAACATTTCCACCATGAAAAAGGATCTAGTGCTTTCCCGGCATATATGACAAATAAACTCTTCCCTGGCATTCATCCGAGTATGGTTTCGATTATAACGGATGTTTCAATGACAAACTCTGCGATCTTCCTCAGGGATGATGCCTGGGCATATCTAGTCAGCTGGTATTTACACCCCTGTAGTCCATCCCTCCTGATTGGTTAGTCCTCATTCAAACAGGTTTCCACTCTCCCACCTTGTTTATAGTCAAATTCCAGTACTTATTAGAGCAAGACCTTTTTTTGTTAAAATTCTTTTGCATAAGAACATAAAAACATAAGAAATAGGAGCAGGAGTAGGCCATCTGGCCCATCGAGCCTGGCCCGCCATTCAATAAGATCATGGCTGATCTGTCCGTAAACTCAGCTCCATCTACCTACCTTTTCCCCATAACCCTCAATTCCCCTACTATGTAAAAACCTATCTAACTGTTTCTTAAATATATTTAGTGAAGAAGCCTCAACTGCTTCCCTGGGCAGAGAATTACACAGATTCACCACTCTCTAGGAAAAACAGTTTCTCCTCATCTCCATCCTAAATATTCTCCCCTGAATCTTGAGCCAATGTTGCCTAGTTCTAGTCTCACCTACCAATGGAAATTCTCATAAGGCATGCTCCCCAATCCAGGCAACATCCTTGTAAATCTCCTCTGCACCTTTTCTATAGTTTTCACATCCTTCCTGTAGTGAAGCGACTAGAACTGAGCACAGTACTCCAAGTGGGGTCTGACCAGGGTCCAATATAGCTGCAACATTACCTCTCGACTTCTAAACTCAATCCCACGATTGATGAAGGCCAATGCCCCGTATGCTTTCTTAACCACAGAGCAGTTTTGAGTGTCCTATGGACTCAGACCCCAAGATCTCTCTGAACCTCCACACTGCCAAGAGTCTTTACTATTACAGGTGTCCCCCCTTTTACAGAGGTAGAGTGTTCCTATGAAACCTTTCTTAAGCCGAAATGCCATAAAGCAAAGAACCATTAACTTATATGGGAAAAATTTTCATAAAAGCGAAAATCCTCTTTGTAATGTGAAAACAGGTTACTAATGTAGGTCTTTTGTAAAAGCGAAGTGGCGTAAAACGAACATTTGTAAAGCAGGGGACACCTGTAATACTATATTCTGCCATCATTTTTAACCAACCAAAAGGAGCCACCTCACACTTATCTGGGTTAAACTCAATCTGCCACTTCTCAGTCCAGTTTTACATCCTATCAATGACCCACTGCAACCTCTGACAGCCCTCCACACTATCCACAACATCCCCATCCTTTGTGTCATCAGCAAATTTACTAACCCATCCCTCCACTTCCTCATCCAGGTCATTTATAAAAATCACAAAGAGTAGGGGTCCCAGAACAGATCCTTGAGGCACACCACTGGTCACTGGCCTCCATGCAGAACATGACTCGTCTACAACCACTCTTTGCCTTCTGTGGACAAGCCAGTTCTGGATCCACAAAGCAATGTCCCCTTGGATCCCATGCCTCCTTACTTTCTCAATAAGCCTTGCATGGGGTACCTTATCAAATGCCTTGCTGAAATCCATATACACTACATCTACTGCTCTTCCTTCATCAATGTGTTTAGTCACACCCTCAAAAAATTCAATCAGGCTCATAAGGCACAACCTGCCTTTGACAAAGCCATGCTGACTATTCCTAATCATATTATGCCTCTCCAAATGTTCATAAATCCTGCCTCTCAGGATCTTTTTCATCAGCTCACCAACCACTGAAGTAAGGCTCACTTGTCTGTAATTTCCTGGGCTATTTCTACTCCCTTTCTTGAATAAGGGAACAACATCTGCAACCCTCCAATCCTCTGGAACCTCTCCCGTCCCCATTGATGATGCAAAGATCATCACCAGAGGCTCAGCAATCTCCTCCCTCACCTCCCACAGTAGCCTGGGGTACATCTCGTCCGGTGACTTATCCAACTTTGTGCTTCCCAGCTCCAGCACATTCTCGGGGAATTGCCAGCCAACCTGAGTCACAGGTCATCTTTGACCCACATAAGCTGTGATTTGAGCTTCCTTACGGATTTGTGGATGGTATTAATCCAGTATTTCTTCAGAATCCTGGTGATCCTTTCAGGAACTGTGGAAATATAGGGAAGACAGGTGGCAGTGACAGGTCCCTCCTTGTTGTTAGGTTTCCTGGCTTTTCCATCAGCCCTTTGAAGGGCGCGATTGATTTGCTTTAAATTGTAGCTATTCCGTAGGAATGTTGTCTCCCTAATTCCTCAGGGAGACTCTCCGAGTTTGAAATAGCTTTTGCACGGTTAATCAAAGTAGAAAGAACCACTGTACATTGGGAGGTGTGATGGTGGCTGCTATTGTTGAGGTATAAGTCTGTGTGAGTGGGTTTCTGATAGACACCATGTCCGAGGCTACCGTCTGGTGTTCACCATATTAGAATGTCCAGGAACAGCAGGCAACCATTCTTCTCCATCTCCATTGTAAATTCAATGTTTGCGTGTATACTGTTCAGATTGTCGTGAAATTGTAGGAATACCTGCAGTCCATGAGGCCACATTAAGGAGATATCATCGACGTATCTGAAGAAGCGTTTGGGGCATAAGGGTGATGAACTCAGAGCCTTCTCCTCAAAATACTCCATGTAGAAATTAGCAATCTCAAGTGACAATGGTGATCCCACAGCCACCCTGTCCATTTGTTCACAGTAGCTCCCCTTATCGAGGAAATATGTCGATGTAAGGGTGTTCAAAAAGGTCAATGGTACTCTTATCAAACCTTGACCGCAGGAGGACCAAGCTGTTGTTAATGGGAACTCTTGTGAACAGGGACACCACATCAAAACTGACCACTACGTCTTCCTGGTTCAGATAGATGTTTTTGTTTTAACAAAGTCGGTTGAATTTGTGATGTGCCGCCAGCAAAGAGAAACAGCTTGGTCGTTAAATGCCTAGCGAGGTAGTAAGTCAGGGAGTCTGTCCCACTGACGGTAGGCCTCAGGGATCCCTCCCTGTGCGTCTTTGGGAACCTGTAAAGTCTTGGGGGTACTGGTGCCTGAGGCAGAAGTGTCCTGCAATGTGTGCTAGCAGTCCAATTACTCCTTCAGATACTTCAATGGCACCTTCGTAGCGTGACCTCATGGACTTCAGGCACTGCAACAGTTCCATGACCATCTGAGCAGTGTACATCCAAACATTCAATTTACCATGGAGATGGAGGAGAATGGTTGCCTCCTGTTCCTGGACATTCCAATATGACAAAAACCAGCTGTAGCCTCGGACAAGGTATCTGTCGGAAACCCACTCACACGGACTTCTACTTCAACAATAACAGCCACCACCATGCCTCCATTCACAAAGGCCATTGGATCGACTTTGACAAAATACTGTGCTGCGCCCAAAGGCTTTGGGATCACCTGGTGAAGGAAGCCATTGAAATATAACTAGAGGAAAAGAATTTTAACAAAGATGAAGGTCTCACTCTAAGTAAGAACTGGAATTCAATTGTAAACAAAGTGGGAGAGTAAACAAACCTGATTGGATAAGGACTAACCAATCAGGAGGGATGGACTACAGGGGTATAAATACCACTGGACTAGACATGCTCAGGCATTATCCTTGATGAAGGTAGAAGCGTTCATCATCGAAATGTTGGTTATAATCGATACCTGTACATGGCTGGAAGCCTAAGAAGATCTTATTGCACTAATGATACTTAGGAAAGAATTTGAGAATCAGCTGGAAGGACAAGCAAACCAGCAGGATGAAACATGAACAGCATCTCCAAACCAATAAAGCAAAAGCAACTCTGATGGATAGGTCATGTCACGTGGATGTCCCCAGACAGATCCAGCTGAAGAAAGATCAATGAGCCCCTGGTGGGCAAAGGAAATGTTTCAAAGATAATATCAAAATCAGTCTGAAGAAATTCAACATTAACCTAAAAACTGGGAAGACATTGCACTCAAGAGATACACAAGATCACGAGATCACAAGACAAAGGAGCAGAAGTAGGCCATTCGGCCCATCAAGTCTGCTCCGCCACTCCACCATGAGCTAAACTATTCTCCCATCTAGTTCCAATTTCCGGCTTTTTTCCCATATCCCTTGATACCCTGACTAATTAGATACCTGTCAATCTCCTCCTTAAAAACCCTCAATGACTGGGCCTTCACAGCTGTATGTGGCAACGAATTCCACATAAATAAATCCATAATAAATCCACGACCCTCTTGCTGAAACAATTTCTCCTCACCTCTGTTTTAAATGGGTACTCTCTAATTCTAAGACTGTGACCTCTTGTCCTGGACTCACCCACCAAGGAAAACAGCCTTTCCACATCTACTCTGTCCAACCCTTTCAACATTCGAAATGTTTCTGTGAAATCCCCTTTCATTCTTCTATACGCTAATGAATACAATCCAATAATAATAATAATCCATTAATACAATACAATACAATACACCTTGAAGGAATCTGTTCAAGAGGGACCAAGAGGAAATCTGTACATGAGAACAGCCTTTGCTGTACCCTGGAAAACAAACGACAACTGCAAAAGGAGCCTGAACAGCCAGAGGAACCAGCCACTAGCCACAGCCACCACTCACTCTCATCCACACTGCATCAGAACATGTGGATCCCAGATCAGCCTCCGCAGCCATCCGAGGACCTGCCAGTAGACAACCCCATCCAGAGCATCCTACCTGACTCGAGTGATCTCACTACTACCACTACCTTTGAAATGTACAACAAATTCCGAGGTATTGAATTTCCCTAGCCCATTGCCTATCATGTGACTAATCACTACACCTATGCCTCTAGGATAGGCCACACACCAACTTCAACAACGTGATCAATGACCAGAGCATCAACTGAAAATCTTTAAATTATCACTCTGTTGTTCAATGCTGCACATCCATTTCATTTACTTTCTCAACAAGAAGTGCAACAACGTGAGCATCATTGAAAGATCTGGAATAAACCACCTATCACGTTGAATCATCTCTAGGAGCCCCTTCTGCTCGGTTGTGGGTTCTGGCACATCAGTGATGGCCTCTGCTTTTCCCTTCAGATGTTATTGGGATCAGCCTTAAAACAAGGTAGATTAATTCACAATGCCAAGATTCACATCTACTTCACCTCAACCGTGTGTTCGTGTTGAACAGCGGCCAGCCGGAGAAGACGTGTCACACACGGGTCAGCAAGTGTGCATTAAGAAGTAGTGTTCACAAGAGTTTTGGTGTTTAAACAGCAGCCAATCTGAGATCTGGATTCATTAACGAGCACAAATAGAAATAAAGCAAGGGCAAGCAAAGCGGAATTTGTTGGAGCGGCCATTGTTGGAGTGAACGGTGTTAGAGTGGGGATTTCAGGCTTTAGCTCTTCGAGGCTTCAGCAAAGATAACCCTGAGTGAGAGAAGGCAAAAAGCCCTAGGTAGATTTTTTCCCCAGTTTATTTATTGTTTCTTTCTTTATATTTCCTCAGTTAGAACAGCAGGGCTGCCAGGCAGGATAGTGGAACGCTCCTCTTGCAGGACGTGGGAAGGCAGGAAGACCTCCGGTGTTCTTGACAACCTCACCTGCGAGAAATGCATCTAGCTGCAGCTTTTAACGCTTTGCATTAAGGAGTTGAAGCTGGAACTGGATGAACACCAGATCATTAGGGAGGCTGAGGGAATGATAGGACATATAGAGAGGTGGGACCCAAAGTGCAGGACGCAGGAACTGGGTGACTGTCAGGAAGGGGGAAAAGGGTTAAAAAGCTAGTGTAGAGTACCCCTGTGACCAACCGTCTCAGTAGGTATACCACTTTGGATATTATTTGTGGGGGTGGGGTGGTGCTGACGTAGCGGAGGAAAGTTACAATGGCAGGTCTCTGGTACTGACTTTGGCACTGTGGCTCAGAAGGGAAGGGAGGAGAGGAGGTGAGTTGTGGTGATAGGGGATTTGTTAGTTAGGGGAACAAAAAGGAGGTTCTGAGGACAAGAATGAGATTCTCAGATGCCTGGGTCCGGGACATCTCAGATCAAGTCCTCAGTATTCTTAAGTGAGAGGGGTAACAGCCAGAGGTCGTTGTCCATATAGGTACCAATGACACAGGTAGGAAGAGGGGCGAGGTTCTGCATTGGGAGTTCAGGGAGCTAGGTGCTAAGTTAAAGGACAGGACCGCCATCCAGTATTGTGATTTCAGGTTTGCTACCCATGTCACATGCTAATGAGGTTAGAAACAGGAAGATTATACAGTCTAACATATAGCTAAGGAGTTGGTGCAGGAGGGAGGGCTTCAGATTGTTGAATCATCAGGCTCTCTTCCAGGGAAGCTGGCACCTGTACAGAAGGGATGGCTTGCAACTGAACTGAAGGGGAATAATATCCTAAAGGGAAGATTCACTAGTACTGCGTGGTGAGGTGGGGGGGGGGGGGTGGCAGAGGGGTTCAAGCTAGAGTTGTATGGGGATGGGAACCAGAGCCAGAATAGATGTTGGAGAGGTTGTGGGGACAGATGCTGTTAAGAGCTCGGACAAAGTCAAGAATCAAAAGGTTGAGCATGCTGGGACTAATGTTCTGAGTTGCATATAAGGCACAAAGTATTGTAGGAAAGGCATATGAGCTCAGGGCATGGATCAGCACTCAGAAGCCACTAATTGTAGCCAAGACTTGATTGCAGGAGGGGATGGACTGGTAGCTCAATATTCCGGTGTTCCATTGCTTTAGGTGAGATAGAGCAGGAGAGATTAATGGGGGAGGAGTGGTTCTATAGTCAGGGAAAATGTTATGGCAGTGCTCAGTCAGGACTTGTCCAGTAAGGCTTTATGGGTGGAACAGAGGAATGCAAAAGGTATGACCACGTTAAAGGGGCTACATTATAGACCACCCAACAGTCCATGGGATTTAGACAAACAAATTTGTAGAGAGATCACAGACTGTTTCAAGAAACATAAGGTTTTGATAGTAGGTGATTTTAACTTTAAACATATTGACTGGGACTGTAAAAGGACTAGATGGGATAGCAAGAGAGTGTGAAATACTTGATCTGCTATTAGGGAATGAGACAGGGCAGGTGACAGGTTTATGTACGGCAACACTTTACACCTTGTGGTCATAATGCCATTAATTTCAAGGTGTTTATGGAAAAGGATAGGTCTGGTCCTTGGGTTGAGATTCTAAATTGAAGGAAGGCCAGTTTTGATGGTATCAGAAATGAACTGACTAGCATGGATCAGGACAGGCTGCTTCCAGCAAGTTTCCACTTAGCAAGTGGGATGCCTTCGAAAGTGAAATTTGAGAGTACAAAGCTTGTATGCGCCTCTCAGAATTAAAGGCAAGGATAATAACTCTTGACTTGAGGAGTAAAAGAAATGCAAGAGAACACTTAAGAAAGATGTCAGGAGGGCTAAAAGAAGACATGAGGTTGCTCTAGCAGACAAGGTGAAGGAGAATCCTAAGGGTCTCTACAGATATGTTCAGAGCAAAAGAGCTGCAAGAGACAAAATTAGTCCTCTGGAAGATCAGAACGATGATCTATGTGTGGAGCCAAAAGAGAAGAGGAAGATCTAAAATGGATGTTTTGCATCTGTATTTACTCAGGTTATTGGACATAGAGTCAAAATCAGAATCAGGTTTGATATCATTGGTGTATGTTGTTAAATTTGTTGATATGGGACATGTTTGATTCAGTAACTCCTTATACAAGTTTTGTGAAGAAGGTAATCCATATTGTTCATGCCCAGAAGTCTAGATTTAGTGAATTTCATCATCTCCACACAACTGTCCAGCATCCTGATGTGCACACAACCAAAAATGGTGTGGCCCACCTACTCTGGTTGGTTTTTCCCAAACCAACCATTTCACTGTAGCCACCTGGTTCCTTCTAGACTTGTGTCTTTAGAACCGATGGGACTACTGGGGCTTTAATAAGCAACATGCACAAAATGCTGGTGAAACTCAGCAGGCCAGGCAGCATCCATAGGGAGTACAGTCGACATTTCAGGTGTTGCTTGAATTTCCAGCATCTGCAGATTTCCTCGTGTTTGGGCTTTAATAAACTATGTTTATTCTGTTCGACAGTGGTGTACATATTGTACAGTATATAGCAGCGGAGATGTCCTCAATACCTTTGTGTCAAGATACAACATTGAAGATTCACGTCTGAAAACATGCCTCTGTCTAACCTGAGCTTACCCAGCTAGTCCTTCCCCGTTCAAATTGATCTATTTTTGCTTCAATAATAAGTCGCTAGTCACTGTCATTGATGTTGCAATATGCACTCAATTTCCCAAGTGTCTGTGAAACTTCACCAGGAAAACTTTTCAGTTCACTAGTACTTGGCTGAACTTGCTTGCGTAGATGTCTTGACTTGTTATCAAGTAGTCTCTGGCAATATCAGTCTGTGTCAATATTAATCAAAGCCTTTCCCTGAAAGTCTGTCAGCTGCTTTTAATGTACAAACCTAATTCCCATTGCCTGAATGTATTTGCCAACCCTGAAGTCATCCTTTCTGTTGTATTTCGAAATTGCCTCTGAAGCTACTTTCATTGTTTGACTCAAGCTTGGATCTGTGCTCTGTTGAAATCTGACCTTTCTCTTGGCAACTGACACTCTTGGGTTTTCGAAACCAACAGAGATATGCCTGTGCTGTCTTTTACTACAGCAACCAAATGTGATACAGAGCACTGGACTCTGCTATGGATCTGTGAGTCGCGAGGGCAATGATAGAGTCACTGGTGGTAGACGACATGGGAGTGATGATTTTACACGTATAGTATGCTTGACTGTTAAGTTTTACATGTTGTATATCTTTAAATGAAATTGTTCCTCTTGTGATTCAAGCACAATCTAAATCAGCATCAAAATTGTAATCTTAGGATAAGTTATTATTCAAACTAATGTGCTTATTAATTGTATCAGTTTCTTGTTACCTGTCCCAGGCCTATAGCTTTCACCTAATTCTAATGTTGTTGGATTAAAGTGATCTTACAGTTTCTGCACAAGAACTTCGATCGAGATATCTTCCACCATAAATCTCTTATGGAGCAATCTCCCCAGAAATAGTGCTTTCTCTCTCTCTTGCTACCAGTTTTGTCCCTCACACTATCCACTCCTCCTTCAACCTCCACAACAATAGACAATAGACAATAGACTGTAGGTGCAGGAGTTGGCCATTCGGCCCTTTTGGCTAGCACCGCCATTTACTGTGATCATGGCTGATCATACACAATCAGTACCCAGTTCCTGCCCTCTTCCCATATCCCTTGACCCCACTATCTATAAGAGCTCTATTTAACTCTCTCTTGAATGCATCCAGAGACTTGGCCTCCACTGCCTTTTGGGGCAGAGCATTCCATACATCCACCACTCTCTGGGTGAAAAAGTTTCTCCGCATCTCTGTTCTAAATGGCTTACCCCTTATTCTTAAACTGTGCCCTCTAGTTCTGGACTCACCCATCAGCGGGAACATGCTTCCAGCCTCCAGTGTGTCCAATCCCTTAATAATCTTATATGTTTCAATCAGATCCCCTCTCATCCTTCTAAATTCCAGTGTACACAAGCTCAGTCGCTCCAACAACACCATTCACCTGCTCAATATTTGAACTGAATGATTTTCCTGGTATCGTCAATCAGGTCATTTAGCCCTCCTCTTGTTCAACAGTGGTGAGGTGAAGATGAACGTGTGAGACCTCAACACCACTGCCTCTTGGCACTGAGGCTTATTACACCATGAGTTCTGTCAGTATATAGAACACAGAACAGTACAGGGACAGGCTCTTTGACCAAAATGTTGTGCCAAACCAATAAGCAGTCAAATGGTGAACTAAACTGATCTCTTCTGCCTACACAATGTCCATATCCTTCCATTTCCCTCACATTCATGTGCCTATCTAAACTTCTCTTAAACAGCACAAACTGTGAAGAGCAACTGTTGACCCATGGCCTCCCGAACTTTAGCCCAGCATGTCCTCCTGAATTCTGATCTGAGGTGGCCTCGACACGGCTTCCAGCCCGTCCTGTAAAGAGCGACCGCTGACCCAACACGTCCCCCCGAACTCCCGACCTCCAGCCCGTCCTGTGAAGAGCGACCGCTGACCCAACACGTCCTCCCGGCCTCCAGCCCGTCCTGTGAAGAGCGACCGCTGACCCAACACGTCCTCCCAAACTCCAGCCCGTCCGGTGAAGAGCGACCGCTGACCCAACACATCCTCCCGGCCTCCAGCCCATCCGGTGAAGAGCGACCGCTGACCCAACACGTCCTCCCGAACTCCCGGCCTCCAGCCCGTCCTGTGAAGAGCGACCGCTGACCCAACACGTCCTCCCGAACTCCAGCCTGTCCGGTGAAGAGCGACCGCTGACCCAACACATCCTCCCGGCCTCCAGCCCGTCTGGTGAAGAGCGACCGCTGACCCAACACGTCCTCCCGGCCTCCAGCCCGTCCTGTGAAGAGCGACCACTGACCCAACACGTCCTCCCGGCCTCCAGCCCATCCTGTGAAGAGCGACCGCTGACCCAACACGTCCTCCCGGTCTCCAGCCCGTCCTGTGAAGAGTGACCGCTGACCCAACACGTCCTCCCGAACTCCCGGCCTCCAGCTCGTCCTGTGAAGAGCGACCACTGACCCAACACGTCCTCCCGGCCTCCCGGCCTCCAGCCCGTCCTGTGAAGAGCGACCGCTGACCCAACACGTCCTCCCGGCCTCCCGGCCTCCAGCCCGTCCTGTGAAGAGCGACCGCTGACCCAACACGTCCTCCCGGCCTCCAGCCCGTCCTGTGAAGAACGACCACTGACCCAACACGTCCTCCCGAACTCACGGACTCCAGCCCGTCCTGTGAAGAGCGACCGCTGACCCAACACGTCCTCCCGGCCTCCAGCCCGTCCTGTGAAGAGCGACCACTGACCCAACACGTCCTCCCGAACTCCCGGCCTCCAGCCCGTCCTGTGAAGAGCGACCGCTGACCCAACACGTCCTCCCGGCCTCCAGCCCGTCCTGTGAAGAGCGACCACTGACCCAACACGTCCTCCCGAACTCCCGGCCTCCAGCCCGTCCGGTGAAGAGCGACCGCTGACCCAACACGTCCTCCCGGCCTCCAGCCCGTCCGGTGAAGAGCGACTGCTGACCCAACACGTCCTCCCGGCCTCCCGGCCTCCAGCCCGTCCTGTGAAGAGCGACCGCTGACCCAACACGTCCTCCCGGCCTCCAGCCCGTCCTGTGAAGAGCGACCGCTGACCCAACACGTCCTCCCGGCCTCCAGCCCGTCCGGTGAAGAGTAACCGCTGACCCAACACGTCCTCCCGAACTCCCGGCCTCCAGCCCGTCCTGTGAAGAGCGACCGCTGACCCAACACGTCCTCCCGAACTCCAGCCCGTCCGGTGAAGAGCGACCGCTGACCCAACACGTCCTCCCGGCCTCCCGGCCTCCAGCCCGTCCTGTGAAGAGCGACCGCTGACCCAACACGTCCTCCCGAACTCCCGGCCTCCAGCCCGTCCTGTGAAGAGCAACCGCTGACCCAACACGTCCTCCCGGCCTCCAGCCCGTCCTGTGAAGAGCGACCGCTGACCCAACACGTCCTCCCGGCCTCCAGCCCGTCCTGAAAATAGCGACCGCTGACCCAACACGTCCTCCCGACCTCCAGCCCGTCCGGTGAAGAGCGACCGCTGACCCAACACGTCCTCCCGGCCTCCAGCCCGTCCGGTGAAGAGCGACCGCTGACCCAACACGTCCTCCCGGCCTCCAGCCCATCCTGTGAAGAGCGACCGCTGACCCAACACGTCCTCCCGGCCTCCAGCCCGTCCTGTGAAGAGCGACCGCTGACCCAACACATCCTCCCAGCCTCCAGCCCATCCGGTGAAGAGCGACCGCTGACCCAACACGTCCTCCCGGCCTCCAGCCCGTCCTGTGAAGAGCGACCGCTGACCCAACACGTCCTCCCGAACTCCCGGCCTCCAGCCCGTCCTGTGAAGAGCAACCGCTGACCCAACACGTCCTCCCGGCCTCCAGCCCGTCCTGTGAAGAGCGACCGCTGACCCAACACGTCCTCCCGGCCTCCAGCCCGTCCTGAAAATAGCGACCGCTGACCCAACACGTCCTCCCGAACTCCCGGCCTCCAGCCCGTCCTGTGAAGAGCGACCGCTGACCCAACACGTCCTCCCGGCCTCCAGCCCGTCCTGTGAAGAGCGACCACTGACCCAACACGTCCTCCCGAACTCCCGGCCTCCAGCCCGTCCGGTGAAGAGCGACCGCTGACCCAACACGTCCTCCCGGCCTCCAGCCCGTCCGGTGAAGAGCGACTGCTGACCCAACACGTCCTCCCGGCCTCCCGGCCTCCAGCCCGTCCTGTGAAGAGCGACCGCTGACCCAACACGTCCTCCCGGCCTCCAGCCCGTCCTGTGAAGAGCGACCGCTGACCCAACACGTCCTCCCGGCCTCCAGCCCGTCCGGTGAAGAGTAACCGCTGACCCAACACGTCCTCCCGAACTCCCGGCCTCCAGCCCGTCCTGTGAAGAGCGACCGCTGACCCAACACGTCCTCCCGAACTCCAGCCCGTCCGGTGAAGAGCGACCGCTGACCCAACACGTCCTCCCGAACTCCAGCCTGTCCGGTGAAGAGCGACCGCTGACCCAACACGTCCTCCCGAACTCCCGGCCTCCAGCCCGTCCTGTGAAGAGCAACCGCTGACCCAACACGTCCTCCCGGCCTCCAGCCCGTCCTGTGAAGAGCGACCGCTGACCCAACACGTCCTCCCGGCCTCCAGCCCGTCCTGAAAATAGCGACCGCTGACCCAACACGTCCTCCCGACCTCCAGCCCGTCCGGTGAAGAGCGACCGCTGACCCAACACGTCCTCCCGGCCTCCAGCCCGTCCGGTGAAGAGCGACCGCTGACCCAACACGTCCTCCCGGCCTCCAGCCCATCCTGTGAAGAGCGACCGCTGACCCAACACGTCCTCCCGGCCTCCAGCCCGTCCTGTGAAGAGCGACCGCTGACCCAACACATCCTCCCAGCCTCCAGCCCATCCGGTGAAGAGCGACCGCTGACCCAACACGTCCTCCCGGCCTCCAGCCCGTCCTGTGAAGAGCGACCGCTGACCCAACACGTCCTCCCGAACTCCCGGCCTCCAGCCCGTCCTGTGAAGAGCAACCGCTGACCCAACACGTCCTCCCGGCCTCCAGCCCGTCCTGTGAAGAGCGACCGCTGACCCAACACGTCCTCCCGGCCTCCAGCCCGTCCTGAAAATAGCGACCGCTGACCCAACACGTCCTCCCGACCTCCAGCCCGTCCGGTGAAGAGCGACCGCTGACCCAACACGTCCTCCCGGCCTCCAGCCCGTCCGGTGAAGAGCGACCGCTGACCCAACACGTCCTCCCGGCCTCCAGCCCATCCTGTGAAGAGCGACCGCTGACCCAACACGTCCTCCCGGCCTCCAGCCCGTCCTGTGAAGAGCGACCGCTGACCCAACACGTCCTCCCGGCCTCCAGCCCGTCCGGTGAAGAGCGACCGCTGACCCAACACGTCCTCCCGGCCTCCAGCCCGTCCTGTGAAGAGTGACCGCTGACCCAACACGTCCTCCCGAACACCCGGCCTCCAGCCCGTCCTGTGAAGAGCGACTGCTGACCCGACCTCCTCAGCATTCGCCTCAACGTTTCAGCCTTCTTTGACGTTTCAATCAACAAGAGATTGGGTCAATCGTGGCCCCATGTCCCGTCTCTGCTCTCCTGCTTGTGACAACTCGTGCATGCAGTCCTCTCCTGGGAACAGCAGAGCACTAGATCACTTGATTGAACTCCAAACTGCAAGTCACTGTCTCCAACTGTTTCCAAAACACAACTAAGATAAAAAGAATAAGTAAAAGGAAAAGAAAAGTGAAATAATCGACTATCTGGAAGATGTCACCCAAGGAATTGATGTTCACTGGCACAGTATTGATCGAAGGCCATTGGGAAAAGATATCGTCTGTCTATGCCTCTCGTAATCTTATAGACTTCTATCAGATCTCTGCTCAGCCTTTGTTGCTTCAGAGAAAACAACCTCTCATTATAACACATGCCATCTCAACCAGGCAACATCTTGGTAAACATCTTCTGTACCCTTTCCAAAGCCTCAACGTCCTTCTTATAATGGGGCAACAAGAACTGTACTCCAAATTCAACCTAAGTAGAGTTTTATAAAGGTGCAACATAACTTTCTGACTTTTGAACTCAATGCCTTGACTAATAAAGGCAAGCAGAATCAGAATCAGAATCAGAATCAGAATCAGAATCAGGTTTATTATCACCGGCATGTGACGTGAAATTTGTTAACTTAGCAGCAGCAGTTCAATGCAACACATAATCTAGCAGAGAACAAAATAATAAGTAAAATAATAATAATGATAAATAAACAAGTAACATAAACAACATATATTGAATAGATTTTAAAAAGTACAAAAACAGAAATACTGTATATTAAAAAAGTGAGGCAGTGTCCAATCATTCACTGTCCATTTAGGAATCAGATGGCAGAGGGGAAGAAGCTGTTCCTGAATCACTGAGTGTGTGCCTTCAGGCTTCTGTACCTCCTACCTGATGGTAACAGTGAGAAAAGGGCATGCCCTGGGTGCTGGAGGTCCTTAATAATGGACTCTGCCTTTCTGAGACACCGCTCCCTAAAGATGTTCTGGGTACTTTGTAGGCTGTACCCAATTGGAGCTGACTAGATTTACAACCTTCTGCAGCTTCTTTCGGTCCTGTGAAGTAGCCCCCCTCACCCCATACCAGACAGTGATACAGCCTGTCAGAATGCTCTCCATGGTACAACTATAAAGGCTTTTGAGTGTATTTGTTGACATACCAAATCTCTTCAAGCTCCTAATAAAGTATAGCCACTATCTTGCCTTCTTTATAACTACATTGATATGTTGGGACCAGGTTAGATCCTCAGAGATCTTGACACCTAAGAACTTGAAGCTGCTCACTCTCTCCACTTCTGATCCCTCTAAGAGGATTGATATGTGTTCCTTCATCTTAGCCTTCCTGAAGTCCACAATCAGCTCTTTCGTCTTACTGACGTTGAGTGCCAGGTTGCTGCTGCAGCACCACTCCACCATTTGGCATATCTCACTCCTGTACGGTCTCTCGTCACCACCTGAGATTCTACCAACAATGGTTGTATCATCAGCAAATTTATAGATGGTATTTGAGCTATGCCTAGCCACACAGTCATGGGTGCATAGAGAGTAGAGCAGTGGGCTAAGCACACACCCCTGAGGTGCGCCAGTGTTGATCGTCAGCAAGGAGGATATGTAATCACCAATCCACACAGATTGTGGTCTTCCAGTTAGGAAGTCGAGGATCCAATTGCAGAGGGAGGTACAGAGGCCCGGGTTCTGTAACTTCTCAATCAGGATTGTGGGAATGCTGGTGTTAAATGCTGAGCTATAGTCAATGAACAGCATCCTGAAGTAGGTGTTGGTGTTGTCCAGGTGGTCTAAAGCCGTGTGAAGAGCCATTGAGATTGCGTCTGCCACTGACCTATTGTGGCGATAGGCAAGTTACAATGGTTCCAGGTCCTTGCTGATGCAGGAGTTCAGTCTAGTCATGACCAACTTCTCAAAGCATTTCATCACTGTCGATGTGAGTGCTACTGGGCGACAGTCACTAAGGCAGCTCACATTATTCTTCTTAGCCACTGGTATAATTGTTGCCTTTTTGAAGCAAGTGGGAACTTCTGCCCATAGCATTGAGAGGTGGAAAATGTCCTTGAATACTCCTGGTAGTTGTTTGGCACAGGTTTTCAGAGCTTTACCAGGTACTCCATCGGGACCTTCTGCCTTCTTAACCGCCTATCAACCTGCGTATCCACTTTCAGGGAGCTATGAACTTGGATCCCAGGATCCCTCTGCTCATCACGCAGGCCTTTGGCCAATGAGTGGTCATGTGAGTGGTCACAGGAAAACACCACAGAAAATCAGTATTGTTAATACAAACTCACTTAAAACACGTAGAGCAAGAATTGTTCACTTCCAACTGTCCTGAAGAGAAACCAACTGTATTCTAAGAATCAGTTTCTAATGCCTTCACAAACAAAATAAGGCAGAGTGAACATACATTAAAAGAGGTAATGGTTTATTTGCAATACCAAACATTTAACCTGTAAGTGTTTTGAGTCTTCAAGTTCCTGCTACATCCTTTTGATCCAGTCCGTGTTGTTACAAAGCAGGCATAACACTTGACTCTCCTGTCCAATAGGATTACAATATGTCCGTAAACAAAGATGCACAGAAAAGAGTGCAGTTCCTCCTGCGATGCTGCAGAGTTCTGTTCCTGTGAACTGTTCGTATCCCAGTCTGCACGTTGGAAATGTGGCTGTGAACCGAGTTCTTACACAGCTGAAGATGCCTGCAGCCCTGCAGCAGCCCACGAATATGTCCCACCAGTCTCCCAGCTGCTGGTTTATATACACGAGCTATATGTAAGTCAGGTGTTTGTAAACTAGGGAGGGGCTGCATGTCCACACACTATAGGAGATAGTATTCCGGAATGGAAGATGGAAGTGGAAATTTCTGAAATAACCTCCATGGATGTAACTGATGGAGAACTGAAATCAGAGTAAAACTTATTACGGAGGCATCTCCAGCAGTGGACTATGAGGAAGTCTGTAGTTCCATTTTAAAGCTTATTTGAACTGAATTGAACTGACCTTATTTCTTACATCCTTCACATACATGAGGAGTAAAAATCTTTACGTTACATCTCCGGATAAATGTGCAAGGTGCAATCATAGTAATTTTTAATAATTTATAATAATTAGAACAGTCAATGTAACATAGAAATACATCAAATCAGCTTGAGTTAATCAGTCTGATGGCCTGGTGGAAGAAGCTGTCCCAGAGCCTGGTGATCCTGGTTTTTACGCTGTGGTGCTGTTTCCCGGATGGTAGCAGCTGGAGTAGATTGTGGTTGGGGTGACCTGGGTCCCCAATGATCCTACACACCTTTTTACACACCTGTCTTTGTAAATGTCCTGAACCATGGGAAGTTCACAACTACAGATGCGCTGGGCTGTCCACACCACTCTCTGCAGAGTCCTGCAATTAAGGGAGGTACAGTTCCCATACCAGGCAGTGATGCAGCCAGTCAGGATGCTCTCAATTGTGCCCCTGTAGAAAGTTCTTAGGGTTTGGGGGCCCATGCCAAACTTCCTCAAACATCTGAGGTGAAAGAGGCACTGTTGTGCCTTTTACACCACACAGTTGGTGTGTACAGTCCACGTGAGGTCCTCGATGATGTGTTAACTACCTACCACATGCTTTAAGTACTTTATGTGTGTAACAGAGTATAAGCCATTGTGTGAATAGATCAGAAATGAATTTTAATCTGCCTCAAACCATTTGGTCTAAAGCAATAAAGGAAATACTTAAGATTTTTTTTCAACTTCTCTGAAAGCCAGCAATTGATTTATAGTGTTCAGGGTCTCATGTGAAGCTGGGTGAGCCTCCACTGTCCTGTTCAATCAGCCATGGTAATGTATGGGTCCACAATCTCCAGCAACTCAGCCAAGACTGAAGTTTCTCACCCTATATCTACACATTGACATTCTCCAACAGATGTTAACATAGGGAAGTTGTTACACGCCACAGCACAACTGAGTAACCCAGCAGATTCCAAGACTGAATTAAAATGAGTTAAAAAGTTCAGATTACAATCGGTTAGTCGTTACATCTGGTAATATGTGCACCCACAGGGATAGCTGGGAAGCACGGGAGTTCAACTGAAGAGGGACAGCAACGGGAGTCAACCATTTCATTGGCTTCCCCACTCATGCTGGGGAATATCCACTGGACAAACAACAGCCACAATACAGACCGATGTCACAGAGAGTATTTCTCTGCACAGCCGAAATTAGAAATTTAATTATGTAAAGAGGTATTTGTAGTATCAAAATATATATCTTTTGTGTAGTGTATTTAATATTTCAGTGATAAAATATTGTTTGATTAAGCAGTCTTTGTTTACATAATTCACTGTGGTTGTCTGTTACGAGTACATGAATGGCATACACAAAATTCTGGAGGATCTCAGCAGACCATGGTCCCTACATTAAGGCTCCACTCAGGTTGGAGGAATAACACCTTATATTCCATCTGGGTAGCCTCCAACGTGATGACATGAACATGGATTTCTCAAACCCCGGTAAGAAGGGGAACTTCTTCACTCAGATGGTGACGAGAGTGTGGAGCGACTTGCCAGAGGAAGTGGCGGACGTTGGTTCAATTTCAACATTTAAAAGAAATGGATGTGAGGGGCCCAGGTGTGGGCTGATGAAACAAGGTAGAATAATGTCAGCACAGACTAGATGGGCCAAAGGGACTGTTTGTGTTGTAGTGCTATATTTAACCGGGGTTGGGTGGAGATTCAGTTAAACAAGATATAAAATGCAGGTTATGCAAGTGTTTGCATTGTAAAACAAAACGCTGATGCAGGTGTAGGAGACATTAGGATGATTAATAGTCTGGCCAAGTGAGAGGGTTTACAATGTACCAGAACACAAGAGGAATGGGCTGAGGGGAGGAATAGCAATGGTGACAGCTTTGATAGTGTGATTAAAACTGGGAGTGTGCAAGCTGGAGAGTGCAGAGATCCTCAAGGGTTTCAGGGCAGGAAAAATATTTACATACATACAAAGCCTTAATTGCATTCTCCAGGCTCCACTGAGTTTCTGACTCTGAGTTTCAGAGGTGCAAGGGCAGGTTTGTGATTTAAAGCTAAGGCATTAAATTGTTTCAAATGCACAGCCCATCAGTTAGTGACAACTTTACTGATGATCTAGTTTACCTGCCATTTACCACACATACTCTGATCCACTCCAGACAGGTTCGCTAAAAACCTTTATTGTTGCTTAGAAAACAATAGCCGGGAAATCCAAACTGGATACACAGAGAGTTAACCATTATGCAACTGTTTAATGGAAGGAGGAGGGAGGCAGATAATTCTCCCAAGGGCAGAGAGCCAACTGAAAATGAACAGATGTTATTTGAAATTCTGGACAATACTGATCCAGGAAGGATTGAGAAATGTTAGGGTTCACACATCAACATGGGGTGCAATTAACTTCCAGTGAACGCGTTGCTGGAAGTCTACAGACCTGCTTGTTTCACCTGTTACCTCTCCTTCAGCAGTCCCTAAATCATGAATTTCTCTTTCATTATCTGGTCACAATTGTTTCTTCTTTAATAATATTGTTGGCTGCTTGCTCTAGCTTTCCCGCAGCCTTACTGTATGGGGACTGTCCTTACTAAATTCAAATTCCTTTCCTGTTGCTCCAAACAAATCACATTTCACTACTTTTAGCAGCCCTTCCCTTTCTCACAGACTGCCCTTTTTTCACATCTGTTATTCTTTTCCTCATCACTCCTGCCCTCTCCATCTATCCTTCTCCCAGCTTTCCTGCATTTCAACATTCATAGGGTGACAGAGTCAGAGTAACACAGCATAGAAACAGGCCCTTCAGCCCAACTTATCTGTACTGACCACAAAACTCTCCTTGGAAGTCCCGATTACCTGTGCTCGGCCCACAGCCCTGCAAGTCCCAACTCCTTCATATGCATATTCAAATGGCCCTTTAAGTGGCATTACCTCCATCACTTCCTCTGGTAGCCCATTCCAGGTAGCCATTGCCCTACATATAAAGAAGTTACCTCTCAGATCTCGATCTCTTCCCTCCTGTATCAGTGGCCTTTAGCTTTGGACTCCCTGGCCCTGGTGAGGAGCCTATGCCCTTCCACCTTATCCATACCCCCGAAGTTCTGTGAGGTCACCTCTCATTTTCCTGCATCTCCGTTGGGATCATGCCCAACATCTCCGTGTAACTCAGACCCTCTTGTCCAGGCAGCCTCCTCGTATGTATCTACTGCACTCTCTCCAGCTGACAGTTTTTCCCACCATCCACTCCTTATTTCTAATGGCCTCATCAAATGATCTTCCAAGAATGTCCTCTCTAGGCATTGCTGTTATGTCTTCCCTTGTCAAAAAGACAATCCCCCCCCCCCACAGTCATGTTCCTCTGTCAGACCTAAAGCATTGGGATCCCAAGGCATTCAGCTGCCAGTCCTGCCATGTTTCTGTTATGGCCACAATATACCAGTCCCCAGGGGCAATCCACACCCTCACCTGTTAAGCTACATGTACTGAAATAGATTCATTTTAAAACGATGGTCCTACCTGCGTTTTCACCGTAAACATGACTGATCTGAATGCCAACCTTGCACGCTTTGCTTGCTGCACTGTCCTCCCATTGACTCTGCTCCCTCCTTCTCCACCCCCTGCCCACCTAGTTTAAACCCTCCCTGGTGTTCAAATCAAACTTCCCTGCAAGGAGATCGGTTCAAATGCAATCCATCCCTCCTGCTTAATTCGCTTCTACCCCGGAAAGGATCCCCATAACCTCAGGACCCGAGTCCCTGCCCCCTTAACCTGCTCTTCACCTCTGGCTTCACCAGCACAAGGCCCCAGGAGATCATTACCCTCGAGGTCCTGCATTTTAATTTCATACCTAACTCACAGTACTCATTCTGCAGGATCCCACCCCTTCTTCTACCCATGTTATTTGTACCAACATATGCCCAACCTCTGGCTTTCTCCCTCCCCCTCGAGAACTTTCTGCAGCTACTCCCACACATCCTAGGTATCACAGTTAGAGTGGACCTCCATAACAAAGTGCGCTGTTTATGTCCTGATGCACCATCAATAACACTCGGAGAAGGGAGGCGACCGATAGGCTTTTATTAGCCGCAAGAGACCACCACACAACATCCTGGAGACTGAGGGAGGAGCAGTGCCTCCAATCGCCTTTATTAAGGGGTCTGTGGGAGGAGCCACAGGAGCAGTCAGCGTGTCCAGACAGGTATCTGTAGTTCACCGCATGTCCATATTTACATTATCCTCTTCTGGATTTTGTGTCCAGCTGCTGGAAAATTTCCCCGCTAGGATATGGTTGTATATTGCAGCAGTCCACGTGTTTATATTCAAATGAAGGTCACTCGTACTGAACTACCCAACAGATGAGTCATCAGCTAATCCTGAGGCATCAATTGGGGAATGTCTTGATGATCTCCATGATTGGTTCTCTACAGACTGGGCATGCCAATTTCCTGCTGAGCAGCTTCTTCCCACAGCCATAGCACAGACACATGTGTCCACATTTGTATATAACAGAGTCCACTGGGTATGAGAAACAAATCACGCAGTCTTCATCCATGGGTTTGGAGCTCTGGGGGTTGTAATTTGCTAGTACCTCAGTAAAGCTGGGCTTGCGTTCAGAATGGCCTGCAAACAAAGTTTAAATTAATTATGAGATAAGTACACAATGCCTCTTCTGAAGCACCCCCCACCCCCCCCCCCACCACCGAGGCAAATACATACCAGTAACGGATAAGGGGAGCACCGTACCGTAACAGGGTGGCCTGGTGGCGCAGAGGTTAGCAAAATGCTATTAAAACGGTAAGATCGGGGTTCAATTCCTGCCACTCTCTGTAAGGAGTTTGTATGTTCTCCCCATGACCTCACAGCTTTCCTCCAGGTGCTCCGGTTTCCTCCCAAATCTCAAGGGCGTACGGTTGGAATTATGGGCATGCTATGTTTGAGCCGGAAGCTCGGCGACACTTCCGGGTGGGGTGCCCTGCACAATCCTGGCCGATTTGATTTGTAGCAGGCGACACATTTCGGTGTAGGTTTCAATACACATGCAATAAATAAAGCTAATCTTTAAAGAGATTACACATACTGGAAAAATGATGCAAGAAAATAATCGCTGGGAAATAATATTTTTGTGCTTTCTATTCATGCCAAGTTGGCAAAGTTTGAAATAATATCTTTAAGGTTTGTGTAATTGTCCCAATAAATAGTTCAAATGCATGAAACAAGAGATGATTTGCATTTCAGGAATTATGGGAAAAAAAGAAAATGCATCAACATCTAAAAGATTATGAACAGATATTTCATGTATTTAGAATTTTTAAGTTAATATGGATTTGGATTAATAATAGTTCCATTCAATTCCACTACAAAACTACAAGGAGATATTTAAACTAGTGAAATGGTGTAAGCTAATACGTTCAGAATTACAGGTCAATGTGAGGGAGAAATACTCAATGCTTCATATTAAAGACCCATCATCGGAACAGGAAAGGCAAGACAAAAAGCACGTTTTAACTTGCAGAGGGAGGAACAGACAAAGGAAATTCCTGTTGCACATGCCAAGAATTATTGTAACTCCTGTCTGAGCAAGGATCTTGGCCTGCTGTAATTTACCACAACTCTACAATGGATGCTATCTCACTGGCTCTTCACTCTGCTTTGGAGCAACTGGACAACAGCAATACATACATCAGGCTATTGTCTATCGATTAAAGCTCAGCATTCAACAGTATTATCCCCTCAGTACTAACCAAAAAGCTTCATAAACTGGGCCTCTGTACCTCCCATGCAACTAAGGTGAAAATAAATCCGAAGGGTTTCTACAGTTATATTAATAGCAAAAGGATAGTGAGGGATAAAATTGGCCCCTTAGAGAATCAGAGTGGACAGCTATGTGTGGAGCCGAAAGAGATGGGGGAGATTTTGAACAATTTCTTTTCTTCGGTATTCACTAAGGAAAAGGATATTGAATTGTGTAAGGTAAGGGAAACAAGTAGGGAAGTTATGGAAACTATAACAATTAAAGAGGAGGAAGTACTGGCGCTTTTAAGGAATATAAAAATGGATAAATCTCCGAGTCCTGACAGGATATTCCCTAGGACCTTGAGGGAAGTTGGTGTAGAAATAGCAGGGGCTCTGACAGAAATATTTCAAATGTCATTAGAAACAGGGATGGTGCCGGAGGATTGGCATATTGCTCATGTGGTTCCATTGTTTAAGGAGGGTTCTAAGAGTAAACCTAGCATAGGCCTGTCAGTTTGACGTCAGTGGTGGGTAAATTAATGGAAAGTATTCTTAGAGATGGTATATATAATTATCTGGATAGACAGGGTCTGATTAGGAATAGTCAGCATGGATTTGTGCATGGAAGGTCATGTTTGACAAATCTTATTGAATTTTTTGAAGAGATTACGAGGAAAGTTGACAAGGGTAAAGCAGTGGATGTTGTCTATATGGACCTCAGTAAGGCCTTTGACAAGGTTCCGCATGGAAGGTAAGTTAGGAAGGTTCAATCGTTAGGTATTAATATTGAAGTAGTAAAATGGATTCAACAGTGGCTGGATGGGAGATGCCAGAGAGTAGTGGTGGATAACTGTTTGTCAGGTTGGAGGCCGGTGACTAGTGGTGTGCCTCAGGGATCTGTACTGGGTCCAGTGTTGTTTGTCATATATATTAATGATCTGGATGATGGGGTGGTAAATTAGATTAGTAAGTATGCAGATGATACTAAGGTAGGAGGCGTTGTGGATAATGAAGTAGGTTTTCAAAGCTTGCAGAGAGATTTAGGCCAGTTATAAGAGTGGGCTGAACGATAGCAGATGGAGTTTAATGCTGATAAGTGTGAGGTGCTACATTTTGGTAAGAATAATCCAAATATGACATATATGGTAAATGGTAGGGCATTGAAGAATGCAGTAGAACAGAGTGATCTAGGAATAATGGTGCATAGTTCCCTGAAGGTGGAATCTCATGTGGATAGGGTGGTGAAGAAAGCTTTTGGTATGCTGGCCTTTATAAATCAGAGCATTGAGTATAGGAGATGGGATGTAATGTCAAAATTGTACAAGGCATTGGTAAGGCCGAATTTGGGGTATTGTGTACAGTTCTGGTCACAGAATTATAGGAAAGATATCAATAAAATAGAGGGAGTACAGAGAAGATTTACTAGAACGTTACCTGGGTTTCAGCACCTAAGTTACAGGGAAAGGTTGAACAAGTTAGGTCTTTATTCTTTGGAGCGTAGAAGGTTGAGGGGGGACTTGATAGAGGTATTTAAAATAATGAGAGGGATAGATCGAGTTGACGTGGATAGGCTTTTTCCATTGAGAGTAGGGGAGATTCAAACAAGAGGACATGATTTGAGAGTTAGGGGGCAAAAGTTTAAGAGTAACACGAGGGGGAATTTCTTTACTCAGAGAGTGGTAGCTGTGTGGAACGAGCTTCCAGTAGAAGTGGTAGAGGCAGGTTCGGTATTGTCATTTAAAGTAAATTTGGATAGGTATATGGACAGGAAAGGAATGGAGGGTTATGGGCTGAGTGCGGGCCAGTAGGACTAGGTGAGTGTAAGCGTCGGCATGGACTAGAAGGGCCGAGGGCCTATTTCCGTGCTGTAATTGTTATATGGTTACATAGATCCTTGACTTACTAACCCGGAGACTATAGTCAGCGCAGACGGGTAATAACATCTCCTTGCTGACAATCAACAGAAATGCACCTCAAGAATGCTCTGTCCCTAACTGCAGGCATTAATGATGAGGGTCCGGCAGCCTGAGGTGGCTCTGGAAATGGAGCTGAGGTTTTGGCTGACGATCTGGCACGTTGCTCCATAAGACACTTGTCAATTTGCAGGTCCAGAGTGATGAGGCTTTCAAGGTTAGTGGCATATCCCGGGTAGACAGCTCACCTTTCAAGCACTCCGAGAGGTCGTGATGCATTTCCAGTTTAAGGTGGCGCTACTGAAGTTGTGTGACTGCTCACTGGTAGATCAGAAGGCAAGAAATATGACTAAAACCACCTCTTTTCTGAAGTAAATTGTGGTCAGCTGTCATCACAAGCAATGAAGAAGCAAGGGAAGGTGAAGCTGATTCGAAGGATGGGCCACGTGGGAGCATCGCAAAGCCAGAACGCAACAACGTGTTCGAGACAGGGCCGCAGACGGAATTATTATCGCTGTCGCTGCTGGAGTGAACAATATGGAGAGGAGTCGATGCAGAGGAGTTTCTCTGTGCAGTGGTTCTGGTCTTTCTTCTTTTCAAACTAGGTTCTTTGTGTTTCTTGCTTTTCGCTGTGTAATCCAGCACCGAGCGTGAGCCTCGACACGGATGAAGTACCCAATATGCTGTCCGCCTTCCACTTCCCGGATGGTCATGCACCTCCACAGTGACTTCCTCATATTTATTGCATATGTATTGTCCCAGTTAGTGGCAGCCCATGTCAGAGCTCACCCAGTCAAGAGAGAAATAATCTTGGCTCAGTCCACACAATACAGAGGAGGCTGGAGCTCGAAGTGTAAGACACACTGGGACAGGAGGTTGCGGCATCAGGTTAGGGAATCTGTCGAAGCATTCCGGCACCAGAATCCAGGACTTAGAGGTTGACTATCATGGGTTTGCTGTATCGAGACAGAGGGTTGGAAGACGGTGTCAAGCAGATGATCAATGGCTTCCTGCTGCTTCTGATCGTGTGCTCATGTCAACGGCTGAGTTCCTTTGGGCAAGCAGACGCTGCTGGGTCAATTGAAGGTTCACGCATCCCGACAGGTGGTTTGACCCAAAAGCACAGCAGTGGAGATGATTCAGCAATGGACAATAACTTTAAATATAGACCGCAAAAATGACAAGCTACGAGAGGGGCTGCAAAATGAAGGACAGCAGATACTAAACACCACATCCAACAATATAACCAAAGGCTAAGAGCAAATGAGTGAGGCTGGCTGGTTCGATGGGTGAACAAGGATTGCAGATGAGAGCTGGGTTTAAATAGGCTGTAGGTGACGAATTGGAAATGAGTGGCAGGTGACTCCTGTTAGCTGGGCAGAGATGGGGAGGAGCCTGCATGTGTAGTTTGACAGATTCTGATTCTGTAATAAGCTGTAGAATAAAGTTGTCAAGGGAAAGGTCACTAAAAATGGTCTGGGACGAGAGGGGTTAGGAGCAGAATTATGAGGAAGTAGAGGCACAGTTGTGATCTGTGTCAACTTGCTAGAGGATAAGCCACATTAAAGGAAAGAGGAAGATGCTTAAGGATGGGAAAGATTAATCTTCAGAACATCTACAATATAACCTGGAGACATGGAACTATAACAGAAAGCAGGGTGGCAGCAGATGCCGTTAAAGGAACTGTGGAAGAATGTCAGCTCATTGAGGATATTGGTCACTAACCTATCCACTGCATTGAGAAGTGAAGAAAGGGAGAGTCAAATATGGATCACGAGAAAGTGGGAACATGGTGGAATTGGGAAACAGAAAATAGTATTCTGCTGAGATTAGGGCTGCGCTGACCTATGGTAGAAGGAACTTCAGTCATAGTCTCAAATTGTTCTCAGTAAGACCAACTAAAAAAAAGCAACCCCCCTCCCAGCCCCAATCTCCTGCCTTCTCCCCAATCCGTCATGCCCTGACCAGTCAAGAACCTATCAGCCTCTGCCTTAATAATACCAACTGACTTGGCCTCCATAGCCGCCTATGCCAACAAATACCACAGATTCATCACTGTATGGTAAAGAAATTCCTCCTCATCTCCATTCTAAAAGGACACCCCTCTATTCTGAGGCTGTGTCCTCTGGTCTTAGACCTCCCCACCATAGGGAATGTATTCCCACATTCAGTCTATCGAGGCCTTTCAATATTTGATAGTTTTCAATGAGGTGACCCCTCATTCTTCTGAGTACAGGCCCAGAGCCACCAAACGCTCTTCATATGACAAGCCATTCGATCTCAGCATCATTTCCGTGAACCTCCTTTGAACCCTCTCCAATGTCAACACATCCTTTCTTAGATAAGGGAATCAACCCTCCATCATCTGGTCCCACTTATCACTGACAGCCTCTAACACACACCTTCCCCTCACCTTGTATTGCTATGTACTGGTAATTTTTCCCTTCTCCTCTCAATGCTGATTCTAAGTTTTGACCAAAAATGTTGATTTACCCCTTTTGCCTCCATAGATGCTGATTGAGTCATTATAGTCTGTTTTCTCATAACTCCCTCCCTCACACCCTTCCATGGGTATTGATAGTGACGTTCTGTACGATAGTATACTATAGATATGCGGTTTGCTGAAAACCCGTTCAGATCCTGGTGTGAGTCTTACTGTGGGGCACCTGAATATGGCACGTTGACCACTATAGCTGAATTCCTTGGCCGGCATTTCCTCCCGCATTCAAAGCAATCAGTTTAAGCCAATGGCTAGCAACTTGCGCAGGGTAATTTTTTCTTCCCTGTCTAGAGACCTAGGGCCACATCTTCTGGTCTGCCCGAGATGATGTAACTGAGCAAACACCAGCTATTAAGTTTGGACCCTTTTATTTTATATAGCTATTCTATATTCTAATGTACACTGTGCTTTTCATTGAGGCCATCAGCAAAGTAAAATCATATAATCCAAACAAAATACTCCCATAGGATACAATACAAAGTGAAATAATTTCAGCATTTCTTCTTTAAAATTCCCATTAATCCCTTACCTTCGATTTGAATTCCTTGAGTCCTGCCATATACATCTATCATCACCCACAATGGGTGAGCTACCAACAATCCGTCCATAAGAAGATGCACCCTTCCTCCATTTATACTATACAGGAAAAAGCCTTGTATGTTTATCCAGAAAGTAATAACAGTTCCCTCTCGTATATCATCCTCTCGTAATGCTTTGGCCCAGAACCCATAAACATTTTCTAGATCTGGGCAGATGAACCTTGGAAGAGCACTGGAAACCATGAGGGAAGGGTCGAATAGGGTGCAGCCTAGTCGCAATGCACCGTTCCATTTGACATCCATCTTTGTGATCTTCACTCTCACTTTCTCCTCGAGGTTCACGGGTCGGTTGGTGAAGGTGATGCCATTGCAGAATCCAGCGTTTCTCCATGCGCACTGATTGGATGAATCCAGCTTTATCTGGGACCCCTTGCAGTACGGATGGAAGAACAGGGGATCACGTGAGGGATTTGGTTTCCGACAACGCTTCTTCTTCCTTTTACAAATAGCCCTCTGGTTATTTCTTTGCTCTTGTTCTGCAAAAGAACCAATGAAAAATCTGTAGTTAATCCTGAGCAATAGCTTGATGTGCTGATTATTTTGTAGATGCAATTGGGATACAAGTGCAAAATGCCACTGAAGTAAAACAGAAAATACTAGAAATCTTCAACAGGTCTGCAATACCCTTCACAGTAAGAGAAAATAGAAGACAGGGAGGCCCTATTTCCTTAGCATTTTTGAAGAGAGAAATGAAGTGAATGTTTCAAGACAATAATTGTTTATTAGAACTGCAGGAGAATATTTCCAGTTTTTTTAAGTTTGCTTAATATTGTGCTTTATGTCCTTCTATTGAACATTTACCACTTGGAAGCAATATATCAACACTGGCACTAATCCATCTTTGGAATATTAGAAGTTATGACACCAGTGTAGCATTTAACAATACCAAGTGAGATGTGAATGGCTTGGTAAGAAGTCAATTAGAACGACCATTTAGATTGCAGATTTAACATTAATAAATCTGACAACATTGTCTCTTTGTTGGCTTTAGTATTTTGATCCTGAACCTACATTTGGATATGTGAACCAGGGTCAGGGTTTTGGTATAGAATAAGCAAATAAATTTTCTAAATCAGATAATAATATTTATCTTTCATTGATGAATTGAACTAATCGTGTTTACCGGAAGGTGTGAAAGTTTAGCTGTTAGGACGAATGTGATATTTTGCTGTTGTATGCATTGACACACAGTATGCTCCTAATAACTGGGTACATTTGTGAAACTGCGAGCCAAAGTAAAGAGTGGAACCAGGTAGAAGTGGTGAAGGGTGCATTCTGAAAGCAGGAAGTGATTAACAACCCTTAGCGCGGTGAACTGTGATGAGGCTACAATTGAACCGAACAGCATGAGTAAGACAATCCATATTCTACTGCAGCAAGGCGCTAGCCTCCGAGAAAAGGGATAAAAGAGGGAAATGTTATTGTTGGCACGCTTTGTCAGACTAGAGTCAACAGAGCACAAGGACAGAGCAATCCCCAGGAGAGGTTCTGAGCAGTAACCGTGACAAGCTCAGATGCATTGCCACTGACTTTATTAAGTACATCTTTGTATACATAAGACATAGGTATGTATAGGTGTACATCTTTAAAGAGTGGGTGGAGGAAAACTGGAATGAGCAATCACAAAGCCATCGATGTGCGGAAGCCGTTCAGCTCCTTGGAACTCTTCCACTACTCATTTGAACATGATCTGTACATCAGTTCCTTCCCACAGCTAACTAGATTATTCCTTGGTCCCTTTATTCAACAAACATCTATTGATGCTATTGGAAGTTCTAGCCATCACAGCTTTCCACCAATATTATCACCAAAATTTTATATGTCACATCTCTTCTAGAAGGTCTGATTCAAATACTATCACCTCTGAGCCTATTGGTTTCCCTGTGGATAATTCCAGCATTTAGTTAATTTTATCATTAAAACTTGGTTCTTATAATTTACGCTTCAGTCTTCAATAATCAGGAGAATATACTCCATGTTTGTGCAACATTTCATCGTAATGTATTCACTTAATTCTTTATGGGAATAAGAACCAACAATCAGTCCTGACACTGTACCTATTTAATTATGAAAAGAGCAGATGAGATGAACTAGAAACAAGCAGTGCTTTGTTTTGCCAATGTACTCAAGGACACATGGCAAAGCTTACTAGATCTGCCTTCTCACTCTCTGGATATACGGCCTACAGAAGACACCACTTCAGCAAGGCCTTTGACAAGGTCTCGCATGGGAGGTTGGTCAAGAAATTTCAGTCGCTTGGCACTCAGGATGAGGTAGTAAATTGGATTAGACATTAGGCAGGAGATGCCAGAGAGCAGTAGTAGATGGTTGGCCATGTGCCAAGGTGGGAGGTCTGTTGTTGTTTATCATCTATGTCAACGATCTGAATGATCATGTGGTAAACTGGATCAGCAGATTTGTGGATTGAGGGTGTAGTGGACAACGAGGAAGGCTATCAAAGACTGCAACAGGACCTGGACCAGCTGGAAAAATGGGCTGAAAAATGGTATATGGAATTTAATGCAGACAAGTGTGAGATGGTGCAGTTTAGGAGGATGAATCAGGGTAGGAATTATGTACATGCTGAGTGGTAGGGCATTAAGAAGTGTGGTAGAACAGGGGGATCTGGGATCCATAATTGCTTGAAAGTGGTGTCACAAGTAGACAGGGTCAGAAAGAGAGCGTTTGGCACATTGGTCTTCATAAATCAAAATACCGAGTACAGGCGTTAGGATGTTATGTTGAAGTTGTGTAAGATGTTGGTGAGGCTTAATTTGGGTTAATGTGTGCAGTTCTGATCACCTACTTACAGGAAAGATATCAATATGATTGAAAGTGTGCAAGCAAAAAATTACAAGGAAGTAGCCAAGTCTTGAGGACTTGAGTTATAGGAAAAGGTTGAATAGGTTAAGACTTTATTCCATATAATGTAAGAGATTTGACAGAGGTATACAAAATTATAGGGGATATAGATAGGGTAAATGTAAAGCAGGCTTTTTCCACTGAGGTTGGATGAGGCTAGAACTGGAGGGCCTGGGTTAAGGGTGAAAAGTGCTTAAGGGGAATTTGAGGGTGAACTTCTTCACTCAAAGAGTGATGAGAGTGTGGGATGAGCTGCTGGCAGAAGTCATGAATGCAGGTTCGATTTCAACAGGTAAGAGAAATTTGGATATCAAGAGTTATGGTCCGGGTGCAGGTCGATGAGATTAGTAATGGTTCAACATAGACTAGATGGACTGAAGGGCCTGTTTCTGTGCTCTTGTGTACTATGACTCTATGATTCTATGACTTAAATAGAGTGAAGTGAGCATCTGGAGAATTTGTGTGTTCTGCAGTCATGTTTTCATTGAGTCACCACCATTAAATCTGGCCACACTTTATAAAGGAAGTTAGCCATATATCTGCAGTCAAACGTAGAAGACCCTGACCCTCCTTGTTTCACAGGAGCAAGGTGACTCAGAGGTGCAGGAGGTTCAGCTTCCTTCCACGTGAACACACTCTAACATTCTGTTGTCTGCCACATTTGACTGTTGGCATGAATCCAGGTGTGTTCATCCAGAAAGCTGACTGAACATTCCCCCTGGTTTCACTGGAATAACCAGGCAGAGGCTCAGTTAGCAGATACACTGCACTGTGTTAAACTGAGCCCTACATTCCAAGGTTCAATTACTCATCTATCCTGAATTAGTTAAGTCAAGGCATCAAATTAATCCACTCAGATAATGAACAAATATAGACAAGCATTAGAGTTGCTAAATCTGGCTGAATCTAAATTTAAATTTAATTAAATAAATTTATAAATTAATTAAATAAATTAATTTAAATAAAATTAAATTTAAATCTAAATCTAAATCTAAATCTAAATTCCTGAAGATTTTATGAAAACGTGTCACGTATGATGCATCAGTAGCATTATACTGTTGGCTTTTTAACCTGTGTGTTAATTCACCTTGTTATTTGTTCATTTATTTCTGGTAATATCACTTCATATGCTGTGTGTGTGAGTTACATGTGCATCTCGTTCCAGAGGAACATTGTGTCGTTTGGCCACATACATAAACTGAACTTGAACGTCTGTCAACTTCACTGTCTGGTCCAGCAGTCGTTAGAATGCATGTAAAAACAAATTCAAATGAAATTTTAAAATGTTTCTTTTTCCTTTTACCTCACAGGTCAATGATTTTGCTCACACAAGGTTCGGGAAGTTAAGGATCAGTTCCAAAGGACTCCAGACCACTGGCAGTTTGAGTAATATGTCTGCAGTAGCATATTCCACGTGTAGTGAGCCCTGGTGGAATTGCTGATATGTTTCCTTTATGTGCTTAACAACCTTATTTTTTTTTGGTTACAGATTTTTTGTTGCCCTAGCAGGGCGTTGCTTACAGTGTTAAGGCTTGTCCTGAGCTTGTCTTTCCCAATTTGAGACGTCACTTAGTTTTGGCGTCCCTCTTCCATGGTGCATCCAAGTCACGGATTATTCTAAACTAATTGGAGCTTTAAGTTTTTTGACTTTATGTGTAGAGGCTGAAAAGTCATAATAATATTGGATGAGCCTGATGTTCACCACTTGAATAGTTGGAACCAACAACTGACTTTACATCTTCTTATGGAAGCTCACTGCGGTATAGTTTTTATGCTTCAGGGAGAGGGTGGAATTGAAACTGTTACCTGGTGTGGCTGAAACCTGCGGCTCGATGTAATTGTAGTGAGGAGGAGGTTGTTAGAACACCCACTACACTATCTAGTTTAGGTTTCGGTGCTGACACTTTACAACTTGAGTAGACTTCAAAGAAGCATTTTGCTCCAGCGGTAAAGTTTCAAACCTTCCTCAAAAAGCAAAAAAAAATCAAAACATTGATTTATGGCAATCTTAAATGAAAGCAGAATTGTGAATAGTCACCTGATCAGGCAACACTGTGACTAGAGTCTGTACCTACTTCACCGGTTGACCAACCAGAACACCAACAGAAATAACTCCCATTGTTCAGAGGCCTCAGGAGTTACAGCTTACTCTCCACCTTTACCAAAAACAGTACAATGTCTGCTTCAAAATACAACAAGGCACATAAGTGCAGGAACATCACTTATTGCCTAAAGAATAATCTCACGGATCTCAAGGAAAGTGCTTCTGTGTCCTATTTTCTCATGTCTCCAAAAAAACGAATTACATTAAAAACAGGTATTTTTGTATAATAGTGTGTAAGAGTTTCTGTTTGCGCAGGCTTTATTTACATCTGAGAAAGATCTCAGTCCTGCTCCTCCTTCATCACCGCTTAGTTCTGACAGTGGGAGGTGTACTACCTGGAAATTATAGTTCAATGCCTTAATCCCTCACAGGAACTGAACACAGACACACAACAGGCTGAACTGAAGAAAAGCATTCAGGCTCTCCCTAATTGGTTCTGCAGTAATGTATGCACCTGGTTGCATAATTGCATCTACACATTTTATATTTCTCTAATGATATAGAATTAGTGTGGATTGGCATCATGTTCAGCACAGACATGATGGGCCAAAGGGCCTGCTCTCATACTGTAATGCTCTGTGTTCTATGAAGTGCTGTATTGAAGAGTGAAGAACTGGAGATTTAGGATCTGAGAGCTGTCCAGTCAATTCCAGGTGGTGTGTAACCTAGTTTTTTGTCAATATTATTTATAACTGACTAGAGTCATAAACCATTTCAATATCTCATGTTGTTAGATCATATATGTCAAACTCAAGGCCCGCGGTGGAATTATCTTTGGCCCGCGAGATAATATCTAATTACTATTAAAGCTGGCCCCAGTAATCGAAGCGCCTATGGCGTATGATATGGCTAATGCTGAGTTTATTCAGGTACCAGGTTTTCAGGGTTTTTAGTGTTTATTCGGCAGTCTTGCTCGGCAGTCTTCTTCATAAGAAACGGAATTTGTAAAGTGAAACACTTTGTAGTTATAGCAGCGACTGAGACACATGAGAGCAGGCTGAAAAAACGGAGGCAACGAAAGCTGCGTTCGCACGCGTCCGACTGATCCGGCCCGCATGAAGCTGCATTTTGCTCAATCCGGCCCGTGACCTAAAATGAGTTTGACACCCCTGTGTTAGATACTCAAATTGCAGTCATGTGACACCAGGATTTACAGTAAAGCTAGTAACTGCTTTGAACCACTCTGACTTTCATAGGCCGTCATGCTCATTCCACCACACAGGAGGCATTTTTTTGGGTGACTGCTAAACAGGTATTTCCAGAGAGTAACATGCTCCACAGATTTGTGTGATTGGGCCATTCGTTACTTCAGAGTTTCACTTGTTCGAAACTTCCATGCTGGGCCATGGCAATGGCTAGACTAGCACCTTGCTGCCTGTTGCCTCCTCTAGCTGAGGTAATCCAATGGACAGCTAGGAAATTCCAAGGCCGCCCTCCTAAACGGGAGATCAAGGGTTCATATTATTCTGAGAGATGAGACAAAAAGCCATCTCATTCATTCTAAATGTAATACTGAAAGTGCAAACAAACATTACAGCAGTTCAGTGTGCAGAATCAGTGTCCTCGGGTTCCCCAAACAACCCCGTTCACTCCCTCTGCTCATGTTGTCAGTAATTATGTTATTAGTAATAATATTATTCAGCTAGGACTACAACATTCTTGCTTTTTCATGTTCAAAGTACAAAGCTCCCTTTCAAGCACACTGAACACACGGAGGAATTAAATAAATATCAACCCTATGCTCTTCCATGATACTAGGAGTGCAGCAGGCAGCGTTCACAGTTCCAGCAACCCAGATTTAATCTTGAATTTTGGTTCTGTCTGTAAGGAGTTTGCCTGCTCCCAACAGCCAGGTCTGTACTTCCCTCGTGTGCCCTGGCTTCCTCCCGCACGTTGTTCAGCTGATTACCCCTTGTGCAGGTGTCTGGTTGGATAGTTTGTGGGGAGTTAACCACATCTGAGAGAGAATGGGAGAGTGGGATGCATGGGACTACTCTAAAAACTGGCATAGACTACATGAGACAAATGGCCTCCTTCACTATAGTAACAGAACATGAATGCACAACTTTCCAGTAAAATGATCCTGTTAATGCCAGCTTTAACTCAGAGGTGGCATCATCCCTGGAGTAGATAAGCTAGTCAGGTATTGCACTGAGTAAGTTCTATGTTAGGGTAGACAGCCAAAATCTTTCTCCCAAGGTAGAAACATCAAACATTAGAGATCATAGCTTTAAGCAAGAGGAGAAACAGCAAGCGTTTTTTTTTAATGCAGAGGGATGGGAGCCTGAAATGTCCCGCCAGGAGTGGTAATGGAAGTAAACATGACAGCGGCATTCAAAGAGCTTTTGGATAGACACCTGAATAGGAGCATAAGGACGGTATGCAGAGGGTTTGGTTGAATTTGACATCTCCTCTCACCCTGTGACGTGATGACACGCAAACCCGGATGGCCTGATTGCAGGCACAATCCAAGCTCAGAACGGAGTCAAGGAAGGCCAGTCCTCTTCTTCCTCACTGCAATATTGCAGCTCACTCCCAACATTCTCCCCATCTGCAGGACGGCACCAGTCCAGAGCTAAAGTCACCCAAAACCCTCTGTTACAGAGTTGCAGCTTGCAGACAACGTCTGTGCACGTGCACTCTTGAAGGTATTCAGCTCTTGTATGACAAGCTGGCCTTAAAACTTACAACTAACAAAGTAAAGGCCGTCTACCGAGCTGCCCCTGTTGTGCACACCCACCCCTGACAGCTATGACTGGGAATGAAAACTTGGCGGCACGAATCGCTTTCCATACTGCACAAGCCAATCACCAAACACACAGAAGGCAAACGCCAATTATTATGAAATCCACTGCCAACCCCCCCAACATGGAACAGCCTTTATCTTCTGAGGAAAATAATATTTCAAGACCTGAAATTCAATCGCTATACAAAATTCATGGTTTACTGGGAATCAGTTATCCCTGGACTCCAGTATAGTTCCTAGACAGCCAGACAGGGGGAGTTCCAGGCATGCTGTCTCACTACGTTCCCCCCATATCCACTGGTAAGGTAGGCCAACCTTTCCAAGGCCACCACCACAACACTGAGGCCCCAGGCACATTGACTTGGCTCCAGTGGCTGGGGCAGATCATTCACACACCTAACACCAGATCCCTGCTACAGCCACTCTACTCTGAGTTATGTCACGGAGAGAGATCACCAGCACAGAGCAAATATTTTCAAGTATGGTCTCCAAGGCTCCTTGCAAAAATTTAACTTCCTCTTTGATTTAACAAATCCACGGTCCGTGACCAGTCAGAATGGAGAAGCAGCATTCAGGAAGGTGTATTCACAGAGGTACATCCCGGCCCAGCAAAAGCAGTAAAAGGAACAGATCATCTTCCATGTAATCCACACACCAGCCCTGTCAGGCCACATCTGCCTCGTCAACCACCTCCAAGCCTGTAGAACTGGACTGGGAGCAAGCTAACCTCAATCCTGATGGACTGCCTAAGAAGACCGATTTAGCTGTTCCCACAACATGAACTGTTCTAACCTCACTCAGAGAGTTCACTGATTGGTAGGCATGGATACTGCTGTAAGTTAGGAATCCAGAGACATTGGTGTGGACAACACAAAGGGAATTTTATCCCACATCGTGGTAAACACATCCTTACTACCAATGATTTACTATCCTTATCTCCTTGACGAATTAGAAGATTATATTAATGTCACGGCAATGTAAAACAGGCTTGCCAGGATGGGCTCATAAGATATTAAACTCCTACAGTCCCTTGCAAATGATGAAAGAGGTATCAATGTCTCACATTCAACAGAGAGAAGGGAGGCAACAGTGTAAAGTTAAACCAGAGGGTAGAAACAAACAACACAGATGTTTAAATGAGATCACTGCTGAGTGAAAGCCTGTTAATGTTTAATGGTGGCAGGTGACAGGCAGCTGTTGAAGCCATTAAGGTTTCAGACCACTGAAGCAGCTGACAACAAGGCATTGACCTCACCGGGGAACACAGCCATTCATTAACAGACAACAATAAAACCACACAAAGATTATGGGTAACAATACCCGTCCATTTGATATTTGCTATCAAACATCATAAATAAAATGCTCTAAATATTAACAATGTCATATAAATGTGCAACTTCTCAGAACTCATAAAATGGCAGAACTACTGGAATTTCAAATCAAATCATTATCTACATGTACATATACCATTTAACCTGTAGTCCACTGAACCCTTCTAATCCGTGAAAAGTTGAGCTAGATATCCTTCTTTGAATATTTTCCATTGTCCTGAGTCTATTTGCATCTATTTAGCAATTGTGATTTTTTGGAAAAATAAAAAATAAAATGAGCAACATACTGTATCAATGTCAACAGGAAAGAACTCAGTTTACAAACTGGCATAGCATGTACTGCATTTCCATCCGGAACAGGAGCACCACCTCTGTTGAACTGCCTGTACGGACCCTCCCCATGTTACCGCAGGGCCCTGCTCTGTTTGCAAGTCAGAAATGTGGCTGCAGACTGAACTTCCAGGCAGTAGAGGAAGCCTGCAGCCCTGCAGCAGCCGGCAAATCGACCCCAATCATTCACTCGTACAGTATATCTGATGTGTACTTAAATTGGACATTCATAAGGAGGACCTGTAGTCACCTGTCTCAGGGATTGGCATAAGTAAGTTAAGGTCCATATACACTGCGTACACCAATCCCAAACACTAGTTTTGTCTCCATTTACTATTTTTTTCTACTCACAGCTCTCTCAGTCAACATGCCCACTAGAACTTTCTTTCAGGAAAATAATCAAAGGACCACTCTTAAGCAAACTTATTAAGAAGTTTGCACAGTGGTATCTCTGCTAGAGCTAGGTTGAACCAGGACTTCTGGTGTTGTCCACGCAGAAGGAAGACCCCTTCACAGTTACCACCATCTGATGTATCTCTTTCCTTGGAGATGGTCACTATTATACCCTTGAGACCAACAAGCATGTTCCTCTTTTCCCTGATGAGGGAGATGAGGCTTGTTTCTTCATCAAATTTTAAACTACAGCAGCGATACTGCCTATTCCTGAGGACATGTTGTCTATCAGTTCTCAAAAGGTCCTTCTAACATGATTTATCATTGAGGCTGGCACTGTTAATGTACAGTCAGTGGGATGGAAATAAGGAGACTTGTATTAAAGGCAGAATCATGGTTGTGGAGTTGTTTGTCTGAGAAGACTCTCCCTGCTTTTCTATCCATGATATGTCTTCTCCTCACTTTGTTCGGAGTGGAGTAGGCCTTTGGACATTTGAACTAAAGAATCCAGATGCTGGTGTCAAGAGCCCACCCACACACAGGCTAACAGGCACCTACGTCATACGGTCAGATCCCAACAAGTCCACGCCAACCTTCAGGCACTCGTTCACACTGATCCCGCTTTATTCTCGACACATTCCCGTATTCTACCACTCACTCACTCACACTGGGGGGTAAAGTATAACATCCAATTAACCAGCCAAGTTTTTGTGATGGAGATGGAAATCAGAGTACCCAAAGGAAAACCACATAAGACCATAAGACGTAGGAGTAGATTAAGCCATTCAGCCCATCGAGTCTGCTCCACCATTCCATCATGGCTGATTCATTATCCCATTCTCCTGCCTTCTCCCTATAACCTTTAACACACTGACTAATCAAGAACCTTTCAAGCTTCTCTTTAAATATACTCGATGATTTGGCCTCAATAGCTGTTTGAGGCAATGAATTCCACAGATTCACTAACCCTGGCAAAAGAATTTCCTCCTCATCTCGGCTCTAAATTAATATTATTCTTCTAGTCTGTAGCTATGCCTTCTGCTCCTAGACTCACCCACTATAGGAAAAATCCTCCCTATATCCACTCTATCCAGACTTCTCAATATTCTGTGGATTTAAGTGAGACACACCCTCATTCTTCTGAACACCAGCATGCACAGGCCCAGAGCCATCGAAACCTCCTCGTTGGTTAACCCTTTTCATTTCCAGAATCATTCTTTTGACCCTCCTCTGGACCCTCTTCAATGCTAGCACATCTTTTCTTAGGAAAAAGGGGCACAAAACAGTACTCCAAGTGTGGTCAGACTAATGCCTTATAAAGCCTTACCATTATATCCTTGCTGTCATATTCTAGTCCTCTTGAAGTGAATGCTAATATTGCATTTGCCTCCTTACCACCAGCTCAACCTGCTAGTTAACCATGAGGGAATCCTGCACAAGGACTCCCAATTCCCTTTGCACCTCTGTGTTTTGAATGTTCTCTCATTTAGAAGATTGTCTGCGTTTTTATTCCCTCTACCACAGAGCATGACCGTACACTTCCAACACTGTATTCCATCTCTCACTTCTTTGCCCACTCACCCAATCTGTCCATGCCCTTCTACAGCCTCTCTGCTTCATCAACACAACCTGCTCCTCCAGCTACCTTTGTAACATCTGAAAATTCTGCCACAAAGCCATCAATTCCATCATCCAAATCACTGACACACAATGTAAAAAGCAGCAGTCCTGACCCCTGTGTAACACCACAGTCACCGGCAGCCAATCAGAAACAGCTCCCTTTACTCCCACTCTTAGGCTCCTGCCAGTCAGACAATTTTCTATCCATGCTCATATCTTTCCTGTAATACCTGAATGTATCTTGTTAAGCAGCCTCATTTGTGCAACCTTGTCAAAGGACTTCTGAAAAATCAAGTAAATAGCATCCAGTGACTCTCCTTTGTCTATCCTGCATGTTATTTCCTCAAAGAATTCCACCAGTCAGCAAGGAAACCATGCTGACTTTGACCTATTTTATCATGTGCCTCCAAGTACAACGAAACCTCATCCTTAATAATGGACTCCACTGAAGTTAGGCAACTACACTCGTTTCTGCCCCCTGACTCTCTCAAATTTCTGCCATACTGCTAGTGTCTTCTACAGTGAAGACTGATGCAAAATACTTAAGTTCATCAGCCATTACTTTGTCTCCCATTACTACCTCTCCAGCATCATTTTCCAACAATCCGATATCCACTCTCAGCTCTCTTTTACTCTTTATACATCTGAAAAATCTTTTCACATGCTTTTTTTTAAATTTTATTAGCTAGCTTCCCTTCATATTACATCTTTTCCCTCCTTATGGCCTTTTTAGTTGCCTTGCATTGTTTTGAAAAAGCTTCCCAATCCTCTAAATTCCCATTCAGTTTTGCTGTATTATCTGCCTCTCATTTGCTTTTGTGGTGTATTTGACTTCGCTTGTCAGCCACGGTTGCCTTATCCTCCCTTTAGAATACTCCTTCATCTTTGGGATGTATCTATCCGAATTGTCCGCAGAAACTCCAGCCATTATTATTCTACCATCATCCCTGCTAGTGTCCCCTTCCAACCAACTTCGGCCAGCTCCTTTCTCATGCCTCTGAAATACCCTTTACTCCACTGTAATGCTGAAATATCTGATTTTATCTTCTCCCCCTCAAACTGCCAGGTGAATTCTACCTTCACCATAATCACTGCTTCCTAAGGTTTTGTTTACCTTAAGCTCCCTAATCCAGTTTGGTTCATTCCACAACACTCAATTCCGAATTGCCTTTGCTCTAGCGGGCTCAACGCCAAGCTGCCGAAAGAAAAGCCGTCCCCTAAGCATTCTACAAATTCCCTCTCTTGGGATCCAGCACCATCCTCATTTTCTCAATCTACCTATTTATGGAAATCCCCGCGACTATTGTAGGAGTGCACATGATCGCAGGGAGAACAGAGGTCAGGATCGAACCTGGGTCAATGGAGCTGAGGGGCAGCAGCTCCACCAACCACCCACTACGCTGATCCATCCATAAGCACTACCGACAATGTAGCGGAGCGCAGTGTCCGGTCGCCCTGGACAACCCGTCGGTAGGTGTGGAGTCCCTTCACCACAGTCGATTTCAGTATTTCAAGAAGATTACTCACAGTCGAGGACGATTAGGAAGGGCCTTAATGCGAACGTTACATCCCAAGATCGGGAAGAAACACTAATGACATGAGTAAGATCACTATTACCTTGCTTTCCAGGAGTTTTATGCAAGTTGGTTGCCTTGCTGGCAACGGAAACAAAAATCAGTAAGATAGATAGATAGATAGATAGATACTTTATTCATCCCCATGGGGAAATTCAACTTTTTTCCAATGTCCCATACACTTGTTGTAGCAAAACTAATTACATACAATACTTAACTCAGTAAAAAATATGATATGCATCTAAATCACTATCTCAAAAAGCATTAATAATAGCTTTTAAAAAGTTCTTAAGTCCTGGCGGTTGAATTGTAAAGCCTAATGGCATTGGGGAGTATTGACCTCTTCATCCTGTCTGAGGAGCATTGCATCGATAGTAACCTGTCGCTGAAACTGCTTCTCTGTCTCTGGATGGTGCTATGTAGAGGATGTTCAGAGTTTTCCATAATTGACCGTAGCCTACTCAGCGCCCTTCGCTCAGCTACCGATGTTAAACTCTCCAGTACTTTGCCCACGACAGAGCCCGCCTTCCTTACCAGCTTATTAAGACGTGAGGCGTCCCTCTTCTTAATGATACCAAAATGCACTGATTGAGGGGGAGGCAGTTTGAGAGTCCCGAGTTGAATTGAACAGATCTGATCATCAGAATTAAATAGATATAAAGAACATGTAGTGGGATGTTTTAGTTCAAGCCTTTGGGATTTCTTAGAAAAACTTAACGCTTTACCTGAAGGCAGACTATTGAGAATTCTGCAGGAAGTTGAGTGTCAAATGGAATAGCAAAGACTCCCACTACAGTTCATAAAAGAGCACGCATAAACACAATGAGATCTGACCTGAACCAGCTCTTGAATCCTGAGCCAGTGTGAATCCAACACTCAGAAGCAGTTTCACTCCAAATGATGGAGGGAAGTGAAAGACAGAGGGGGGTTCAAGACAAAATAAGTGCGACACCGTCCAGAATCTCCCATCCTCACGGAACAGGATAAAACCAGCCAACCGTTCTGAACACCTCACCTCCTGACCCTCCCAAGGCTCCCTCCTCCTCCCTCGGCACCTGAGCGGATGGGTGCAGCAGCAACAATCGCCCCTGATGCCTTGTAAATATTAAGTATCAATATACTCAGTTGGTACCAGATCAAATAAATAGTAGCAAATTGTTACGAATTAATAATACATTTCGTACTCATTAATAGACATATCAATTATTGTCGTTCGACACATATAAACTCTTTAGATGCTTTTGATAGGACCTTGGGATGGCAGGACTTTCATATGAAGAAAGACTGGATCGACTAGGTTTATACTCACCGGAATTTAGAAGATTGAGGGGGGATCTTATTGAAACGTATAAAATTCTAAAGGGATTGGACAGTCTAGATGCAGGAAGATTGTTTCCGATGTTGGGGAAGTTCAGAATGAGGGGTCACAGTTTAAGGATAAAGGGGAAGCCTTTTAGGACCGAGATGAGGAAAAACTTCTTCACACAGAGAGTGGTGAATCTGTGGAATTCTCTGCCACAGGAAACAGTTGAGGCCGGTTCATTGGCTATATTTAAGAGGAAGTTAGATATGGCCCTTGTGGCTAAAGGGATCGGGGGTATGGAGAGAAAGCAGGTACAGGGTTCTGAGTTGGATGATCAGCCATGATCATACTGAATGGCGGTGCAGGCTCGGAGGGCCGAATGGCCTACTCCTGCACCTATTTTCTATGTTTCTATGTTAACGCATTCGGGAAGCGTGAGATAAAATTGTATGAGTGCGTCAAGATTGGGAGTTTATACAGTATTAACCGAGTTTTCTTGAATTACCAGTCTCACATTCACAATCCCTACATTCTAACAGATATCGTTCCGTTTTACCTTTGGGTTTTTCCTTGGTCTGGTTACCACCCATCCTGTCCGATACTGAAGCGTCTCCCCTCTGAAAGTATCGATCCTAGCAGCCCTCCGCCACACTGCCTGGGAACTCCGAGAGCAGCAGTGTTTAACCACAGCGAAAGAAGAGGCGGAGCTGAGTACCGAAATCGAAACGGCCCAGTCGCCTGTTGTGCAAACAGGTAAGTCTGCTGTTTTTATGTTCAGTTAATAGGAATATTAGGGCAGGTTAAACCATCTGCAATACACTTTCCGCAGTACCCCCCGTGTCGGACCTACCCGTTTGCCTCTCGGATTTCACTCCAAGAAATATGCTTACTTGTACGAGTTGTTCCAGTTAAAGATCTCCGTCCCATTCCGCCTGACTCAGGCTTTCAGTTACCTCAGCACTTTGTTTGATCTATTAATCACATTTCCACTCCTGATAGCAGTGTTAAGGGAAACCACACTGCGCCTCTGCCAGGTTAAGACTGCTCCGCGGGGATCTCCCACTCCCACCTTGCAACTCCATCATTCAGTCCAGAACTGCTCGAATTTCAGATGCTCCTTTCGAAACCCGTCCACAGCCCCGCTTCTCCCTTAGAACTTCCTGCAAAATTCCCAAACCCTGGGGCATCTCATAGATGTTGCAAATATACCCCCCCACCCCAGCCCACCCCAGAAGTCAAAACGCAGGTATCCCTCCCGAATGATATTAAAAGCAAAAGATCATGAAATCATTCAGTCAGCCAGGTAGCACCCATGGAGACAAAGAAACAGTTAATATTCCAGGTCTGAGAACATCAGAGCCAGCTGTCTCCAACCTGCGAATTTAACTACCTCTCTGTCCACAGATGCTGCCCTGCTGGCCAAGTATTTGCAGCATTTTCCGTTCTTCTTTCAGATTTCTGGCCATCAGCATTTTTATTTTCAATACTGTTTTACAGCAGAATAGTGGGTATGTCCCACGCTGAGGCTGTGCTGTCAACTTGGACCCAGAGGAGGGAAGAATCCCTGGGGGATAGAGGAGATCAGAGTACAGGCACTGGAGGAGGTCACATTGGTGGTGCAGCTTCAGCTAGATTAGAATAAAATCAGGTTGCTGTAGTCTCATACATGGAGAAGGATTCCACTGGACATTGCCTGTACTCAGATGAAATACCCACTGAAGGAAAGACCAAAGGTCAGGAAAAAAAATCATGGAGGTGATGAGAGAGAGGAGATCAGAGAAACATAATTTGGAAATGCCATCCATGCCTTTTAGTTGTACTTTACAGAGAGAAAAAAAATAAACAGAAATGCTTTTACTCTTTGTGGGAAGTGTAGACATAATTTAATGATTCACGTGTAGAATGGAGATTGAGAAGTGATTACTGCCTATTCTCGTAAATAAATTATATTTGCTTACACAGAGAATAAAGTTCCACTTTTGTTATATTTTAGCACATCCCACACTGAAAATATTTTAATGCATATAAAACTTGAGACTTCTGAGGTTGCGGGAGATTTTGTACAAGAACAAGTCTTTGTTTTCTTACAAGAAATAGCAGATGCTGGAACTTTGAAAAGAGTTGGCTAAACAATACAGGTCAGACAGCACGGAGGGAAATGGATAGTCCATGTTTTGGGTTGAGGCCCTGAAGGGTCCACATGAAGGGACTCTCAAAACATAAATCACAGACCCACAGGAATTTTACCTGCAGACTATAACTATCTGTTTAGGTCCAGTTTTACATAAATATTGCTCTTATTTCTTTGCCAAGTACATTAATAGTGATCTTGAAGCATTACTGGATAACTCCTTAACCTTACTACCCTGGGGAAGAAATAGCTTGGAGAGATTTTGTGGAATTCGCTTAAACAAGCTGGAAAGAGAGCTTTCTTGCAGAAGAAGTTTATTCCTGCAGTTCATAAAAGAGGAAAGAAGCCCATGTAAAACCCAGTGAGATCTGTTCTTGAGTCCTGAGCCCCCGGCCTCAGAAATGTGAAGGCAACATTCAGGTGAACAGTCACTCCAGCTGATAGAGGGAAGTGAAAGAAAGAGAGAATTAAGACAGAGTAAATGGGACAAAGAAAACAGGAACATATGAGAATTCAGGAAAGCAATGAAAAGTCAAGAGAGAACGTGAGATGAAAAAGAATGTGGAGAATTTGTTCCCAACACAAAACAGTAATTTGAAAAATGAGGGATGAATTAATTTTGGAGACAACCTGACATTAAAGATTAGATAGGAATAAGACTGAAGAAAAATTGAAAATATATAGTGGATAAGCTACTGGAAAATATAATTCAGATCCCAAAGCAGAAAATGTTTCACTAAAAGATAGCAATTTCAATTGTAAGTAGTCAACTGATAAGTTAATCTAATTTATGTATTTAAATCATGAAGTTGATCTTCAACTGAACGTTCTCCAATTACTGAGGTAAAAGTCCTATTCTAAATTCTCATATGCATGTCATTTGGCAGAGAAAACAAAAGCAGTTAACTTCCCTGGGATTCCTCAGGTGTTTCTCATACCTTCAGAAAGGAGATGCTGAAGTTTACTAAATGAAATGAGAGAGCTACAATTTAGAGATAATGGCAGTTTCCTTTTTAATTATCACTACAAATTTGAACGCAATCATTCGTTTTCAGCTTCTACATACTTGCTTCTGGATCAAGACAACAACTGTAATAAGTGTAGGCTGATAGGGTGGGGAAGGGAGGGAAGTATATCCACAAATTGACACTTGAAGGGCTGTCTCCTGGCTCATTTGGCTTGCCAACCTTCTGCCAGGTAGCAGGGAGTCAGAAAGAATTGGCCAGGCCACTATTCCAACAAGGAGATGGTCCCGATGGAGGCAGAATGAGATGACCCCCAAAGTGAAATGATTGGACTGGGACATCTAAAACAATAGTGGCATCTTGCAGCGTCAGCTAGGACATTAAGTTTAAGTTAAAGTTTAAGTTTAGGAGCCGAGAGGTAATGTTGCAGCTATATAGGACCCTGGTCAGACCCCACTTGCAGTACTGTGCTCAGTTCTGGTCACCTCACTACAGGAAGGATGTGGTAACCATAGAAAGGGTGCAGAGGAGATTTACAAGGATGTTGCCTGGATTGGGGAGCATGCCTTATGAGAATAGATTGAGTGAACTTGTCCGTTTCTCCTTGGAGCAATGGAGGATGAGAGGTAACCTGATAGAGGTGTATAAGATGATGAGAGGCATTGATCATGTGGATAGTCAGAGGCTTTTTCCCAGGGCTGAAATGGTTGCCACAAGAGGGCATAGTTTTAAAGTGCTTGGAAGTAGGTACAGAGGAGATGTCAGGGGTAAGGTCTTTGCGCAGAGAGTGGTGAGTGTGTGGAATGAGCTGCCAGTGACAGTGGTGGAAGCGGATACGATAGGGTCTTTTAAGAGACTTTTGCATAGGTACATGGAGCTTAGAAAAATAGAGGGCTATGAGTAACCCTAGGTAATTTGTAAGGTAAGGACATGTTCCACACAGCTTTGTGGGCCAAAGGGCCTGTATTGTGCTGTAGGTTTTCTATGTTTCTAAGATAAAGGGGGTCAAGCAGAATACACTTGACAAATGAACAGTCAGTCAGATAGACCATTTCAATTTATGCATCTTGGACAGGAGGTAAAAGGGGCTTCATGCTGAGTTGGAGGCATAGAGAAGCAAACTTTGAAACTGGCCACAGCTGAAGAAGTTATGGCTGATGATGACTTGGGATAACACTGGTGAATGTTATTTGCAACTGGTGTCTCCATATCATTATTGTCCTCTTCAAATTATCTTTTAGCCAATTCCTCTCCACTATTCCATGAAATACCTTTTATTTATAGAAAAGTCACATTTCTGGCAACTGATCAATTATTCCTTTAAAATCTATTCATGTATGTACTGCAATTGCAGTGGCTCACGAGGAGTCTAGTTGCTCCACTGTCGATCAGCTGGAAAATATGATCTGTACCCCTGAACTGCTGCTCCTCCTAACCGCTTTCCTGCAAGGACTCCATTCCATTCTCCCTCTTTCTGTGTCTCATTTGTTCTGTTGCTGCCACCTTTCACACTAGTGCTCCTAATATGTCTTGCTTTTCTCTCAAACGACTGTTCACAGAGCAGACGGCTGCATCCTTCCCATTTCCTACTCGTATGCTGTCATTACTCTTCTTCCCAAATAGAACAAGGACAAGGTTTGCTTTTTGACTCGGTTCAAGAGCTAAAATTGGACTTTCAAGTCATACTTAGATAAAGTTTCAGGAGTAAAATGCATGTATGATCAAGGGTGCATTACTACATGAAGCCCAAATGCACATTAAGCTAATTCACTCCATGCCTAAGTCTAGTTGGAGTCTCAAGTCGAGGCAGAGTTGATTAAAGCTGCACACAGTGATTAGGTGACATCTGCTGTTGTGATGCCCAAACCAGACTATCCACTTTGTCTTGACAATGAACAATTCCCTTTGATCCCATCACAGACTCTGTATGCTTAACTGATAAATAGGATTCTTGATTGAATTGGAATTTGTAGGCACACATACACACAATAAAATAATAACGAAATCCAAAACCATTAAAAAAGCAAAACTTTGTTCATATTCTGCCATTTTACAGAGTGAAGTCATAACCAAAAATATTTTAGACTGCTATGGACAAGACGTGAAAGGTAAGCCAGCACTCGCAATGCAATGAAGATGATGATTCAATTTCAACCGCTATAGACTAGGAAAGTTTCTGAATCCTTGAAGATGTGCTGAGGAGACACTGTACTGTAAGCATAACAGTAAACTGCAGCTAAGTAATTGCACAATGTTAGGAAAGAAATAGTCTGTTTAGGACTGACTCTGGTCATGAGAAGATTGAGATCTTTGTCAAGACTGGAAAACCCAAGAACCATGATGAACTTTGATCCTTCTAAGCTACAGATACCCATACATACAAATGAATTTCCATAACATTATTAAATTCCAAGGTCCTAAGTGCTTTCATGTGTTCATTTAATGAACCACAGAACTAGTTTCCACTCTCTCCACTTTTGGTAGTTCTTCTTTCTTATCAGTCATATAGACTTTTGATGCTATTCATTACAATTATGTGCAGATGTGACTTTGGGGTAATTTTTGCATATTTTCTGACTTATGGACAAAATCCACTTAGGAGCATTTGTAAAAATGCTACCTGTTTGTTACCCAGAGATGACCTGTTCTGTTTAATGGACTGAGACTTTACAGTGCCTACCAGAACTCAAACATAAGTATTTCATGTAACTAAGCTACATAGAGATTTTATACAAATCTTAGTTGTGCACACCCTTTTCTATCTCCGGTCCAGTCATGCAGAAAGGTGCAGTTCCAATAGTCTTCTGGTCCAGTGACACAAGAGTAAGCAGAAATAAATGATCTTCCCTTCCTCCTTTCCTCTGACCTGTCCCTTCTCCCACACTCTTAAACTGGACTATCCAGCTAAATCCAGGATTCATCTGAACTTGATTGCTGCCATTATACACTCAATGGGCAGTTTAGTAGGTACCCCCTGAACCTATTAAAGTAGCCTTGACCGTTCATAGTCTTTTGCCACTGTAGCCCATCCACTTCAAGATTCAAAGTGTTGTGCATTGGAAGATGCTCTTCTGCACATCTCTGTTGTAAAGGATGGTTACTTGAGTTACTGCCACCTTCCTGTCAGCTGACAGGAACAAGCTGGACCTCTGTACCTTCCTCTTCAACTGGATCCTTGACTTCCTCATTGGGAGATCACAGCGCAGATCGGAAATAACATTTTCTCCTTGCTGACAACGCTGGCGTACCTCAAAGATGCATGCTCAGCCCATTGCTCTGCTCTTTCTACACCCACAACTGTGTGGCTAGGCACAGCTCAAATGCCATCTATAAATTTGCTGATAACACAACTATTTTGTCAGAATTTCAAAAGGTGATGAGAAGGAATACAGGAGTTAGAAAGATCAGCTGGTTGAGTGGTGTCACAACAATAACCTTCCACTCAACATCAGTAAAAACAAGGAATTGATTGTGGACTTCAGGAAGGGGAAGTGTGTGGAACACAAACTAGTCCTCCTTGAGGGATCAGCAGTGGAAAGGGTGAGCAGTTCCAAGTTCCAGGGAATCAACACTCTGAGGACCTATCTTGGGCCCAACATATTGATGTAATTACAAAGAAGGTACAGCAGTGGCTATATTTCGTTAGCAGTTTGAGGAGACTTGGTATGTCTCCAAATACATTCACGAATTTCTACAGATATACCATGGAGAGCGTTTTAACTGGTTACATCAGCATCTCTGGCATGGAGGGGCCACTGCACAGGATCAGAAAAAGCAGCAGAAAGTTGCAAACTCAGCCCGCTCAGCCATGGGCTCTAAGCTCTCCAGCATCAAGGACATCTTCAAAAGGCAGCATCCATCATTAAGGACCCACATCACCCTGGACATGTTCTCTTCTCATTGCTACCATCAGGGAAGAGGTACAGGAGTTGAAGACACATACTCAACGTTTTAGAAACAGCTTCTTCCCCCCCACCATCAGAGTTCTGAATGGACAATGAACCATGTATACTACCTCACTAGTTTTTCTTTTCTTGCATGGCTTATTTAACTTATACACATGCATACATACATACAGAGATTCCACTTAATTGGGCCATCGGTTAATTGGGGCAGCTGCTCATTTGGAACAACTCTTAAAGAACAAAAACTAATCAAGAAAATAGCCGGGATTCCCTTCACTTATTTGGAACACTATTCAGATTCAGTTTATTGTCATTTAGAAATGCAATGGAGTTAAAAAATGAGACAACGTTCCTCCAGAATGATATCACAAAAGCATATGACAAAACGGACTACACCAGAAAATCCACATAACGTTTGGCAATCCCCAATCCAGAGTCCGGAGAGGCTGCTGCGTATTAATATTGCGCTACCAACTTAGCGCGTTCCCCGGAAAGGAGCTCCAATTCCACCAGACAAAACAAGACCAAAAACTAAAGCTACAAGACCTGCACAAAACCACATTGTTAAAACATATTGGGACAAGGGACTGTTGCTGAGCAGTTTCTGCACTTGTGTGGCCATTAGACACTACAGAGTGAACAGTTTTTAAATAGCGTCAGTTATGAGTCCCTGTATAATGCTATCAATTTGGGCTGACGGACGCCAAATTCAAAAAGCAGTGAGTTTTGATAAATTTTTTTAAATTTTGACTTAATGTAGGAATGCAATTCATTATCTGCATTAGGTGTCTGTGTTGATTTTGTTAACTTACAGTAAATCAAAAGAACACAACAGTGTACACTGGATGATTTGCTCCATCAAAAACTATTAAGAACTAATACACAGTTTTATAGTATGGCAGTGGTATTACCAATGTTCTAATTTGTTCTGTTTTTCATTTAAATGCTTAATTTGTTTCTCAGTTAAACACTGGTTTGTCTTTTTTTTATACCTTTTTAACTATTTCCATGAAACTGGCTAATTGGGCCAGCAGCTTAAATGGGCAAAAAATGTACTGGTTTCAATGAGTCTCAATTAACCAGAATCCACTATGTGTGTGTAACTCAATATATATATGTAACACAACCTGGGAAAGGATTCACTGCTAATGTAATGGTCTTTCTGCAGAAGCAATGTTTGGGTTATGGTTAGAGATAATGAGAGCTTTGGAATGTGAGCTGGGTCTTTTGATCAGCGAGAGAGGAGTTTAGGAGAGACAACAGCGCCTAATGGCGACTCCTTTGCTTACATTTTCGGAAAAAGTTCTTTTTCAATCTTTAATATCTCTCTTCTTCCCTTTCAGGGTTCTTTTGAAGACCCTGACCTGGAGTTACACGCTGACTTCAGTTCTTTGTGAGAATGGGACCTGCTCTCAGGGTTTTACGACTGGCTGTTATTCGATATGCCAAGGATACGGCCTAGGAGATTAGTCTTCTTCAGAGTTCTGGGATCTCATGGCTCTGGAGGTGGGCGGACTCGAAGTCGCTGCAACTGCAGGAATTCAGTGTGTCGCGTGAGACGGAAGGTCGAAAGCAGTGAGCTGACTGCTGGCTGTGTGCCCAGAGACCCGAGTTCTTTGGGCACAGAGCTCAGAAAAGGCGAGGCAACGGACTTTTAACACCATAAATCAGTGAGTTGTTTATTATGTCTCCCTGTGAAACAGGGACACCTCTTTTTCCCATTTTAGAGAGAGAGAAAGAGAGAGCCTGTGGTAAGTCAAATACTGGGTGATTGAGTAATCATTGGAGTACTGCAAATCTGTGTTTTAATTGATGTTCTGCTGCACGCTTGAGTACTCGGGCGCTGATGCTTTTTTTGCTGGTGGGGGGGGTTGTTGCATTGCTGCTGCTTACGTGTGGGAGGGGGAGCTGGGGGGACTTTGGGGTTCTAACTTTTACCAGTCATTTATTCTTTGGGGCACTCCTCTGTTTTCGTGGATGGTTGCAAAGAAAAAGAATTTCAGGATGAATATTGTATACATTTATCTAACTTTAAATGTACCTTTGAAACCTTTGAGATGAAGAGAGAAGATGCTGGAGAGAACCAGTCGTAGGACAAGACCCGGTGGGGAGATCGTGATTTGATGGAGCCAGACGCCAAGATTGATTGAGGATCAGTGAATTGAACTCCGACTGTTTAATTATAATGGGCCCCCTATGTTTTTTTTCTTTACTAACCCTTTAGTTAAGACAAGACTCAAAAATGTAATTCCTTTAATCGTATGCAGTGTGCTGTCTGCTATTTCTTGGCACTGAGTTGTAACAGGGCAAATTACACAGCATCCACACAAGCCGGGGTTTGGAGTGGGAGAGTTATCTCAAACTCACGGGTTTGATGGGACCAGAGTATATCTTCCCTAGACTTACGCAGCCAAGGAAACCAGCGGGGTTTCATATATTACACATATGCTACATATTTCATATTGTAATTTGTTTTTTTATTATTATGTATTGCAATGTACTGCAGCTGCAAAACAACACATTTCACAATATATACCAGTGATATTAAACTTGATTCTGATCCTGAACAAGCTCTGACCTCGCTCATTAACAAAGTATTTTCACCCACAAAGTTATCGCTTACTAGATGTTTTATTTTTGGGTTTTTTTTTTGCATCATTCTCTGTAAATTCTAGACTGTTGTGCAAGAAAATCCCAGGAGATCAGCCATTTCTGAGATACTCAAACCACCCCATCTGGCACCAATAATCATTCCATGGTCAAAGTCACTTCGATCACATTACTTAGCCATTCTGATGTTTGGTCTGAACAACAATTGAACACCTTGACCACGTCTACATGCATATATGCATTGATTTGCTACCAGGTGATTGGATGATTAGATATTTGCATTAATATGTGCCAACCAACTGGTGGATGCATTCAAGGACACTTTAAACCTCTTGCTGCTATGGTCATGAGTTCCCACCTGCTTCAAAAGGGCAATAGTTATACCAGTGCCAAGAAGAGTAGTGTGAGCTGCCCTAATGACCATCGTCCAGTAGCATCCACATCCATACTGATGAAATGCTTTGAGAGGTTGGTTATGGCTAGAATCAACTCCTGCCTCAGCAAGGGCCTGGGCCCAATGCAACTTTGCTATTGCTACAAGAGATCTATGGCAGATGCAATCTCAATGGCTCTCACGCGGCCTTAGATCACTTGGACAATACCTTCGTCAGGATGCTGTTCATCAACTGTAGCTCAGCATTTAACACCATCATTTCTACAGTCCTGATTGACAAGCTACGGAATCTGGGTTTCTGTACCTCCTTTTGCAATTGGATCCTTGAATTCCTAACCAGGAGATCACAATCTGTGTGGATTGGCATTAATAAGTCCTCCATGCTGACGATTAACACTGGCGCATCTCAGGAATGTGTGCTTAACCCACTGCTCTACTCTCTCTATACTCATGACTGTGTGGCTATGTATCGCTCAACTGCCATCTATAAATTTGTTGATGATAAAAAAAAATTGTGGCAGAATCTCAGGTGGAGACGGGAGGGCGTTCAGGAGTGAGAAATACCAGCTAGTTGAGAGGTGTTGCAGCAACAACCTGGCAATCAACGTCAGTAAGACTGAAGAGCTGAATGTGGATTTCAGAAAAGGTAGGATGATGGATCACAAACTGATCTTATAGGGATCAGAAGTGGAGAGAGTGAGCAATTCCATGTTCCAGGGTGTCAAGATTTCTGAGGATCTAATCTTGTCCCAACAGATTGATGCAGCTATAAAGAAGGCAAGACAGCAGCTATATTACATTGGGAGTTTGAGGAGATTTGGTTTGTCACCTAAGACACTCAAAAACTTCTACAGATACATAAGAACATAAGAGATAGGAGCAGGAGTAGGCCAGTCGGCCCCTCAAGCCTGCTCCGCCATTCAACAAGATCATGGCTGATCCAATCTTAACTCTAGTTTTCACCGAATCCCACAAGGCAACAGTGCCAACCAACAGAGCACCATGCCGCCCATTTTATTTTATTATTCATCCCGCCCAAACCCATGTGATCACCCGGGGGAAAAAAACCGAGTTGCCAATTGAGGAGAAAAAATCTGGAAAATTCCTCTCCGACCCATCCAGGCTGTCAAAAACTGGTCCAGGAGATCACATGGCTGATCTAAACCTAGCCTCATGTCCACTTACCTGCTTGCTCACCGTATCCCCTAATGCCATTTTTATCCAGGAAAATGTCTATCTCCGTTTTGAATTTATTGAATGTAGTAGCTTCCACAGCTCTCTGGGGCAGTAAATTCCACAGCCCCACTACCCTCTGAGTGAAGAAATTTCTCCGCATCTCAGTCCTGGAACGGCATCCCCTTATTTTAAGATTATGCCCCCTAGTCCTAGTTTCACCCATCATTGGGAACATTCTCCCCGCATCCACCCGATCAAGCCCCTTCACAATCTTATATGTTTCAATAAGATCGCCTCTCATTCTTCAGAACTCCAATGAGTAGAGTCCCAATCTACTCAACCTCTCATCATACATCAACCCACCCATCCCCGGAATTAACCTAGTGAACCTTCTCTGCACTGCCTCGAGAGCCAGTATGTCCTTTCTTAAATATGGACACCAGAACTGCACGCAGTACTCCAGGTGTGGTCTCACCAATACCCGGTACAACTGCAGTAAGACCTCCCTGTTCTTATACTCCATCCCCCTAGCAATAAAAGCCAGCATTCCATTGGCCTTCTTGACCACCTGCTGCACTTGCATACTAACTTTTTGTGTTTCCTGCACCAGGACCCCCAGATCCCTTTGCACAGAAGCACTTTCCAGTTTCTCTCCATTTAGATAATAACTTGCTCTATTATTTTTCCTGCCAAAGTACAAGACCTCACACTTGTCAGTATTATATTTCATCTGCCAAATGTCTGCCCAATCACTCAGCCTATCTATGTCCCCCTGCAGGGTTTCAATGTCCTCCGCACTCATTACACTCCCTCCCATCTTTGTGTCATCAGCAAACTTCGATACGTTGCACTTAGTCCCTTTCTCCAAGTCATTAATATAGATTGTAAAGAGTTGGGGTCCCAACACCGACCCCTGCGGAACACCACTAGTCACCAACTGCCAGTCTGAGAATAAACTATTTATCCCAACTCTCTGTTTTCTGTTAGAAAGCCAATCCTCCACCCATGCCAGAATATTATCCCCAATCCCATGATTTTTTACTTTAAGTAATAATCTTTGGTGTGGCACCTTGTCAAATGCCTTTTGGAAGTCCAAATACACCACATCCACTGGTTCCCCTTTATCTACCCTATATGTTATGTCCTCAAAGAACTCCAACAAATTTGTCAAACATGACTTCCCTTTTGTAAAGCCATGCTGACTTTGTCCTATTAAGCTATGTTTATCCAAATGCCCTGTTACTGTTTCCTTAATTATCGATTCCAACATTTTGCCAACCACAGATGTTAGGCTAACTGGCCTATAATTCCCAGCCTTCTGTCTATTGCCCTTTTTAAATAAAGGAGTTACATTAGCATTTTTCCAATCTGCCAGGACCATTGCCGAGTCCAGCGAGTTTTGAAAAATTATCACTAATGCATCCACAATCCTGACCGCCACCTCCCTTAAGACCCTAGGATGCAAGCCATCCGGTTCAGGGGATTTATCCACCTTCAGTCCCATTAATTTATCAAGTACCATTTCCTTGGTGATTTGAATCGTAGTTAGCTTCTCTCCCCCTAGAGCCCCCTGTTTATCCAGTGTTGGGATATTTTGAGTGTCCTCTACTGTAAAAACTGATATAAAATATTTGTTCAGCGTTTCCGCCATCTCCATGTCCCCTACCATTAATTTCCCGGTCTCATCTTCTAGGGGACCAACATTTACTTTAGCCACCCTTTTTCTTTTTATGTAACTATAAAAACTCTTACTATCTGCTTTTATGTTTTTCACCAATTTACTTTCATAATCTATCTTCCCCTTCTTAATCAATCTTTTTGTTATTTGCTGCTGACCTTTAACAGCTTCTCGATCTTCAATCTTCCCACTAGATTTAGCTACCTTATATAACTTTCTTTTTAGTCGTATACTTTGCTTTATTTCTTTACTTAGCCACGGATAACTATTTTTTCTTTTACACCCTTTTTTCTTCAGTGGAATATATTTTTCTTGATAGTTGTAAAATAACTCCTTAAATATACACCACTGATCAAGTACCAACCTACCCTTTAATCTATTTTCCCAATCCATCTTAAGCAATTCCGCTCTCATACCATCATAGTCTCCTTTATTTAAGCTCAGTACGCTTGTTTGAGATCCAACCCTCTCATCCTCTAATTGAATATGGAATTCGACCATGTTATGGTCACTCATTCCAAGGAGATCCTTTACTAGGACATTTTTTATTAGTCCTGTCTCATTACACAGGACCAGATCTAAGACTGCTTGCCCCCTTGTCGGCTCAGTAACGTATTGTTCAAGGAACCCATCCCGAATACACTCAATAAACTCTTCTTCAAGGCTGCCGTGTCCGACTTGATTAGTCCAGTCAATATGAAAATTAAAATCCCCCATAATTATAGCTGTTCCCTTATTACAAGCCCCAACTATTTTCTGATTTATGCTCCGACCAACTGAATTACAGCTGTTTGGAGGTCTATAGACTACTCCCACCACTGCTTTTTTCCCTTTACTATTTCTTATTTCTACCTAAATTGTTTCGTTATCCTGATCCTTTGAGCCAATATCATTTCGCTTTATTGCCGTGATTTCTTGCTTTATTAACATAGCCACCCCACCTCCTTTTCCTTCTTGCCTGTCTCTCCTAATTGTCGAATACCCTTGTATGTTTAATTCCCAGTCCTGGTCACCCTGCAGCCATGTTTCCGTAATTGCCACAATATCATAACCATACGTAATTATTTGTACCGTCAACTCATCAATTTTATTCCTAATACTACGTGCATTCAAATAAAGGACTTTCAAATATGTTTGACACTTATTTCCTACCTTTTCCTTTTGTACAACTTTACGCTTATCTCCATACATTCTTTCCCCTCCTGACACACTCTGTCTTTTTATTCCTCCACTTTTACCTACATCCATTACCTTCTCCATTGTCTTTTCAATTATTTGCTCTCTAGAATCCTCCCCCCCACTAGTTAGTTTAAAGACCTCTCTGCAGCCCTAGTTATATGATTCGCCAGGACACTAACCCCAGCCCGGTTCAGGTGAAGCCCGTCCCTCCGGAACAGTTCTCTCCTGTCCCAGTACTGGTGCCAGTGTCCCAAGAAGCAAAACCCACTTCTCCCACACCAGTCTTTGAGCCACGCATAACTCCCTAATTTTATTTAACCTAGCCAAATTTGCTCGTGGCTCAGGTAATAATCCAGAGATTATTACCCTTGAGGTTCTGTTTTTTAATTTGACCCCTAGCTGCTCATATTCCTGTAACAGAACCTTCTTCCTTGTCCTATCTATGTCATTAGTACCGACGTGTACTAAGACAACTGGATCCTCCCCCTCCCACTGCAAGTTTCTCTCCAGCCCAGAAGAGATGTCCTTAACCCTGGCACCAGGCAGGCAACATAGCCTTTGGGACTCTCGCTCTCAGTTGCAGAGAACCCTATCTATCCCCCTGACGATACTGTCCCCTATTACTACAACATTTCTATTGACTCCCCCCTCTGGAATGGCCCCCCACTCCACGGTGCTATGGGCAGGTTGCTCATCCTCCCCACAGTCCCCGCTCCTGCCCTCACAGGGAGTTAAAGCCTCGAATCTGTTGGACAAGAGCAAGGCCTGCATCTCCTCCAGCCCTACCTCCTGGATTCCCCTACTTGCCTCACTCATAGCCACACCATCCTGTGCTTGACTGCAATCTACATTAGTCAATCTATTAGGTGTGGCTATCTCCTGGTACACAGAGTCCAGGTAACACTCCCCCTCCCTGATGTGTCGCAGTGTCTGAAGCTCGGACTGCAGCTCATCAATATGAAGCCGGAGTTCCTCGAGCAACAAACACTTGCTGCAAATGTAGTCACCGTGTCCCTCAATGGGGTCTACCGGTTCCCACATCTCGCAGCAGTAACACATCACCTGCTCCATGCTATATAGTTCATTTAATGTACTAGTATTAGTTATGCACCATAGAGAGCATTCTGACAGGCTGCATCACCGTCTGGTATGGGAGGGCTACTGCACAGGATTGAAAGAAGCTACAGAAAGTTGTAGAATTCAACAGCTCCATCTTGGGAACAAGCTTCCATAGTATCCAAGGAATGGTGCCTCAGAAAGGCAGCATCCATCATTACGGACCCCTAAAAACCAGGACATGCCCTCTTCTCAGTTACCATCAGGAAGGAGGTACAGAATCCTGAAGGCACACAATCAGCGATTTAGAAGTAGCTTCTTCTCCTCTGCCACCCGATTCCTAAATGGACATTGAACCCATGAATACTACCTCACTGTTACTATTTCTGTTTAGCACTATTTTTAATTTAACTATTTAATACACATATATATACTTACTGTAATTGATTTACCCTATATTGTCATGTATTGCATCGTACTGATGTCACTAAATTACCAAATTTCATGACATATGCTGCTGATATTAAACCTGGTTCAAATTCTAATGAGGTGTTCAGGTGTGGTTAAGTGGCCACGGAGTGTACATTTCAGGTTCTCTGATCAAATCGTCTTCGCTTCACTCCATGTATATTGGCAGTCAGCCTTAAGCACCTTTCTTGAATGAAATGTCTCAATCAGTTCTCATTCTCATACAGTCTCTTCTGTCTCCATTGTACGACTCCACTGCAAAGTCTCTTTAGTTTATGCCAACTTTGAAGAGGTTTTTCTTGTCTCTCCAACTGAAGTTCTGCAAGGCTCTGTCTCACTGTTTCCCATCTATGGTTCCTACTGTTTTCTGGGTTTGCAAATGCATTCTTACCAAGACTCACACCCACAGCCACGTATCCTTCCTGAGCCATGTACCTGCCTTTACCAACATCTCGCCCAATGTGGCCTCCAGCACTTTTTCCAGGCCTTCCAGTTTGACCAAGCCAGGATCTCAGGTGCATGTATTCCTTCACCAGTACTCCTAGCAACTTTCCCTGTGTCCTATGTTCTACCATACGTTGTTACCTCTGGCCCTTTCTATTTCTTTCATATAGCTCTGGGTTTCACTTTCCAAAATGCCCAGTGGTCTATAATTCTTATCTGTCCTTTGCCAGAACAATTCCTTCAATCAGCAGATCTCCGTGTTCTATTCTACGGTACCGCACCATAAAAGCCAGGGCCAACAGGTTCCGGGATAACTTCTTCCACCAGGCCATCAGACTGCTTAATTCATGCTGACACAACTGTATTTCTATGTTATATTGACTATCCTGTTGTACGTAATGTTTATTATAAATTACTGTAATTGCACATTTAGACGGAGACGTAACGTAAAGATATTTACCTCCTCATGTATTTGAAGGATGTAAATAACAAGGGCAATTCAATTCCTGACCTTCATGAAGAGTGGGCAACGTGCCTGTCTCCAGGCAGCTGAAGATCCTCCCAGACTTCCTTGCTGTTCCAAAGATGTCAGGACCACCTCACGCTCCCAACCAGCTCCAAGTTCCCAGCACTCCAACTTCCTTCCAACCTCTGTTCTCACCACAGCTCCCCACATTCTGATCTTGTATCCCACCCAGTCCCACACTACCTGCTGCTTCCCCTCCTATTACCCTCAACTGCTTCTTCTGACCCCAATCCTTGCTCCAGCTTGAACCTCTGCTGACTCCTCAGCATCAGCCTCTTCTTCAGGCCCAACCATCCCTTCTTTGTTGCTGAGCAGTCAATCCTCATCAAAGGCTTCACTCTTGTACCTGTGCACCAACACCTCATCAGGTTGCAGGCGCACCGTGACATACAGCTTGTCTTAATACTCTCTGCTTCCTTGGTTATTTCTTTGGCAAGGAGCCCTCACTGCTCCTCCCACTCTGCTCCACCACTCCAAACCTCAGCTCTCCATTCAATTCGCACAAATTGCAATCTGGTCATCAAACCTACAAAGGTAGTGCCTTTGTCGTCTACCAGACTGACCTCTACTTTGCAGGGGCCAGACAACAGCTCTCTGGTGTATCAGACCCTGGGTGATGACCCCGATGACAAACTATATCATCTCCTGCACTGTCACGGATTTCATTACATCGGATCTCTCCTCCGCTACCTCTAACCTGAAAATGTTTTAGCCCCCTACTTCTTCATTCTTTTACCCAAGGTCAACAGGCAGGTATGGCCTGTGTCTGCCTTCTCTTACCCCACTGAACAAATCTCCTCATACCTCCCCATATTCCATCTTGTCTTCCCTCGTCCAGTCCCTTGCCACCTCAAGCTCTTCACCTTTTGGATAAATTCCGATACCACTACCCCTACTGTGCCCACCCTTTATACACCGCCATCTTTGTTGTAGAAAGAAGCAGAATCTCTCTCCTTTCTATGGGAAAGATCCGAACAGTTCCTCTCCACCAACACTCTCAACCACCTTGAATTTGTCCTTAAACAACTTCCCCTTTGACTCCAGTCACTTTCTACAAATCAAACGTGTAGCCACGGGGCCTCAGTAGACCCCAGCTTTGACTGTTTGTTAGCTACATGAAGCAGTCCCTGCTCCAAACCTTCTCCTTTACATTGATGACTGTATTGGTGTTGCAACTTGCACAAGCTACCAATTTTTTAAATTAATGTAGTAGCCGCATATCTATTCTCTGTCCGTTGGAGCTATGTACCTATTTCCTGTCGGCATTGTATTTTGTGGTGTGTTTATTATGGTAAGCTGTCACGTGTGCTGGGGCGTGGTAGAACAACTGAGTACAGTTACATATTCATGTCTAGTTTAGTTGAAAGGGGGTAAGCCATAAGGGGTGATACATTTTCACTAGCTATACCAATTTCATTCAACTCCTTAGTTACACTAATTGGGATGCTGTTGAATTGCTTAAGTACATATAGACTGCTAATTCTGGTACAGCAAATTAGAATGTTTAGTTACGCTGGCTTGAATGCTGAAATCGCTATATCGCTAATTTACTTTCGCTAGTTTTTTAAAATCGCTACACGATCATTCATCTTTGCTGGTTTCGTAATAAAGGATTGAAAGTACTTTTCTCGATCTTGGCACTTCATTATTCTGGAAGCGCGTCATATAGTGTAGATCTCCTGCCTCAAATCTCTGAGAGGCTTTTGATTTCTTTTAAAGTAATCACTACGTTTTGTCAACAAAAGAAAATTATACCAAACAAACACCAGTCTACGGCAAAGGCTTGCCTCAGGCCCACTGGTGAAATTGCAATCGCAACACTGAGAAGCCAGAGCAAGCAACTGGCTGGAAGTGAAGACCTTTTGTGGATTTGTGGCTTGAACGTAGTTTTGAATGGTCAGTGCTGCTCGTCCATAAGGGGTTCTGTGGTGTTTGCCTGAGGGCACATCGTTTTGTTTTATTGAAGTGCTGAAATATTCTGGTTGCTGACATATGAATTGAAGGTTGTCTGTTCCGTATGGTTTAAGCCCTCTGGTCGCACGGACAGTTTGTTTTAATATTTAATCAATAATCGGCGGTGCAGTGGCGAATAAAGAGTTAATTGCAAGCCACACAACATGAGTGTATGAAGCACAGAACTGGCACCAATGACCCTGCAGTTGGGTTTGCAAAAGAGAAATTAAACATATTTTGAAAGCTTTAACAGGTAGAATTGAAAGTCTTCAAAAGGTATATAAAACAAACGTGAACAAAATTAAAGGTTCAATACCATCAATTAAGGATCTTTTGGGAAATAGGAAAAAGCATCACAAGTGCGATCTTCTCTTAAGGACTTGACTAGTCTCTGTGAAGCAGCATCTCAGATTGATCTCATCACTTCCCAAGGTTGAACAGAAAGAAAACAGAACCAGCGGTTTTGCAAACTTTGATTTCTAGTGCAGTACACTCATGGAGGATATGAAACATTGGTTGACCCAACCATGTTCCTTGAAGGTCATATTGCTGCAACAAGTGAATACATATCTCACTTTCTACCAAACAATGTTTCTCAAATTCCAATGCATTTTTTACTACGCATATTGCAGAGGACCTACAAGATGACCTAGATCCGAGTGTGTCAAAAGTCAGTGCTCTAACTGCAGGCAGAGAATCTTCTGTATCTAATACCTCCTCTGCACAGATTAAAATAGAGGCTGATTTACCCACATTAATCACGCAGCAACAATTATTGAAGGACAAACATGTCCTGGAAGAGCAAGAGGAACAGCTATAGAAAAGGAAAGAGCAGCTTAAGTTGCAGGAAGAAATTGCCACAAAGGTGGTCAAAGTTAATGTGCAAAGTACTTCAAGTGTGTGGAGTGGTAAAAGTGCACCAGTCCAATGGTGTGAGTTCCTATATTGAAAAGGCACAGAAGAAAACCAAAGCACCCAATATCAATGTTGACCCATTTGTTCCTCAAGTGCCTGTGAAACATGAACATGACCCCCAAGAGATAGTTCAGGGTGTTTACTCTCAGCCTGCACTATTGAGACACTCTGAACCTATGTGGTATCGAAGAGCTCAAAGGGTTAACAGGGACATTTACTTACAGCATGGAAGCACTCTTGTTTCAGACTATAATCAGAATATTATGAGGAAGCAAAATGAAATAACAACCTAAGTGATACAAAAGCAACATATTTCATCTTTACCTAAAATTCAAATGCTCGATGGCAATTCATTGCAGTATTATGCATTCTTGAGGGCTTTTGAAAGTAGTGTTGAAGGCAAGACTGACAGCTATAGAAACTGCCTCTATTTCCTTGAACTGTACATTAGGGGTCACCCTAGAGAACTTGCCAGAAGTTGCCAGCATGTTGACCCTAAGAAAGGATATCCAAGAGCCCAGGCTTTAATAGAGGAGTACTTTAGCATGGAACAGAAAATTCTGTCTACCTACAGGAAGCTACCTCACCTGCAATAAGCTGAACTAAGTCACAATATCATTCTAAAGTAGCTTCCTTTGGGAAGTACCCAATTTCCCTCGGGATCAACAAAGTATGTCTGTCTGTCTGTCTTTGTCACTACTGTGGCCACTGTAAAAAGTAAAGCTAAAACTGAACCTGGAAGGGAAATGGTCTCATCAGCCAAAGAGGATTGTCTGTCCTGCGAGGGTGAGCATGCATTGGACTCGTGCCTTTAGCTGGAGTGCTTTCCTTAAAGAAAATGGTGTCTGCTTTGGGTGTTTGTGTACAGGACACATCAGCAAGGATCGCAGGAAGTGTCTTTCATGCAAGATATGCAGTGACAAACATCCCAGCATACTTCATATTCACTCTAATGAAAAGGGTGCAGAATCAAAACAAGCTGTGAAAGAATCAGACACAGCAGTGAGTAGTGTCCTGGTATCTAATAACCTTACAGGGAATGGTGATCATAATTGTAAACTTCCCATAGTTCCAGTACAAGTGAAGTCTAAGAAGGGTAACAAGACAGTGGTTACTTATGCTTTCTGAGACCAAGGAAGTACAGCAATGTTCTGCATAGTGAGCCTCACAAACAAGCTCAACCTCACAGGAAAAAGGACACACATTCTCTTACGCACCATGGGTCAAGAGAAGATCATGAGTAGTGATACTGTTTCAGGATTGGAAATGGTTGGCTTAGATGATGAGAACTATTATGAACTACCTCACATCTACAGTATATGCAGAAATGTATGCCTGACCACAAAGGAAACATTCCATGACAGAGGGATTTCCAGGGATATTTTCAGCTGAAACATGTTCTTTTGTCAGAGATTGACTCAGAAATTGAGCTGCTTTAGGGACAAGTGTGCCCAAAGCACTGGAGCCGTTGCAAGTGATTTGCAGTGTTAATGATGGACCCTATGCAATTGGAACAATGGTGGGTTGGACTATGAATGGACCACTGAAAGGAGACCATGGTGATGGAAAAGATTGTACACGGCCAGAGATGACCATTAATAGGACCTTAGTTTTGAAATTCGATGAGCTTTGGCAGTGGCAGTTCCAGGCAGACTTCCCTAAATGCAATCAGGATGAACAACCTGGTTTGTCAAGAGAAGACCACAAGTTCATGGAGTTGGTTACAAATTCCACAAAACTGATGGATGGCCATTACCAAATTCATTTACCTTTGAGAAAGAAAAAGATCAACATGCCAAATAATAGTAATGTTGCTGAGCAGCATGCTCTAAATCTAAAAGGATTAAGAAGGATTTGTCATTTCACACTGACTACACAGCTTTCCTGAAAGATGTAATCTCCATAGATTACGCTGAGAGTGCCAGCAGAGGATCTGGAATGCAGTGATAGGAAAGTCTGACATATTCCACATCATGGTGTTTTCCACCCCTAAATAGGGAATCTTTGTGTTGTATTTGGCTGTGGAATGACTTTTCAGGAAATACCCCTTAATACTCCATTTTCACAGGGAACAGATCTTACTAGCTCATTGATTGGAGTCATAACCAGATTCAGAAAGAACCAGCGGTGGCCATGGCAGATATTGGATCAATGTTTCATCAGGTTAAAGTACCAGTGGAAGATGTAGATTTGATGAGGTTTCTCCAGTGGCCTGATGGTGAACTCAGACAAGATATGGCAGACTTTAGAATGGTGGTACATTTCTTTGAGCAACTTAATCATCAAACGGTGCCAGTTTTGCTCTTGGGAAACGTGCGTGAGGAAATGATGAACAGTTCAGCCATGAGACAGTGGATAAGGGTTTGCGTTGCTTCTCTGTTGATGTCTGCCTTGTGTCAATGCCCTCTGAGGAAGAAGCAGTGGCCTTGTATCCATTTGGGCTAAAGGTGGCACTCAACTCACAACATGATTAAGCAACAAACATAGTGTGCTAGCTGTAATACCAGAAGAGCAAAGAACGAGATATCTGAAGGATCTGGATTTGAATCAAGATATACCTTCAGTGGAGAGTGCTGTGTTTGCAAAGGTGGATATAGTCTGATATTTTCAAGTTGAATATCATGATCGAGATAGACTGCTCACCAGAAGGGGGATCCTCTCCACAGCTGCTTCCATCTATGATCCTTTAGGAATCCAGGGGTGCTAGTGCTAAGACAATCTTACAAGATCATTCAAAGTAAGGACTTAGCTGGGATGACACTATACCAACATCAGTTGCTCATGAACGGACAAGCTGGCTCTAAGAACTCTGCCAGTTGAAAGACGTCAAGTTTGTTAGATGTTTGAACCCCCTAGATTTTGGAGAGGTTGCTGCTGCAGTTACACCAGTTTACAGTTGCAAGCGAAACTGTTTATGGAACAGTGACCTACCTATTGTAGCACATGTACTCTAAGGTGCACAGTGCTCTCATCATGGGAAAATCTAGGGTAGCTTTGTTGAAGTTACTTTCCATCCCTTGTATGGAGCTCACCATTGCTAAAGATGGTAAGCCATATGGACACGTTGTGGAGGGACTTGCACTTGCAACTTCAGGGCTCCTGTTTCGGTCTGATAGTACTTCTGTGCTGAAGTACAGCAAGAATAAAACTTCCAAGTTCTAAACCTTCATTGCAAACGAAGCTTCATAAAATCTTAAGGTCTCACAATCATTTCAATGGAGGTATCTAAAGACTTCAAGCAACTGGCAGATGCAGCCTTGAGAGGGTTGAAGGTGAAAGCATTCCTGAAGAATTAAACATGGCTCTCAGAGCCTTGGTATCTTCTTTGACCTGAAATGGAATGGCATGTGAATCCCCATTGCTCTGGAGAACTTCTGCTAGATGATCCAGAAGTCTAAAGGAGAGTTACAATGAATGCCATGCAGATTTAAGAGGATGCCATGTATAAGCCAGCAGTTCTAGCCTTTAGTGGCACGTTTGAGGAAGACAGTGGCCTGGATTCTTAGATTTACAAACCTTTTGTTTCTTAGTTGGAAGAGGAAGCAAGTGCACATCACACAGTCTGACTTGGATGAAGAACAAGGATATTGTTTGGAAAGAGGCCAAATATCAGATTGGCCAAGATTGTCTCTCAGTGGAGGAGCTCAGAAAGACTGAAATAGAGCTCATTGTGCTTTGCCAAAGAATTTCCAAATAAATACTTAAGTTTGCAAAGGAGAGAAAGTGTGAAAAGAAATAGCCATCTTTTCAAGCTCAATCCAGCACTTGGAGATGGTGTCTTGAGAGTCTGTGGGCGGCTTAATGGGGCAGGCATGCCTGAAGAGTCTAAACACCCTGTTCTTCTGACAAAGGATCTTCATATCTCAGACCTCATTCTGAGGTACGTACATCAAGAAGTGGGACATGGTGGCTGTAACCACATTATCCAGTTTGCAGCAAAAAAATTGGATTCCTGGTGCTCATAAAGCTATAGGAAGAATTTTGTCTAAGCATGTTGTTTGTCGATGGTTGCACACAACTCCAGGGTGCCAGCACTTTGCAGATGTACCTCTGGACAGGGTATCTCCAGATATACCCCTGCTTACACGTGCAGGAATGGACTACTTTGGACCTTTTGAGATGAAGAGCATAAATGAACAGGTATTGGGTCATATTTACCTGTCCAGTTATATGAACTGTTCACATTGAAGTGGCATCTCTAAACATGGATTCTTTTGCTAAAGCACTTCAAAACTTTATAGCAAGATGACAAGTTTGTGAACTGCACTTGATAATGTGACAAGCTTTGTTTGAGCTGAGCCTGAATTGCAAGAAGCCATTGAGAAGTGTAATCGTTCACAGATCCGTGATGTCTTCCTTCAAAAAGGAAGTAAATTTATTTTTAACCCCTGGCTGATTCACATCATGGAGAAACATGGGAGAGATTGATCAGTTATGTGCAAAAGGTCCTCAATTCCACTATGAAGGTACAGAGTCTTGATGAAGTGTGTTTCCACACAGTCCTTTGTGAAGTAGAGGCTATTATCAAAGGTCATCCAATTACTAAAGCATCCTCCGATCCCAATGATTTGGAAGCACCAACACCCAACTATCTATTGCTTCTAAAAACCTCACCATCAGGAGAGTTCCAAAAGAGTTTTGTTCATCATTAATGGAAGCAGATTCAAAACATGTCAAACTTGTTTTGGAAACAGTGGGTTAAGGAGTTACAGTTACAGAAATGGCCAGGTATAAAATGCCATTTCCTCTCAGTTGACATAGTGCTTATAGTTGATAACATAGTGCCTCAAAACTCATAGATCATGGGATTTATGTGGCAGCTGAGTATTAAGACCAAGACCAGCTGTCTGGACAGGCCCATTACTAAGATCTGTTTTCTACAGGAGGCAGAAGTTTGAAGATCTGCAACTCTAGGAGCTTCATGACTTTGACTTGGCAGAGTGGTCATTCTGTACTGGGCTAAGTGCTAGTAACCTCTTGTTAAGAGTTATTTTTGGGTTTAGGTCATTTACATTTAGGAAATGGCTTTGACTACCAGTCTTCTGTTCCTTGATAATGTATTGTGGATTTAATTTGGAACAATGCATTTCCTAAAAGCTGAAAATCCCAGTCCACAGACAATGCTGGCGTCTGTGGGATGGATGTGAACCAGATGGAGTGAAGTTTGCATGTAGTTTCAAAGAAAGCATTATCCATTCTTTGTAAATATGGAATTGTCCTTGGTGTTTAGCAAATAAATATCAAGCCCCATGTTGGGCCAGCAGACCTTTCAACTGAAAGCCTCTGTACAATGCCTACTGTACCTGGTTTTGTCAAATAAAGAAATTGCTTTGTATCTAGCATGGTGATATTTTTCACTAGTTACACTAATATAGTTTGACTGCTTAGTTATGTTAATTGAGATACTGTTGGAACGCTAAAATACGCTGATTTAGTTTCCTTAGTTTATTATCACAAGGCTGTTTGTCTTTGTTGGTTTTGTAATAAAGAATCAAATGTATCTTTTTTGATTTTGCAAGTGCATCATACAGTGCCAATCTAGGTTAGTCTCTCAGCATTTATTGGCAAGTTTTAAAGCAACCACTAGTCAAGTTTGCATCACCTTCTATCTACCCTGCTCTCAAATTCACATTGATCATTTCTGTAACTTCTGCTGATTTTAAATTCAGTTATTACCTGGATACTTAAAAATCCCTCAAACCCATAATTAATTGGATACTGTCTCTCAATCCTGTTCTTTCAGTCTCTATCTTCAGTACTTTCTGACCACAGCTTTTGAAGTTATGCTTCTTACATGAAGCTACATCAAAACCACAAGTTTCAAGCATACTTCTGTAAGATGTTTGATACAATTCCCTCTGGACATAACATTTGCAATTGCCCTTTATGATAATCTCTCTCCCCTTTAAGCTATCAAACACATTGAGTAACCATTTTGCTAAGAAATCAACCTTTAAGTGAACTATAACGTAATATTTCATCTCACACCTTGTCACATTCCTGAGATCACTGGCCTCAATGTCATTCAAAATTCACCTCAGCCTTCAATAACTGTTTCTCCCTGGCACATGCTTGCTGAACACTGACAAACTAGACCTTAATTTTCAATCTAGTTTCATACTTAAAATTCACTCCCCCCCCCCCCTTCAAGTTACTCATCATTTTACATATCCTGACATCCACTATCCACCTCACACCCTCATCTTATTATCATTGGGGTTATAGGCTCCCAAAGACTCACACTGAATCATTCAGAAACAGCCTCTTCCTTTCCACCATTAGATTTCTAATAGTCCAAAAACACACATCATTACTCTTTCTTTGCAATATGTTTTTGTAATTTATTGTAATTTAATGTTTTTGTACTGTAATGCCGCTGTAAAACAAATTTCTTGTCATTTAAGTCAGCAAAAATCAATCTGATTCTGATCCCATTTTAACATTACTTTTACATTAATAATACTCTGCCAGGATTAACTGCTACAGCAACACACACAAAATGTAGCAGGCCAGGCATCATCTGCGGAAAAGAGTAAACAGCTGAGATCCTTCATCAGGACTGAATTTTCAGCATCTGCAGATTTTCTTGTGTTTGCGTTAACTGCTACAGTGTAATTGTTTTTTATTGAGTGGCTTGCTAAATTTTTCCCTTTTGCTCTTTTATAGATTGAATTTATGTTTCAATTCTGAATGGTTGACATACACAATAAATTAAGATGGGCTTGATGGGCCTCCCACTATACCATTAAGAAAATACATGAAAAAATATTAACCAGCTTTTTCTCTGGACAAAAGTTTCTAAAATGTTTGATTTGTTGCAATATATACTACTTGTACCCATTAGTGAGCATGGTTGACACTTCACACATACACTCAGTTGCTGCCCTACATTTCTGCATGATTAAATATAATGACGGTGTAACATTTTTTTCGGAAGCTGTTTAAATTACAGTACATTTAAAGTCACTTAATATACTGGTGGACTTTCTCGTCAGAAACAGTTGTAAATAAATGAAGCAGACAGAAATATTTTCTTTAAATTTTAATAAGAATATTGAAACCTAAATCAGCCCTTCACAAAATGCTTGCAGTAAATGAAGACAAGTATTCTACATTATGTGACAGTATTTTTTTTCTTCATTTTATCCTTTTATTAAAAAGTCACAACAGCTTACATATCAACAAAAACATCAGATTTACGAACGGTACTATGGTACCTGCCCAAAGAAAAAACAAAATACACACTTCTAGAGACAGTTTTGGTTTTAAATACTGAATCCTGAAAGCAGTCTGTTTGGGAAAAAAAGTGGGTACTGTCAAATCTGAACGAATGCCAAAGCCGGAAGTCTGTCATGTGCTGACAGTTGGTAGCATCAAGGGTAAAGTCCACATTTTGTGCTCATTTTTCCTTTGAGATCTGGTTACGTTTTAAGACTGCAGAAGGCTTGGCCATATGCGCCTACCCTCTACGAAGTTAAAAAGTGGTGAAATATGCTGGAAGATGTGGCAGACCTGTAAACCTTCTCCAATGAGTATGATTTTTTGTCACCCTGCACACTTTTCAGTGTTTTTCTTTCAATGCTGTAAATAGTGCAAAATATTACTACACGGCTGAACCTCACTGACCCAGAGTTGATTTAATTCATTAAGAGTGGAGCTTAAGGTAAAAATCATCATCGCAAGGAAAAGGAAAAACTCTTTTGATGGAGTTTACAGGCAACTAAATACAAAAGGTAGAAGTTATATCCCTACAATGTCCTGCTAATATGTCCCAATATCAAGTTTAGGATTCCTACATAGAAGTGAAGAATAATTCTCAGGGAGAAGTAAAATATCACAATTTTTATTTTTAAAGAGAAAATTGAGGAACTCAAGATATGTGTTGATTATTTCCATGACTCTTAGAATGGCAACCTGTCAAGTGGAATCCAATCACAAACATAATAAATAATGCAGTAAACTAGATTTAAAATGAAAAATTTGAGATGTCTATGCTTAAACTCATTTTACTTTATTATATGGATAGGTTGGGTGATCAGATTTGCACTCTGAGCCTCACTTCCCTCATCATTCTTCATCCTGGTTCTTGCCGGGTTGAAGATATTTCCGTCCTTCTATCCAACAAAACGCTCCAAGCCACACTTTCATTCACATATGTGCATGAAGGAAACTGCACTAAAACAAAACTTTCCAGAATAAAACAATTGATTCACACCCTCGATCAACTAAGTATTATCACCCTGATTTCAGGGTTCATAATGTTCTACCAAAAACAAAAAAATCCGAATGACTGAATAAAATAATTTCCAACTTCGTTTCATAATGAAACGCAACATTGATAAATACCATCACAAGAGTCAAGGGATTAATCAAGATGCATGAAGTTCTTAATAGTCCCCTTGAAGATTTGTCTACTTAGAATAGCAATACTGAACCTTTGATAATTGGTAAAGGAACAGACCAGTTTACAAACTGGAAATACTTCTCAGACACCTGGACAAACAGAAGTCCTGCTTAACTAAGACTAGTTTAACCACCAAGCATTACCTTACAGTTCAACATTTGATCTGCAATGGAAATCAGATGAAACAATGAGAGATAGACTGCTTCAATTTTTTTCTGATTATAGTTTGTTCAGTAAGAGTCAGAATGCACGTTTAGATATCTTTGTCCTGATAACAAACAACGAAAGGCTCAGGGACTAAGGAGGGTGGTACAATGCTGTAGCAATAGTGCTGATGCCTCACAGATTTAGAGACTGGGTTCAATACTGATTGCCAGTCCAGTCTATGTGGAACTTGTATGTTTCCTATATGATTACATGGCTTTCTGGGTGCACTAGCTTTGTTCCTTATCACAAAGACATGGTGGTACTATGATTGGTTACTGTAAATTACCCCTAGTCTAGGAGGTAGGGGAATCGGGGAAAATTGATGGGCATGCAGGAGAGACTGGTTTACAGGGAATACCAATGGAAGAATGAGATTGTGGGAAAATGCTAAAAACTAGACTTGATGGGCTGAATGGCTTCCTTCTATGTTGAAAGATATTAAAAATAATTTTTGAGGGGGTCATGACAGTTTGAAGAGCTTATTAAATGTTTTAATCAAATCAATATTGCATGAGTATTTCTCCACATGTTGGTAACAGTTAAAAAGAAATCAATTCAGAGGTATTACTTTAATAGCAGCTGACTCCAGTTTAGTATTGAGATTTTGTTTTGTCACTCAAGATCTCCACATGGCAAACCCTCAAATTACGTGCACTTAATCCTTCCTTACTACCCAGTTCACTGTCCAATGTTTGACAATGAAACTGACATTTCTCCAGATGATTTAACTAAATTTCAACTTTAAACAAGGGAACTCAACTCACGTTAGAGCCAACAGGACCCAATTCTCTGGGCTACATGGCCCAACATCTTGCTGACAGAAACATTAAGAGTACACCTCGCTAATAAACTGACAGAGGAAAATGAAGCATTGAAATCTTGTCTGCTTCATAAGGAGCATTATCTATGCTTCCAGGTGAAGGTACATACTGCAGCAGGTCAGTCAAAAAGATTTATTTGGAAAGAGATTGCTTCTTTATATAGTAAAATAACTTGTTTATAAATATCTGCAGTTGAGAGAAAAATCCATCTTAGAAAATGAAAAACAAAATTAATTTCTGACAGTTTTACATTTCTAAAACCTTAACATCCACAGACTTGAACAGAAATCCAATTCTGCCTCCCACCTCTGTTTGCGATTGGGGCCTGGCGGGAATGGATAACGAGTGATGCAGGTATTACTCCAAATTATAAATTGTAACATGTTAACTCGTATCGCTTCACCTGATTTAGCAGTTTGGTTTTGATTCCAGTAAGGTCTGGCTGTAACTATGAGTGCCCAGAAACTACACAGAAACAGCTCGGTAACGAGTCTCTGGAATGTTGTAAAGATCTTTAAGAAAATTAAACTTAAATAAAACCAGGGATCACTTGACCATAGTTAACGTGAGCCAACAAAAAGTCTTGCTGTCCCTTTAAACTTACTCTTCTTTCTGGGAACATGAGAATGTTATAACCATGGGCTATGCTACTTCTATAAGATCACTTCTCATTAACCCAGTACTTTGTATGAATATGGATAAAGTAAGGGGAAAGGGACCTTTTGTTTAAATATAACCACTAACTCAGTGCAAAACTAACTACAATGTGACACTCTCCCAAATCTTCTGTTTCTACAGCTTGCTGCAGAAAACAGCAAAGCTGATACTACATTTCACTGTGATAATGTGGTGAATTTTTATTGAACATTTTATCTTCCACCAAAACATCCTTTCCATTTTTAAATGCATGTAATTCTTAATGAGCATATGTTACAGAACAGTTCCTCTGAGTCACTGATTTCCATTCAAGGTTCCTCTATGACTTGCCCAGTCTGGGTTCCTCAGCCTTCAAAGTCCCAACAGCATCTTTCACAGCATGATAGATAATGTTCTTCACCTGATGACAATAAACTTTATTCTTAGTTAAGGTTTACACAATTGAAACTTTAACATGAACATTCATATTAACAGACATCTTAAAATAATGGTGAAAAAGTAACTTAACATTTAAAGAGGAAAAATTATAAGTGCCTCGAGTACCTTACATATTCAGTATCCCCCCCAATAGTTCCTTCAGCCAATTTAGCAGCAAATAACCTCAGCCTTGATGGGTGATTCACCAGCAGATTCCACAGGCAACTGTGGCCATGAACAGGTTAACTAAACCAGAACAATTAAAAGGTCTCTGCAAAAAACCCCACCGTCACAGAGGAGTTTATGTTTCTAGAAACCACTTTGTCTCTCAATTTTTGTAACATTGTAACCTCCATTTTTCCCCGTTAAAGTGGAGGTGTGTTCTTGCAGGATGCTTCTCGTTCCCTCTCTCACATTAATTCACTTTACTGGCAATGGCAAAGTGAACCAGTGCCATTATTTAACAGCCTAGGCCAACATTAGACTGAGAATGGACAAGGCTTGTGCTCAAAGAAATAACAAGATCTGTCAGTTTTTATTAGTAGTGACTCAAAACCGTGGGGAATTAAGAACTGGATATGATTGGGTTGGCTGCCACAACCAAGTCCCTCTTTTGCTATGGCCTCTCTAGTCCAAAGAAAAATAAAAAGATGTCTCCAACTGCAGTGTTAGTGAGGCATTGCTGTGCTCTTTATCTGAATGCACTTTCTTTGTTGGGCAATGCTTGTGGATTAGGAAAGAGTTTAAGTAGTGAGGATGTCAAGGAAATGGACAGAATTTGAGGATCAGGACGCATGGGAGAAAGGTGGTGTAGGAGTCCAAAATGTTATGGGTTAAAGCAAGGTGACAGTAGAAGTGGAGAAAAGACTGAGGGATTATTTTAAGGAGCCAGTTCAAGAGCTGGCCATTGCTACTGCAGCCCCCCACCACCCCACAAATGCAGTGCGTCACAGATGAAGGGTGTGACAGCAATGTACCCTGATGCACTTACTCAGGTCCTCGGACTAGAGAGGGCACGTTGAAGGAAGTAGGCTGTGACTGCTTTTGTGTTACTGATGTTATATACAAATCTGTCCCACAGCATCAAGTGATAAAAATAAAACAAAATTTATTGTTTCCTTTGCATTTTATGTTTATTTACAGTACCTTGAAAAAATATTCAGCCCCCACAACTATTTAACATTTTTCTGTATGTATCATTATCTACAATATATGAAGGATTTTTGAGCTAATCTACAACACTGTACATCATGTCAAAACAAAAGAATAATTCCAAAATCTGTCAACAATTTACCAAAAATTAAAAGCCAGAGTTGAGGCTGAAAAACTATTCAGCCCCTCTGTAATTACTATGCTAATGCTCCTCAGGTGCAATACTATGTATTACCTTACCAACTCATCCAATTTGCTGATGTAGAAAATTGGAGGATCATCTGAATAAGTACCAACCCCCCCCCAAGAAAGGTCCAACTGTATGGTAGATATTCAACAGACCAAACCAAAAGCAAGACAAAAGAGCATTTAAGGTGAGTCAGGGAAACAATAATAAAGCACACACCTGTAGAAGAGGACAAGGCTATCTTAAAGGCACTGAAATACGTCTGAGTTCAGTGCAGTCCATTTTAAAAGTGGGTAAAGTATGAAACCACAGTCTCACTGCCTAGGTGAGGCCACTGCTCTAAATTTAGTCGCTGAAGAGCGACACCTGTAAGAGAGGTGACTGAGATGCCAACAGTCACTCTGAGTGTACTGCAGAATTGAGTGGCCGCAACTGGAGATGAAGTTCATGGCTCCACAATCTCTAAAGGCCTTGCGCAAAAAGGGTATTTATGGAATAGTGGCTAAACAAAAAAAAAGCATTTCTTTGCCTGTAAAGACTTGGCAAAGTGTCACTTAAAAGATACTGTAAAGATGTGGAAGAAGGTCTTGTGGTTGGATGAGACTAAAGTGGAACTTTTTGTCCTCAACACTGAGCGGTACCTGTGACATAAATCTAATACTGCGCATCAGCCAGTAACATCAACCCTAATGTGAAGTATGGTGGAGGTAGTATCATGCAATGGGGATGCTTTTTAGCAATAGGACTGGAAATCTGGTTAGGATTGATAGGAAGATGAGTAGGGAGATCCTGGATAAAAACCTCCTAGCCTCTGCCAGAAAGCTTAAACTGGGGAGGAAGTTTGTCTTTCAGCAGGAAGTGGCCCAATTCAAACTGCCACAGCAATCATGGAATGGCTTCAAATGAAGAAAATTCATGTCCTTGAGTGGTCCAGTCAGAGTCTTGACCTAGTAATTTTACAAGGAGGAATGGGCAAACTTTGCTCCATCATGTGATGCAAACCTAATAGACACCTATCCAAAAAAGATTACTGGCCATAACAGCTGCGAGGGATGGTTCAACAGTACTGAACAAAGGGGAGTGAATACTTCTTAAATAAAAATCCCTGGTTGTATTACTCACTTATGCAAACACACTGTTGGGAAGCTGAATACTTTTACAAGGCACTGTACATAAATTCTGCAACAGCAAATTTTATTCTGTATCTCCAGCATGGAAGTCAATTACAACTTGGCTGCTGATGTATGGGATGGCTGTAGAATGCATGGGACCAGTGGGCAAACAGCAGAATGGTCCGGAACAAAGCATCCCTCTGTTTTGAGATGCATTTGCATTCAAATAGGAGTTTATTTCAAAATAGATAAATGTTTTGGCACTTGGACCTACGCCTTATTGGTACCATATGACCAAAAGACAGAGGCGCAGATTAAAGCCATTCTGCTCATCAAGTCTACGCTGCCATTTCATCATGGCTGATCCATTTCTGTCTTCTCCCCATAACCTTCCACGTACTGGCTAAGCAAGAATCTATCAACCTCCACCCACTTGGCCTCCATAGATTCACCACCCTCTGGCTAAAGAAATTGCTCCTCATCTCTGTTCTAAACCGATGTCCCTAGAGTCTGAGGCTGTGCCCTCTAGTCCTAGACTCCCACATTATAGGAAACATTCTCTCCACATCTACTCTATCTAGACCATTCAACAAGATCATCCAACATTCTTCTAAATTCCAGGAAGTACAGTCCCAGAGCCATAATGTTTCTCATGATAACTCTTTCATTCCTGGCATCATTCTAGAGAATCTCCTTTGAACCCTCTCCAATGTCAGCAAATCCTTTCTTAAACAAGGGGCCTAAAGCAGAGGCCTCAACAGTGCCTCAAAGCTTCAGCATTACATTCTTGGTTTTATATTCCAGTCCTCTTCAAAATGAAAGCTAACATTCCATTTGCCTTCCTCACCATCGACTCAACCTGCAAATTAACCTTTAGGGAATCCACCACAAGGACCCCCAAGTCCCTTTGCACCTTAGATTTTTGAATTTTCGCCCCATTTGGAAAATAGGTAATGCTTTTATTCCTTCTATCAAAGTGGATGACCATACACTTCCTGACACCGTATTCCATCTGTCACTTCTTTGCCCATTCTCCTAATCTCAGTCCTGCAGCCTCCGTTTCCTCAACACTACCTGTGGCCCTCCACCTTTTGAGTAACATCAGCAAATCAAAGCCAACAATTCTGTCATCCAAATCAATGACACAACATAAAAGGAAGTGGTTCCAACCTCTGTGGAATATCACCAGTCACCGGCAGGCAATCAGGAAAGGCTCCTTTTATTCCCACTTTTTGCCTCCTGCCAATCAGCCAATGCTCTACCTTTCCTGTAATACCATGGCTCTTACCTTGCTAAGCAGTCTCATGACAGCACCTTGTCAAAGGCCTTCTAAAAGACCAAGCACACAACATCCACTGATTCTCCTTTGTCTATCCTGCATTTTATTTATTCTAAGAATTCCAACTAATTTCAGACTAGATTTCCCCTTAAGGAAACCACGTTGACTTTGGTCTTTTTATCACGTGCCCTCCAAGTACCTTGAAACTACACCCTTCACAATTGACTCCAACATCTTCCCAACCACTGAGGTCAGACTAATTGGCCTATGATTTCCTTTTTTCTGCTTCCCTCCTTTTCTGAAGAGTGGAGTGACATTTGCAATTTTCCAGTGCACTGGTACCATGCCAGAATCTATCGATGGATCCACAATTTCTTCAGCCACCTCTTTCAGAACCCTGGGGCGTACTCCATCTGGATCAGGTGACTTCACTACATTCAGACCTCCCAGTTCCCCAAGTACCTTCTCCCTAGTATTATCCACAGTGAAGACTTGTTCATTTGCCATTTTCTTCTTCCCCCTTACGATGACTCCAGAAATATAATATTAACTCTCCTCTTTTACCCTTTACGCATCTGAGAAAGCTTTCAGTATCCTCTTTGATATTATTGGCTAGCTTACCTTCTAATTTCATCTTTACCTTCTTATGACTTTTGTTAGTTGCCTTCTATTGGTTTTTAAAATCTTCCCAATAATCAAAATTCCCACTCATATTTGCTCTATCATATCCCCTCTCTTTTGCTTTTATGTTGGCTTTGGCTTCCTCTTAATGCTTTCCTAATTGCTTCCAGAAACTCCAGCCACCGCTGCTCTGCTGTCATCCCTACTAGTGTTCCTTTCCAATCAGCTTTGGCCAGTTCCCCTCTCATGCCTCTGTTATGCCCATTACTCCACTGTAATACTGATAGATCTAACTTTAGCTTCTCTCTCAAACTGCAGGATGAATTCTATCATATTACAATCACTAAAGGTTTCTTTACTTCAAGCTATCTAATCAAAATCTGGTTCATTACAAAACACCCAATCCAGAATAGCTAGTCCCCTAGTGGGCTCAAAGCCGTCTCATAGACAATCTACAAATTCCTTCTCTTGGAATCCAGCACCAACCTAATTTTCCCAACTTATCCGCATATTGAAATCCTCTATGACTATTATGACATTCCCTTTTTGTCGTGCTTTTTCTCCCTTTGTAATTTGTAGCCCACATCCTGACTACTGTTCAGAGGCCTGTACACAATTCCCATCAGGATCTTCTTACCCTTGCAGTTCCTTAACTCTACCCACAACGATTCTACATCTTCCAATCCTGTCATATCTTTCTAAAGATTTGTTTTCATGTTTTACCAACAGAGTCGCACCACCCTACTGCCTACCTGCCCATCCTTTCAATACATTTTTTTGAATGTTAAGCTCTTAGCTATAATCTTTTTTCAGCCACAACTCTGTGATGCCCACAAAGTCATACCTGCCAATCGCTAAATGCACTGCAAGATCATCTATGTTATTCCGTATACTGTGTGCATTCAAATATAACATCTTCAGTCCTGCATTGCCTTTTCTTACCCACGTAATTGGTGCCAATATATACCAAGACTTCTGGCTGCTCACCCTCCCGTTATAAAATATCATGGACCTGATCTCAGACATCCCTAACCCTGGCACCTGGGAGGCAACATACCATCCTAGTGCCTCTATCACATCCACAGAATCTCCTGTCTACTCCTATATGAAATTATCATACCTGTAATTTATCTTCATGGTTGGTGTGAGTGTTCGACAGATGCCTGAATTCCTGAGTAAGACGGAAGCAGTGTTTGACATGTTCTGGAGATACAAAGTCTTCAGCCACTTTGATACAACTGTACAGATTGTGTACCTGAAGGAGAGATACAATCATTACCACATTATTTTTACCACATTTCATCCAAAATAAACGCCAAAGAACCAACAACTTGCACTTCTTTAACATATGTGGAAAGAAACGGGGCTCAGATTGTTTAATAAAGCAAAAGCAATGAAAATTACGAGGAGTGGCGACAGTACTTTATCTTACCTCTTTTAAAAAAGATTTTTAGGAGGAAAAAACTGGTATTTATTTTGTGCTTTTTATGACTTAAGAATACCACATAACAATTTAAAGCCAGTTAGGTATTTCTGTGATGCATTCATTGTTGCAACGTCAAGAAGAGCTGGTAAGGAATAAAAGGGGGCACCAAGCTCCATAATGAAAATGTTAAGGGCCTGAAGTCACTTAAAGTAGATGATGAATAAAGCTGTCAGACTTTGATTTTTATAATAACTTTCTAAAGTAATTAAATACATTTGCTTCTGTTTGGTTACCATAAAGCCCTACCTTATAAACCTCAAATTTACACTTTTTAAAATCAATATCAACTTTGCCCAAACAGTAGAGTCTATTGTTTCTTGACATGTCATACCTGGTGAGGTGCTCCAGCTGGGATGAAAACAGCATCTCCCAAGAACTGTACAATGGCCCAGCCCTGCACACCATACTCCTCATATAGCCGTTTCCGCAGGACCTGGTCTAAGTACCAACTCTGGTCATGAATAGGGTCGTGATCAGGTGGGTTATCTTGACCTTGCTCTTCTGACACCTAGAGCAGAGGCAAGCACAAATATGCCAAACGTATGTATATATAATCAACTCATGACTAAGATGTAATGTTAAGCCAAAAGAAAGATCTGACTTTAAAACATAAAATTATATATTTTGACTGCATTTTCACAAATTTTCTTGGAAGTTACAGAATCTCAATAGGAATTGCTATGCCATCACAAGGCACTGTCATAACAAAGCCCAAGTAGTTGAATCAACTTAACAGAAAAATAAGTGGGGATAAAAAAAAGTACACTGCATATAAAAGCTGCATACCAGTAGCCCTTTCTACAGCCTACCATTTAACTACATTTAAATGTGGAAAACAGCACACATTATATAGTGTGTTTTGTACGGCAACTTACAATTATGACATTTAACTTAACTGACTTATGCCTATGAAATAATTATTTGATAGCATAAAGGGTCAGAAAAAGGTAGTGAGATCATGTTTTGCAGTGAGACGACCAACAGCAATTGTGATTACTATGAAAGACTTTAAAAAAAGTCAAGGAGAAAAACCTGGGTGAGTGTAGACAGATCTCAAAGTACTGAACATAGACATCTGGCAGTCAATAGACTGTATTCACATATGATGAAGTCGACTCAGGCCTGAGAGACCAGTGTCGGGCATTTTCATGCCTTACAAGGCACGGAACAAAAGACCATGTGGTGCACCACTCCTTACACAGACATTTTGCAGTATTTTTCTTTTTATTTTTACGAGGTCGAGCTGCGAGCTCAACACTCAACCCAGCACAGATGGAAAGCGTACTTGGGAACGGCCCGACTGGATTCGAACCCGAGAACCTCCGTTCCAGAGTCCGGCACTGATGTCACTGTGCCACCAGCTGACATAAATGACCTAGAAAGTAAGCTGAATGCAAGATGCATTAGTAGTAAAATTTGGGAGTAAGCATACAATAGGCCAAATACAATATGAAAATAGATCTTCACTGTAAAGTCACTTTAGTAGATTTTACTATTAGCAGTGTTGAGGAAGCAAAATTATTAAGGTTGAGGAAAACTCGAGGACGGAATATCCATTACTAATTTCCCAATGGGTACTATGTTTGAGTAACCTACTATGCCCAAAGATGAAAAGAAATCTGCATAGTTAGTATTTCAAGAACGTGGGAAGACAAGCTTAAAAAAGTCCATAAAATTGCCGAGACACAAGATAGAAAAGGGAGTTGCAGGAATGAAAAAGGCAAAGCCAAGAATATGTTGTGGTCAAGTTGAGCGATACAAGGTAAAGTCTACAATTTTGATTACAAAAAATATTTTTTAAAAAGTAGAGAAAATGCAAGAAGCAACAAAAATACCCAAGTGCAGAAGTGTTTAGTGGTGTTATATACTGGAGGCAAGTTCACTGGGGTTTGAGGATGAGCAGCTGCAAGTTTAAGTTCATTGTCATTCATCTGTACATGTGTAAACAGCTAAACAGCATTCCTCTGGGAGCACAATGCAAACACAGTACATAAAACTATTAATAATATTAACAGATTATAAAATTATTATATAGATTTACAAGTTGACATATAAAGTATATACAGCATATAGCTAAATAAACAACAGTATTATGCAACTAGTGCTGGCAGGATGTTCAGAAGCTCAGACTCGGAGAAAACAATGTTACCCAGCCTAATGGTTCTTACTCTTATTGATCAATCAGTACATATTGATACAAAATACAAAGATAGGTGGTGTTGAGGAAGCAGGGAATCTGCAGGACTTAAACAGATTAGGAGAATAGGCAAAGAAGTGGCAGATGGAATATAGTGTAGGGAAGTGTATGGCCATGCATTTTATAAAATAAAGCACAGACTATTTTCGAAACTAGGAGCAAATTCATAATTTGGAGGTGCAAAGGAAATTGGGAGTCCTTGTTCAGGATTCCCTGAAGTTTAATTTTCACGTTGAGTTAGAAGCAAGGAAGCCAAATGCAATGTTGGCATTCATTTTGAAAGGACTAGAATATATAAAGAAAGATGTGATGCTGAGGCTTTACAAGGCAATGGTCAGACCAAGTTTGGAGAGCAATTTTGGACCCCATATCTTAGAGAGGACATGCTGGCATTGGAGGAGGCCCAGAGGAGATGAGAACGATGCTAGGAAAGTACTTTCTGAAACTTGATTTCTGGCTTGGGCAGGAAGTAAGATATTGGAGAATGATAAAATTAAGCTAACTGGATGAATAGTTTGGACAGAAAAGATGAACTGCAGTAGGAAATGGCTTTAATCATTCCATACCTTTGCATTCCTACAATACCATATTAATACACTTTAAAATGGGAGACAAGTTGCAATCTTTGTCAGAAAATGTTCTGCACTGCAAAGATCTCCATTAGTGCAGTTCAATATTGCATTGATCAAAGCTTATTTCCCCCCATTAAGTATCAGGATTTAGGCCAAGAAAGGTTTGAAGGTTATGATATCAGAAAGAAGTTACAAAATGTCTAAAACAAGAATCACTGAAGATTCTGAGTTGGTTGGCATATAGAAGTATCACAGTAAAAGGCCATAGTGCCAAAATAATAATGGCTGTTTAAAAATGAGCAAGTGTTCGTACAGGGCAATAAAGGCAAGAAGTTAGAATGGGTTGGCGTTTGATTTATTTATTTATTTTTACGGAGAAAGATGAAAATATAACAATACTGCCTAAAAAAAGATTCAATGGGTTAGTTTCCAATCATTAGTGTTGAGCAACTCTAAGGTTCCATAATGGTATCATTCCTTCATCAACAGCCACTCACACTGAAGTTCAACCTAAAACTTACCTTTCTCAGCAGCTCTCTTATCTTCTCTGCATCTTTCGCTGCATAGATGTGCCAGAGTGCACCTGCCTTCTCTTTGCTTTTGTGGATCCTTTTCTTTGTCACCTCATCTACATCACCTTCTTCTATGGTCTTCATTACCTCTGATCACATACAGCATAACAATGCATGATACACAATACCTTCAGCATAAATAAAATATCCTAAGCTATTATTTAGAGACATGAGAAATAGGTGCTGAACAAAGAAGCAAATGTTGAGATAACCAAAAGACTGATGGAAGCTGTAGGCTTTTAGAAGACGTTCTAAGGGACATACATAGGATAGGAACCGCAGCCTGTGAGCTTTGGTGGCAGAAGGCACCAGTGTCGGAAGGAGGGTGGGGGAGGGGTTTGAGGACATGACCTCAAAAGGTTGTAACTAGAGATCAGCAAGGCACTAAGCAGAGAGAACTTTAAATAGGAGTTCCCATGAGACCAAGCAGCAAGTTACAATAACAAAGAACAGTACTAATGAGTAAGCAGGACATGGAAAGCTCAATTTACATATGGAAGATTGGGGGTTGACAAGCTGGCAAGAAAGGACTAAATGGGCATATCTGGGAATGAAGAAACACATGGTAATATATTCCACGTTGAATTAACCGACTGATGCAGATTGGGTTCCTAGTACCCAGTTACCTCTACAACCTATAGCTCTGTAATGCTAACATTGTAATTAAATATTTATAAATCATTAAACAATGAGAGATAGACTGTCAACAACAAAACTTAATGTTCAATTCTCAATTCCTGTTTTAATTTTCAAAAATTCACCATTATTTTATATAATTTTGTTCACTCAAAATGGTGGTTAGGCCATCATTTAACTTCCAATTACTTGTGTACCACAACATTTATGAAAAGCTTTTGTATCTTAGATGACTATTAGGAATCTTAATCTGCATCAGTTAATCATCTGATATACATTTTAAAATATATTAAACATAATGAAGACCCACGAAAAAGTGTGGAGAAAACATGCTTACATGCTCTGCTTTTCTTAAAAAAAAAACTACAGGGTTCAGATTGAGTAAATACAAATTTACTCTTTTATAAGACAGTGAACATTACAATTGAGCTTTTGAGAATCATAGATGAATCGATCAAATAAAGTAATAGTGGGTGCTATCTGAGATTTAAGAGGAGGAAATAGGCAGCAGGTCAGGCAGCATCTGTGGAGAGCGTGACAAGAGTTAAAAGTTAGAAATGATGTTTCAAGTTGCAGAAATGTGTGGCCAGAGAACAAAATGAAAGGTCTGTAACAGTTACATATAGCAATGGTGCAGGCTGAAAGAGTTGGTAAAAGCTAATGTATAACAAAAGGTATGCCTGAAGGAGATGCAAACACGAAATGCTAAATGAAATTTGAAATTACCAGAAGCTGGGGAAAAAAAACTGTCTGAAATGTAAAATACATAAGTAGAAGTGGCCAAATTCTATCAATCCTGAAGGTGGTAAAGTGTCAAGGCAGTAGTTGAAGTTCTGTTTCATGACCTTTATTCAAACTAGGTGGGAGGCCAAAAACGGAGGGCAGCTTGGGAATGCGATGGCAAATTAAAGTTACAGGCAACTAGAAGCTCACCCTTGTTGACTGAACAGAGGTGTGCTGCAAAGTATTCCCCCTTCTGTATTTGATTTCCCCAAATGAAGAGACCACCACATTGTGAGCACTGAATGCAGCATACTGAATTGGTAGTACAAGTCAATTGCTGCTTCACCTGAAAAGATGGGAGAGTATGTGGTAGTTAAGATAGTGGACTGACAGCTGGAGTTCTGAACCACTGATCAAAATACAAGAGTTTTAACCACACTATGACAGCTTGAGAATTTAAAATCAAATCATTAAATAGATCCAAAATGAAAAATAACTACTCCCAGTAACCATGCAATTACCAGGTTGATATAAAAAAACTCATTTGGTTCATTAATATCCTTCAGGGAAGGAAGTTTACCAATGACACTTGGTCTGGCCTATGTTTGACTCCAAACCTGCCAAAGTGAATGAACCTCAAACATCTTGAATTCTGGACAATTTGGTCTGAACAATATCATCAGCATTGCTAGTAGCTAGATGGGAAGATGCTGTGAGAGCGCAGGTTGAGGAGGTGCAAGAGTGAACCATTGAGTTGCAAATGCTGAAAATATAGAGGGGAAAACAAAATGTGTTCAGTGGAGTTATCACATTAGAGAAATCGGAATTACAGATGATAACCAACAGAATAAGGAGCCTGGCTGGTTAGGGCAAGCAATCTTATGCAAATTCTGTAATGAGAGCAGGAAGCCACATCAATGCAGTAATCAATATACCAGAGAGATGAGGAAGATTTAAATTGGAAATTTAATAATTGGGTATCGTTTGGATTCACATGAGCTCTCTTGCTTTTACTTAGAGGGAGTGAATGATGTTAAAGGACAAATTGCTCAATGTGAAAATGACTTCAGTCATACAAAGCCTTGTATCAGTACTGGGTAGATAACTGGGGAAAAAATCCCAACAGATGGGATTCATGAATATTTTGAAAGGCAGGTCTGATGAGTGATAGTGAACATGGCTTTGAGTGGGGGATATCCAATCTCACAATTTGAGAAATTTTTGAGCAGAAAGCTAAAAATGATGATGTATGCTTATATTGTTCTTTATATGAGCATTAGTAAGACATCTGACAAGGTCCCATGTGGTAGGATGGCCCAGAAGGTTAAGGTTATGAGATTCAATCTAGTTAAATGGATCTAAAATTGGCTTGGCATTAGGTAACACAGGGTAGTCATGAAGGATGCTTTTCTGATTGGATGTCATACCATAGGATTCTGTGCTAAAAGCTTTGTTTATTGTATATTAACAACATGGATGTGAATGTAGGAGGTAAGATTACTTTGTGGATAAAGTTGGTTGTCAGTGAGGAAGGTTGTCTAAGGCAACAGCAGGGTACAGATTAGATGGAAAGGTAGTTGGAGCATTGTCAGATAGAATTTATCTTGACAAGTGTGGAGAGATGTATTTTGGAAGTCAAATAGGGATAAGATATAGATAGTAAATGATATGGCACCAGGAATGTCCAGATCCCTGTACATAACAACAAGGGTAGAAAGGGTGGTGAAAAATTTCTATGGCATTTTTGCCTTCATAGGTTGGGCATGGAATACAAACGTAGGGTCAATATATTACAAAATGCTGGTTAGACTGCACTTGGGAGTATTTTGTGCATTTCTGGTCAGCTCACTACAGGAATGATGCTATTACACTGGAGAATGCCTGGATTGGAGGACAATAGTTATGGGGAGAGATTTAGTAAGCTAGGCTTGTTTTCATTACAGCCAAGCAGTCTGAGGGATAACCTGATGAAGGTATATAAAATTATAAGAGATATAGAAAAGGTAAATACTTAGATGGGAGTCCCAATGGCAGGAAATCAAAGACAAGTAAGATTAAGACAAACTTGAATAAGCAAGGCACAACAGCCTACTGCAGGCAAATGGAATTAAGGTAGACCTGATGGGCTGGGGGGGGGGGCCCTTTTCTATGCTGTATGATTCTTTGACTCTGAAGGAGGATAGTAGTGGAAGGGGCCTCTGTTCATAGGGAGAAAAAAAAAGAACCCTCAGACTTACCTAGTGTCAGACATGGGAAATGAAGGATAGCACATCCATTGCTCAAATGAGCTAGTTAGGAGCAGAAAACTAACCTGTTTAAAATTTTATGATACTATCTAAAATGTTATGGATATAGATGGAAAGAAAATGGATGAAGGAAGGAATAGGGTTAATGTAGAAAGAGGTAAGTTCTGTGAAATAAGAGGACTGCTGATAAGATCACCCTTCTGAGAGACAACCATTTGTAGATATTAGGAAGGAGATGAGTAATATGATATTGTAAACAATTAGGCCAGAGCTATGGAGGTATGATCTCAGAGAAAATGAAGTAAGTGGTTTTCTGATGGTTTGATGTTCAGTATCAGGATCAATGCCCAGAGAAATTATAAGGAGCTGGTGCTCAGCTTCTGCAAGGTAAAGGACAGTTTACCAAACAATAACAGACTCTTGTTGACAGACTTGTTAAGTATAATGGCTAGTTCTCTGTAAGTCAAATGCTGCATATGCATGTGTAGGCCAGAGTGAGAACGTCGAGTGCAAAACAATGGACAAAGTCACGCTGGCGTTTTACAGCCCTGGAAAGGATAAAATAGCAGGGAATACGGTTTGAAGAAATAGGGAATTCTAAAGATGGAAGAATTCCTTTACCAAGATGAAGGTGGCAGAGGAAGATCTTAACACGTTAGGCATGGAATTGATCAAGATAAGAGGATGAAGCAGAGCTGCTGTTGAGAACTGAAGGCTGGTGACCAGAGAGATCAAAAGAGATAGTGAAAACACAGCAAAGCATCAGAATAAAATGAAAATTCAGAGGAATGTTTGAAGTTAAAGAGGTTAAACTCTAGCATTTGCAGTATTTTAATCTACAGTACATTTCTCAAAAGCCAAGAGATCAGCCCCAAATAACAAGTAATTCGATACAGGTATAAACGGTCATAATTCCAAGTTAGAACTGTGCCAGAACAAAGTATGAAGCAAGATCAAAATGAAGAATTAGTCTAAGATATCATTCAAACTTCTCCAAATACCTTGACAAAGATAGATTGCAGCCGAAAGGCCATCAAAAATTATTGCTGATCGGCAGCAAAGTTGGAGGAATGAGATAAAGGTAACAGACTCACAAAACGAGAGTGAATGACCTCTCATTTATCTAAGCAGAGGGATACACAGAAACACATAGAACTATCAGCTTTTCCAGATGCAAAAATTATTAACTACTAGTTTACCCATTATTAATACTAGAGTAATATAATTCCTGACAAATTTGGAATTGTGCCACCACCACCTTATCTTATGAACAATGGAGAAAATAAATGAGAAGAGTTTTAGTAATGTATTATATGCCTCAAAAACATAATGAAAATACACAGACCTGCTTCTCCACTGTTATCTGTATCTGTGAAGGAGAAAATTCATCATGTAACTAAAACAATGAAGTCAATTATCTTGAGACTCCACCCCAAATATAGTACAGATCTATACCCAAGTAAGGCTTAGTTATTAATAGGATCTTTCTAATCAATTCACCTAAGTCTAGATCATCCAGCTAAGTATTTTGAGAAATATTACCCATTCTTTCCTTGGCAAAAGGTGCTGATATTCAGCTAGAACACACTGGTACAGTGCCAAAAGCAACAGCTGGCACAAAACAAAAGCAGTGATTATTATTATGGTAATCTTGACTATGAACATCAATACGCTATGCAAGCATACATCCAAGAATATCTATTCTGGCTTGACGATGGATCCTACAATTTTCAAAATTAATAGTTTTCTCAATACTAGATCCTTAGTTTGGTACTCTATTCCCTCAAGATGAATAAATGCATTGCAGAAGTACAAACTGCAAAAATTAAAATCACCTCTACTCAATAGGTAGCCTAAAATTGTAACAGATTAAAAAGAAACAAGTTCTACAAATACATCAGAGCCATTGATTTACAGTTTGTCATATTCTGTAATAATTAATTGAAAATGCAAAACTGTCTTTTTTTAAAGAAGTGATCTCTGTAACTCCATTCAGTAAAAAGTACTAGCCCGTGGCCCCAATGTGATAATGATGAGAAAACAAATAGTGCTCCTTCTTTCAAAGTACCACATCACTACATCAAGAAATTGCAGCAAGATCAGTTAATCATATGCTTATGCTCTGAATTAATGTTTTATTTCCATTAAAGTTGCGACTTCAATATTGCAGTGAGGTGGTGACAGTTGAACAGCTGATGAGGGGCAGTGGCACAAAAGATTCTGAGTCTCTGTAATTCTAAAAGGTGCAACACATTTTTAATTTTAAGACATCAGGAAAGAGAGCCTAGTGACCAGTTATATCCCAATTTATCCCAGAATCTGAACTACAAAATGTTTCATAAATGTGCAGTTTTGATAAGCTATATCAACACCAAGACTCTCATCAACAAAAGATGAAAACTTACTGGAAAATAATGGCAATGAAATTGAGCAACATGATTTTTTTTAAGTAGCCAAACATGCCACAGGTAATCTGTCCAAAATTATGAATTCAGAGTATGAAAACAAGAGGTAAAAATTATTCCAGTTTAATATTGGGACAACTGACTCCAAAAGCTACATACTATAATTAGCTCAAAACCTACTTTTATCAGTTGGCTCTTAATTTTTATTGTTTTTTGTGGTATTTAACAAATCACACTGAAGTATCAAATGAAATCCTCTTTTTAAAAATAAATATTCTAATACAGATAAATTTTTTACAAAAATGTTATTTGGGGGTTTCACTCCGCATCCCTTACCCTACCCACTCCTAACGAAATTTTGGGTTATCAGCATTGAAGTGATATATATTCAATAAAAACTTGAAATCATATAGAATTCATAATGTTGCAAACGTCTCAATGCTAAATTTGACAATGAGTTTAAATAGATAACTAAAAGTTGATTTTAAGCAGTAGCATAAAATCTACTGAAGTGGAGAAGGATGAGGTAGGAGAAAGCAGTTATTAGAGAAAGAAAATGCAGAAGTTAGTGCCTAAATGAAAACGTCAGCAGTGATTCAATCAGGAATTTGCAAGAGGCCAGAATTGGAAGAGTAAATAATCTAAGAGTTGCAGGAATTGAGATGATTACAGAGCTAGTGAAATCAGTAAAGGCAAGCCACTGGAGGGTTTCAAAATAAGATTCAGAATCATAAAATAGAGGCATTCTAGGAGGAAGAGGCAGTATAGCCTAGCAAAAATAGCACAATGGGTAAAAAGAACTCAGCACAAGTTAGTACTTGAGCAACAGAAAAGGAGATGCCTCAAGTTTATGAAGGGTGAAAGATCGGCAGCTGGCCAGCACAGTCCTGATATTGCAGCAATTAACGTTGTTTGAAATCTAACTCAGTAGCAAAATTGTATCAAGATTTAAAACTGTCCGGATTGGCCTCTGGATCTCTCAGTTAAAGTGAGAGATGAAACTGGTGCCAAGCGAACAGAAATTATGAGGGGCAATATGTTGGTTTTGGTTTTAATTAAACTTCATTAGTTGAAATAATGGCATCCCAACAGTATGCCTACCCAAACAAAGTAACTTAATAAAAAGGAAATAACTGCAGAGTAAATGGTACTTGGTTATGTGCTGTTATAATTGCACTTAAAGCTAGTTTGGTTTTTTCTACCAATTCTTCTCTATCTGAGCTGAATTTCCAAATCAAAGCCCAACATGGAAGATTACTTCATATGTAACTATTATACTAGTGTTATTGTAAATAATGCCTGTTGCCCAAGGTAAGAAGAAGGGATTGGTTAGTTATTTACAGTTTAAGTATTAAATATAGAGCTCTTTATGAAAGCATGACAAAAAATATTATAACCATAATAAAGAATATTATTACAACTAGAGATGACTACAGAACAGATTATGAATTAGTGCAAGCAGCAACTAAATAGATTTCTGGAGGAAAGAGGAGATGGGAGCTTTGATAAGAAGATTGATATAAGGGACTATATGTAGAAGATTCTTATATGAGGTTAATGAGAAATAGGAAGTCAACTGGGAAATTGGGCATAACACACCTCCTAAAAATCTGTACTTTTTGGAACTACAGTGTCACAGCACTTACATTTTTATCAGCCTAAGCTCTCAGGAAGCGAAAAAGATAATAAATGTCAGGGGAAAAAAACTGAACATTTCCAATTTGCAACAAATCCCATGGGTCCAAAATAAACAAACCTTGAAGTCATGAAACTTGACATTGCTTGTCTTGGGAATAAATAATTTTAACTCCATGTTTTATTCATCCCCTTTGCACTTCCATGAGACTTTCTTTTTACTCCCTGTCAGACATCAGATACCTTTCTGATAAGGAATTATTCCAAAGATCTTTGTGCACATGTACACCCACAGCTCATGACTACTGTTTTAGATCTTCCACACTAAATACAACTATTCAAGAGGTTCATTCTAATGACTATCAGCAATCAGATGACAGTGTACCTGTAGAGAGTGTTACACAATGAATGACATCACTGCAAAAGTAAACATGGTTGAAGCAAAATCACATTACTAAAATGAGTTACACAACACCAAAAACTAAATTTTATAGTTAATGAACTTACCCTCCTCATGGTTGTTCTCCCCTATGGGAATACCAACATACACCATCACATTAACGGCATCAGACACATCTAGATGAAGATTTGTCGTTCCAACTTTTCGATCTTCTGTTGTTATTAACCCTGGAAGAAGCAGTTTTCTCCTGAGTGTGCCATATACAATCAACAAAATTCACAATCCCAAGGATCTGACAAATAGTACTTATTATTTGAAAGGAGTAACAAAATAATGCTCTAAAGACTTATCTAAAATTATTTTCATAGTCAAGATTTTGCAGACAATTGAACCAGAGAGAAAATCACATATCAACTCAGAGGTTCCGCTGAACCTCCACAACATTGCAATTCTACAATGGAGTGCATCCCAGTAAGGTTCGTTGTACAAGATCAGTAAGATTGGCTAGTAAGTACCATTTGTATTAGAAATCAGTAACACCTTTTTCTCTATAGCATTTTCAACAGCACCATAGAAATCTGATAAGCAGAAGTATAGTTGCAAGAAAAAGTTTGTGAACCCTTTGCGATTACCTTGTTTTCTGCATTAATTACTCAAAAACGTTGTCTGATCCTTATTTAAGTCACAATATAGACAAACACAATCTGCCTAAACTATTAACACACAAACAATTGTACTTTTCATGTCTTTACTGAACACATTGTTTAATCATTCACAGTCCAGGCTGGAAGAGGTATGTGAACCCTTATATTTAATAACTGGTGGAACCTCCGATGATAGCAGTAACCTCTATTAAACACTTCCTGTAGCTGCTGATCAGACATGCACAATTGGGAGGAGGAATTTTATACCATTCTTCCATACAAAACTGCTTCAGTTCATCAATATTTCTGGGATATCCTCCATAAATAGCCCTCTTCAGGTCATTCCACAGCACCTTAATTGGACTAAGGTCTGGACCCCGACTTGGCCACTCCAAAACACAGATTTTCTTCTTTTTAAACCATTCTGTTGTTGGTTTACTCTTGTTTTTTGGATCATTATCTTGTTTCATCATCTAACGTCTATTAAGCTTCAGGTGAAGGACCTAGCATTCTCCTGTGAAATGTCTTGATACAATTTTAAATCTATCGTTCCTCAACGATTGCAAGCTGTCCAGGCCCTGTAGCAGCAAAGCAGCCCCAAGCCATGATGCTCCTACCACCATGCTTAACAGTGGGATGAGGTTTTGTTGTTGCTGTGTATTGCACTTTTTGTTCCAAACACAGTGGTGTGCATTTCTGACAAAAAGTTCAACTTTTGTTCTATAGTGGACACATGAACAGAGACTTTAGCAAGTTCTAGAGATTTCTGCAAGGCTTTTGCTATTACCCTTCGGTTCTTTTATCACCTCCTTCAGCATTGCACATTGTGCTCTTAGTGTGATCTTTGCAAGACACCAACTCCTAGGGAGAGTAGCAACAGTACTGAGTTTCCTCCATTTGTAGACAATTTCTCTTACTGTGGACTGATGAACACTCATGTCTTTAGAAATGCTTTTGTAGCCTTTTTACAGATTCATGCCTCACTACAATTCTTCGAAATTCCTCTGAAAGTTGTTTTGACCGAGGCATTGTGCACATAAACAGATCTTTCCTGAGAAGAACAGGCTCTGTCAGTAACCTGACTTTGTGTGTCTTTTCTTTTTAAATTGGGCAGGGCACCTCTACAGCCTATACTTCCAACCGCATTGATTGGAACACCTGACTCCAAATAGTTTTTGCAGAAGGCATTACACCAGAGGTTTACATACTTTTTTGAACCTAAACTATAATTATTTTAATGGAGTACTCAGTACTGACGAGAAGTAGTACATTGATTGTGTGTTATTAGTTTAGGCAAATTGTGTTTGTCTATTATTGTGAATTAGATGAAGATCAGACTATATTTTATGAGTAACTAATGCAAAGAAACTGGTAATTGCAAAGAGTTCACAAATTTTTTCTTGCAACTGCATTTCCAACTTTCAAAATACCCCAGTAACAAGCAAGACGGTGATGGAAAATAAAAGAGCAACCTCACAAAACAGAAAATACACCTGCACTTCTGGCAAACTTAATCAATTCCCTCCCAGCTTTTAAGCAGTGAATTCAACCAGAATTTGTTACATCAGAGCAGGTTGAACTAGAAAAACAAACAGTTGAAAAAACAGTTTTATAGTGCATGTCAACCCACACAGAAGAGGTACTTTGGTCAATAAGCAAATCATAAGAATCAATTCTTATTTTTATGAATAGGAATGATGAAGTATTACAAAAGAACCAGTCACTCATACAACTTCCAAGCAGCATGTCATCTTATTCAATCACACACTGAATTTAAAGTTAAACATGCAATCTTCAAATATACCTAGAGGAGTCACCATTAGATACATTAGTAGATTTCTGTGTACAAATAGCTCATTCATTCTATCAATCATTTGTGTTTGAGTGAAACACTAGGGGACTCATCTACTGGGAATATCAAAAACCACTCTTCCAAGGTTAACAAATAAAGACTACGTTCTAAGGATCTGAAGGACATTTATTATCAAAGTATGCATAATAATACAATCTTGAGATTTGTTTGCTTACAGGCAGCCACAAAGCAAGAAACCCAAAAGAACCCACTTTTAAAAAAAGACCAATCAATACATAATGCGCAGAGAAAAAGAAAAGCACAAATCAAACAAAAAAAGCAAGCAACAGCATTCTAAACCAAATTGAGTCCATAGCTTTGAATCCCAGAGCAGCTGGAGAATGGCCATAGCCTCGGTTTGAGCTTATCATATAGCTGGGTAAATTGCCATGAAGTTCACAGACTTGAAGCGTGTAGCAGACGGTGCAGTCTCACAGTCTCAGCACCGAGGAGAGCGGAGTAAAATGTCGCAGAACAGAACCAGCTCAGTCCCAACACCCTGCCTTTCCAGTCCGTCTGGCTCGGTGTTTAAATTGTTCAAGCACCATTGCCCTTCGGCTTGACCCCTGCTGTAGCTCCGGCCCATATATGACCTTTCCAAATTGGCACGTCCTTAGATGGATCAAACCTTGGTCCAGTTTAGATGCCCGCCGCCACCCTTTGAGGAATTTGTACATTCACCCCTTGACTGCATGGAATTCCTCTAGGATCTCAGGTTTCCTCCCACAGTCCAAAGGTGTACTGGTTAGTAGGTGAATTGGTCATTGTAAATTGTCCTGTGATTAGGATAGGATTAAATTGCGGAATTACTAGGCAGTGTGTCTCGAGGGGCCAGTAGGGCTTATTCCACACTATATGGTTGTGATGTATAGGGTAATAGTCTGTAAGTTATGTTTTGTCTGATTGCTGTGCAACAGGAAGTTTAAGGTATGTTCTGAGATTTTACATGATAGAAATAGATCTTACACATTAACTCTGAACTTGGTAGTTAAATGTGCTGTGATCTACAAGTTTGTGGAAGGGAATGAAATAAAATATTGATATCCCCATGCTGAACCAACAGAACTCACCAATGCAATTTGCAATTCTTACCATAGGCATTGTACATCTTTGGTCCGAGGTCAGGTCGCACAAAATAGTTTGGTAGTCTTGAAGCCAGATTTAATCTCCCATCTCTCTTTGTGTATTCAGGTAGAGGAAGGTTGTTCATTAGGTCATCAAACCTGCAAACCAAGTAGTAAGATGGTAGTGTCTTGTATTTGCTATCCAGATGCTGACATGAAATTCAAATGTTATTACCTAGTTGGCATCATATCCCTAAAATCTTCACCAGGAGGCCAATCTTTGAGTTTCAAAACCATTGGTTGTCCTTCCTCAGACTTTAAACGTTCTGTTAAGATGAAACAATTAAAATTAGGAACAAGAATTAAGGAAGCCACAATGGGTAAAATATTCTATGTAGTATATCCAAGTTTGCTGAAGACACAAAGCAACATAGAAATGTGAAATGTGCTTAAGGTAGAGATACTACAAAGGAATATGGACAAGCTAAGTGAATGGGAGACAACATGGCAAATAGAATACAATGTGGATACAAGTTGATTACAGGAGGAAAGCTGTCTTGTCATGCCCACACCTAGAGCATCACCTGCAACTTTGATCACCTTGTATAAAAAAGGACGCATGCCTATGCATTGAGCAACTGCACTAAAGACTAGTTTAGAAGAACAGCAATAACCTAGAAGCCATACCATCAGCTCCAGGAACAGTTATTACCCTATAATTCATATTCTCAATTACTTTCTTCTTATTTGCAGTTTGTCTTCTTTTGCACATTGGGTTTTTGAACAGTCTTTATGTATAGTTGTTAATAAACTTTATTGTATAATTTTATTTTCCTGTAAATGCCTGCAAGAAAATTAATCTTAATGTAGTATATGGTGACCTATACATACTTTGTCAATAAATTTGCTTTGATTTTTGCCTTCAAAATGAGTATATGAACACGAAAGACCATTCGGTCCAAGAGCCTGTTCCATGACATCATGAATAATCTATGAACTCTATATTCCTGCCTTTGTCTCAAACATCAACAAATGTCAGATTTCAAACCATCAACTTTCTTTTGTGGTTGGCAGTCTGAAGTTCAACCATCTTCTGCTTGTAAAAGTGCCTTGTACTTTCATTTCTGTAAAGGCTGAGAGCTGTTGGGGTTAATTCGAGACTGCCATTACAGGTCAGGAGTGGCTCACGTAACACACATAATGTTAGGAGGCCGGGATGCGAGGGAGGGGGGAGCGAAACTGGGGACCCCGCTACATCGAAACTACTAGTGTCACGCGATTCAGTAAACAAAAGAAACAGGTAACTCGTGAGCATATGGCTGCGGGCCAATAAGATGGACACAAGTGCCCGATATTACCTAATATGTAGCGGGGTTGTGCTGGGGGGAAAAGGGGTATAAATAAGAGCAGATTGTAAGGGGAAAACAGAACGCCTTCTCCAGCGACTCCGTGGATTCGCTGTGCCAGTTACGAATTCTGCAATAAAGCCACGTTTTGCTATATTCCGGTGTTAGTTGTCTCTCTTCCTAAAAGAATACAGGGCAGAATTTCAAGCCCAACATTTGGTGACCCCGACGTGGGGAGGGAGAGACAACACAGGCTGGCGGGTCCGACGGCAGACAACTTGCGGCCGCAAGCTCGACTAAGGTCAGGAAGTGCCTGTTATATCTAAGACTTCCACTAGATAGTTAAATCACTGAGTTAGATCTTGTCTGCTGACGGATCCTCACCAACCCCAAATTACCCTGGGAGAGATCATTCCCGGTGCAGAATCGTGACTGGTAAGTACTAACTCTTATCTGTTTTTAGGAAGATTCTCCGCCCGTGGAAAAGTCTTCTGAGTGAGGGTACCCGCCGCCCACGATGGGCATAAAAGTCTCAGGAGTGAGGAGAAAAGTGTTGCGGGCACCGTAGTACACAGGGATAATGACGGCGCCTACCTTAGACTGGTTGTTAAGAGGAGAAATCTCCCACGCGAAGGTCAGGTTTTGAAAGGCGACCGTCCCACATTTGATCCTCTCTGTGTACTAGGGAGCCATGGAGCACTTCAATTTCGAGTTACCGAAACTCAGACATTTGTGTGTTGAGTAACAGAGTATATGAGAGTTTTTAGAAATATGGTAAAATTGATAACTGTGCGAGTTCAATAAACTAACAGTGAGCAGCCGCAGGGGTCGGACACCATCAAGGTAGGAGTGGAAGTGTTCCTCCGAGGCCCGGGGAAGCTCACCTGGAACGGAAAACGGTGGCATGGTCCATACCCTGTCACCGAGGTCTCCAACAGGGCATTAAAAGGTAAGAAGGGAGGGGAACAATAACTGGCATCATTTTCTACTGGCTAATTAAGACCTCTGGCAAGTGGGGAGCGTTTCTGGGACAGTCGGCTCTAGGACTGTCTATTTCAATTGCTATCTTTATCACGTGTGGTTGTTGTTGCATACCCTGTATTAGGACCCTAGTCATCCGGACTATAGATCGAGCCTTGACTGGAAAGAATGGACCTCCACCGGCGTACCAGGCACCCTTGTTCCCGGTGGAAGGGGAGGACACGGCCCTCCCGGAAAGCGGACGCGCTATGTGAGGACACGGACTGAAATGGACCATGGCAAGGGGGGGATTGTGAATTTGTTATTGAATAAGTTTTCTGAAATGTTGCATGCTACTTGTAAAAATTGCGGATGTTTAGGGAACCCCTACCCATATTTTGTGACCCTAGGTCGGACAAATCAGGATAAGCAAATAGGGAGGACACGCCAAAGAGTGCCGGGGGACGCTCACCTCTCTGCCTGATCCCGGCAGCCGCGGAAAAGATTGTAAGGGTTGTGGGGATGTGGCCTCTGGGAGGCCAAGGGAGGGAGTGTTGGGGTTAATTCGAGACTGCCATTACAGGTCAGGAGTGGCTCACGTAACACACATAATGTTAGGAGGCCGGGATGCGAGGGAGGGGGGAGCGAAACTGGGGACCCCGCTACATCGAAACTACTAGTGTCACGCGATTCAGTAAACAAAAGAAACAGGTAACTCGTGAGCATATGGCTGCGGGCCAATAAGATGGACACAAGTGCCCGATATTACCTAATATGTAGCGGGGTTGTGCTGGGGGGAAAAGGGGTATAAATAAGAGCAGATTGTAAGGGGAAAACAGAACGCCTTCTCCAGCGACTCCGTGGATTCGCTGTGCCAGTTACGAATTCTGCAATAAAGCCACGTTTTGCTATATTCCGGTGTTAGTTGTCTCTCTTCCTAAAAGAACACAGGGCAGAATTTCAAGCCCAACAGAGCGAACTTTCAGATTAATTCCTTGGTTCTAGACATCTGAGCCAGCAAAAACAGTTTCTCCTCATCTACCTCAATAGCTATCAAATCACTCCATAAGATTCTGAATTCCAAGCAATAACCCTGGTTCAAATAATCCTTTGTAATCTAAAATTTGGAAGCTTGGTAAAATTCTGGACAAACTACATTGTACCCCAGAATTAACATACGGTGGCAACAAGTAGTCTACATGCCACAAACATTCAGCCTGTGCTTAGCTTGATTTTTAAGTAAACCAAAAGGGCAGCAAAGCTAACAACAAACTTGCCGAGATACCTTAACAGCAAGTCATAATGGCTAATTATAAATCCTGGGATTTTTGTTTATGGTTAAGAGACCAGGCTTGTTGATTTTATTTATCATGAATTCACTTTTGATATCTGTAATTTATGAAATGTTTTATTTTGTAAAAGTAGGTTTTTATACTTACTTGAAATTATCTCAAAACCATCCCAAAAGTCCCGAACTTTCACATCTGAGATGATAGCACAATTTCTACAATTAACTAGGTCAACTTCTTGGTCTCCAAACTCCTGGCTGAAAGCTTCTGGTTTCCAAAGGGCTGCGTTCAATTTTTTATGTACACCAGATACTAACACAGGCTGAGAAGAACAATGTAAGAAAATAGTTGGGTGAGAATTCAGCCAACTTCTTAAATTCCCGTCAATCTTTCAAAATAACCCAAAGTAATTATCTGCTGAACAACACGGTCAGTACTAAACAAAAATAAAAAGGTTGGTGTATTGCTCGTCTTCATGATTAAGTAACCACTAGATGGCTCCATTACATGTAATATATTTAGATCTTGTTCTAAGGAGCTAAAAATAAAAAGCCCAGACTTTGCATCTACACAAATAGAACTGTACCCTTTGAAGACAACGGTTACAAAATGGAAGAGCATTCTCACTTCTTAGGGCCTAAAGTTCAAAATGACAGGCTTCATACAAATAGGATACTGAGATCTAGTTATGTGAATCGTTCTCATATGAAGCCATATGAATAAATTCACATATTGTACAGACAGATCAAACGTAAGAATTCTGGAGTTGTAATTCAAGTGAGAAGTTTGATAAATTGTTAAAATTGAACTTTTCATGGCATTCTGGCTGAAATGGGGAAAACAAACTGAGCAATGAACCCAAAGTAAATTTTCAGAGGGTAAAGGTACAAAAAAAAAGCTTCAGATACTTTTCCTATTTGGGAGAGGATTGCCCACTATGCATCCACAATAAGGAACAGGGAAATCCACAGAATGTTTTGAAATGGTTCCATTAATGAACAAGTTACCTGACAATAATATTACTCAACATCCTATCTAATCTTCAGTGACTTCCATCATTAATCAATTAATAATTGATAGCTGGAAACCTGTTCAAATCTTGTGAATTTGTTAAGATCATAATTTGTATTGCATACCTGGCCCTGTTTCCAGCACTCCCTGAAGATCTTCCAGTTATTTTTGTTGCTGGGGTCTTGAAGGCAGAGAAGGCGACCATCACAAAGCCAACAGTGTTGTGTGTTTGGGTCTAGAACACTCATTTCCATTACACCTTGTTTCTTGGTCTCTTTCATTGCTTCTGTAGGATTCCCACTTCGCTTTGATGTGTCAGTGGACATTTTGTTTTCTACTACTGAAGCAATTATGTGATCCAGGAAGTTCGGTAGCCCTCCCTTCCCCTTATCGCTCTATTAAAAACAACAAAAAGAGAAAAATCCTCAGGGCAGCTGATGTTAACAATGGTTGTTACAAATGGTTCAGCTCTCATTCAAGGTGGAAGGGCAAATTCTACGTAAAGCACATGAATGAAAACATTTCAAATCTTCTAGATATTTACTTCACTTTCATTCTGACTAGTCATCCATTTACCTGCCACAAAATAAAACTGGGGGGCCATAGACAATTCATTTACCAATGGCACTGCCAGGCTATCAATAATGTGTGTTCAAGTGCACTACCCAGAATACATTGTGAAGCTCAGGAAGGATGACAGATCGTAACTGCCCAAATCTGAATATACCACAAAGGGTACAGCATATACATATGGGGTACAGCATTTGAAATTAACATTGAGGATTCTTAGGATCCTGATACTGGATTGTGATGGAGTAGTCAGGGATGCTGGCTGAAAGATATGATTCTAAGAATACAAGCATATTTCAGTTGTTTGATTCATCTATGAAATAAGCATTCCAATTCAAACCAACACTCTTCAAATACAAGTGAGAAGTACTTTGCAAGGTTAAGTGGGATATGTCTGCCTTTCTTAGTCAGAATCCAATGGTCAGGCCATTACTACTTGGTTGATCTAGCCTTACTTTTGTTGCTTCACACATACATCAAATTAGAAAAGCTTCCAGGTATTCTTTCCTGAAATACATTAGTAAACTAGAATATTATAAAAAATGTAAAAATACAAGACCTAAAGAAAATAGAAGCAGGAGTAGGCCATCAGGCCAGTTCCCCATAACTCTCAATTCTTCCATCTTTCAACTATTCATCCATCACCACCTTAAATACATTTAATGAACGGCCTCCATCTGAGAGTATCAGACATTCGCTATCCTTTGAGGGAAGAAATTTCTATGCATTTCAGTTGTAAATGACTGGCCCCTTATTATATACCATGTTCCCTTGTTCATCAATCTCCTAACAGTGAAAAATATGGGATTTCATGGTTAATACTAGCATTTTTTATTTTAATATGCAAGATTATTTAAATTCCCCAGCTACTATGTTGGGATTCGAATTGGTGACCAATGGGGATCATCAGTCCAATAATGTAACCCCTAAGGTACAATACATGTATAATTTTAAAAAAACTAGAAAGCACACCATATATCATCAGCAAAACTAACATAAAAATTGGGAAATGTGCTTTATGGGTCAACTTACAGATCTATATTCCTTTCAACTTCTATACCTTGTATAACTTCTATACCTTCTACACTTCTACACCATCGGACAATTAATTATCAAAATTTTCCACTTTTTGAAATGTAACATGCTGTAAGGTTTCACTGATAATGTAATGGTTTTCAGCAATGTTTGGGTTATGACTAGAGATAACGGAGTTTGGAATACTGTTGTTCTTTCTTGTGAGCTGGAAGAGAGATCTTCGCCATCTTTTGCTGGGGAGAGATGAGGAGAGAAGACGCAAATTGAGAGACTGCCGGACGGGGTGGACTTAGAGCAAGGGTCCGAAGGTCAGCAACAATCGGAGGAGATCGACTTATCAGTAAGCTCCAACATTGCACAAAAGACTGTTTAATAAGATTGGGCCCTTACTTTTCTTTTTTCCGTTTCTTTACTAGTCATATAGTCAAAGTAAGAAATATAAAGCTTAATTGTTTAATCACATATTGTGTACTGTTTGTTATTTCGGGGTACTGATTTGTAATGGGACACATCACGTAGCATCCACTCAAACGAGATTTCTTAAGTTTGGCCGGACCGGGAGATATCACCCCCTATATTAAGCCACGAGCCGAAGCAAGAGTTACAGAAATATATCAAAAATTTCAAATATTACACTGCTTAGTTCATACTTACTGCTGGGACAGATGTAAAAACGGATGGAAATGGAAGGCTGGTCTCAGCAGCACTTCGTTGTAATTTTCCTGGAGCAGAATTTAGAAGATCCCTAAGGCTTGAACCTTCAGTCTTGGTTGTTGAAGGGCCTCCAGATAAAAGACTGCTGAAGGGTTCTAAAATGGAGGGAGGCTTGGACAAAGCATTAAATGAGTCCAGAGCTAAGGGAGGCTTAGAGTCTTGACTTTGGCTCAGCACAGATCTCAAAGAATTACTGCTTTCTGGGAAGAAAGGAAAAATGAAATGTTGAAGTGGCAAATCATAAGATGCATCGGCATAAACAACAAGAATGACTTTTTGCTGTTACTAGTTGGCTAATGCTGCAAGTGAAAAATTCAATAAATGTCATTTGCAAGTGCCCTGAATCACATCAAGAACAGTGGGTTGAAAATGTTTAGATGCTTTAGAGATTGACTTCTACACAACTGATTCAAGGATGCACAAGATCTGAGAGGACAGTTTAATTAATACAACCTGCTATTAGTAACTAGCTAATAGCAAGTAGTATTAACTAATTTTAAATTCCAGGATTTGCTTATAGTTTGAAGACTTTATTCATTGATAGTTACAAGCTACTGTTATAATGACCACTCAGCAACATTCAATTAAACCCGTAAGAGCTATACTATAACCTAAGAAAACCAGCAGTATACCAATTACAATTTTCAGAAAATATACAGTTGCAAGACAAAAAATTGTGAACTCTTCGCAATTATCTGATTTTCTGCATTAATTACTCATAAAATGTGGTCTGATCTTCATTCAAGTCACAATAACAGACAAACATAATCTGCCTGAACTAATAATAAGTAATTGCACTTATTATCAATACACTATTTAAACAATCACAGTCATGGTTCAAAAAAAAAGTCAGGTTATGGACACAGCCTGCTCTTCTCAAGAAAGATCTGTTTATGTGTACCATGCCTCAAACAAATTTCAGAGGACCTCAGAAGAATTGTGGAGATGCATGAAACTGAAAAGGCTACAAAAGCATTTCTAAAGACCTGAGTGTTCATCAGTCCACAGTAAAGAGAAATTGTCTACAAAAGGAGGAAACTCACTCAGTATTGTTGCTACTCTCCCTAGGAGTGGGCATCCTGCAAAGATCACACCAAGAGCTCAAAGTGGAAGGCTCAATGAGGTGAAAAAGAACCCAAGGGTAACAGCAAATGACCTGCAGAAATCTCTAGAACTTGCTAAAGTCTCTGTTCATCTGTCCACTATAACAATGGTGTTCACAGAAGCACACAATGGAGGAAACCACTGCTCTCCAAAAGAAAAAACATGCTGCTCATCTCAAGCTTGCAAAAGACCACCTGGATGTTCCACAATGCTTCTGAAACAATTTTCTATATAGACTGATGAAACAAAAGTTGAACTTTTGGTTGAAATGCACACCACTATGTTTGGAGGAAAAAGGGCAATGCACACCAACACCAAAACCTCATCCCAACTGTGAAGCATGGTGGAGGGAGCATCATGGCTTGGGGCTGCTTTGCTGCCTCAGGGCCTGGACAGCTTGCAATCGTTGAGGGAACAATTAATTCAAAATTGAATCAAGACATTTCACAGGAGAATGTCAGGGTACCTGGTCCTTCACCTGAAGCTTAATAGATGTTAGATGATGCAACAAGACAATGATCTGAAAAACAAGAGTAAATCAACAACAGAATAGTTTAAAAAGAAGAAATTTCATGTCTTGGAATGGCCAAGTCAGAGGCCAGACCTCAACTCAATTGAGATACTGTGGTATAACCTAAAGAGGGCTATTCATAGAAGTATCGCAAATACACTGATGAACTGAAACAGTTTTTTATGGAGGAATAGTCTAAAATTCCTCCTGGCCATCGTGCAAGTCTGATCTGCAGCTACAGGAAGCGTTTGGTGGAGATTATTGCCGTTAGAGGTTCTATAAGTTATTAAGTACAAGAGTTCACATACCTCTTCCACCCTGGACTGTGAACGGTTAAACAATGTGTTCAATAAAGACATGAAAAGTACAATTATTTGTGTGTTATTAGTTTTGGCAGATTGCATTTGTCTATTATTGTGACTTAGATGAAGATCAGACCACTTTTTTTTTTAATGAGAATTAATGCAGAAAACTATGTAATTGCAAAAGGTTCACAAACATCTTCTTGCAACTGTAAATGTCATCAAGAAGGGCTATACAAGAAAGACCCAGGAGCACAGTACATCAATCCCTGAAAGTGGTGACACAGGTAGATAAGGTGGCAAAAGTGGTGCATGGTACACTGGTCAACATCAGTCCTGGCATTAATTATACAAGTTGGGATGATGTGCTGCAGTTTTACAAGACGCAGGTCAGACCTATGTGAGACCCCACCTGGAGTATTGTGTACAGTTTTAGTTATCCTGTTATAGGAAAGACAACATTAAGCTGGAAAGATTGCAAAGATTTACAAGAACATTACCAAGACTCAAGGGTGTGAGTTATAGGGAGAGGTTGGGCAGGCTAGAACTTTGGGAGACAGAGGAGTGACCTTACAGAGATCTACAAAATCATGACGGGGCATTGGTAAGGGTAATGCTTACAGTCTCTTTCCCAAGGTTGGAGAATTTTTAAAAAAGGCACAGGTTAAAGGTGAGAGGGGAAATATTTCAAAGGGACCAATTAGCAACTTCTATGTATAGAGGCTGTGGGTATATGGAAGCAGCTACCAGAAGTAGTTGTAGAGGCAAGTACCATAACATTCAAAGACACTCAGATAAGTACATGGATATGAAAGATTTAGAGGGATATGTGACAAATGGGTCAAGGTTAAATGGGTGTTAAGTCTAAGCCTATTATCCTAATATATAACTCAGATTCATATACATCTATTTGGGATGCTTGCAAGTCTGGTTCAGGTGTAGGATGCCCGATTTAGGAATGCAAACTTTGTCTTTTGTGGAAGTAAATTTAAAAAACTGCAGTCACTGGAAATCCAAAATAAAAACAGAAAATGCTGGAAATACTGATCAAAGTTCAAAGTAAATTTATTAGCAAGTACATACATGTCTTCACGAACTACCCTGAGATTCATTTTCTTGTGGGCATTCACAGTAAGTAGAAAGAAGCACAATAGAATCAATGACAGACACATGATAGAGATAGACAAACAACCAATATGAAAAAGACAACAAACTGCATAAATACGAGAAGCAAAAACTATCAAAAACATAATCAGGGCAGTCAGCATCTGTAGAAAGAGAAACAAACTAATATTTTAGGACTCAAATTCTTTCTCTGAACTTAATCCAGTCATTGTGGATACTCATCTCCCCTGAGGAAAATTATCAAAGACATAGACACTTAAAAAAGCTTTTAAAATTGATAAAATTATGCACATTACGTAGTCTCCATTAGAAGATTAATCAATTTTTACTGCCTAAGTGAAAGCAGAAACATAACTTTACCAAGGAGAACACTGCAGCATTTTTAAGGCTCACATTTGAAACCAAACCCAACAAATTATGGCTCAAGTTCTAAATTTTGTTTATGCAGTTGCTTTGACAAGTCATTAAGATGGCCTATATTTATTCTGTAACTATATTAAACTTACAAACTAAAGAATACCCCTCAGTACCATCTTAAAACAATAAGCCACTCTGCCAAAATAGATGACACTGGCCCCATGGACCTGAATTCTTATCAGAAGGCGAAGTGTTCAAAACGAAAAAGATTTGAAAAGGATAGAGGATATGAAGAAATTAATTTTATTGTTGAGTGAATCCAAAACAGAGGGGAAAAGATTCAGGACTGAAACCTAAAGGTACTTTTCACAATATAAACATCAGTGAAGATCTCCCATCCATTTGCCAGCACTGCTTGTTTCCACCTTTTGCTCAAGATACACAAACCTGACTGACTGGACATTATTTCTTCCTGTTCGTGCCCCACTGATCTCCTATCCACATACAGTGGCATGCAAAAGTTTGGATACCCCTGGTCAAAATTTCTGTTACGGTGAATAGCTAAGTGAGTAAAAGATGACCCAATTACCAAAAAGGCATAAAGTTAAATATGACACATTTCTTTAATATTTTAAGCAAGATTACTTTTTTTATTTCCATCTTTTACAGTTTCAAAATAACAAAAAAGGAAAAGGGTCCAAAGCAAAAGTTTGGGCACCCTGCATGGTCAGTATTTAGTAACACCCCCTTTGGCAAGTATCACAGCTTGTAAGCACTTTTTGTAGTCAGCTAAGAGTCTTTCAATTCTTGTTTGGGGGATTTTCACCCATTCTTCCTTGCAAAAGGCTTCAAGTTCTGTGAGATTCTTGAGCCGTCTTGCATGCACTGCTCTTTTGAGGTCTATCCACAGATTCTCCATGATGTTTAGGTCGGGGGACTGTGAGGGCCATGGCAAAACCTTCAGCATGCGTCTCTTGAGGTAGTCCATTGTGGATTTTGAGGTGTGTTTAGGATCATTATCCTGTTGTAGAAGCCATCCTCTTTTCATCGCTGGCTTTTATTTTTTTTTTACAGACTGTGTGATGTTTGCCTTCAGAATTTGCTGGTATTTAATTGAATTCATTCTTCCCTCTACCAGTGAAATGTTCCCCGTGCCACTGGCTGCAACACAAGCCCAAAGCATGATCGAACTACCCCCGTGCTTAACAGTTGGAGAGGTGTTCTTTTCATGAAATTCTGCACCCTTTTTCCTCCAAACATATCTTTGCTCATTGTGGCCAAAAAATTCTATTCAAAAAGTACAAAGGAACATCTAAACAAGCCTGATGCATCTTGGAAACAAGTCCTGTGGACTGATGAAGTTAAAATATAATACTGAGATCAGTAAGCATTTTGCAAGACAAAGGAATCAAAAATACAAATAAAGGTGAGAAATTAGTGCAAAACAGACAGTATTTGATTGATTTTTTAAAAAAAACTGAGGATCAGAATGGACATACCCTGCTCCTTCATAGCTGTCTGTAAGCAGTTTCACCCCTTAGATGCAAAAATTCAAGTCAAGGAAACAACTCTCATCAATAACTTCAAGCTCCCTTCTGCATTAAAACTTCCCTTGATCATCACACTTACATTGGCAAAGATAATAATAGCCAACTGTTGCAGCACTGGTTTGAGGGGATTTTCCAACTACCAATTTCACAAGACAAATAAAACCAGGAGTAATTTTACAGCAGATAACTGTTTGATAAAGCTTTATATATTTAAGAGAGAATTCATTTACATACTTACAAAGGAAAGCAAATAAAGAAAAAGAAACAAAGGAGGATATGCTGACACAGGTAAATGAAAATGGGCAGTAGGCCGCATGTTTGAGACTAAACAGCAGTATAAACCAATGTGGATAGACTTCTTTTCGGTCGTATACTCTCACAGGATCAACAAAAGGTGTTATTGTCATTTTTTTAAAAAAGAAAAGTATTTTTTTTACGATCACAATAACCCTGCTGGACATGAAGAACTTGAAGTACTACAGGTCTACCCCATCAACAAATTGCTCGACTTGGCGCTGATTTGCTGCTGCTTGCATCATAGAGGCATCAGAGGTGCACAAAAACAGCACGCCGTCTAACAGCGAGTGATTGCAAGACCCAATTGGACGCTGCAAGCCCGATTCACTGATTTATCGGCAAATGACAGGGAGCTGTGTGGCCTCCGTTGTAGTAAGGACTAGGCCTCAAACCATGGTGTTGCCTGTTTACAGTCGCCCAGGAGGTTGGTGCTGTCCCCAGTATTCACTTGGCAAAAGACAAGTTGTATTCTATTGCAGATTGCTGCAGCATTCATGGACTTAGGGTCATTGACTATATTTTTTTGTGTGACTGTACTTTACAGGCATCTTTTTTCTTACTTATTTATTTGAGATGCAGCACAGTCCCTTCTGTCCCTTCGAGCCGTGCTACCCAGCAATTCCTCAACTTAATCCCAGCCTAATCACGGGACAACTCACAATGTCCAATTAACCTACCAACCAGTAGGTCCTTGGACCATAGGAGGAAACCCACACAGTCACAGCGAGAACGTACAAACTCCTTACAGACAGCAGCGGGAAAGGAACCAGGATTGCTGGTACTGTAAAGCATTGTGCTAACCACTACGTAACCATGCCTATTTGCTTGCTATTTTATGTACTATTGGTGTCTTGTACTGTGTGTGACTGTTGGTAATACTGTGTTTTGCACCTTGGCTCTGGAGTAACGCTGTTTTGTTGGTTGTATTCATAGGTATTTATTTATGGTTGAATGACAATTAAACTTGAACTCTATGGAGGCAGAATTGCCCAGACATGTTGAACAGAAATACTGAATGCCTTTCTGGTTAGTCTTAGAAGATTTCATGGTGCCGTTCATAAAGGAATGAAAACTGTCCTTAAAAGCAATATCAAAAGTGATTCAACAGGTTACCAATTTTATTACTTCTTATGAGACTTTGCACTGCACAGATTAGCTACCATAACTGCAAGATTGAATACAATTCCAAAATAACTCAATAGCTACACAAGACATTTAGATGATTTGAAGATGTCACTGTATTAAATAGCTGACAGCAGTTTGAAGAGACTATTGCTTCAGAGAATTTTCTAAGATATAATCTAAATGAAGAAGAATATCCCTTAACTCGGCAGTGGACTAATTGGGGCACTGTCATGACGGTGTTTCCATAGCAAGCTATTCTTGTTTTCACAAGGCCAAGTTGCTAGCTCAACGCTCAACCCGACTTGGATTCAAACTCGGATACCTTCGCTCCGGAGTCTGGTGCTGATAATATTGCGCCACCAAGCGGGACATATAATCTAGATGATATGGTAATAAATTATGTTGAGATAACAAATCTGATGATTATGATCTTAAAAGTCTTAAAGACGACCAGTCTGCAAACTTTCCAACTGGACATGTCCCATCTCTCACCGCTTCAAAAGGGTGACAATCATACCAGAGCCCAAGAAGAGCAGGGTGAGCTGCCGCAGTGACTATCACCCAGTTGCACAAACATCTACTGTGATGAAGTGCTTTGAGAGATTGGTCATGGCCAGAATCAACTCTTGCCTAAGGACTTAGACCTGCTGCAATTTGCCTACTACCATAATAAGTCTACAGCAGATGCAATTTCACTGGCTTTCCACTCAGCCTTGGACCACCTTGATCCCAGCAATACTTACATCAAGCTGCTGTTTAACACAATCATGTCCTCAGTATAAATTAACAAGCTCCAAAACTTGGGCCACTGTATCTCCCTCTGTAACTGGATCCCTGATCTCCTCACTGGGATACCACAGTCAGTGTAGATCAGAAATAACATCTCTGTCTTGCTGACAATCAACATTGGCGTACCTCAGGATGTATGCTTAGCCCACTGCACTACTCTCTCTACACATACAATTGTGTGGCTAGGTACAACTCAAATGGCATCTATAAATTTGCCGTTGACACAAATATTGTTGGCAGAATTTCCAATGGTGACGAGGAGGCATACAAGAATGAGATACATCAGCTAGTTGACTGGTGTCGAAGCAAGAATCCTGCACTCAACATCAGAAAAGACTAAGGAACTGAGTGTGGACTTCAGGAAGGGGAAGTCAAGGGAACATACATTACTCCTCATTGAGGGATCAGAAGTGGCAAGGGTGAGTAGCTTCAAATTCCTAGTGTCATTATCTCTGAAGATCTATCCCAACATACTGATGTAATTACAAAGAAGGCATGACACCTGTTAGATTTCATGAGGAGTTTGAGGAGACTTGGTATGTCACCAAATACACTTCCAAATTTCTACATATGTACGTACGTACCACGAAGATCATTCTAACTGACTGCATCACTGTCTGGTACGGAGGAGCCACAGCAGAGGATTGTAAAAAGCTGCAGAAAGTTGCAAACTCAACTAGCTCTATCATGGGCTCTAGTCTCTCCAGCATCGAGGACATCTTCAAAATGTGATGGCTCAAAAGGCAGCACTTGTCATTATAGACCTCCATCACCCAGGCCATGCTTTGCAGTCTACTCTCTTCTCACCATTTACTACACTTCCAAGCTTGGTATCATTTATAAATATAGAAATTTTAAATTACACACTCACATTTACCTCCTATCTAGCAAACTGGTCTTTATATGGGACACCTTCTGAAAATGATTATATGCAATACTGGCTGATTTCTTTCATCTTTCCTTGTTAACTCATCTGTAACATCAAAGATTTCAAGCAGTTTGTGAAAAAAAATTTCTATCTTCCCAATTTGACCTGCCCTGGAGGAACAACTGATTGTGAAGCCATGCAGAGACACAAGCTGCACTCTCCCAATACATTCCCAAAATGAGTCATGAGATTGGGAATGATATATCTGCATAGATAGAGAACTGGCTGCGGTAGAAAAAAATAAGACATTTAATGGGTTATTTTCAGGAAGGGAGGCTGTAGCTAAGGGAAACTGATCATGAAAATCAGTGGTTGAAGCTCAGCTATTTCTGATCTATCTTAACCGTTTGGTGGAATGGCAGTGCAGTATTTAATGCTGCTGCCTTATAGCTCCATAGACCTGGATTCAATCTTGTTATTGCATGGTTATTTGCTAGGTACTCAGAATTCCTACCACTATCAATAGCGATGCTGGTAGATTAACTGGTTATTGTAAATTACCTTTCAGAATAAGCAAATGACCAAAGCACAAAATAAAGATGATGGGCATGTGAGACAGAACAAGGTACAGGGCCTCTAAAATCAGGGATGGGGGAATGGCAACTGACAGAATTGCTCTGTTGGGACAGTGCCAGAAATAATACACCAAGAAGGCTCTTTTTGACTATTAACAAATAGAAAAAATAACTAACACAGTTATGTATCTGAGCATGCATAAAGTGAACAGTGAGAAGAATGTACAGAAGTTGCAAAGCGATGGAGACAGAAGATACTGTAGATGCCAGAATCTACAGCAAAAAAAAACTGTGTGGGAAGAATTCAGAATTCAGCCGGTTGAGCAGCATCTCTAGGGAAAGAGGAACTTTTGCTGTTTTGCATCAGGACTAATGTCAGACAGAGACAGGGGGCTCATCCCAAACAATAACAATTCCTTCCCTTTTCCTCCCCCACCACCACAAATCCTACTCAACCCTCTGAATTCCACCAGCAGTTTGTTTATTTGCAAAGTGAAGTTAACAGATACTGTGATCATAATCTGAGTTATCTGGGCTAAAATTCGACTCAGTTCTTATTTAAACCAGCCCTCCCTGTAAAAGTCTGATCATGTTATGGCTGGAAAGCATTGGGGAGTAATGACAGAATCAAAAAATAATTGTGTAAAAACAGTACCTTGTAGCTTTCACATTAATGCCAAAGAAATGATCAGCATAGTATCTCTTTCAATTACACTAAGAGCTTCAGAAAAGAGAAATTCTCAGGAAATAGAATATAAAAGGACCCTTACCTTTTTTCTCCTCCTTAGCTTTCTGTGTGGCCAGGTCAGCCAACCAGTGCAACGCAGATGTAGTGTCTGCTGAACTCAGTGTTGCATCCTTCAGTGTCGATGTGGTGGAAAATGCTTCATTGTCACTTGTAAAGCTCATGTTATTGCAATTATTATCACCCAGGATAACGTTATTGCCTTCTCCAGCTTCACAGTTACGCATGTCTGCTGACTCTGGTTTCGCCTCTGGTAAAATGCCATCTGATTGAGGTAACATCACAGAGCCTCCACTTATAGACACTTCATTTGAAATAACTGCAGGAGCAGGATTTGGAAGACTGCTTGAAAGCTGTAAGAGTCCAGAATTCAAAATAACACTCAATCACTCTTACTGTTCTACAAACTCCCACACTTAAATGCTCAGCAATTACAGCACAGAAAAAAGGCCACAGTCTTAACCTTTCATATGACCAAATTCTTCTATTTATAATTTCTCATATCCCTTATCCATCCATACAATTCGAGCATTAAAAGGTATCTTGTTTCTGATTCAACAATTAACGTTTCAGTGAATTATATAACCTCAGGATTATTCTCCTGCTTTGCTCTGAATCTTGTAGACTTAATTTTAAACCCCTTTGGTTTTGAACCTTTGCTGAAAACTATTCTTCCTACTATCTTGTTGCTTCAAATCAGAATTTCAAACCTTTTATTTTAACATATTTTTACAGCATTCTAGAAAATAAAAATTCAAGTTCAAATGTTTTTTTCAATTCCATTTTTTCACACCAGGTAACAATCTTATTACTAGTCCTAGAACTTGAAGCTCCATACTGAATGCAGCACTTTGCAGACCTAGGCAAACCCGCTGTGGCAGGTAGTTCTGAAGGGACTTACACTGTATGAGTGACAAATGTCTGCATTTCCTAACAATAGGCTTTGACAGTTTTGTGCATGATTAATGAGATGCTCCAAGGGTAGTCATAGACTAAGGGTGGTAGTGGGGATGAGCTCCCACTGCTAAACAAATGCTCTTCCTGGCGTGCATCTCAAACAGCCTCTGACAACCAAGTCTAACTCCTGGCCTTCATGTGTGCCATAGTTCTTATGCCCGGCGGAGCTGTTTTTACTGACAGGAGAAGGGGCAAAGGCGGGCCACTGGCGCCTTAAAACCAGTTGCTCTGGGCAAATGGGGCTCATTAACCACGGATGGTAGCTCATCTAGAAGAGGGAAAACTCAGATTTCAAACCTCCGCTGCCTTGCGGCTATACCTGCTCACGGTAAAGGCTTTGGGAGTAAACCCCTAGGAAAAATCTGGAGTCAGAGTCCCGAAGGCGGCTGACTGCTGTACCCAGCATTGGCACGGCAACTCCTGCGATGCTGCTGGCACCAAACTATCAACTTTCATCGTTCGTTTGGACCCGTCATCAGCATGGAGAGGGGAGGGTCCCACTGCATGGGCAACAGACGGATCTCCAGATCAACTCTGCCCTGGCTTGCGCCCTGGAGAAGCCACTCCCAGTGACTACCAGAGGCGCAGTACCCATGGTCGACCACGACCGACGGAGACCATTAATGAGATGGAGATTTAAATGTTCATAAACTTAAAGTTTATGAACATTTACTCCTTAAATTCTTCTGCTCTACTAAAAGATCAAGTTTATTTTCTTAAAAATGGTGACTGCCATTGTTTAAGCACACCGCATTGAATGAATCTTAGAATATTAAATACTTACCAGAATATTTAATAGTACTTCCGACCATTTTTGGCACTTGAACATCCCTCTTTACATTGGCAACACAGTAGTGAAAACAGTTTCAAACACCTGAGAGTACACATTTCGCACCACCTCTCATGGTCCCAGAACACAACCTGCACAATCAGGTAAGCTCACCAACATCTCTACTTTCTGAAAAGAGCTGGACTATGCATGTCCATACTCATATCCTTCTACCGATGTGCAGTAGAGAGCTTCCTAACATGTTGCATCACTGCATGGTACAGAAGCTGCACTGCCGCAGACAGCAAGTTCTACAACAGGTAGTCAAAACAGCACAACATATCACCAGCACCAGTCTACTCACCATCAAGGACATACATACAGAAAGATGCCGTAAAAGGGCCAGTAATATCATGAAGTATACCACCCACTATGCTTATGTTCTGTTTGACCCATTCCTATCTGGGATGAGAGTACATAGCATTCATACCGGACCACCAGACTCAAATAGTTATTTTGTCCAAGCATTAAGGCTGAGCAACACCTCCAACCACTAACCCAATGCACCTCAATTTTATCGTTTCCTGTTAGAGTCACCTTATGTATAGACACTCCTGTGCCTAGCATCATTTTATGGACATATGTGTATAAGCTATCTTATGTATTTATATTTATTGTTTTTAAGATTACTGCTCTTTATCTTACTGTTTTTTCTGTACTGCATTGGATCTGGAGGAAGAATTATTTCATTCTCCTTTAGGTTTATGCACTTGAAATGACATTAAACAAACTTGAATTTTGAATTAAGCTCTTTTTCAATGCCAGTCACTTCCCTTTTCTCCCTACTACCCAAATCTATCATTTTCACCATTACATGTACTCTTGGCACACAAACACTGGTGCTTGTGTCTTTTGGAAGAAGATTTTTCAATTCCCTCTAAGAATTTTACAGCAATAATAAGCTGGAAAACTAATGCCAACAGCAATGGAATTATTCCATCATAGAACCAAGTTTGCTTTGATATCTAATTTCTTCTACTTGAACCACTATTGATTTTATTCTTGTAAACAAAACACACATATGTAAATCAGGGTGGGATCTACATATTATAAAAACTCAAGTTCATAGGATACATAAATGCACAAGTATATGCAAAAGATGCAAGTTTACCTCAATCACTCACCACCTTTCCCCTTCATGTATCACATCAGACATCTTGCATCCTTTCTATCAATCCTTTCCCCTGCCACATCCAGTTATGTCTAATTCTGATAGAAGCACCTACTCACAACCTCAATGGAAGTCTATTCTCAAATAACCATTGCTCACCACACAGTGATTAAACTGGAACAAACTTCTCTCTATTCCAAAACTGCCATTATGTTCAAATTTTAATAATGCTAACCAACATTTCACTTTGTACACTAAAATAGAATTTTGTAGACTTTAAAGTGGCTCCTCCTGAAAACTTGGCGCTGAGTAACAATGATGAATTTGAATTACCTGTGATACTCCATTTGGTGGTGCTGGCTTGGGTAAAGGCTTGAGCTGCTTGGTGATACAAGGGCAATTTGCTTTGATACCCCACTTTCCCCTTGTTGCATGGACCATGTCTCCAATATCATATAGAGCTGTTGATTAAAAAATTAATCTTTTCAAAAATAATCAGATCATATTTTTGAAGCAAAAACAATAAGCAAATCCAGATGCTGGAAACTGCTCTGTATAGGCAACTGCAGAAAAATTATGCCCCAGTTTGATAATCAATTCATCAGAACTTCTTGACCCAGAATGACAAATTTGTTTCCATTTCATTGGACATTGTCCAATTATTTCCAGAATTTCTTGTTTATATTTCTTAATGAAGCCCTTTGAAAGTCACTGAATGCTCAATATAGCTCAAGTAATAAAACCCATACAACTTCAGAATGTAATGTGTGTAGTGTAATAAAGTCACAGTGAAGAAATACTCACATGCTCAGAAATCAGGCAAAGGATGCTGGTGCAGAGAATAACCAACAATGCCACAAAACTTAATAACACCGCTTAAGGCAAAGCAAAGTGGGATCTGATCAAAAGTCCCAGTTTCAAATTGCAAACCAAGATATTATCTACCCGGTGTGAGCTCAACGCCCCTTCAGATGTGACAATTGAAAGAATAAGGATGAACTGCTGGGTCTCAGATAAATTGATTGTATTCAATTACAGAATTAATATCTGGGAAGTTCAAAGTAAATTTATGACCTGGGAGGCAGAGCGAAGTTAAAATAGTGCTAAGCAGCAACTCTTAGCTTGCATCTTTGGAAACAGCTCTATTTCTATCTTTAATATCTTTATTTTTCCCTTTCAGGGTTCTTTTGAAGACTCTGACCTGAAGTTACATGCTGACTTCAGTTCTTTGCGGGAATGGGACCCACTCTCGGGGTTCCATAACTGGCCATTGTTCTGCAGGCCAAGGGTTCGGCCTGAGAGTCAGGCTCAAATTCGGTAGCCTAAGATCTTGGGGCTCTCGAGACGGGTGGATCGAAGGTCAGTGTCACGGCAGGAGACCTGAGTGTCACTGGGGGAGTCAGAAAATCTACTGCTGTGGGCCTGAAGACCCAGGATCTTTGCGATCTTCAAGCACAGAGTTCGAAAAAAGTGACACAACGGACTTTTAACATCATAAACCAGTGAGTTGTTTGTTATGTCTCCTCACTCGCTGGGAAAATGGAGACACTTCTTTCTCCCTTATTAGGGAGAGAGAGAGAACCTGTGGTATGTCGAATACCGGGTGAAACGTGAAGTCTTTGGGCTAACTGCAAGTCTGTGTCTTTGCTATTGCTTTGCTCATGCTTAAGTGCTTGGCGCTTGATGCTTGCTTTTTTTTGCCAGTGGGGGGAGAGGAGCTGGGGGGCGCTTTGGGGTTTTTACATTCAACTGTCACTCATTCTCTGGGGCACTTCTCTGTTTTCGTGGATGTTTGCAAAGAAAAAGCATTTCAGAATGTATTTGGTGTACATTTCTCTGACATTAAACTGGACCTCTGAACCGTTGAAATTCAGTATATGTCACCATATACAACCCTGAGATTCATTTTCTTGCGGGAATACTCAATAAATTCATAATAGAGTAATAACCATAACAGAATCAATGAAAGATCACACCAACTTGGGTGTTCAACCAGCGTGTAAAAGACAACGAACTGCAAATACAAAAAAATGAAATAATAATAAATAACCAATAAATATCGAGAACATGAGATAAAAAGTTCTTGAAAGTGAGCCCATACATTGTGTGAACATTTCAATGATGAACCATAAATCCCAGTAATTAGCACATTTTTAAGGAACTGCTTACAATAATGGTGGTTTTAATATATGGTTATGTAAATTTGACAATAACTACCCAACAATGACCTGCAAATAAACTCACTCTCCAAATCCCATTGTTAGATGCAACAAAACAGCAAGAAACAAAAAAAAAAATCCTTTCTGGTTTACACAGAACAATTAACATTCGAATATGACTTATTATGGTAGCTCGATGCGTACTATTTATGCTATTAAAAAAAGCTCTGTCTCACCCTCAAAAAAATTCACATTGCAAGGTGGGGATAGGAGAAAGGAACTTAAGTAGCTGTGTTGCTAAAAAAAATCTGCACTAACTTTTACATTTAAATTTTTACCAAATGTCACAGATTTCATTCAGTACACATATTCTTTAACCAGCTCTTTACTTTTTGACTTTCTGATATCATAAATGCACAGCCAATTATCTAACTGCTTCTGATCAGAGCAGCTTTGACAAATTCAGGAGGGAAGAATATCCTCCAGAATTTTGCCAAGTATGAAAAAAGCTAAATTCTTTTCTAAATTTAAGTCACAAAGTAAGATATAGTTTTGAACATAGTGATACAATCTGTAATTATCCAAATAAAAATTAACTTTTAAAGCAATTTTCAGTTAAGATCAATATATTGGAGAATGTGCCAGCATAAAGAACCAGTTCAAAGAAATTTTTAAAAATGTGTAGTCACCTTGAGCAAAAGAACAATCCTTTAAACTAAAAAATAAGTGTAAGCTTTTTCATGCACAAACAAATCACATACTAACCAGTGCTGGGAATAATTTGTGTTGGCATTAGGTTTGCAGGGTCGTGGGTCTGTCCCTTAGCACATTTCAGCCAAGAGAAAACTTCATCTTCAAGACTGTCATCATCCACTGAGAAGCAGAGGAAAAAAAAGAATCAATTCAACACAGAATGAACTGATATTGCAGTGCTCATTTTGCTCATTTTTACAGTATTCCCATAACACTTGGGAAGGAGAATAGCTTCAATATAAAAATACGTTTTTATAAACTAACCTTAGATCACATCCAAAATATCTTTCATGTTTTAAATTACATACAGTCAAACTTTAGTGATGGACTGACTGTCAATCTTCTGGACTCTTGAAGGTTATAAGGCCATAGCGATTGGAAAAAAATTATACAGCCCATCCAGTTTCCACACTATACAGTCATGGCTGATTTTTCTCAACCCCATTTCCCTCCCTTTTCCCTGTAACCTTCAACGCTCTTAATAATCAAGAACCAGTCAACCTCTGCCTTAAGTACACCAAATGGCCCCTACAACATTCCATAAAATTGAATTCTACAGACACACAATATTCTGGCTGAAAAAATTCCTCCTCATCTTAGTTCTAAAAGGGATGCCCTTTATCTGAGGGTTGGACCCTAGATTCTCCTATTAATGTGAATATCTGTCAACATCCATTCTGACCAGCTCCTCAGTTGTCCTATTAATACACATTAGTTTACTTTTCTTTAGAAGAGATATTACAAACAGATTTTCCAGTAATAACAGAATTTCTAGTGAACTCAGTCACTTTCAAGAGAAGACAGGGACCAAGCTTTAACTATGATTATAGCTCATTTTTTAAAAAACTGAACATTCCTGTACTTTCCCCACTCCAGATTCTATCAATATACAAAATTCTAACAATCTGTCTTGAACAGTAGTCCCCAACCACTGGGCCACAAAGCATGTGCTACCGGGCCGCGAGGAAACGATATGATTTGACGATATGAAACAATATGAGTCAGCTGCACCTTTCCTCATTCCCTGTCACGCACTGTTTAACTTGAAATAACCTACCAAATCATACCAAATAACACATAAAACCTAAAATAACACTAACATATAGTAAAAGCAGGAATGATATAAATACACAGCCTATATCAAGTAGAAATAATGTATGTACAGTGTAGTTTCACTTAACAGAATCGGGAAGATCAAGGCAAAACTGATTTGTAGAGAAAAAAATCAGCACATACACGCATGCACACGTCATGTATGCACACGTTACGCATGCGCACACCGGTGACTGCGCAAGGCTTCATGGTCATGGTAGTCTTTCTCGGGGTAAACACAAGTGTCCCGTATTTGACAACCCTCCTTGAACACACACCCCCACCTCCCATCTGCCAGTCCGCAAGAATACTGTCAATATTAAACAGGTCCGCGGTGCAAAAAAGGTTGGGGACCTCTGGTCTTGAATATGCTCCATACCCCTTAATACTTCAAGGGGTCGCCTTATCAAGATTAGTGAATTCTGAAGATTCCCTACAGACTGGGTGAAGCTTTTTTTCCCCCATTTGTCTTGAACACTGACTCTTATTTTAAGACTGTGACACCTGTTCAGCCCTGGGAAACATCATTCCTGTATCATTCAATTGCAGTTTTATCTGATTCAATGAATTTTTATCATTTTTCTGAGACTCTATGCCCAGATTGCTAAACCATACTTCTCACAGGATAATACCCCATCCCAGGAATCAATCCAGTGACTCGTTACTGAATTCCCTGTAATGCTCAGGCATCTGTACTCTAGATCAGAACAGAATTGAACCTATACTTCAGTACCTTGATCCACAAATCCACACGTACTATTTTCTTAAGGATTTCTGCCATTTCTCCTTGCCTTTTCCCTCTATTGCTGTTCGATGCAGTTTTGGTTGGAATAGCTGGCCAACATCCAGAGCTCCATTTTTTTTTGCCATGCATTTCATCTCAGAGTGCCTCAGATGGCAAGTCCCATCACTAATCAGTAGCTATATCTCAACTCATCTTCCCAACCAAATCTGATGCTCTGTATTTCATTTGTACATTCACAACATCTATGCCCATCTTCCCAGCATTATCGTCAGAAGTGGGGATATTTGCAGATATAGAGTGAAATTTACATTTTTTCAGTTACTAAAACAGCAAATCATCGGCAGATATTGCACCAGACAAAATAGACACTCACTATTTCCAACATTTACTTCCCACATCATTTCACAGATCACCATAACTGAATCAGCCGTCAATATTATTGAGGACAATGCCAACTAGAACAATCACATCAATACTTTGGCTACAAAGTCGTAGTTTGGGTACCCAGCATTAAGTGGATCACTTTCCTACAAACTGACTGCCTAGTCCCAAATCCCAATGCCTTTCTGCTTGGGAAGTGATTCTCCAATAAAATACAAACAACAACATCATCAAAAACAAATAAGCCTGCTTGATTTGTATTCCATCTTAACATCTTAGGTATTTACTTCTTCCCTCAGTGCTCACTAGCTGTGATGTGTAGGATCTATAAGATGTACTCCAGTAACTTACTAAAACTTCTTCAGCAGCACCCAGCTTAGAAACCATGCATTCATTATCACTAGGGTTAATATCCTGGAATTCCTGACACTGGTATCTTCCTCAGATTTCAGCATTTGAATGTAACAGACCAACACTCAGGCGTGATTAAGGATGGGCAGTACATGCTGACCTTGCTAGTGATGTCCACAACCAATGAAATAATTTAGTCCACAACTAAATAAACCATGGCTTACCCACATTTTTCAGATTTTGTCACCATTTGATATTGTGTTTTACAGTGGCACCATGAGGGTGAACTATCATTCAAAACTTTCAATTCCAGCTGAAAACAAACAGATATTTCACCAAGACATGGAATCTGCATCAATTGCTCATATTCCCAAGATTAATAGTTCTCCTTGCTTTATTACTCTTCTGACTGTAGCTATTTGTTTATGCTTCTATGCTCTCCATTTTAATAAGCAAACCCACTAGATGCTTGTCACCTCCTTCCTTTCTGCAAGCAGTTGTCCATTCTCTTCGTTGCTCCATTATTTTGCACTTCTGAGACATTTTGAAGGACAATGCGAACCGTACTTCCTGAGGAGGCACAGGTCATTCAACATCTGCCATACAGTGCTGCAGATGTTCTATGACTCAGTGGTGACCAGCATTCTATTCTACACTGTAGTCTGCTGGGGCAGCAGGACGAGAGCAGCTGATGCCAAGGAAATCAACAAGCTTGTCAGGAAAGTTGGTTCTGTTCTGGGGGTGGAACTGGATTCCCTGGTGGTTGTGTCTGACAGGAGGATGCTGCAGAAGCTACGGAGCATTATGAACAATCCTTCTCACCTGCTCCAAGACACACTAAACAAACAGAGGATCACCTTTAGTAACAGACTGATTCCATTGAGGTGCGCCATTGAACGCCACAGGAGATCCTTTCTCCCTGCGGCTGTAAGACTGTACAACTTCTCAAGTATATGGTTTTATTGCACATCTGTACTTTGCACTATTACTTTTTAAATGCACAGTTTTCATTCTTTTTCATACCTCAATATTTACATTTTGCATTTTAAAATATACATTTCTGACTAAGCAACCTTACAACAATAACTCCTCCAGGATAAATAAAGTTTTATCTTATCTTTCTGGAATGCAATTTTTAAGAAACTTTTCTCCATGCAAAATGGAATCATGAAGTCAGAATTCCACAAACACGTATGAATGCCTCATGGGGTGTTTGCGCCACATCCAGGATAATCCAGATTTCATTATTTTTGTTCCCTTTTAAATAATTACTTTTGCCTTATTGTGAAGCATCTAAACTTAATTCAAAGAATTCTCACCCCTCAACCCTCTTTTTGAATAAACCTCTTCACTCCCCATGCTGGACCCCTGTTCAGATCAAGTAGATTTATTTCCTTACTACAGCAAAAATTTGACATATCAGCATCTTCCAAGCACAAAAACCTCAGGCTGGTATAAACATGCTACATGAGAAGTTTACAAAATTCTGTAAACAGGTTACAAGAAATGCTACTGAAAGTTGCCTGCTTTATCAATGAGATAGATCCTTCACACGTGGCACTTGTTAACGAAGTTATGGCCTATCATACCTTCTCCATAATAAATTTACATTAACTAATTAGGTCTAAGTGTGAGCACTAGAAGGAATGGCTCTACCACAGCATCACAAGTTTCTTTGCATTTCACATACCTTGTGGCGGTCGACTCTTCCTCATCCTGTAGCAATCAAGGCATACACCAAAACCACATTTGCGACAGACCCAGTGGATGTTAAAGAGTGTTGTCTCACAAGCATCACACATCTCTCGAATACCGCGCACTGCCCGTTTCCATGCCAATTGCTCTTAAAAGTAAAAAGAACACAACAATCAATCCACAATAGGCAATAGAGGAAAGTAGAGGACGGAACAGGCCACAGGTTCGTATGGGTAGATCCAATGCAAACCTTCAAAAGAAAGTACTTTGGTTAGAGTCACAGAACACTACAGCACAGAAACAGGCCCTTCAGCCCATCTAGTCAGTGCCAAACCATTAATCTGCCAGCAAGCTGCACCCGGACCACAGCCCTCCATACTGCTCATATCCAATTTCTCTCAAATATTGAAATCGAACCCGTATCCACCACTTATGCTGGCAGCTCTTTCCATACTCTTGCCACCCTGTACAAAACTCCCTCTCATGGTCCCATGGGAAAAGTCTGCTTGCATTAACCCAATCTATACCCCACACAATCTTGCATATTTCATCTGGATGGGGGTGGGGGAATTTTCTTTTTTGCACAACTCTGTATTACTAGAAACTGTGTATGGTACCATTACCATCAAATAGTATCCAGAAGTCATTACTAATTCTGAGAGTTCAAAAATACAAAAGGTAGCTAGAGAATTTAAATTCACTTTATTAAAGAAACAGAATAAAAAGCTTTTTATCAGTAATAGCAAGTGTGAACCAGACTTATATAAACCAGTCATCTGGTCTACTGATGCCCTCGAGGGAAGAAAAATGTCATACTCAGTTTTTACTAATATCCATAAAAATGACTTACTTTTAACTGTCAACTCAGTTCAGAAACAATCAGGTAAAAATAATAAACAACAGTATTAAGAGCTCATGGAAAAAAATAACAGAAAAGCTGGAAGTATCAAGGATTGCCAATCTTTTATAATTTGCTTTCACCTCAATTGAGTATCAAATTACATTAAAGAATCCATGCCATGTATTTTTATTGTAAAATGCCATGGCCCAAGTAAGAGACGTTGTATTTGTAGCAATTGATTACAACTTGTCAGAAATGAGTCAATTCTCACCAGCAGTCTTTGGTCATATTAACAAGAATTTAAAGAACCTATCAAAGTCTATTATGCAAGTAATTTCCATAAACTGGCTCAAACTGCAATTTTATATATTATTTCCCAGTTCTGCAAAACATTCTGAATTGATGTTCACCTTTTATCTACAACTGTTAAATCTACTTTTGATATTGGGGAAGCTATTCCAGTATTATTTAAGTCACTATACCAGCCATCAGATATAGCAGGCAAATGTTTGTACCTGTTTTGAGCAGTGTGGAAATCATAAGACATCATTGGATGAGGCCCAAATTTGTTTGTTTTATTTAACTTCCTGTGTCATAAGTATGACACATTCTGACTTTCTGATCACGTGCTGGTACCTGAAATCACACCCAAAAGTAATGTCAGATTACATTACCTTCAGTAGGACTCATCTCCTTTGCATTACTGATCTTTCTTCCCCTACATTAGGTGCTGCTGCTGTCCAACTTTAGCACAACAGGTCCAAAGCTTAAGCCTTCTCCTCACTCTCAAGTAGCCAGCAGGTATTTAAATTACAAGTTCTGAACGTACTGCTCAAAATAGTTTTCATAATTTTCAATTTTCCTGCTGAGTGTCATTGCAAAGTCACTAATACTGATCAATTGATCCTCTGAATATACTAATATAGGTTCTTGTCCATACCTGGCATTTTATCGCAGAACCCTATATAATTGGCTATAGTGCCTTTGCAAATGCTCATTGCTATTCTGAATTTGAAAGACTCACTATCAAGAATAATAATACATATTCCATTTAACCCGGATAAAAGAATAATGAAGGAAGAATCAGAAATGAGAATGGAAGAAAAACATTGAAAGAAATGGAATTCAAAGAATGAAGCTAACTGCGTTGATTAAGGGATAAAGCAGCCAGATGAAAATGTAGAAACGTGACCAGTGGAGACCACAGCTGGCAATGCTACACAGTGCAAGTGGGGGGGGGTAGCACAATGCAGAATGTGAAAATGAAGTCAGCTGGAAATATCCTTTGTGGGAGAGTATACAGCAGAAATGAAAATGCAAACGACGTCTGTATGATACTGGGCAACAAGATTTGTTCAGTCCAATCCTGTTAAGGAAATTGTGCAATCAGATGGGAGAACTGTCATTTAAAGAAGTTCCACTACTTGCCTAATTTGGGGACGGGGGAGAGAGAATTGGGGGGTGGAGGGAATAAGAGAAGTTGGAAGCTAAAGGCCTGAAAGCATTCAGTAGATAAAAGGGTAGAGAGGGAGAAGCAAAGAACAAATTTCATGTTGGGGTAAAGAATGGAAGGGTTAAGGGTGAAACCTTTGCTCAGTTGAGTTACTAGCACTTGTTACTCTTAGTATTTACAATATTTGACTCTGTTGAGTAACTGCTGTAGAAAGTATAAAAAGTGCATCATGTGCACTCATTGTGAGTGCCCAGCTCAATTCTAGTTGATAAACTTTGAACTTCCATGCTATTTTTCTAAACTTCTGAGGATAAAAACGTTAAGGGAGATTTTCTAGATAATATCACTGTCACAATTCACATATGCACTCACAAACTAGATATCACCCTTTGTTGGAGAAATATTTATAGTAGATTGAAATACACTGGTCAAAATTGCTTGATATCAACAGTTAATAAATAGTTACCTCTAAGTTTGGAGCACTGGTGGCCTCAGTGGCATCCCATTATCAAATTCTACATGTCTACCAATGAGAAATTGCATAGGACACTTACTCATCAAACAATTTGTAACTTTCCAAGACAGTGAAAAACTCCTTTCAAATGGCATAAACCATCTTGTCTGCAGTACACAGCTCCTATACCAGTCATGCTGTCTTAGAATATCCCCTCCTCTTGCAGACCAATGATGCACAGCAATAGCAAAACACTTAAACTTTGAATCAGAAACAAGTTGGTGCTAGCGAACAGCACAATCAATAGCAACACCCTGCAGACAATTCACAAAACTATTTTTTCACTACTACTTCTTTCAAATACGATTCTACTACTAAGCTGTGTGTGATTGGAACCTGTGATTTACATATTAATGAGCTGTTTTTGGGCCCTGAATGATCTCGCACTTTGCCATCTCTGAGGGAGTTCAGTAAGGTTTGGCGCACAGTGTGTTGCCTAGAGACAGCGCAAGTCCACAATTGACTCCACTGCTTCTCTCTGATTGAGGTGCTAGCAAGACTGGAGTCGATGAGTATGAGAGTGGAGGACGCCAGGTGTTCGGTGCTGTCTGCCTGTGTTTGACTAGTCCTTCTCTTCCTCTTGCTAGCTGCTGTCGGAGGAAAGTGCAAGAGTCTTGGGACCCACATTGCAAGGATTGATTGGTGAGACTGTGGACTCATTTTAGGAGACTTAGGTCCATGTTGCATGTGTATCTGGATTCTTGTTACTCTTTTTTTTTGTTTGAGCGGTTTGATTGGGGTGGATGTGCAATGGGGTGCTTCAGTGAAGAATGACCCTACAGCCTGCACTGGATTACCAGCATGGCATTGATCTGAACTAAACTGAATACTACTGGACTCCTAGTGTGATGTTTGATACTCTACATGTCGTTTGCTTGTTTTTTGCCATTTGCACAATTTGTTCTTTTGCATGTGTTGGGTATTTGGGGTTTTCTTGAAAGGATTCCATGGTGCTTCTTTGCTTTGTGGCTGCCTGCGAGAGGACTAATACCAGAGCTGTATTCTATATACGTACTTTGATAATAAAAATAAATGTTTTTTGAATATTTAGGTGCAAGGTTACCAAATGACTTCTGTAAAAAACATATGAGCTCTGGGCTTCCCAAACTAATCTGTATTGACCACAAAATAACACAAGGTACAAACATAACTGGGGAATTTTAATTTCATATTCCTTGGCAAAATACCTGTGATCTACTTCAACGTGGACAATATTCAGTACCATAAATTCCATATATAAAGAAATGAAAATCGAAAACATTGGAACAATCAGTTGGTCAGGTATTATCTACTGAGAGAAAAAAGAGAGTTAACGCTCATGGTCAATAATCTTTCATCATAACTGGACACTGTGTGTGCACACGCTCACATATATATGTATGTACATAATATGAATACACACATGCATATAGTACCGTGCAAAAGTCTTAGGCACATGTAAAAAGATTCTGTAAAGCAAAGATGCTTTCAAAAATAATGAAATGAGAAGTTTCTAGATATCAAAAAATTACTATAAAGAGCACCAAACAGTAAAAAGCTAAAATTAAATCTATATTTGGTGTGACCACCCTTTGCCTTTAAAACTGAATTAATTCTCTCAGGCAGAGTTGTGCAGTTCATAAGAAAATCAGTTGGTAAGTTGTTGCAGCAAACATCTTAGAGAATTTGCCACAGTTCTTCTGCAGACTTTGTCCATCTTGCTTGCTTCTGTCTCTCCAGGTAATCCCAAACAGCCTTGACGGTGTTGAAATCAGGACTCTGTGAAGGCCATACCAACTGTTTCAGAACTCCTTGTTTTTCCTTTTTGCTGAAGGTAGTTCTTTATGACCTTGGCCATGTGCTTAGGGTCATTGTCCTGTTGCAGAATGAAGTTGGGACCAATCAGATGCCTCCTTGATGGTACTGCAATAGACAAGGATCTGCTTGTACTTCTCAGCATTGAGAATTCCATTAATTCTGACCAGATCACCAACTCCGTTTGCAGAAATGCAGCTCCAAACCTGCAGGGAACCTCCAACCATGCTTCACTGTTGGCTGCAGACATACATTTATGTAATGCTCTCTAGCTTTTCAACTAACCGCCTCCCGTTTCAACCAAACATTTAAAATTTTGACTTATCAGTCCAGAGCACTTGCTATCATTGTTCAGTACCCCAGTGCTTGTGTTTTTGTACGTAGTTGAGTCTCTTGGCTTTGTTTGCACCTCAGAGGAATGGCTTTTTGGCAGCAACTCTCCCATGAAGACCACTTCTGTCAAGACTTCTCCAGACTGTTGAGGGGTGTACTTGGGTGCCAGTGGTTTCTGTGAGCTCAGAGTCAATAGTGCTGGACTTCTTCCAATTTAGAAGGGTCATTCATTTGATGTACCTCTCATTTGCTACAGATAGTTTCCGTGATCGACCACTGCATTACTGGTCCTCAACGTTGCCTGTTTCTTTGTGCTTCTTCAGCCTGCACAGCACATTGTGAAACTCCTGCCTGCAGCAACATTTCTGCTTGGAAGATACCTTACTGATACAGGATGACTATCTTGTGTCTTATTGCTATGCTCACTTTTGTCATGGCGTAAGAATGGATGATTTGAAGGATAAACTGTCACATTTGCCACACCCTCACCTTTTAGCTAGTTGTCCAAAGGGACAGTAAAAATGGTTGAAATATGAAATACAGATTAGTAGAATGGAAAATGCTGGAATCTATAATTACGAAGTTGAAACGCTTAGAAATGTGTAACCAAGGCTAACAACAATTGAGATCAGATTTGGATCAGGGAATCATACAGTTACAAGAAAGAGTTTTTGAATTCTTTGCAATCAATTTCTCATAAAATGTGTTCTGATCTTCATCCAAGTCACAATAATAGACAAACACAATCTGCCTAAACTAATAACACACAGACAGTTGTACTTCTTCTCGGCAATATGGAATACACCATTTAAACAATCAGTCCAGGTTCAAAAAAGTATGTGCTAGCGTAATGCCTTCTACAAAAGCTAATGAGATGAGGTTAGAGGTGTGGGTCGTAGAGGTGCCCTGTCCTAGAAAAAAGACACACAAAGTCAGGTTACTGACAGAGCCTGGTCTTCTCAACAAAGATCTGTTTATGTGCACCAGGCCTCAATCAAAACAACTTTCAGAGGACCTTAGAGGAAGAATTGTAGAGATGAATGAAGCTGGAAAAGTCTACAAAAGCATTTCTAAAGACCTGAGAGTTCATCAGTCCACAGTAAGAGAAACTGTATACAAATGGAGGATATTCACTACTGCTGCTACTTTCCCTAGGAGTGGGCACCCTGCAAAGATCATACAACAGCACAGCATGTAATGCTGAAGGTGGTGAAAAAGAACCCAAGGGTAATAGTAAAAGACCTGCAGATATCTCTGGAACTTGCTGATGTCTCTGTTCATGTGTCCATTACAAGAGAAACAAGGAACAGGAAGGATGTTGTTCATAGAAGGACACCACGGAGGAAACTACTGTTCTCCAAAAAAAAATTGTTGCAAGTCTCAAGTTTGCAACAGACCACCTGGATGTTCTACAACGCTTCTGGGACAATGTTCTGTGGACAGATGAGACAAAAGTTGAACTTTACGGCAGAAATGCATACCACTATATTTGGAGAAAAATGACAATGCAAACCAACACCAAAAGCTCATCCCAACTGTGAAGCATGGTGGAAGGAACATGGGTTGGGGCTATTCTGCTGCCTCAGGGCCTGGACAATTTGGAATTGTTGAGAAAACAATGCATTCAAAATTGTATCAAGATGTTTTACAGGAGAACATCAGCGTAGTGGTCCTTCACCTGAAGCTTAATAGACGTTGGATGATGCAACGAGACAATAAACTGAAACACAAGAATAAATCAACAACAGAATGGATCGGGAAGAAAATTCGTGTTTTGGAATGCCCAATTCAGTGTCCAGATGTGTACCGCAATTGAGATGCTGTGACAAGGGCTGCTCATGCAAAGTATCCCAGATATACTGATGAACTGAAACAATTTTGTAAGGAGGAATGGTCTAAAATTCCTCCTTGTCGTTGTGCAAGTCTGATCAGCAGTTATGGGAAATGTTTGGTGGAGGTTATTGGAAGTTTTATCAGTTACTAAATACAAGGGTTCACATACTTCTTCCAGCTTAGACTGTGAATGACTAAACAATGTGTTCGTTAAAGACACGAAAAGTACAATTGTTTGTGTGTTATTAGTTTAGGTAGATTGTGTTTGTCTATTATTGTGACTCAGATGAAAATCAGACCACATTTTATGCAGAAAACCAGGTTACTGCTAAGGGCTCACAAACTTATTCTTGCAACTATAAGTAATACATCCAATTCCATTTTATACATACACACGCGCGGATTGAAAGTGCAGAGAGGGGATTAATGTTTCCCCTTGTTGGGATATCTGGAAATAATGGTCAGTCTGAAAGTAAGGGGCTGGCCTTTCACAGACCCAAGAAAAACTTTGTACATCAAAGCATTCTCTTCTCAAGAGGGTTATGGGAGCTCAGTCACTAAGTAACTAACTCAATGTTTTAGGAACAACTTCTTCCCCTTCACCATCATATTTCTGAATAGTCAATGAACACTACTTCATTTTTCATCTTTTGCACTTTAAAATTACTGAAAGTTACAAAAATAAAATTAAGTCTGGCACTGTACTGCTGCTGAATAACAAATTTTACAACATGTCAGTGATAATAAACCTGATCTTGACTCTGATTCATTCAAACAAAGATTAACAGATTTATAAGTGACATAGGAATCACAGGATATGAGGCTACTGCAAGAAAGTGGGCACAAAATATCTACTGTTGATTTATAGCAAACTGTAAATGCCTTCTTTGTAGGAGTATTGAAGATACTGTTATTGAAAATCATTTGCTGTTTCAGTTCAAAGGCAAACAAAGCTCTTCAGGATAAAGATCTATTGAAAACTCACACATAGAAAAGTTCATTAACTTGATATTTTAAAAATTGCCTGAATAAACGACGTATAGACAGTATTACCTAAAATAAAATTAACTTACGGTGTGGTTCTACCAGAAGCATAGCTTCTTTCTCAGACATCACCAGCTGACAGAATTGGTCACCAACATTTGCCAGGATGTACTTGGATGTTTCCAGGTCAAGGCCTTCAGCAGGCGTACGTGATGGAATCCAAAGACTCAGAGCTTCAGCATCACACTGTCTAGGATTTAAAAAGCCTCCTACACGTAGGACACCTGTCCTTGTAAACGCTAATCTGGAAGAAGAATAGGAAACTATACAGCAAATATTCAACATTTAACTTTTACTGCCTCAAAACAACAAATTTCATATCACGCAAGTCAGTGATAAAACATCTGATTCTGCATAACATCTGAAAACGTAGATCAAATATTTATTATTACCAGTTCTAGGCTGGAGATCTAACATGAAATTCTTCTATTAGCTGAATGATGAAGATGCTACAGGTAACTTATCAGCAACGGTGATGTTAAGCTGACAATTATGTACTGAATAGAGAAGAGCCACATTATTTTGCTTCTCAAATTACACAACAGATGGGGGGAGAACAATGCAAATAGATCAGCTAAACTTTGGTATTAAGTGATGGTATTCCTTAAATATATAAGAGTTAGAACAAAAATTTATGGAAAGATAAAGGCCATCTTTAATTTTCATATCCTCTAGTCTTGCTTGAAACTCTTCAAACTACAAGGACACTGAACTACAAAACTGAAAAGTTCTTTGAATCCACTTGAATGGGGCACAGTAGGCTTGAGAGAGCTTTCATTTGTAGGTTGGCACCTACAACTGTGCAACTGTCTTTAACTACATCAGTGAGATTAGTCAATAGAGATTATATTCTTGAATCCTTGTGGTAAGAGTGGCCACACAGAGCAAATTGCTCTGTTAAGCTAACATTAACTTCCCTCTTTGAATTGTCCCTTGCCCCAGTAAAAGTCTGAAACGTAATCAGAAATAAATGCAACCTTCTACAAAACTAACCTCAAGTTTTGCAAGCAAGCAACACTCTGTAAAGCCAGTAAACTGAGGTAAAAAGTTGAACACGGTAGAAAATTGAACACAAACAATCCAATTCAAATTAAAATGCAGCAGACTAAGGTTTACCAACATCAGAAAAGATGCAATTACTGGGATGGAGTGTCATGCTCCAGATCATTAATTTGGTCAATCTTTTGCTCTGATTATTGGACTTGGATAGATTTGTAATCAGCTCACTTTTTCTTGTTCAGTTTATTGGCCAAAGTTCATTCTCCCCCTAAAAAAACCTTAAAACTATGTATAACGGTGTTGGAAAAATATGACTTAAACCAATATCAAAATCTATCTAAAAATTAGAAATTTAAAACCGCACGAACAGACTTGTACTGTCTAATGTCCCAGTGCACTTACTTTCTGAAATGAAAGAAACGACAGGACACTGTTGATTCATCATGATCTTTAAACTTTCTGTAACGCACCAAACGACATTCTCTGCACTTGTGAAGATGTGGAGCAACATTGATACAGGATCCATCTTGCAAGAAGGACTCTCCAGACTGCTTCAGCTTTCTCACCTTGGATACGTCCTTTAAAACTGACTGATCCACTGAAACTGAAGAGAGGAAATAAAACCTGAATTAGAAACCACAACTACATGAAAAGAAGTCTTATACAACCCCTCCAAGGAAGAATAATTGATACAAGAATTCAATCATCAATTATTTTTTGGCAATCAATTTCTATCAATGCAATCCCCAAAAGAATCAGGCATGAGACAAGGGGAAACAACTCGTGACAAAGAACTTTGAAATCAAAAACCATTTGTTCCTCCTAGCCGAAGACATTTACCATATGATAGGTCTCAAATTACTGAAACTGGCATTTCAAAAGACTCATGTTTACACTTCCAAAAATGGCAGCACTTTCATAACGTATTATGTCTTTTGACCACTTACTTGTGGAGCTCTGCAAGGAAAACTCGTGCACTTCCAATTGGCTAGAAAACTATTCATACAATCACTTTACCAACAACTGTAGAGGAGGAAGCAGATTAAAACTCACTTTTCATCTATTCTACATGTTCCTCTAAAGACTTTTAAAAAATCCAAGATAATTCTCCCTGTATCTACAAAAATTCTGTCAAAGTTCAGTTAATAAAAATCTTAATTGCACAGTAACTTAAGGGTTCTGTTCAGACATCTGAAAAAAGTAATCCGTAATACCTCATGTGTACCTTCTATCAAATAGCATTGCTGCATCATTTTAGTCAAAGTTGTGCCATATAGTTAGGCGATTAAATTTTCTGTTTATGCAGTTCTATGAAATTAGGCATTTGTAATGTCATGACTTTTAAAATAATCAACATTTATCGGTATCTAGCAAATATGTGAAAGAACACTAAAAGACAAAGATCTCCTAATCAGCACAGCTACTATAGCTACTTCTTTGATTAAATAGAATCTGAAAGTACAAAAACACTTAACATAATTATCCTAAAGAGTTAAAAATATTAATTTCTTCTAAATTAACATTCAAACCCATCATAGAAAGGAAACATCATATTGCAGAATCCACTAACATTTGACACAAAATTCTGTGGTGTAATAATGCACTCTTATTCATTTAACGAAGCTAAAATGCTGTCTTTACAAAGAATGTTGTTAAGTTTGGTTACTTCTAGGAACACTGGTCACTGAGTTATGAACAAAGTGAAAACAAACATTGAATATAAATACTTCTAAAGTCTATTCATGACCACAATACAGAGGCCTTATATTTAATGATTAGTAACAAAGAAAGTCAACTACAACCTATTCTTTCCACCGCATGTACCCAAGATTAGTCTTTTAGCATTACTTCCAAGGTTTTATATTTTGCTTATGGTGCAGTGAACTCACTTTTTGGAGGTCTTCCTCGGGGACGCCCTCTTCCACGGCCTCTTCCCTTGCCTAGTTGTTCTTTATTCCCTTCACCATCTGGCTCCCTCCTTTCATGAACATAAGACAGATATCCTTTTAGACCAGTCTTTGATTGCAATCGCATCTGCATCTCAGAATCACTGAGGTCTGATAAATCGCTGTCAGAAGCAGAGTCTGACTCATGCTTGATACCCAAGCTCCGCTCATCCAAGGAAAATTTCCTCTGATCAAAATGAGATTGCTGACTGAATGGACCATCAACACCATTATCTGACAGATTAAAGCCAAAGGGAGCCTGCTGTTGCTTTCCAGAATGGGACGTGTCTGAGAAAACTCGCAGATGTTGATTATCTGGAGTACCAGAACTAGAAATAGGAACTGGAAGACCTGAAATGTGATCCCCAGTTGGACTGGTGGACAAAATTGGCATCTCAATATTGGTTGCACCAAACTGTGTTTCTGGAGAGTCTGGTCTAGCTGTACTTAAAATAGTTGTTGTTTGAGTAGAAGATGAAAATGGGGATGAAAAAATCTTTGGAAGTTCAGTTTTATTACCAGCAACATCTGATGCTTCTTTATCCGTTTTCTTCCAGTTAGTTAATAATGGAGGTTTCACGATAACTGATGCTGGAGTGGAAGCCGTAGACCGCGTCGTATCACTTTTGAATAGATTTGTGTGCGACCTGTTAGTAGGCAAAGCATCCCCATTTCCCTTTAGATCTGCAAATCCAAGAAATGGATTTGCTGATGCAATGGTAGGCATTTCTTCCTTTAGAAGATCTGGTGGCTGAACCGACTGAAGAAACTGCAAGCTTGAGGTGCTTCTTGGAAATGCTGGGGTTAGAGTTGGCATGACTTCAGAAGTTCCAAGTGTTTTTTTTCTCTCAGAATCTTGTCCATGTGTACTTCCAGGTTTCAATCCAACAGGAGTTCCAACTGCCTGTGTCAGAGCACTTTTCTGACCAGAAGCATTAGAAGCTACTTTGAAGGAATTGAAGCTGAGAGGATCATTTGACAAGCTTTCAGAAATTGCAGTGAAATAGTTGCTCCGTGGAACGTTCTGAGGCATGCACTGGAAAAACAAATTATTCGATAAGCTGCCCATGTCCATGGCAATCTTGTTACCAGCTTTATTGCCAGGTAAATCTGCCAGATTCCTGCTAAACCCAAATCCAAAGGCCTTGTTCTCTTGGACAAATGTTCCATTTGTTCCTTCATTACCATTTCTTTTTGACTCTTCCAGAAAAATTTGATTCTTATCTGATATTTGAATGGCTTCATCTTCAGTTGAAACTCCTTCTTTTCGAGTTTGGTTTGGATCTCCAAACCATTTTTTTAACGGTTCCCTACAATTGTAATTTTTAAAAAGTTAGTGAATTAATCATGAATTAACTAACTGAAATTGAATTGACAAGCATCGTATGTCTGAACATTGCAAAAAAGCATTGAAAAAATACAACGAAGTTAAGCTTCAATTTTTCAAAACTCATCAAGTTTTATTTCACAAAATTGTATTTAGTGATAAATACGATACTACCTTATTTAAAATGGCTAAGTGCTGTTATGCATTTTATTCTGAGAAATTTTCGTATGTAGTTGAGTAGCAAGTTTCCAGATTAACAGTCCTCACCTAAGCTATTGATTCCCAAGAAACAAGAATCCAAAATGAATGTATATTACATTGCAACAATATTAACTACACATATTTTTATTGAGATTATTAATTTCATTAAGCCAGACTAAAATGTTCTGTAAGTTTTACTCAAATTTGCAGCTTAGGCATGTAACAAAAACAAGCTTCCTAACACCTCATAATTAATTAGTACCTGATCACTTCAGTAGCAACAGAATAGCATGATTCTCACAGAAAAGTTATTTCAGAGATTTTAAGCAAGCAGCAGCAGCAAATAAAACCAAATCTGAATGGTTTACTCATTCACTCTCATCAGAAAATTAAAACACCATGAAAATACAAATAAACAAACCCATCTTTTTAGATGACTATTTTTGACAAAAATGAACTTAATGTTTAATGCACAAAATGCTTTTACATGCACTCTATATTTTGTTCTAGCCTCCTTCAAGTGGGTTCAGTGGGGCATCATGTGGAATATGAATCCTCAGTTTGAAGTTATGAAAAGGAGTTTAAAAATATTTCTATGTTTAAAAAAAAGAACTGAACAACTCACAACATATCACGATATTTTATTTTTAACGCTTGTTTTCAATTTTGCAGCAATACTATATTCTGAGCAAATTCCAGAACAATATGGGGAAAGCATAAAAGACATCAGTGAACACATCCTACTTTTGTTATTCCAGAGGATTTTTATCACCTCTGGTGGCAGGAAGCACAAACACACTACAGTGGGTGACCTCATCTTTGAATTAAAAAAACTCCAAATACTCAGCCACTTTCTATAGTGTAACAGCAGACAAAACACACAAGAAATGTGAGGATCAGTGAAATTAAAAAGCAATAGTGTGTATCAAACTCTTCCCTGTCCTTGGAAACAAGTCTTTCCCCCCACTTGTCTACCACACAAATACTGCTTGACCAATTTAGTTCCTCCCACTGATTGATTGTTAGCTATTCTTCCCTACCTTTTCTACGTATTACTGGAAATGTTTTAACAAACCTTTTTACTTGGATATAGTAATTTTAATGAAAAGTTAACCATAGTTGGAACAGCAGTGGTAGAGCAGGTACATTGAACAGAAAACAGAATAGCAGACTACATGCTCTTCAGCCCAAGAGGTCATGCCGACCTTTAAGATCAATATAACCCTTCCCTATCGCATTGCCCTCCATTTATTCCGCATCCATGTACCTACTTAAGAGACTCTTAAATGTTCCTTATGTAGCTGCCTCTACCACCACTTCTGGCAGTGTGTTCAGGCTTCAACCACTCTGTGTAAAAAAAATTTACACCTCTGACATCTCCTTGATACATTCTTTCAATCACCTTAAAATCATGACTTCTTCTATTACCCATTTCCACCATGGCTATCTATCCCTCTTATCATCTTGTACACCTCATCAGGTCACCTCTCATACTGCTCTGCTCCGAAGAGAAAAGCCCTAGCCCTAGTAGTGAAACTGTTTCATCTTCAGTTACCCACATTTAGTTCTAATATTCATGCTGTCTGGGTTGTATTTGCAAACTCACCCTCTGATCATATGGGTTTCCCAATGGTGTTCTGCTTTGCTCCCACACAATAAAGAAATGTTGCTGTTCAATTTATAAAATTAGAAGAGAACTACAAAAGAACGTAGCACACACCATAAAGGAAAGAACATCAACAAACTCAAAACAAAGCTGTATCTAATAGCAGGTTTTCCTTACCCCTTAGCAGTACTGCATGCCACTGTCTGTTGCCCTGTTGAAGACTCCAATGAAGCATTTCCCAAAGAATTTTCTGATCCAAGTGCAGCTGAACTGGACGCCTGCAGGCTTTTACTTCCCTGAAATAAAGTTTGAAATTTAACAAAGAAAATTTTATACCTTTCATTCTTACCAACTTTTCTGAAAATATCTCCAAATTTTCCTTATTTTGAGGCCCATAACCTCACTTGACTGAGATGGGCTTGGATTTTGCCCTGTACTATATCTTGCACTTCTAGTATGATCTATTATGAACTTTTATCTACCCTCGTTAAATTGTCCTGAAATACAAACCCTAACCCCACAGGATGGGATAACTTCTTTTTGAAAGAAACTGCGTTCATTATAGTTAAAGATTTTTTATGTTGGGTCATGCAATATCACCTATTTCAAGAAAATACTACTGCAGTAAACCAGGAACGTTATAGATAAACCAAAATTTCAGCCTGCCATCCTCCACAAAGAGTTTTGATTGATCATTTCAACTGCCTGCATAGTAAATTGTCTAATTAAATATCATTCCAATTTCAGATTTGACTGATAACATAATTACTGATGTTAGGCTCCAATATGGATTACAAGGTACCAGTCAACTGGCTTAAATCCAATATACTGAAAATATTGTTTACTACTCTTTACAGTAGAATCTAAATTGAGTCAAGTGGCTGCTTTAGCAAACACTTCCACCATCTTCACAATTAGTCTTCTATACTATTCAATTGAAGTTCAATTGCAAATCCAGATTAAAAAGACATTTTTTCCTCATTGATAATACAGCTTCTTGACCATAAAACATTCAAGATTATTTGTCATGTGTACATTGAAACAACGAAATGCACTGTTGCATTAACAACCAGCGAGGGTGTGCTGAGGGTGGCATACATTCCAGTGATATAGGAGAAGAATTAGGCCATTCAATCATGGCTATTTATTTTTCCTCCCTACTTCATTTTCCTGCCTTTTCCCAAATCCTTTGACAGCCTTACTAATCAAGAACCTATGTGCATCGTCTTCAAATATACCAAATGACTTGGCTTTCATAGCCAGGAGTGGCAATGAATTCCACAGATTCACCATCCTCTGGCTAATGAGCTTCCAAGTACCTCGAAAGCCTCATCCTTAAATCGAGATTAAGGATGAGGTTTTCGGGATACTTGGAGGGACATGATAAAATAAGCTGAAGTCAGCATGGTTTCCTTAAGGGGAATTGTGCAATCCTAAGTCACGTCCCATTTATTAGCCTATAATTTCCTGTCTTTTCCCTCTCTCCCTTAAAGACTGGAGTGACATTTTCAATTTTCCAGTCCTCCAGACACATTCCAGAATCTAGTGATGCCTCCACAATCTCTTCAGCTGCCTCTTTCAGAACTCTAGGATGTAGTGACCTGACCAAAATACTTTAGTAGCCTAAAAAGCTTAATTGCAGCCTTCGCTTATTTTATTGTGGTTCTTAGTATTTGGTACTATCAGTGAAGGGGTTGGAGAAGAATCCGGTTGGCTAAGAAGTGAAAGCTCAGAAAGGAAACATTAAATGAATTTTCCATTCACACTTTGGCACTATGGTGCATTTTCAGAATTCATTCTTGCCCACGTACCTACACACTTCAGTTATTCAGACAAGATTCCTATGAGTTAAATTGCAAAAAATCTTTCAATTATCTAAACTGCCAATATCATTTTATAGGACAACAACCTGGGGGAAAAAATCTATAGAATTCTTAAGAATTGATAGTGAGCTCTACAATGAGATTTTTAGATAAGTCATCAAATACTTGGGCAAATTAAGTTTTAAGGAAAATGTTAAAAAGGGATTAGACAGTGTAGTACTAAGTACTAAAAAGTAGTATAAAGAGCTGGAGAAATAAATGACATTACCACCCAAAAGATGCATAGGCCCTTTTAATCTGCATCTCCAAAACTCTATAGATTACAGTCCCTGTAGGCTGTATGATGACAAATGTAATTATTAAGGGATTGGACACACTGGAGGCAGGAAGCATGTTCCCGCTGATGGGTGAGTCCAGAACTGGAGGCCACAGTTTAAGAATAAGGGTAGGCCATTTAGAACAGAGATGCGGAAAAACTTTTTCACCCAGAGAGTGGTGGATATGTGGAATGCTCTGCCCCAGAAGGCAGTGGAGGCCAAATCTCTGGATGCATTCAAGAGAGAGTTAGATAGAGCTCTTATAGATAGTGGGGTCACGGGATATGGGGAGAGGGCAGGAACAGGGTACTGATTGTGTATGATCAGCCATGATCACAGTGAATGGTGGTGCTGGCCAGAAGGGCCGAATGGCCTACTCCTGCACCTACTGTCTATTGTCTACTGTCTCACTACTTACAAAAGAGGGAGGAAGAAAAACTAAAGTACACATCAGTTAACCCAACACCAGTAGGAAGGTACATTATAGAATCTACACATTCTCAGTAAACAGCAACTTCAAGTTTAATTATCATTCAACCATACATGAATATATCCAAACAAAACAGTGTTCCTCTTGGGCTGAAGTGAAAAACCCATTACCACGAGCACTCAACACACTGCACATAGCACATGTAGCTGCAATACAGAAAAACACAGCCATAAAGGAAAAATATACATAGTCCAGTCCAAGTGGCATGACAGTAGAATTGATGCCTTGGTCCAACCTAATCGTCCGCTGAGCAAACACTGTTGGGCAGAAGTGATGGGTGGGATTAGTCCCCACCCCAAGTAAGGATGGGGACTTACTTGCCAGCAATATAAAACTGTGAGATTGTGAGTTATGTAGAGGGTGCAGAGAGGGTTTCAAGGTGATTTAAACAAGATGAATGAGTAAACACAAGGCAGTAGAATGTGGAAAAATGTGAATCCGGAGGTAAAAAGGCAGATTGGGAATGCTAATCTACAAAAAAAATTCAAGGTGCCCTTTTACATCAGTCACTGAAAGCAAATGTAAATGTTGCCAACAGTTAACAAGGCAATGGTATGCTGGTCTGAAAGAGGTTTAAATGTAAGGAACAAGGCAAGTTGCAAGACTGAAGTGTATGCTTCTGGTTTTCTCACCCAAAGAAACATCAGGTTTTCCATAAAGGGAGAGAATTGAGATTTCTGGGTGATCAGTGCTGTGCGAGAAGAAATTGGGTTGGCAAAACCTGATTTTACTAGAGCATGGGAACATTGTTATGCAAATAAAGAGACTGAATGTGGAAGAACGTTGGGGTAAGAGTGGGGAGAAATTAAAAATAAGGGCTTGATGCCTCAGGATACATGATAAAATATATTGGACTGAGTCAAGAATAATTTTTTCACTCGAGTATGGTCCAGCAGAGGTGCTGGTGCAGGCCAATTTCTTGAATGTATTTACAAAGGCAGAAAGACTTAAAACACAAAATGCATTCAAGACACATTAACAGGATGTATGACCTTTCTCCTTATTTCCCTTATTGTCAGAGGAGCACCAAGCTCTTAATTAAATATATGATTTAATGAAAAACTAAGAATGAAGTTAAACTCCAAGGATACTCTAGTCTATCCTTTAAGTGAAATTAAGTCACACTGGTTGCATATGCATAACCTATTTATTAATATCTGATGTGGTGTAACCTAGTTTGCTGTGAATGGTCCTTTTGAATTTCAGTTGCATGATCCCATGAAGCAGGCTGAGGGAGCTCCAGTAAGCAGGCAACTATAGCGCCTAAAAAAACCGCACTTGGAAGTTTTAATATTTTACTGTTTCACAACGCTGAATCACAGTGGATTTAATTTGGCTTTTTTGACACTGATCAACAGAAAAAATTCTTTCACATCAAAATAAAAGCACATCTCTACAAAGTGATTACATTAATTATAAATATAAAACAAAATAATTGATTGCATAAGTATTCACCCCCATCCCCCATTAATATGGCACACCACATCACTGATGTAGCCGATTGGTTTTAGAAGTCACATAATTAATTACATGCAGATCAGTTTTGGAGACCTGTGTGCAGTCAAGGTGCTTCAATTAACTGTAGTAAAATACACTTGTATATGGAAGGTCCAACTGCTGGTGAGTCAGTATCCTGGCAAAAACTACACCATGAAGACAAAAGAACACTCCAAGCAACTCTGTGAAAAGGCTATTGAAAAGCACAAGTCTGGAGATGGATACAAGAACATTTCCAAGTCACTGAATATTCCTTGGAGTACAGTTAAGTCAATCATTAAGAAATGGAAAGAATATGACTCTGCTGTAAATCTGCCTACAGCAGGTCATCCTCAAAAACTGAGTGACTGTGCAAGAAGGGGATAAGTAAAGGAGGCCATCAAGAGACCAATGACAACTTCAGAGGAGATGCACGCTTCAGTGGTTGAGATGGGAGAGACTGCACACACAACTGTTGCCTGGGTACTTCACCATTTGCTTTATTGGAGAGTGGCAAAGAGAAAGCCCACTGTTGAAAAAAACTCATATACAATCTCAGCTGGAGTTTGCCAGATGCACATGGGAGACTCTGAAGTCAGTTGGAAGAAGGTTCTACGGTCTGATGAAACCAAAATTGAGCTTTTTGGCCTTTCGACTAAACGCTGTGCCAAACACCGCACATCATCAAAAACATACCATCCCTATCGTGTACTGTGAAGCATGGCAGTGGCTGCATCATGCTGTGAGGATACCTCACTGCAGCAGACCCTAGGAGGTTTGTGAAGGTAAAGGGTAAGGTGAATGCAGCAAAATACAGGGAAATCCTGAGGAAAACCTGATGCAGTCTGCAAGAGAACTGCGACTGGGAGCAGATTTGTTTGTCAGCAAGACAATGACTCCCAGCATAAAGCCAAAGCCACACAGGAATGGCTTAAAAACAAATTTAATGTCCTGGAGTGGTCAAGCAGAGTCCAGACCTCAATTCAATTGAGAATTTGTGGCTGGAGTTGAAAAGGGCTGTTCACTCACATTCCCCAAGCAATCTGACAGAGCTTGAGCAGTTTTGCAAAGAATGGGGAAAATCTGCAGACTCCATATGTGCAAAGCTGATGAGAGACCTATCCACACAGACTCAAAGCTGTAATTATTGCCAAAGGTGCATCCACTAAATACTGGCTTGAAGGTGGTGAATACTTATGCAATCAACTGTTTTGTGTTTTATATTTGTAATTAATTTAGATTACTTTGTAGAGATCAGTTTTCACTTTGACACGGAAGTACCCTTTTCTGTTCATCAGTGTCAAAAAATAGTCAAAATACATCTACTGTGATTCAATGCTGTAAAACGACAAAATAAGAAAACTTCCAAAGGGGATGAATTCTTTTTATATGCACTGTAATTGCTTTATTTAGTCGAAGAATCCACGCTATTGCCAAATTAGAGAAGAAACCTATTACAGAAAAAAGGGGAACTGAGCATTCAGTTGTTATGTGTGGACAGATAATTGAAGCTTTGAGTTCTTATTTAAGTATTCCAAGCAAAAATGATTAGTGAAGAAATCAGAACAAAATATATCATCTGTGCTGAGTCTAATGGAATCTAAAGGGAAAGGGGTAAGATCCAGAGAATGCCTGAGAAAAAGGAGAAAACTGGATGGACATTAGCAGTTGTAGCAGAATCAAGAAAGAGAGAACATGTTCAGTCAGAAAACCAGCATGATCTTTGGACTGTAAAAGAAATAAAAAGATCAGGTGTATATGTCAACTGAACAAGTGAAAAGGGAAAAGGAAAACTGTGACAAAAAGCCAACACAAAAAAAATCGGAAGAACAAATCTGTGTTAGTTGAACAAGTGAGAAAACAGTTCCCCTCCATCACCACCGTCTGTCTGAACTAATTCTTACCCAAGAATTTCTCCTTCAGCTCTTCCTATTTTCTCCACACCAAAGGTGTAGGTGTTGGCATCGCAAGGGCTCTACCTATGTCTGCCTTTTCATTGGCTACATGAAACAGCCCATTTCCAAGCTTACACTGGTAATGCTCCTCAACCTATTTTCTGCTACACTGATAACTCTGCACTCACGCTGAGCTTGTCCATATCATTGACTTTGTCTCCAAGTTCCACCCTGACCTCAAATATACTTGGTCCATCTCTAATGGTTCTCTCTCCCCTTTCTCAATCTCTTTGTCTCCACCTCTGGAGACAGACTATCTCCTGACATCTTTTACAAACCTACTGACTCTCACAGAAATGGCAATGGATACTATGAAAGAGGAGGAGTTTTTTTCCCTCATCAATCTGCCGCACCTGAGAACATTGAGAAGTAGTTCCAAAGAGGTTCCAAATCCTAAAAAAGGAGGCTTGACGGCCTGGGCTGAACTTCTGCATATTAAGAGTATATATAACCTGCACCTATATGATGGCATCCAAATTTTAGTCACTATGTTGTCTTCTCGTCAAGTTAAGCAGCTGACATATAGAACTGGTAATGACATGGTTATAGAACTGGTAATGACATGGTGATGATATGTAAAATCAACAGGTAATTAGAATGCCATTAAGCTGCAGTTGAATGAACAGACCCCAACACAAACAGACTGGAGAAAGGTAGTCAGTTACAAGCAAAAGTATTTTGGGGGCATCCTTGAAAATGAGGAATGCTTCAAAACAGCATGGTTGAACCATTCAGGAGTGCCAATATTAAACTAAGATGACAGAGGGGTCTGACTCTGGTCCACTAAGTCAACCCTTGTCGACGGCCTGGAACCAGACATTGCCAGAATGGTCAGAATGAACCTGAAACTTCATACAGTGAGTCTGTTGGTACTGCTACACAAGTGGAACAAGACAGGTTCAAAGTAGAACAAAGTTTACAGGTGGAACTACCCACTTGCTAAAGAAAAAAAAGAACCAAGTCCCTGAAGAAGCATGTCACTAATGTGGTAAAGTGGTTAAGCCAAGAAACAAAGGTCAACAGAAACAGGCTCAAGCACCTGTACCACCAATATTGGAAAACTGTGACCTGATTATGGTTTTAGGTAGTAACTACTGATTAACAAAAGCAACACTCTGACGTAATCAAATAATTTCAAAGGCAAAAACTGATTAACTCCTTCCTGCAGCCCTTGCTTACCTTAGGGTGAAAAAAACCTGATTGTCTATTGACACTATCAAATGAAAACAGATGTGCTGAATTCTTATTAGATACTGGAGATAAGCAAGTGTGTATAACCAGAAACAGATTTGTTTATTTATCACATGTACATTGAAACATGCTGTGAAAGGCATCATTTATGTTAACAACCAAAACAACTTAAGGATGTGCTTGGGCCTCTGGTGGACTTGCCGATGACAGGACCCGGAGCTCCAGACTCACTGATGACAGTACCCAAACTCCAGACTCGCTGACTTGCATAGCTAGGGAGTCACTGAGCCTCGTGCTTCCTGCCCACATGGATTTCCAATTGCAGGACCCAATGAATGGGGGGACTTGCTGATGTGGGGGATGGGGGGCCATGCGACCTCATCCCGCCAATCTTCGTCCACATCACTTGCCAACCCAGCATCCATCCATGCCATGTACTTTTGTCACAAGTCCACATCGCAGGCCTTCAAACAACTTAAACCTGACCTCTAGCTCCTGTGCATCCCTGTCCCTAAACTCTAACATGACCCCCAACTCCTCTCCTGTCCCTAAAAACCATCCCTATGAACCTAAAACACAATTAAGTTTGAGCCATGAACTCTAGGGAGACTGCAGCTCAGTAGCATCTTGACCAAAAGTCTAAAGTACCACTGACCAATATTCACAGATGTGTTTATGGTGGAGGAGCATGGAAATTGGTTCCAACCAAACCAAGCCAGCTGAAGTACTGCTTGGTCCTCATCTACAAAAAATATGATTTCAGGTGGGAGACATCTCACAACTTCTTGGAATAGATGTGATGTTGACCCTAAGCTCCACCCTTGAGTTTGTGAAGGGCAAGGTTGCCTGGAACTTTTTGCAGTTGGTCAAATCTGAATGAACAAATCACCCAATGTGGTCAAAAGTTAAAAATAACTGTAGCCTGCTAGAAATGTTGCTCCCATGTACTAAGCAGTATCTTGTTAAAAGAACATCTGAAGAAATGAGGAATCTTAGTCAAAACTCACAGCTTGGCCTATTATGAAAGCAAATGGTACCTGAAGACTAACAATAGGGCTATCAATCGATGTACTGACAAGTTAACCCCTCCCTCTACTGGCAAACCATCAACCATTTTCAATGCAATAAACTGTAACAGAAATGGATTACAGTTACTGACATGGCCAAATGGTTCTGGTCTACACTCCTGGCACCTGAATGCCAACCATGGCTGGTTTTCACAGTCAATGAACAACAAGGGTTCCAGAACAGTCTAAGCATCTACCACCTAGCCCCAAGAAAACTTCAGAGAGGCTTACTTGATTAAATCATCAGAAATATGTGGATGATGTCCTGATTGCATCTTGCACTACAGACCAGCATTAATGTGATATACTCTCCTCTGCTGATTACTTATCCAACAAGGGCCACAAAGCAAGCTTGGACAAGGCACAATTGCAAAAAAAAAACCCCAAGTACAGTAATTTACTTGGAATAAAGAATTCCTCAAGGTAAACATGAAATCTCCAAGGATTGCATGAAGGCTATCAAATCAACAAAAACATCTGCAATGGTCAAGTAACTCAAATCACTTCTGGGTAACTGCAACTGAACATGCGTCAATTCATACGGTGAACCTGCATAACCACTCAACAATTTGAAGGGCAGCAAGTGTTCAGATGACCCTATGACTCTCACTGAAGAACAATTGAAGTGTTTCAAATTCTACAGTCAATATTATGCACAGCACCTTCATTAGGACTCCAGCAGGGGTAAACGGTTGGTTGCTCTAAATCTCAATGAGAAATGCAAGCCCATTATAGCAGTCTCGACTTGAAGAACATGGGAGACGAACAGCATCCTATTGGGTATTGTTTTGATAAATTGAATAATGTAGCACTAGGATGGGGTTCCTGTTTGCAAGCATTGCAAGCAATGTATCTGGTAATCATGCTGTTTCCAGTATTGTGTTCAATCAAGACTTAAATGTTTGATGTCTTCACCCTATACACATCCTACTGACAATAGGCCTTCCCAAGTAACAGTTGCTTGTTGGCCCAAATGGTCCACTGTTCTTGAAGCACCCAATATTTTCATCCAGCAAGTAAGTCCAGATTATGACCATGGCTGTGCAAGTATAACAACATGCTAAGAAGATGCAAGCTACCACAAAGAAATGTTCCCACTGAACCCAGATCTGATTCTGTTCACAGATGGATCCTTGATGGTAGAAGGAGTTAGAATGGCTGAATAGGTTTACTGTCTCTGAAAATGAAGTGCTGGCATCAGGAAATGTAGCTCCCGGCTGCCTATAAGCAAGCAAACTTCAAGGTGTATAATTTATACATTTTTTGATAATAAATGTGCTTTGAATCTTGTCACCTCCGCACAACAGGCAGAACTGAAAGCTCTAAATGAAGCCTGTAAGATGACAGAATAAAAATCAGCTAACATCTACACAGATTCCCCAATTACTTCTGGTGTGCTGGAATTTAATGGAGACAAAGGGGATTTCTTATAGCTGTAGGAACCCCTATCAAATATGGCCAGTTGGTACAATAATTAATGGATGTTACACAATTGTTGCCATTAGCGGTAGTATTGAAATGTAAAAGCATTTTGTATTGGACACCGTTGAAAGCCCTGGAAATGCATTAGTGGAAGAGGCAACAAAAAGGAAGAAAAGTAATAAGTAAAGTGAATCTGACAACTGAAGCTGTGGAAATACACTTGAACTCTCCACCAGAAAAACATGCAGAATATTTGAGAAATGCAAGATCATTGCTTTGATAAAGAGAAGTGATCCTGGATGAAGAAAGATGAGAAATTAAACAACAATAGAGCATGGAGATATGGTGCCAGTCACAGACTGGTAGTCACAATCACATTACTTCCGTATCTGATACATCAGATACAGTACCTAGGGTATATTGGAGGAAAAAAGATGACCAGTAGATTCTCCCAATAATGCTGAAATCCAAAGATCAGATCACAAGCCCAACAAACATTGGAAAGGTGCATAACATGCCAGGAAAATGATTCCTGGAGCAGCAGAAAAGTTACCACAATTAAGTGCACTGGCCCAACCTGAACCAAATTTTTGTAACTACCGTAGATTCCGGACTACAGAGCGCACCTGATTAAAAGCCGCTGGCTCTAATTTTAGAAATAAAATCAATTTTTTAATTGTAAAGGCCGCACCGGATTTTAGGCCGCACCGCTACTTTTAAATATACATACGTATCGGTAACACAAATTACGTTGCATATACTTTTTTACTGAACAGCACGAACAACATTCCAATATCTCCTAGCGACTGGTAAAAATATATATACTGCAGCCTACCAGGAAAGGTTATTGATCGCCTTTAACTTAAAAGCAGCGTTTTCGCTCGGGTCTGACGCGCTTGCGTAACGCGATCGGGTCTAATCGGGTCTGACGCGCTCGCGTAACGCGATCGGGTCTAATCGGGTCTGACGCGCTTGCGTAACGCGATCGGGTCTAATCGGGTCTGACGCGCTTGCGTAACGCGATCGGGTCTAATCGGGTCTGACGCGCTCGGGTCTGACGCGCTTGCGTAACGCGATCGGGTCTAATCGGGTCTGACGCGCTCGGGGTCTTGCTTTTCTTCGAGTATTTTCCATGTTGATGAGGGTGAGTACAAATGACTGATTTACAATAATTTAATTGTGAAAGTGCGCTTGATTTATCGTACAATTTCATTGGACCTCTGTGAACTACTCATCAATTTTATTGGTCTACTGTTACGAGGCAAAATGTTTACGAGGCGGCATGAAAAAAACCCACGTATTAGCCGCTCTGGATTAAAGGCCGCAGAGTTCAAAGCTGTTCAAAATGTGGGAAAAAAGTAGCGGCTTATAATCCGGAATCTACGGTAAGTGGATTACATTACGTTATTAAAAAATGCCAAGGATACTCAGATATACTGCTAACAATGGACAACTTGGCAAGGTTGATAGAGGCTAACATAGCACAGAAATCCACTATCCAGACACCAAAAATTCTAATCAAAGTACATTCCTGTATCTGGATCGCTATGTCACATTGATTCTGACCAGGGACACTTCATTGGAACTGTGTCAGGCATTATGCCAACTGACAAACATCATCCAGAATCATCATCAGGACACACCTCACAATGCTCACCAATGTTATACACCCCTGTAGGCATTACAAACATGCACTCTTCCTTAAATGAAGTTCAACATTACAATCCAATAATGGCAGCTTTACATCCTTGGTTCACCACTTTCAAGGAAATGACTATGCCCCTGGTACTTGTACTTCAATGAACATCTAAGAAAACACCGGTAACCATAAGCCTTGCACCTCATTCTTGACTTCCGAAGAATCCTCTGGAGAGAATCATCTCCAGATCTAACATCACCTTACCTTTGTGACTAATGTGGCTGAGTATATATCCAAAGAGTCACTATAATCAGTCTATATTTGAAGCAAACAAACCAGGAATGGGCTAGCAAAAATAATCTCCAGGAAACCCAGAATTTTGCTTGGAAACTTTCTCTCAATTATTGACTATCAATCAAATATTCATCGATTCAAAATGATCAATGAAAGATACAGTAAACCTCAACCATCAATAGGTACTCACATCAAAATTGTGTGCCTCATTGGGGCTTGTGAAAGACTGATGAGAGTCGAATACCCGCAAAGTGGACTGCAACCTATCTTGAGATGTTGGGAAGTTGTTTGGATTCACCAGAGAGCACGAGGGACTTTCATTTTTGGACTCAGGCGTTATATTCTGTGGCCGTTGTTGGGATAATGAATTAATAGCAAAGTTTTCTTTCATCCCATGTTCAGGTAATCCAGTTCCCATAAAAGCTTTCTTATCTGTATTTGTTGAATCTTGGACAAAATTTGCAGGCTCCACAATCGGTACATCAGAAGCTTTGCCAGAGTCAGTAGTAGGTAAACTCTTTTTGCTCTGAGGATTCAAAGAATCTGCGTTAGAAAATTGCACTCCACTTAGCCTAGCTACAGCACCACCAGCAGCAGCAATTGGCACAAAAGGCTTCCCATGTATTGGTTCATCCTGGACAACTAAGGTCCTGCCATTCTCTTTGGTATACGTGGCATAGCGCAAGCCTGCTTGTGGCTGAGGTACAAAACGCGATCGATCTGAAGCACTGTCAGCATTTCCCCAGGACAAATCCCCAATTCTCTTGGAGTCAAAGTTTCCTTGTTCCACATCAGGGACGTCGTTCTTTGGCAGACTGGGGCCATTGCCTCCAGCACCCAATGCACAAACACTGCTGTTGTCAGGCTCCAATTCTTCTTTGTCTTTCACTTTTTTTTGTACAGGTTGATTCTCTCCATCAGCTGCATTTTTTCTTCTACGACTATCTTTATTTTTATCTGAGGAGAAAACACAAACTTTGTCATTATACACTTGCAATCGTACAACACCTCTGATTTAAATTAATCGCATAGATATTCTCAATGATTACATAAGTAACTGAAAATTTAAATACTAAAATGTGATATTCATTTCATTACTCAAACTTAATAACAATATTTCAATATTACATTATTAATGCTTCTTCATATTAAATAATCTCTCTAAAATAAAGCAACTCTACTGCTTATCGACTGCTTCAGTTTTCATTATATTTACTAACAACTACAAACATAAATAACCTTTACAAATAGGAAAATTTTAAATGCCTCAGCAAATAAAATATCCTAAAACTGAAGCCCCACAGTACTTTTGATTAATACAAGACATACAATAATTCAGAGGAAGATGAGTAAATGCTAATTAAAACACTGGAGCTGTATTTTCCTAAATAATTACTACCAAAACATAGATTGAAAAAAAACACAAGAGGGTCTACAGGACAACCAAAATTTTCAGTCTTCACTGAGCATCTCATATTAGTGATTTGTAGTGAATGTAACATGAATCATCAATTGTAAAATGCATTCCCTTCTTGGCCTCAGTGCCCTGTGAATATGCCAGTATAGCAGGAGATCCAAGCACAGGCAATTTAATAATATTAATTGTAAAGTCTTTTGGTTTGACAAGATGAGTACCACACGATCCCTCACTCCAAAGCTTCCTAATGCTAGAACTCTTATTTTCAAGAGGATATTGTCTTACCATTCTCATCACCTTTACTTGGACTATAAGGTGGACTGCCCTCAGCCCCCTTCTTCCGTCTATTTCTGGAGTTTTGGGTAGCTTGCTTTTGAGCAACCTGTCAAAATTGAAAATTAACAATGGGCATACGCAAGGATTTTCTCTCTCAAAAGTCTATCAATGATAATCCACAAACAAATACAAGTACTAAATTGTCCAACAGGTTTCTTTACTGCAGGCTCCTTCACATTTCCTCCAAATAAGGGCTATACAGAACAAAGTCACACTCATCTTGAAATTTTTTTTTTTAAAAACAAGGATTTTTTGGGGGAAAAAATCCTGTTATATAACTAATTATGCCAGATTATTTTATTAAATAGCAAACCAGCATATTACAATATATTGAATATAGAAAAAGTGCTACATTTTTAAATGTATTCCCATAAGCACAGTGTTTCTCAAACCTTTTTTCTGCTTGTGGCCCATGTGTGACTCATTCAAGTCTTGAGGCCTCCACCCTCCATAGTCTTCATTATTGCTAAAGTTTTATTTAGTCAACAGTACTAATTATTCTAATATACAGTCAATATTTATACTTTAACAGGTTATAGATATTATATGTTAAATATGTTACAGGTACATATGAAAAATGAAAATATTTAAAAGCTCTAAATAGGATATTTTATTTATAACATATAATATTCTTCCAACCAGCAATGAAAAACTACTTAATATTGTTACTTTGGGTATTTAGAAATATCCTCGTGACTAATGCAAACAAGTGAGCTTTTGAATATCTTTAACCAAGATGCAACCAGATGATCAAAGATCACCTCTTTTCATAACATTGAGATGGTTACGTGCTTTTGACAAGCAAGTGAAGAGCTTGACTAAAACCACATTCAGCTAAAGAGATGGAAATCCAATTAAAGACAACTCCCAATGCTATGAAACTTATTTTGAATATCACTAGTTATCCAGAAATTTTGCTTGCTGTGCTTGAATTTTGCTTGAGATGATATATCACTCTGCAGCTCAGTAAGACATCCTTGAAATGTGGTGTCAACATCACTCACATTCACTCCAAATGGATCCGCCACCCAATCTGGAATACGCATCTCCAGTAGGTCTCTAAACTGAGGTTTTATATCAGTGTGCTGTCGATTCAAATGATCAAGATAAATATCATCTTGCAATTCTATTTTAAGAGTGACCACTGAGTAGACTCAATATAACATTAGTAAATGTTGAAGAATTATTAGTATAATCTCATGTGAAAAAATTTCAATAGTAAATATACATGTAGAAGTAAAACTAGCTTTTTTAGGCAGTTCTCAGATACATGTCACAAATATTATAAAAATGTGATTATGTATGTAAATTCTATGTGACAATAAAGAGCGTGTACTCACTGAGAAAAGCGAATTGAACTTCCTTTCAAAATATGGTATCAGGGATCTATTGGAAGTTGTAGTGGCAGATAGATGCAGTGGTAGACTACACATGCTCTTGCCTCTCTACAGCTTAGCCATTTCCAACAATCTACTGCAGTAACTGCAGCCTTCATGTCACATTTTAAATAAGTACCTGTATTTTAATACACACAGGTCAGTGGAAGGCAAACAGAACCAGCCTCCTGCTGCACGCTCAGTGATTTGCCTTGCCGCAGACAATCCACCCAATCTTCAGCTTGTTTGAGATGCTCATAACTATTTTAATTAGAATACTACCACACGGGCCATGCCAGGCTTTCCATATATTAATTCCCTTCTAATAAGGATTTAGATAGGGAAAACCTGGCAACATGCGATGGTCTTTCAGTTGGAATTAGATGTGGATGGTTTCCTATTAACATGTAATTATCTATAACCACCATAATCACTAGCTGGTGGAGCACGTTGCAGGGTATCCTGGTGGGTCACACCCACCTGCTCACTATATAATCAGTGATTTGAAGGTGGATGTGGAACAGGACTCAGTGGGCCATCCAGCAGGGTGTGAATGGAGATTTCTGAGTGGTCAAGCAGGAGCAGAGATAACCCCTCTTTCCACACACAGACTAAGCAGGTTTGCTGCCTCAAATGCATCATCTAGCATATTTTATATTTTCCCAATTCAGAGTTCCAATTAAATTTCATAAATTCATTTGCATCTTATGTACACATTTTATTAATATTTACTTGCAACAGTTAACTTATCAAGGCCTATTCAGAAACTCTTGAGGCCCCCAGTTTCTTGTTTTTTTACTTGAGGCCCCTATGAAATTTGGCAGGGTCCCCAGGGTGGGGGAGGGGGGCTATGTAGCCCATGTTGAGTACAGGTGGCCCCCGCTTTTCGAACGTTCACTTTACGACAACTCGCTGTTACAAAAGACTTATATTAGTACCTGTTTTCGCTAACCAAAGAGAATTTTCGCTTTTACGAAAAAGGACACCCGCTTTATATGTGTGTCTACCCCGAGAAAGACTACAATGATCATGAAGCCTTGTGCAGGCAGTTGTTTGCACATGCGTGTACGTGTGTACGCATGTGCATACGTATGCGTGTACGTGTCGATTTTTTTCCTCTCCAAATCGTTTTTGGCTCGCTGTTTTCCCGAGTTTGATAAGTGAAACTACACCATACCTACAATATTTCTACTTTATATAGGGTGTATATTTATCATATCATTCCTGTTTTTACTATATGTTAGTGCTATTTTAGGTTTTATGTGTTACTTGCTTTGATTTGGTAGGTTTTTTTTGGGTCTGGGAATGTTCAAAAATTTTTCCCATATAAATTAATGGTAATTGCTTCTTCGATTTATGACATTTCGGATTACAAACAGTTTCGTAGGAATGCTCTACCTTCGGATTGCGGGGGAAACCTGTACTACAGTCCTAGCACAAAGCACCAATACATCCAGCGGGTGCAACAGTTTACATCCCATGTAACTCATTCGAAACAAAGACCTGATGTGGGCTGGGAAACGAGAAAACTTCATGTGGAGGACTAAGTTTCAGTACTACTTCCCTATGGTTAGGATAGATAGTAAAAGCACAGGACCAAATCTTCACTTCATGCAAAGTTATAGACCAATAATAGAAAAGGGAGCAACCTGCAAAACACTCACCATTGATGCATTACTCTCACTTGTCCCAAAGTTTTTGGGCAGTATCCCAGTTTCCCCTTTCACTGACTGAAGTGTTTCATCCACAAGTGTAACGTAAATCCGCATAGGATCAATAGTCTTTCTCAGCTGCTCCTGTTAGGAAAATGGAAGCAAATATATAGACGAATTGTACTTCTCCCTCCTCCTAAATCACCCAATTTCTATCTATAATTTGATACATTTTTTCCAGAATTACAAAGGTGTTCAATATATCCTAGATCATATATGTCAAACTCAAGGCCCGTGGGCCAAATCCGCGGTGGAATTATCTTTGGCCCGCGAGATAATATCTAATTACTATTAAAGCTGGCCCCAGTAATCGAAGTGCCTATGGCGTATGATATGGCTAATGCTGAGTTTATTCAGATACCAGGTTTTCAGGGTTTTTAGTGTTTATTCGGCAGTCTTCTTCATAAGAAACGGAATTTGTAAAGTGAAACACTTTGTAGTTATAGCAGAGACTGAGACACATGAGAGCAGGCTGAAAAAATGGAGGCAACGAAAGCTGCATTCGCACGCGTCCGACTGATCCGGCCCGCATGAAGCTGCATTTTGCTCAATCCGGCCCGTGACCTAAAATGAGTTTGACACCCCTGTCCTAGATTATGTCAGTTATATTTTACAATTATTTTATTTATTGATTCAGTGTTATCATTCATTTTCCTTTATCAACTTGCAGCCTTAAAAATGCAATCCCTATAAAATTTTTAACAAGGAAAATGTGGACAAAGATTTCTTTAGTCTTGACATCAATTACTTTATTGACACTTTCTTACAACAAATTCCCGCAAGACTCAAAGTTGCTAGAAATAAAAGCACAACTTTCTCCAGCCAAAGAAATTGAATTATCCTTAACAATGCCAAAAAATCAAATTAATAGATTAGACATCAAGGGAAAAGCTAACGACAAATATGCAAGTTTAAAGTCAGCACAACATTATACCTGCTCTGTTGTAACCACTATGGTGCGTGAACTTGGGTCATGATGTGCAACAACTGCAAGGAACCACTCTTCTGTGGAATCTGGTTGGTAGATCTTCACCTTGTGCCCCTGCAAATTGTATGGACCTAACAGAAATAATAGTATAGTGAAGTCAAAGTTACATAATTATAGAAGGTACAAAAACTTAGCCATTCATCAAATTATCATAGAGCAGTAAATAAAAGGAAGCAAATGGCAACCACCCAAAATGTCTACTGAACCTTATTGATAAGGAAAACATTGAGAGTAGTCAGCGGTGTTAACTAATGTGGATTCTGAATTCAAGGTATTTTAATACTACTACAGTACTGTGCAAAATTCTTCGGCACATGTAAAAAAAAAATTCCATAAAGCAGAGATGATTTCAAAAATAATGAAAAGTTTCTAAATATCAAAAAACATAAAGAGCAGTAAACAGTAAAAAAAAACAATCAAATCAATATTTAATGAAGCAAGATGATCACCTTGATTCTATGCTCACTGTTGTAAGAATTGATGACTTGAAGGTTAAACTGTCACATCTGGTACACCCTCACCTTTTAGTTTGGTTGTCCTTTGCCCAGTTTGATTCTTTCTACAACTGTTTATGTTTCAGTTAATCAGTTTAGTTCATTCAACTCATGTCACTGATCATTAGCATCCAGTTTGTTATCTTTGTTTAATCATGCACTGGGCTATATATCTACAAAGTAATTAAGATTTTTATTTGAAAAGTGGAATCTATTACTTAATGTTAATTTTTTTTTACCAAATACAAAAATTTATGTGTAACTTTTTTCTGGAAAATTAATGTTTGGAAATCTAAGATTTGCTCTTTTCTACCAACACACTAATGCAAATGACCAAAAAAAAGCATCTGGAACAAAATTTATATTTAAAAAAAATCTAGGATGCCTGACACTTGTGCACAGTACTGTATACAAATAAAACACTTCACAGCAGGAAAGATTGTTATGTTAGAGGAATACAATGCTTCAGAGAATTCAGGAATGAGACACCTTAGTGGAACTGAACTCTAGAAACTCAGTCAGGTAAAAAGAAACAGGCCATGTCAACCATCAAGTACCTCGATAATCACATTTCACACCTTCTGGTTGCAGCCCTCTTTGGTGTTTTGGTGTTTAAGTGCTCAATGGAGTTCTACTTAAAATGTTGTGAGAAAGTCGGCCTCTATAACCCACTCAGTCAGTGTGTTCCAGATTTCAACCAACATCTGAGCAGAAATGTTCTTCCTCAGATTCCCTCTACACCTCTTATGCCTCACCCCAATCCAACGCCCCTGATTCCAGACACCTCGTATAGTGAAAAGCTTTCCACTATCTACTCTACGACCCTGTTAGTTTTATATTTGTCTATCAGGTATCTCTGCAGCCTCCTCTTTCCAAGGAAAGCACATCCAGTCTAAAAAGGTCTGTCCTCACAACCAAAATATTCCACCCCCGCAACATCTGAGTGAATCTCCCCTGCACTCTCTCTAGTACAGTCATGTTCTTCCTATGAGGCAACCAGAAGAGTATCCAGAACCCCAGCTATGATCTAACCAATGACTACAAATCAGAATCAGACTTATTATCTACAATCCATGTCATGAAATTTGCTGTTTTGCAGTAACAGTACAAACATTAAAAATTATTACAAACTGCTATAATCAATTAACTAATGCAAAAGAGGAATAGGAAGGTAGTGCTCATGGTCCATTCAGAAGTAAAGTTATACTATAACTTCCCTGCGTATATATTTTTTGCCCTGCCAATGTATTTTGTATGGGTTTGTTTTAATACCAAGGTATCCAGCTTTGCTGTTACATTGATTTGTACACCAAGGTTCCTGCATTCCTCAATACCTCCCAGGGACCTACCATTCTTTGTGCAGGTACTAATCTTATCAATCCTGCTAAAGTGATTTTACCTTGAACTCATCAGATTTCAATTCCATATGTTTAACATAGAACACAGAATAGTAACAGCACAGTACAGGCCCTTCGGCCCGCAATGTTGTGCCGACCCTTAAACCCTGCCTCCCATATATCCCCCCACCTTAAATTCCTCCATATACCTGTCTAGTAGTCTCTTAAATTTCACTAGTGTATCGGCCTCCACCACAGACTCAGGCAGTGCATTCCACGCACCAACCACTCTCTGAGTGAAAAACCTTCCTCTAATATCCCCTTTGAACTTCCCACCCCTTACCTTAAAGTCATGTCCTCTTGTATCGAGCAGTGGTGCCCTGGGGAAGAGGCACTGGCTGTCCATTCTATCTATTCCTCTTAAGGTTTACCTTACCAAGTGATCTATAACATTCTGTAACACAAGACTAACCTCTTCACTATTAAATTACTTACAAATAATCTGTAAATTTACAAACTATATATTCTACATGCATGTACAAATCTTTAATGAAAATTACAGACAACAAAGGTTTTAGTACCAATCCCTGCGATGCACGAATGCTCAAAAGGCTTCCCAATCACCAAAGCAACCTTCTACCATCCAACTTGACAACTTGCCTTGAATCTCATGGGCACTAACTTGCTGGATCAGTCTCCCTGTGGGATGTTACTCAAGTCCACGTGGACTGCAGAAACCACATTCATTTCTTGTTACCAATACATTTTGTTATCTTTTCATACAATTTGAATAAATTGTTCATACAGGATCTTCCTTAATAAAGTCACACTGACCATCCTCGATTAATTCCTATTTTGCCAAGTGTAGATTAAACCTGCCCCTCAGAATTTTTACCAATAGCTACCAGTGACTTCAGACACAGAAGCCTGTAATTACCTCTTATTCTTACTGCCTTCTTGATTACAGGTTACAGCTATCCTTTCCAACTCTTAAACAATACGTCTTGCCATTCATATTTTCTTAGCCCCTTTGTCTATTATCCCTTTACGCACAAAGTGATTTGAACTGGTTTCTATGTTCAAGCACAACTACAAGAACATTTTTAATGCAAGTTAAATTGTACCAAAGTTACTGGAAGAATAAAAGATTCATTATAGCACTTGTTGGGGAAGTGGTGGTTAATCAAGATCCTGCCCAATGAGACCTTTTAGGTCAGTTTACTACCCAAATTTTCAAAGTAAATGAACAATAATCATGTTGGTAATATATATGAATTTTTTAAAAACTGCATTTTAGCAAAGTGAAATCAAAGTTAAAAGCAATAAACATTTACATCCCACACTTTTTTCAAAGAATCAGAAATCTGTTTCCAATATTAAGATTTTTTTTATAAAATAAGTAACATTTATAAGTTAGAATACTTATATCATTTGCCCACGATACCTCTTATGATTTCTTGAATTTTTTTCTCTTTTATCCAAGATTTCATTGCTTCCTGGAGCTTTGGATTATCCTGAACAATGGGATTCTGGCTGTCAGAATCCTCCTTCAAAAACAAATATAAATATTATAGGTGAGGTGAGAGATGAAGAGAACAGACGTCTTGAAATAAGGGTGAAGAGACCATATCTATTGAAGACCACTATTCAGTATTCTGCATGTTTGCAGATGTAATGAGGGGTGATTGATAAGTTCGGGCCTAAGGTAGAAGGAGTTAATTTTAGAAAACTTAGCACATTTATTTTTCAACATAGTCCCCTCCTACATTTACACACTTAGTCCAGCGGTTGTGGAGCATACGGATCTTGGACCTCCAGAAAGTGTCCACAGCAGGGGTGATTGATAAGTTTGTGGACTAAGGCAGTGGTGATTGATAAGTTTGTGGCCTAAGGCAGAAGCAGATGAGTTATACAGCTCTCGTTACATGCACATGCAGTTCAACTCTGAATGATTATGCAGAAAGTTTAAAGTTAATAACTCATCAGGGGTTATTGATAAGTTTGTGACCTAAGGTCGAAGGAGATGAGCTATTAACTTCAAACTTTATTATTAATATAATGGAGATTTGCAAAATAATTGTCAAGCACCATTTTCAAAGTTAAAAGAGAGGCAAGTTATACTGCAGAAGAAAGGTGCACTGCACACTGATGGAACTTCTGTATCTGAAGAAACAGAAGCTTTCTGTGAAACGACACATTAATTCAGCTGTGTTGACAGCAACCTTTATGCTATTATAGCTTAGGGCATTGGAGTTTGGAGTCTGTACATCTTCCCTGTGGAATGCGTGGGTTTCCTCCAGGTACCCCGATTTCTTCTCATAGTCCAAAGACATACAGGATAGTTTTAATTGATCATTGCAAATTATCCAGTGATTACGTTAGGGTCAAATCAGCGATTATCAGGGGTTGCTATGCAATGCAGCCTCGAGCTGCCAGAAGGGCATATTCCACACTGTTATTTCTAAAAGATAAATAAGAACTCCAACTGATGTGTCATACACCCAAGCATGCTGGGCAATTTTTACTGACTGTTAATCCATTCCCACAGTTTTAAGCTTTCATCTGAATTTCAATTTCATATCATGCAAGGGACACAATGTGAAAAACCAAGTATTTCTCCTCTAATAAAACGCACTGAAAACTGGACATGTTAAAACATATTCCATCCAAACATGGAGAAAGAAGTGAATTGCACTCACAAAAGTTGCTCTGTCAGTTTTGTTTCAGGTAGGCATATTAGTACAGGTTGAGTTTATCATATCAGAAACATCTGGGGCCAGAAGTGTTTCGTATTTTTCTGTATTTTGGAATATTCTATGAGATAGCTTGGGATCACTGTAATTTCTGACTCTGAATTCACATGCCAAGCAGTCTTTATCTTCCACATGTTCGTCACATATACATACTGATGCAGTCGTTCAGCATGTTAAGGTTTTCATCAGTGACAATCTAGGCAAACTCAAGGAATTTCTGTGCTGCTTCTCAACAGATGTGCTATCAGCTCAAATCATGAAAAATCTGATGCTGTGCCTTTTCTTAAATTTCTGCAATCACCCTGCTGGATATTCACAATTACCTTCAACTTTCAGTTCACCATGATAGATCTTCATTTGTTTCATGATCAGCATACAAGTAAGTGGCATATGTTCACTCTAATACCAATAAATCCACTCTTTAAATATATGATCAAAAGCTTCACTTTTTGCCTTATGCTGTTTTCTATCTTTCATTAACTTTTGCTCATTACATACATGAGGTCGCTTCTCAGATCTGTCTGTGGTGTACAGAGACCTGTACATCGACTGGGAGCATTCCCAGCGTCTTGCCAAATTTTCCATTTGTGATTTGGTGTCAGTGCTTAAAATAATTTTGGATTTCAGAGCTTTTCAGATTTTGGAATTTTGGGTAAGGGGTACTCAACCTGCACTTCAACAGGAAAAAGTCAAAGTTTAAACGAACATGAGAAATCATAAATAAATGTGAGAAATCATAACAAAACAAGCCCATTTTCTAATATGTAGAATGCAATTCCAAATAAAATTAATTTTCATGAACACCTGTTAACAAGAAACACCAAAATATACAAAGTTTGTTTACATACAGTGCTTTGTAGAAGTATTCAGCCCCCAACCTTTTGTTCACGTAAATGAGTATTACGAGGGATTTTAATCAACTTAACCTATCATTTTTATTCGTGAATCACATGCTCCTTTTCTGCCCCCACAACACAGCCCCCCCAAAACAGAGGGAAAATTGTAAAGCATGAAAAACTAAAAATTCAAAATCTGAAATGTCAGTAGTTCAAAAGTAATCACCCCCTTTTGCTCAGTACTTTGTTAAATCACTTCTTTCAGCTATTACAACCAGTAGTCTTTTTGGGTAAGTCTCTATTAACTCTGCACATCATGATGGAGCAAGGTTTGCCTATTCGTCCTTGCAAAATTATTCAAGCTGTGCAAGGTTAGTTAGCGAGTGGGGGTGGACAGCAAACTTGAGGTATTGCCAGTGATGTTTGATTGGGTTAAGGTCAGGACTCTGACTGGGCCACAAAGGGCATCAAATAGCTTCATTTGAAGCCACTCTATGGTTACTCTGACAGTGTGCTTTTGCTCATTGTCTTGCTGAAAGACAAACTTCCTCCCCAGTTTAAGCTTTCTGGCAGAGGGTAGCAATTTTTTATCTAGAATCTCTCAGTATTGAGCAGCATTCATCATCCTATCAATCCTGACTAGATTTCCAGCCCCTGCTGCTGAAAAGCATGCCACAGCATGATATTACCTCCATCATACTTCACAGTAGGGATGGTGTAACCTGGCTGATTTTAGATTTACATTACACGTACCACTTAGTGTTGAGGCCAGAAAGTTCCACTTTAGTCTCATCCAACCACAAGGCTGCCTTCCACATCATTAAAGTATCATCTAAGAGACACTTTGCAAGGTCTTTACGGGCAAGGATATGCGCTTTCTTTTTAAAGCCAGGGCTTTTTCCTTGCCACTCTTCTATAAATACCCTTGTTGTGCAAGCCCTGAGAGATTGTGGAGCCATGAACTTCATCTATAGTTGCAGTCACTGACTTCCGCAGCTCACTCAAAGCGACTGTTGGCATCACAAAGCACCATTCTTCTTCAGTGGCTGAGTTCAGGGGGCGCCCTGACCTAGGCAGTGTGGCTGTGGTTTCATTTTTCCACGATGGACGGCACTGAGCTCCAGGTATGTTCAGTACCTTGGAGATGGTCTTGTACCTTTCTCCAGATTTGTACTTCTCTATTGACTTGCCTTGAATGTTGTTTTGTCTTCGTTTTGGTTTTATCTATTGAAAATTTACCATGCTGTTGGATCTTACAGGGGGGAGGGGGGTTATTTATTCAGATGATCTTCCAATTTTCTACATCAACAAATTGATGAGCTAATATGGTAATATACAGTATTGCACCTGAGGAATGCTAGCGTGGTAATAACAAAGGGAATAAATAGTTTTTCAGCTTCACAAATCTGGTTTTAATTTTTAGTTAATTGTTGACAGGTTTAGAATTTTTTCTTTTGATTTGTCATGAAGCACAATGTTTCGTAGATTAGCTCAAAAAATCCTACTTTATATTTTAAATTCAGAAAATGAGAGTGAAATGTGAAAATAGTTGTGGAGGCTAAATACTTTTTCAAGGCACTGTATCATTAAATAAAAAGACTATGACTTACAAATCTATTTTAGTGGATGGAGAATTATTAAGAGTTACAACATTCAGAATATAAAGTCTTCAACTAAAAAAACCTTTGCCATAAAAAGGATTCATTAGTTCAAGTCTGGGAATTATGATTAAAGGTTTTAATGCCTTTACAGAACCGGACTAAACTTAGAGAGCTTGATTATTCTGAGAAAATACTAAAATAATTACCTTAAATATTCGAAGGGCAGTACCATCTGTTGCAAAATTCTTTACCCTGTCACCAAAGAATTCAACTGGAACAATGGAGCCCAACCCTATTTTATCTACCAGTGCTTTATAGGTCTGCAAATACAAAACAAAGTGAACTAATCAGACAACAAAAGGATAATGCAGTGACTGCAGAATGATGTAACAGATATACTGTTGTAATGTGATTTGCTTTCATTTACAAAGATAGCAAAACAGATTCAAAGAATGTGCAAACAAATCAAAGGTAACTGCAAATTGGCAGCCTTCACTCCTACACACTAGAATAAAATAAGCAAGAAACTTAATTCTGTTATTAGAACAGTTTAACCAACACATCAGTCAAATGTTGTAGGGAACATCAAACATTCAAAAATGCAGGAAGAATTAATTTTCCTACCAATGCAGGCCACTGGTTAGCATTAATCCTTCCTCCCTGTAGAACTACCGGCTCCTTCCTGGGGGCCCACACCAGAGTGTGCTCCACAAGGAAAACAAGTACATCTTCAGCGTAAACCTTCACCCAGGCTTGCTTCTTCCACCGTGAATCATCAAATTCAACATACACCTGCAAAACAAAGTAATTTAGACTATAAACCAAATTTCATTTTGATGCCAATCATAATTAGATTTGCTAAGTGAAGGACACCCAATGTTAATTCTGACAAGTAATTTTCACAGAAAGCAAAACATTCACATTATAATTAACAGTAAAAAAAATAAGGGCAGAAGGCAAACGTAAATGTTGGAAATGTAAGCAGATATTTATGGAACAATTGTCAAGTCAGGAAAGATAAATTAATAGTTTGAGTGAACTATGAATCAGAACGAAAGACTGAACAATAAACAAGCCTCTTGACAGCAAAGGTGAGGATAAATCAAGAAACTGATACAGAAACAATGACAAAAAATTTGAAGTATAAAAACATTTAAAAAGCCAATTTTTCATTTAAAGTTACTGATACAGACACAGCTTTTGTTTCAATTCCATGAGTAACTTAATTACAATTTAAATCAATTTTATATAAATAATTTTGAATAACATCACAAGGCACCACACAAAGGCAGGGTCAGAAAAAAAGTTTCTCAAACTTCTAAAATCAACAACCACAGCAGCAACATGCTTAAAATACATTAATACTTAAAATACATAAGAAATTTTAATAGATGCAATTCTTACTCAAAGAAACACAATCAAATGCCATGTGATTTTCTTTTTCAGTTGTAACAATGAGACCAAAGGTTAGTGAAAATTTCTGAGATATGTAACAAGTGTAACTCCATTAAAATAACAGAAAATGTTAAATGAGATCTTCAATTGCATGCTCCACTGACATATTTCAAGTTCCTGCAATCTCTTCATCCCTTGAACTGTGACACTTGCAAGGGGCTACAAAAAATTTCCCAGCTACAAGAAATTGTCATTGATGGGAGAGAAACACAGGGCTCTGATCTTAGACAAAAGGGTAAAAAAGTGCATAAAAAACATGCTTCCTGCATGCAAATAAAATGCAGGTGACTTCCAGGTGTTCCTGGTAAGAGAATACTGGGGAAATGTTTGTAAAGACACAAGTCCATTCCATGAGCATTTGATACCTGCAGTTTTGGTAAACACCTATATTCACTTTATATGTCGTCCTGCCTTTTGGGAAGTTTTATAAATTTCTTCACTCCAGTCTGGGTTCACATCCCTAATACAGCAACAAGCACGAAATTCAGATGTGGCAGTATCATGATCCCAAAGTTAGCATAACTGTGACCCTGTTCTCCATGAGCAAAGCAGGAAGACACATGCAAGGCTGTAACTGAGGTTACAGAAAACAAAATATGGTCTGGATGCTTAAATGGCATGGTTTCCACAGAAATATGGTTAATAAGACCATAAGATATAAGAGCAGAATTAGGCCATCGAGCCTGCTCCAACATTCAATCATGGCTGATCCTTTTTCCTATCTCCTCCTCAATCCCAGTTCCTAGACTTAATCAAATCCAATTGTACCAAATGATGTCTTCATTTTCAGAATCAGAATCAGGTTTGTTATCACCGGTATGTGTTCTGAAAATTGTTAACTTAGCAGCAGCAAATCAATGCAATACATACCGTAGATTCCGGACTACAGAGCGCACCTGATTAAAAGCCGCTGGCTCTAATTTTAGAAAGAAAATCAATTTTGTACTTGTACAGGCCGCACCGGATTTTCGGCCGCAGGTGTCCCACGTTGTAATATGAGATATTTACACAGAAAGATATTACACGTGAGGATTTTTTAACTTTTAATTAAATCCATATGGTAACATAAACAAATACATATTGCAAATGCTTTTTTTCGAACCGTGCCTGTAACGCGGCTACTTTTAAATATACGTTGCGTATACTTTTTTACTGAACAACATTCCAATATCTCCTAACGACTGGTAAAAAATATATATACTGCAGCCTACCAGGAAAAGTTATTGATCGCCTTTAACTTAAAAGCAGCGTTTTCGCTCCGCCGCTCGCCCCCCCCGCCTTCCCGTTTATCGCAAACCGGCATTTTTCCCACAAGACTCGGCGAAACCGGGTGTGACGTCATAGCATCCCGGGATGTAGTACAGAAAACAAATATAGTTAAAACAGTTCTAACTTTAACTAACAAATGAATTACTAAGCGAAAATATTATAAACTAAATAACTGCCATAAAGGCAGCACAATGCTTTTCTTCGAGTGTTTTCCATGTTGATGAGGGTGAGTACAAATGACTGATTTACAATAATTTAATTGTGAAAGTGCGCTTGATTTATCGTACAATTTCATTGGACCTCTGTGAACTACTCATCAATTTTATTGGTCTACTGTTACGAGGCAAAATGTTTTTGGCGGCATGAAAAAAAACCATGCATTAGCCGCTCCATATTAAAGGCCGCAGAGTTCAAAGCTGTTCAAAATGTGGGAAAAAAGTAGCGGCTTAAAATCCGGAATCTACGGTAATATAGAAGGGAAAAAAGTAAAAAATAAGTAAAATCAATTACAGTATACTTATATTGAATAGATTAAAAAGTGAGGTAGTGTTCATGGGTTCAATGTCCATTTCGGAATTGGTTGGCAGAGGGAAAGAAGCTGTTCCTGAATTACTGAGTGTGTGCCTTCAGGCTTCTGTACATCCTATCTGATGGTAACAGTGAGAAAAGAGCATGCCCTGGGCTGGGGGTCCTTAATAATGGACGCTGTCTTTCTGAGACACCACTCCTTGAAGACATCCTGAGCACTTTGTAGACCACTACCCAAGATAAAGCCAACTCAACTTACAGCCCTCTACAGCTTCTTTCCGTCTTGTGCAGTAGCCCCCCCCCCACCCCGCCCCATACTAAACAGTAACGCAGCCAGAATGTTCTCATGGTACATCTACAGAAGTTCTTTAGTGTTTTCGTTGAAATACCAAATCTCTTCAAACTACTAATGAAGTATGTTCGCTGTCCTGCCTTCTTTATAGCTGCATCGATATGTTGGGACCAGGTTAGGTCCTTAGAGATTTTGACACCCAGGAACTTGAAACGGTTTAGTCTCTCCACTTCTGATCCCTCTATCAGGATTGGTATGTGTTCCTTCTTCTTACCCTTCCTGAAGTCCACAATCAGCTCTTTAGTCTTACTGACGTTGTGTGCCAGGTTGTTGCTGCAACACCATTCCACTAGTTGGCGTATCTCACTCCTGTACACCCTCTCATCACCATCTGAGATTTTCACAATGGTTGTATCATCAGCAAATTTATAGATGTTATTTCAGCTATGCCTAGCCACACAGTCATGGGTATAGAGAGAGTAGAGCAGTGGGCTAAGCACACACCCCTGAGGTGCACCAGTGTTGATAGCCAGCAAGGAGGAGGAGACATTATCACCAATCTGTAAAGACTGTGGTCTTCCAGTTAGGAAGTTGAGGTTCCGATTGCAGAGGGGTGTACAGAGGCCCAGGTTCTGTAACTTATCAATCAGGATTGTGGGAATAGTGGTAAATGATGAGCTATCGTCAATGAACAGCATCCTGACATAGGTGTTTGTATTGTCCAGGTGGTCTAAAGCCAAGTGAAGAGCCATTGAGATAGCATTTGCTATTGACTTATTGTGGCAATAGGCAAATTGCAATGGATCCAGGCCCTTGCTGAGGCAGCAGTTCAGTCTAGTCATGACCAACCTCTCAGATCAGCGAATGTATAAACCTCACTGGAACTAGATGTGCTTTGTATCACTGTGGGCATTATTTAAGGGAGGCTCATGCAATACAAAAAGTTGCAAGGACAAACAAATCTCGCCATAAGGTTATAGGTTAAAATCTCTATCATGAACTAAGACACCTAAAGTGTGTTAAATTGTTTTACTCAGGAGAGAGCCATTTTTCAAGGATGGCACTGTGTTTTGGAATTGTGCTTTGTTTAAACCTGTGGACTAGACAATTGCTCTCACACTGGTAGATTAAAAAACCTTTGATCAGGGATGCAAGTAAGGAGGCTTTATTTTAACTGATGATTACTGTAAATGTAAGACTGGGGTTATGTATTGATAGGGGTGGCAAGCATCTTTTCCTAAAGGTCTTGAAAAAACTAACTGGGTTTGAAAGTGAAGAATTGTATGTCAAGTACAATTATGTTAGCTGTACTCTTCATAGGAAATTCCTTGATGCATCTCAGTTAACACCCAAAGATTTTCAGAGTATCTTGCATACATGAACACAAATATATGTGCTAAATACCTACTAAATTAACACCCAACACTAAGAACTGATTGAAAAAGGAAATAAATTTATATAGCACTCCGAAGTGCAGAACACTTGGAAAACTATGCTGACAAAATAATCTCAGGAATGTCTATGTCTCTATGTCCAGAGGGAGGCAAGCTCAGTCTCTTTATTCATCCATGAAAATCAGCATTGAACAATTGCTTCGACAGAATGTCCTGTCCAAGAAACTATGTTCTCAGCAGCCTGATTACTAAAGTTTCATGTCACTGGCCTTCATAATTATTACTCAAATTATTGAATCAGTCCTTGAACCAGTCTGCAGCATAACTTCACACGAAGTGTCACATTTGCCAAAGCAACTCAGCTGTAAACCAATTCAGAAATAGTGCCAACATCTCTAGGGTTTTCTAGAAACCACTTCACTTCCTCTAAGGAAAACAGTACAGCATTACAACTTCATGAAATCTACAGGGAGCCTTTAACATTTTTACATGATTTTTATAAAGGAATTAAAGATTACACTGATTAACCCAGTTATTTCTTATATGACAGAACTCATCTTTGTAAAAATATATCAATATCTGTCCAAACCTGACAGATTCAGCTTCTGCAACAATCATTCTGCACACAAAGAAATAAAGACCTGATTAAAATTGAGACAAAGATTTTCAGTGGCCTTCACCAAGCTACTGATAGTACACCAATTTGAAAGCTTTTACCAGAACAAACACATCACAGTAAAAGCAAACTTAAAAACTTCAGATTGGCAATGACACCTTAGAAAAGTACTGTCATAAGGTACTTTTGACAAAAATCTGCAGAAATTATTATTCAAATCATCCATTACAGAGGTACCAGAGACCAAATTTTAGCTATTTGGAGTACTTCCAACAATCCTCCCATTTCCATCTACACAGTCACACACGTTAAAGTAAATCTTTAATACTATCTTTGCTGCCTTCTCTGATAGCAAGTAATTACAAATAATGTCCAAAGAATATCAGTCTGCATAGCAGATCTATCCTGATTCAAACCCAACAGTAGCAAGGCAGTGTTATTGGAACTATGGAATACATGACTCCTAATATCCATTTCACTATAGCAAAATAAAGTTGCTTCTCATACAAACATTACAGCACTAATTATTATTTGGGAACACCAGCCTAAACATAAGAATCTCTGACAAGCCAGTTTTCTCTACAAATCAAGTATATAAACTGACTAGATGAATAAAATTCACACATGGTTAACTCATCTGCTTATATTTGACATTACACTCAAGATTAAATGCAAAGTATTATTGTTAAATACATGGCTACAATATTCAACCAGGAACAGCTGAAACAAGCTTTATGGAAAATTAACAGGTAAGCTTATACGATGTCCATGAAATTTTAGACATTGCTTACCACCTCCCCTCCCAACTAAAAGCACCACCAGAATACAAAACCACTTGGAATAAGAGCACAGAAGTTGGATAAAAATGCCTCTTGCTAAAAGTAACACAAGCCTGCCTCTACATCATGATTACGTGTGTTGAGAGATTCATATTCAACAAAATCAGAATAATCACAATACACATACTGGTTAGGATAGCTATTTATTGTCTTTGATTAATGAAGGCTCATTACATGCACTTGACTCCCCCACTCCCATTCAATTTCTCATTTCACATTCTAACTGTAAGGTCAGAAACTAAAGGAGTAACTTCAAAATACACCAAAATACATTAAAGCAGCTGAGCACATGGTCAAAGGACACAAGAAAATAGAGTGGCTGCCACCTGGCTCAAGTCTGTCCCTGCCATTCAACATCAGATCTGTGTTGGCCTCAATTCCACTACTATGCCACCTTCCCATAACCATCAATACCCCACTATTTCAAATGTTTATCCAGCTTTGTCTTAACCATATTCAGCGATCCAGCCTCCATGGTTGAGATGAGAATTTCAGAGATTCACTTCCACCTGAGAAAATGCTTTTTCCTCCAGTGGTATCAAAGCCACTAGTTTTGATACCTCACAATGCCACCTTACTTCTCCATCACAAAACTATCCAGCTCCACCTCAAAAATGTTCCTTTCTTCAGTTCACCAATTGTACACATTTTTCACCTTATCCTGAATTATCACTTTTCTTTTATATCAGTAGCCAGAGCACTTTAGTTCATCCAAAAATATTATGAAGGGTAAATGCCCATGGCAGGCTTTCTTCCAGAAATAGTTAAATGTGATTTTACAAATTCCTTCTTTCATGTAATACACAAATTAACAATTAAAAGGAATAGTAATTTTCAAATTTTCCCAAGGCATTCACAAGATTTATTTTTAGGTTCCAAGAAGAGTGTTTTAGACTGAAAAGATCTTCGGTCAAGCACAGAATTTCTCTATACCCCAATGAACAGATTTCTATTTTTACCATCATAATTTTCACTTTTCTCCAAAGGCTTGGATGGCAATAAGGACTAAACGGTGCCATATATTTTCTTGAGCTTTGTCTCCAGCTTTCATAATTTCAAGTTCAGTGCATCTGTTTCTGTTTTTATGAATGATAGAGGTTTTTTTGGTTGATCTTTAGATCATTTCACATGTGGTTTTCAATGTCATTATTGCTCTGGGACACTTGCATCAAGCATGCAAGCTTGTTTTCCCTTCAGGATTATTTAATGAGTGGTTGCAACTGTGCTCTGATTTTTCACTTCACTAGCAATTTAATGCTAGCATCAAGCTTGTCAAAGGATTTGTCAGAATGTCATGCTCTTCATACACCTGGAACACAAGATTTTGAAATTTATTTCACTTTTACTGGATTTTATATTTTGACAAAACAAAACACACAAACAACTTTATTAGTGCTGCCTTCTAGTACAAAGACTACAAAAATAGCCAAAAGAATAGAATGATTAAAATTGTTCAAGTAATGAAAATAGATATGGAAAATGAAATAAGCTTCCAAAATGCAAAATTTCTAACATTGAGACACAATCAAATTCTTCTACTGGTATCCATGGGGAGATGCTTATCCTGTTCCTTTGTTTACTTCTGAAGATGAATCCACTGTGAAGTTCAAATCTCTGATATTCTGTTGGTGAGTTACAGCTTTTGTACATCCAAGGCGCTAAAGGGAAAACATCTTCAGGATTCCTGCAGTAACTTACTTTAAGAAAATGCTCTGGTAAAAACTAGCAGCCAAAGCTTGATTTGATGTTTTACAGTATAAATTAAGGGAATTTAACCTCCTAACATCATACTTAAATGCTACTCTTATGTTCATTTTTCCTCACAGAAATTTAGTTACCATTTCTATTTCACCTAAAAAGCAAGCTACTACACCAAAACATCAGCTACCACCCAGCAGAAATCATTTCTGTAATTACATAATAATGTTGGGACAAGCATCCTTTTCTGAAGTTCACCACATAAAGGAACAATTACTTATTTTAACCATGTTTTATTTTCTAATGAGCTAGCAGCAGTTGAACCTAACTAAAATCATATTGTATAAAGATTAATTTGAGGCCTGCAGCTTTGAAGTACCACCAAAATACGAAAACAAAAATCAAATAAAAATAGTACTGAGAAATTGCATGCTTTGCATTTCTGAACTGAATCCAGTTCAGACCGATGGTCTTCTGATCTTAAAGTTTGCATGGAATTAATACATCATCTGCACATGGTAAATAAGCATTCATATTTTATACTAATTTACAGCTTTCAGCAAAATAGCCAAAAGTGGTTGGTACAAAAAAGCAGGATTTCATAGCAAAATCTTCATATTCCATGCAGAACCAAGTCCTGCTTGCCCATCACCTCTCAGTGTGACAGCAACTGAAACTTTCATAAAATGTATTGTAATTTAAATGCTGCCATTACTTTATATCTGTAATATCCTCCAGACATCTCTCATACCAATCAATACGGACAAAGTAAGGAATTGGACATAGGATCAGCAGCAAACTGGAATGGAAGAAAATCGCCTATTATCTTAATAAAGAGCACTGATAAATGCACTGCTCTAGTCATTTCAGTTTTCCTCTCCCATCTGAAAAGTTTTCCCATGTATGCCAAGGGCATCCAGCTATACTTCAGTATAACATGCCTGAATCCGTCACATGAGAAAATCTGCAGATGGTAGAGATTCAAAGCAACACACACAAAATGCCAGAGGAACTCAGAAGGCTAGGCAGCATCTATGGAAAAGGTCCTGAAGAAGGATCTCGGCTGAAATGTCAACCATTTACTCTTTTCCATAGATGCTGCCTGGCCTGCCGAGTTCCTCCAGCATTTTGTATGCATTATCTGAACCTTTTACAATATCTTAAGTGTCCAATATCAGGAATGGATGGGCACAAGTTTCCTCCAACTGAATATCAGAAGCCAAAGTAATCATGTTTAGTTTGCACCACAAAATCATCTTCTAAACCAACAAACCCATTCTTCTCCCTATCAACTTCCTCAAACCAACCTTTCTGCAGCTTTTCGTCATACGATAACTACAAATCCATGCTATCTCTACAAGGCCTGAAGAACAAAAGGTTAAGGAGGTATCCAATAGCGACGAATAAGTTATGAGGGGAATAGATAGTATTCCCTCCCCCCAGCAAAGACGTCCAACATCAGAGGGCATGGGTTTCAGGTAAGTAGTTCAGACCATGTGCAAGACAGACTTTATTCACCCAGGGAGTGGTTGCAATCTGTAATGCACTGAGAATGTGATGCAGAAAGAAACTTTCATAACACTTTAATAGTATATCTTCGTAGTACTTTATTGGCAAGGCAAGTACCAATCAAGTGCTGACAAACAGGATTACTATAGATGGGTACCAGTTCATCAGCATGGTCATTTTTTTTCCTTCAAAATTGTACAAAGTGCAGGAAATGAAACAAATACAGTGGATAACCCATCTCAAATTGAATGTAGTTGGTGCAAAATGAAGAATGGATAATATTATGCAGAACAGTTCCGTTGGTCCAGGAGCATGACAATGAACTTCTCATTGCCAGGCCTTCGAGTCAATCATTCTACTCTGAACTCTTGATCCTTAGCCTCCTAAGCTGTCCAAATGAAGGTCAATACAGGTTCAAGGAACAGTACCTCGTCAACTATCTGGACCATCCAGTCATTACACCTATCTGTGTTGGCACATGGCCAAGTGGTTAAGGCATTCGTCTAGTTATCTGAAGGTCACAAGTTCGAGCCTTGGCTGAGGCTTGCGTGTGTGTCCTTGAGCAAGGCACTTAACCACACATTGCTCTGCGACGACACCAATGCCAAGCTGTATGGGTCCTAATGCCCTTCCCTTGGACAACATTGGTGGCATGGAGAGGGGAGGCTTGCAGCTTGGGCAACTGCCGGTCTTCCATTAAAAAAGTGCAAATTCATGGTCTATCGAGACTAATGGAGGCCTAACACTACATACACCTATCTGAACTCAAAGTGGACTCCAACAATTTCAGGTAAATATTTTCCTATTCACGTGGGAACAAGAACACCTTTCAGTTCCTCACTAGTAAGTTTTCACCTTCTGCTGCCATGCATCACACCTTTGTCACTTAATTTTTTCTTCTTACCAGAATATCACAAAACTTAAAAATATTAGAAACACACAGATGCTGAGGCAACAAACAAAATAGAACTGAAAAATCTGAGGTTGACATAACCTAAACAATTAACTCTACTCTTCCCTCCACAGATTCTGCTTCACCATCATTTCCATCATGTTTCTAATTTAGTATTACAACAAATGCAAAGTTTTTGTTTTTTTATTATCACATATTTTCCCTTTTATTCTCAATTTCCCTCAGTATTTTGTAATCAGTTTTAATCTTTAACCTTTTTCCACTCCTGAAGGCAACTCATTGGTCAGAAACATAAGCTCTCATTACATATCCTTCCTGGATACTTTTCAGCAAATAGCTTTTTCTCCTGCCAAGGATGTGAACAAAGAAGGTAACTAATGCCAGGAAATTCTATTAGCTAAAATCATTACACATTTATAAATCTTATCTTTATTTCTAATCTTCTAGCACAGCAGCATGTTGAAGACTCCAATCATGTGCTGTCAAGTGGATCAATGCCAATTAGCAGAAAATATAAAATAATGGCGTTGTTCAACTTAATTACTTTATAGATATTTTTTAATTTCTACAAGTTAACCACAATACAATATTCTGAGATTAATGCACAAGTTCAGCCAACAAAAAATAAACTTTACTCATTATTTTCTTCACAATTTGCACCAGCGAGGAGACAGACAAATATTGCTAAAGCAACACAAACAGCTTTTGGCAAAGTTTGAGGATAAGTCAAAGCAACCTACCAGCTAATTGCTCTGCCAAAAATAAATGCAATTAATATCTTACTTTTCCATTCCTCATAGAACCAAAAGGACCAGTTTTTCTCCTTTTAAAAATATACAGGACCATTACAGGTAAAATTATAGCAAGTTAGCAATTATTGAATCAAAACTCTATTGTAACTTCATTCAGTAATTTTATTTTCTTAAGCAATCGTTTTCCACTCAGGAACAGCATTTCCAAAGGTTGCAACTGACTGATGAAGGGAAACACAAGCTTTTCAATACAGTCATTAAAGCAATATATACAGTTTGTGTAAATGTCTCAGGCACCCTAGAGTTTTAAATTTGTTTTAGATTTTTTTGTAAGCTGTCAGTAGAAAAGAGCAAATTTCAGATTTCCAAACATTCATTTTTTTGAATTTCATTAAAGAAAGTAACATATTAAGTAACAGATCCCACTTTTCACATTAAAGCTTGATTACTTTGTAGATATATAGCACACTGCACGATTAAACAAAATTAACAAACAGGTCCTAATGGTCAATAACATAATGAGTTGAATTAACAAAGTTGAATTAACAAATCTGATTCACTGAAACAGAAATGAATGGAGAAGGAATCAAACTGGGCAAAGGACAGCCAAACTAAAATATGAGGGTGTGACAGGTATGACAGTTTAACCCTCAAATCATTAATACTTACAACATGGCAAGAGTAAGCATAACAACAAAGACACATTAGCAAAGTCTCTCTCTCAGGCAAACATTTCATGGCAGACAAGAGTTTCAAGATTTGCTGTTCAAGCTCTTCTGAAAAAGCACAAAGGAATGGGCAAGCTTGAGGACCAGAAACGTCGTGGTCAATCATAGAAACTGAGTGCAGAAGACTGCACCCAAACTACATCAAACTGGCACCCTTGTAAGAGGTCTAACACTGCTATCGGCTCTAAGCTCACAGAAACCACAGGAACCCAAGCACACCCCTCTTCAGTCCAGAGAAGTCTGGTCAGAAGTGGTCATCATGGAAGAGATGCTGCCAAAAAGCCACTGCTCTGAAGTGGAAACAAAGCTGAGAGACTCAACTACGCACAAAAACACAAGGACTGGGGTGCTGAACAATTGCAACAAGTGCTCAGGATTGATGAGTCAAAATTCGAGATTTTTGGCTCAAATAGGAGGCTGTTTGTCCATTGAAGAGAGTTATATGGTTGAGAATCTCCAGCCAACTGTGAAGCATGCCGGACATTCCCTGCAGGTTTGGGGCTGCACTTTTGCAAATTGAGTTGGTGATCTGCTCAGAATTAATGGAATCCTCAATGCTGAGAAGTACAAGCAGATTCTCATCGAAGTTTTAAAAGCAGAGGGTGGTCACACCAAATATTCAGTTGATTTTTTTTTAAACTGCTTGCTGCTCTCTATAGTAAATTTGATTTTTAGAACCTTCATTTCATTAATTTTGAAATCATTTTCACTTTACAGAACTCTTTAACATGTGCCTCAGACTTTTGTGCAGTACTGTATCTGTTTAGCTTTCTCTTCTCCATTGTCAACAGTCCGTTTCACTTAGTTTTACAGGTTTCCCCTGCAATCCGAAGGTAGAGCGTTCCTATGGAACTGTTTGTAAACCGAAATGTCGTAAAGTGAAGAAGCAATTACCATTAATTTATATGGGGAAATATCAATTTATACTGATAGCATTCCCAGACCCAAAAAATAACCTACCAAATCATACATGAAACCTAAAATAAAACAAACATATAGTAAAAGCAGGAATGATATGATAAATATACAGCCTATATAAAATAGAAATATTGTATGTACTGTGTAGTTTCACTTATCAGAATGGGGAAGACAGCAAGCCAAAATCGATTTGGAGAGGGGGAAAAAAATCAGCACATACACGCATGCACACACAACTGCCCGCACAAGGCTTCACGGTCATGGTAGTCTGTCTCAGGGTAAACACACATATAAAGCAGGCGTCTTTTTTTCGTAAAAGCAAAAATCCTCTTTGGTTAGTGAAAACAGGTACTAATGTTAGGTCTTTCATAACAGCGAGCTGTCGTAAAGCGAATGTTTGAAAAAAGGGGGCCACCTGTACCGTTCATTGTCTGCAATATAGCCTTTGCTAAGTTCAGGAGACCAAGCACAATTTGGAAAACTGCTTTGTTGTACACTTTCATTCCACAATCAAAAAAACTTACAAATGACCCTATGGCAAGAAAGACAAGTGTTTCACCAATCTTAATTCCTAGCAAGTCTCTTGAGGATGACTTGATACCATTCCTAATTTATGGGTTCAAAGGTAACCTCTGAGATCAGAAAAGCTGAAGCCTAAAGGATGGGCAGATGGATAATTCTATAGAACAACGTGCTTCTTCATTTATTTCTATGGACTTGTATATGCCTCTAATGAATAGAATCAGTGTTACAGGTGGCCCTCGTTTTTCGAACGTTCGCCTTATGACAGCTCGTTGTTATGAAAGACTTACCTACATTAGTACCTGTTTTCGCTAACAAAAGAGGATTTTTGCTTTTACCAAAAAAAATGCCTGCTTTATACGTGTGTTACCCCAAGAAAGACTACCATAACCATGAAGCCTTGTGCGGGCAGTTGTGCGCACATGCGTGTATGTGCTGATCTTTTTTTCCACACCGATTTTGGCTCGCTGCCTTCCCGATTTTGATAAGTGAAACTACACAGTACACATACAATATTATTTTAATAGGCAGTATATTTATCATACCATTCTTGCTTTTACTATATGTTTGTGTTACTTTAGGTTTTATGTGTTATTTGGTTTGATTTGGCAGGTTATATTTTGGGTCTGGGAATGCTCAAAAATTTTTCCCATATAAATTAGTGGCAATTGCTTCTTTGCTTTACGACATTTCGAACAGTTTCACAGGAACACTCTACCTTTGGATAGCGGGGGAAACCTGTATCTTAAAGACTCCTTCATAGTTTGGAACTATCACATGGCTAAAGATTCTGTAAAGTCAGAGTTATTGATATCATTCTTGAGTGGTTTCATATCCACCTATTAATCTTTTTCCATGACAGTAACTGTGATGAATGCCTGTTTCTGGAGCCCAGCATTGGATGCACAAACATTGTGGCCTGCCCAATGGAACAGACTAAGTGTAATTAGGACCTCAACACTGGGGATTTTCCTGGGAGAGTAAACTGACAGAGATTAATTTATCCTTCCAGTGGTTTTAGAGAATTTTATGAAGGTGGCACTTTCCAGTGTCTTCAAGTATCTGCTGTGGTTATCCAATTCTCAGTCTATAGAAAAGCAAAAATCATTGGTGCAGAGCAGACAACTATTTTATGTCAGGTTTTAATGTCCTGTACTTCACCTTCTTGCTCAAAGTTATGTTTCTTCCAGTAAGATGGTACACACTCAGATGTAGCGACCACTCTGCATTCAACCAAAAGTGTAGCTGTTCATCTTTTGTTACAATTGCAAATCACTGTAGATACTAAGAACATCAAGTACTGCAGGACTATCCCATCAGCAAGTTGCTTCATCGTGATGGAATTGGACTTACTGCATACCATTATTGTGTTGTCACCTGGACTTATTGCGTATCATTGTGCTAAGATGGCTCGCGATCCAACGGAGTGAATGATTGTCTTGTCACAAAGAGAAAACCTGCAGATGTTGGAAATCCAAGCAACAGCTCTAGTATTGTGTATCTGTTTAGTGATTACCTTGGATGTTTTTGTTCTGTTTACCAGATCCTGTTGAACATTTGTAATGTAGAGCACTGGAAGTCCAGTTCACTGATTCATTGGCAAAGCTGAGAGCAGAGGAGCCATGTTGCTTCAGTTATGACAAGGACTAGGCTGAAGCTGTGGTGTCAACTTTTGCAGTCACTTGCTGAGAAGAGCCCAAGCAGTGTGGGGGAGAGCAGGGGCCTCTGTTGGGCATGCTGGAACCCATCCTGGGCTGGGGGCTCATTCCTCCCATCAGTGCTGACCTCTAGTGTTTGCTCAGTGGAAGAACAAGCTGGACCAGGACAATCCACAGCCAAGAGTTCCCAACCTGGGGTCTAGAGGCCCCTTGGTTAATGGTAGGGGTCCATGGCATATAAAAAGGTAGGGAATCCCTGATCTACAGTCATGCCACTCAGGAACTTGTCTATATTGTTTTCTTTGTGACTGCATGCCTTTCTGAAATTGTAACCATATGTGCTATGTGCTGCTGGTTGTATGTTTTGCACCTTGGGCCCGGAGGAACATTACTTCTTTGGCTTTATTCATGTATGGTTGAATGATAATTAACTTGAACTTGTATACTGAATGTGATGGCAAACTTTGGAATAGATGTCTCCCTTCTGAGAAGTTTTGGCCAAAATATAGAAATTTGTCCACATGTTCCTGTGTCTCACAGTGAACCCTTGATGTTATAGAGGACAAGTTGCACAGAGGGAGCAGTTTAGTACAGGACCTATGTCTTAAGGAATTTGTATGCAAGGCCCATTTGTCTTAAACACCTCAGGAAATGAGTTGACAATGACTTGGACCTAGGCTATTGAAAAAATGCAAACACAGGCATTGCCTATTTATTGCAGTATGATAACTGAAGATTCTTTACTTTGGAATGTAGGTGCTGTATTTTGAGCAGTTTTCCATTAGTGCTCTGGATTAGCCACAGCTTAGCAGGCATAAATCTTTACTGACAATGTATTTATTGTAGATGTGTTGGTTAGGCATGCCACCACAAATGTATGACAGAAACATATTTCTACAGGCAGCTGAATTTAAGGACAATGTAAAAAAAATCCTTTCAATTTGACAGAGATTAGATCTTTAGTGAGTTTGAAAAAGGCTACATAGTAGTTAAGGTTGTTCCTTGCATTTCAATTGAAGCTGCAGTGAAGATCACACCCACTAAGCCACTAGACCAGGGGTTCCCAACCTGGGGTCCATGAATCCCTTGCTTAATGGTATTGGTCCATGGCAAAAAAAAGGTTGAGAACTCCTGCTCTACACAAATGAAACCAGAGCAAATGAGAGAGCAGCCCTATGCCCATTGAGAAAAGGCATGTGTGGACCTTGACAGTGGCTTTTCTTGATCAAGCAGCAAGGAGACCTCACTGTAGCCACTACAGTAAAATTTTGTTCTTAGTGCACTGTTGCAATTCTGTGTTTCTAAGTTCCCCTGACATATCCTCTTCCCAGATCTTAAAGAGCACACTGTGGATTTGTAACTGAAATGGAATTTTAGAACTGAAGCAAGGTAAACATTTGTTCTCTGTTACGTACTCGTGACACGTGACAGTGGTACCCTTGTCATGTGACTGGGGTTGAAGTTATACTGGACTTGAGGTAATGGTCTTGTGATGGTGGAGTGACATCATTTTCCCGCCAGTAGAGATCATGTGACAGGTTTTTTTTACAGGGTATAAGAGGAGGACCCCTCCCTGTGAGGAAGGGCAATTCGTCGCTGGATTTGCCATGTTCATGCCACTGAGTGATTTAATGTGATGACGCAGTTTAGTGGAAAGATGAAGTTTTATCTAATGCCTAAAGTTTAAAAGGTCATTGCCAGCAGTTTCTTTACAATACTGCTAGTTGAGAATCAGTGGAGAGTGAAGATCGGAGTTCAGGAGTTAAAGATCGAGAAGAATCGATTTTCGACGGTGAAACGGGTTCGACTTTGTGTGATCCTCATTCGGAAGGATTTCGTTGACTATTCTCGTATTAATCCCTGGGAAATACCAGAAAGGATTGAGAATGGTGATAAAGGAAAGGTCAGTGCCTTTAAGCCGTTACGTTTCGTAAACACTTCGTGGGAAAAGTTCGACTTTGGAAACTGAAGAAAAACGACGTGAAAGAGAATTTAAATCGTCTTAAAAAGTCTCTCCTTTTAAATGGACTGTGACCATTTTGAACTTTTGGCAATACCACTTTAAAGAACTGTTTTTGCAACATCGCTTTAAGAACTGTTTAAGCTGCCACACAGCAGCTGATTTCCGGTTACGTTAGTGTTTGTTTACTTTTGGGGGGTTTGTTTTCAGTGTTTAATACACGTGTTATTTGTTATAAAAACCTTTGCCTAACTCACATATATTTATTGTTGCCTGAATACGTAACATCTCAAAAACTTGTTTTTTTTCTATTGACATATGACATGACTTTTTGTTCATGAGGAGCAGTGGCAAGGCTGGACTGAATAAGCTGCTGTGTGACAGGAGTCAATGGTGCCCACACAAAACAGTCTACAACATTCTGACCTGTATTGGAGTATAAAAGTATAAATTTTAAACTTGCTATTTGCTATGCATGTACCCAATTTAGTAGGAGAATGAAATCTTAAGAATGTAGAAGACAATGGTGTGTTAATGAGAGGTAGCTAAGAGATGCAGATTAGAACATGATTAAGTCAATGGGTAGAAACAATAGTGGCAGGATGTACATGTGATACGCAACTATAGACCAATTACATATGCTAATGCAACTGGACCAGGAGATTGCTATTAAAAATGCTGTGTCCAAAGGATCGGTGGGCAATCAGCGACTAGTTCAATGACTGTCTCAGCTTTGATTTGCAAATTAAAGTTTAACCCTTCTTGAAGAATCTTCTCCGTCTCCTGGCGTCTCTGATGCTCATATCCAATAGACAATAGACAATAGGTGCAGAAGTAGACCATTTGGCCCTTCGAGCCTGCACCACCATTTTGAGATCATGGCTGATCATCTACTATCAATACCCGGTTCCTGCCTTGTCCCCATATCCCTTGATTCCCCTATCCATAAGATACCTATCTAGCTCCTTCTTGAAAGCATCCAGAGAATTGGCCTCCACTGTCTTCTGAGGCAGTGCATTCCACACCCCCACAACTCTCTGGGAGAAGAAGTTTTTCCTTAACTCTGTCCTAAATGACCTACCCCTTATTCTTAAACCATACCCTCTGGTACTGCACTCTCCCAGCATCTGGAACATATTTCCTGCCTCTATCCTGTCCAATCCCTTAATAATCTTATATGTTACAATCAGATCCCCTCTCAATCTCCTTAATTCCAGCGTGTACAAGCCCAGTCTCTCTAACCTCTCTGCGTAAGACAGTCCGGACATCCCAGGAATTAACCTCGTGAATCTACACTGCACTTCCTCTACAGCCAGGATGTCCTTCCTTAACCCTGGAGACCAAAACTGTACACAATTCTCCAGGTATGGTCTCACCAGGGCCCTGTACAAATGCAAAAGGATTTCCTTGCTCTTGTACTCAATTCCCTTTGTAATAAAGGCCAACATTCCATTAGCCTTCTTCACTGCCTGCTGCACTTGCTCATTCACCTTCAATGACTGATGAACAAGGACTCCTAGATCTCTTTGTATTTCTCCCTTACCTAACTCTACACCGTTCAGATAATAATCAGCCTTCCTGCCAAAGTGGATAACCTCACACTTACTCACATTAAACGTCATCTGCCAAGTACCTGCCCACTCACCCAGCCTATCCAAGTCACCCTGAATTCTCCTAACATCCTCATCACATGTCACATTGCCACCCAGCTTAGTATCATCCATTCTTAGTTCGAAGCAGAGCTGGGCTTGACAGCACTGGAAATCCCACTGAAGCGGCTGCCAGTCTGCCGTTGACGTCCTCTGTTCTTACCACCTACCATTTTAAGGTTTTGAGATTTCTACTGACCTCAGTCCTGAGATACCTATGGCGATGTTTCTTTTAAAGGCACAATGAAGTTTGAAAACTAGGACACTTTGCACCTGAGATTAATTAGCTCCTGGACCTACTGACCAGTTCTCTTTGAGAGAGAGGCTAAGGGTGCCTTCACATATGATAGACTACAGGGTAGTCTGGCATTTCCATTATTAGATGCTCCTTAAGAAGATCTATCTGTGCACATTCCTCAAGAGCTCAAAAGTTTACAGATAAAAAATTGTCTTAAGATTGGTGCTTTGGGATCAGATTGATAAGAGTGGATTAAATGGTGATAAATCCAGCAGCACTGGTCACAATGCAGATAATAGATATATTTGCAATCCCTCGCTCTGACAATGATATACTACACAGGTGACAATGGCTGGATCAGGGATGTTGCCATTGGTGTCCATCTCTGACAAATGAACTGTTAGCAATGACAAGATAATGCTCCATTTTATCCCCTATCACACAGGACTGCTTCTTAACCTACTCTGGCTTTGAATATTGCACAGGAGGAGGAGTCTTGTCTGCCTTTTGAATGCAGATCATGTTTCCCCCTGAACAAAATAGGAGTTGACTGCTCAACAACAGTCCATCATTAAACATGATCATGGCTGATTATCCACTTCAATAACCCTCCTTCTTCCCATATTCTTTCATCTCTTTGGTATTAAGAAATAAATGTATTTCCTTCCTGAATATATTAAATGATTTGACCTCCACTGCCTTCCGCAGGAGAAGGCGATGAAGTCAACTCCATGAAGACAGCATTCTTCAACCAGCCGTTCTTTATGTAAAGATGTATTCACTGCAGTCAAAGTTATCAAAGAACTTATGAACATAAATGTGTGAAGGGGAAATATAGTTATTTTCTTTTTGAAAAAAATCCTTGATCATTTTCAAGGTGACCTCTGTATTTAACAGGAAGCATGGAGATTGTTATGAGATAAAATTCTTTGTGTTCCTCAGAACAACATACCTTAATAAAAGCAAATACTAATTTAAACATCAACTGCAACTGTGATAGAAGCACATTACTCTGCTTCCTTATTTCCTTTCTCCCATTTACCCAGCTTAGTACAAGAGAAATGCTGGTAGAAGCTAAAATAGATCTAGATCTGAATTAAATTTCTATTCATTCTCCAGTAGAAATTCTACTATGATCTATCTTTATGGGTACCATAAATAGCTAAGAATAAATTACTGTACCTTAAAATAATTCATGTAAAATGAATTGGTAACTGATTACATGAAAATAATCTAGGTACTTAAGACTACCAATAAATAAATTTGTATGATAAAGCCAAAGACCAAATCAATTTAAAAATACAAAATCACCTGCACACACACGACACACAAAAAAACTGAAAAGTAATACAAATAAAGAATTGTAAATGCTGAATGCAAGAAATACTATGATACTATACAAAAGTGTGGTGGATAGAGAGTGGGGAATTTCAACAAGATTTCATGTGACAGCTAAAGTATCTGTGGCATTGCCCAACTTTAAAGAGTAAATTGCGTTTGCTTTCAAAATCAAGATGATGTCAACATTGTGGTAACACACTCCACAACCACATCCTGGCATGACACTGCAAATGTGTTCCAAAAGTTAATCTAAATTTTAAACCAGTGTGATACTGCTGTAGCAAAGGTAAATATTGTGATTGTGTAGCCAAGTTTCCATCGAACTCAATATATAAGTTTGCTGATGACACCACAATTGTAGGCCGCATCTTGGGTAATGATGAGTCTGAGTACAGAGAGGAAATTAAGAACTTGGTGGCATGGTGCGAAAACAATAACCTATCCCTCAACGTCAGTAAGACGAAGGAATTGGTTATTGACTTCAGAAGGAGTAGCGGACTGCATGACCCCATCTACATCAGTGATACGCAGGTGGAATAGGTCAAAAGCTTTAAGTTCCTCAGGGTGAATATCACAAATGACCTGACTTGGTCTAACCAAGCAGAGTCCACTGCCAAGAAGGCCCACCAGTGCCTTTACTTCCTGAGAAAGCTGAAGAAATTTGATGCTAAATTTCTAAAGTTTAGAAATTAAAACTAAAACCCTCACTAATTTTTATAGGTGCACCGTAGAAAGCATTCTTCTAGGGTGCATCACAACCTGGTATGGAAGTTGTCCTGTCCAAGACCGGAAGAAGCTGCAGAAGATTGTGAACCTAGCTCAGCACATCACACAAACCAATCTTCCATCCTTGGACTCACTTTACACCACACGCTGTCGGAGCAGTGCTGCCAGGATAATCAAGGATAAGTCCCACCCAGCCAACACACTTTTTGTCCCACTTCCCTTCAGGAGAAGGTTCAGGAGCATGAAGATACATACAGCCAGATTTGGGAACAGCTTCTTTCCAACTGTGATAAGACTGCTGAACAGATCCTGGGCCGTACCTTCCAAATATCTGGACCTGACTTGCACTACCTTACTTTCCCTTTTCTATTTTCTAATTATGATTTATAATTTAAATTTTTATTATATTTACTTCGATTTGTACTTCAGGGAGCACGAAGCGCAGAAACAAATATCACTGTGATGATTGTACGCTCTAGTATCAATTGTTTGGTGACAATAAAGTATTTGTATTGACTAAAATGTTACAAAAATATCAATGCACTATGGTTTTGTGGACAAAATTCACAGCTTTCCAATTATATTCTTCAAAAAAGTTACACACATGCCTATTAATGAAATTTAGTATAACCTTCATTATTTGAGATTCATGGTGTGATAAATGAAGCACTTAGTGAAGCAAGGATCAAAAGTTTACAAAAGGACCAGTCAGTATAAACAGAACTGAAAATCGAATGGACCATTTAAATATAAATTTCAATGCATCGATTTCTGAACTCATTACAATACAAGCCTTAATGAAAAAAGATGGAATGTCTTGAAATTTTTAACAGGTGTTGCAATTTACTTCTTATAATGCAAAGTACTATACTCATCCAGGCCAAAAAATATACATACCTAAGCTATCTGACTTGTCCATGTTTGGCCAATAATCAAATAATTCCTATCCAATTGAAATGATTCACATAGATTTATGATTTACTCTGATTAAGATTCATTTATTTATCACATGTACATCAAAACAAGATGAGTCTGCAAGTGTCACCACACATTTGAACGCTAAACATAGCATGCCCAACATGCTCAGAACACAATCAAATACAGCAACAACCGCAAAACAAGGCCCTTTCCCACCCTCCCTCATAACAACTCAGGAATACAACATCTTTTTGGTACTTAGAGTAATATTTTAATCTTTCCACCCTTTATTCAAAACAGACACAACAGTGCCATTTCATTTTTCAAGAAATGGCTTTCAAACATGTACATTCAAAACGGCACAAATAACTTTATGTATTATGGATAATAATGAAGAAACAGTTTTCTCCCCATATCAGTGGGTCAACTTTCATAATCAACTAAGTTATCTTCCAACTATCGTCCAGCACTTCTAATTTTCTCACAAAACCAAATTCACAGTTTTCCTTTACAAACTTAATAACCAATGTTTTTTTTAATAGAAAAACACTACTTTTAATCTCCTCTGTGCCTGGATAACTGAAAGAGATATAATTAACCCCAAAAAACTGCAAAAAATACAAGTCTAATGATCCAATCAACCTACTGTTTAATGCTGCTTGCATTGAAGAAAATTTCCATCTTCACACATTTTATGTAACAAATTATCAAACCAATGCTGTATTTAAATTAGTAACTAAAGTAGCTTCCGGTTAATTGGGACACAGTGGGCCAATACATTTTGACCAAGTTTAAAGGCTGCTCCAATGAGCCAAAGTTTAATGGAAATAGTTAAATAGGTATAAAAAGACAAACTCAGAAACAAATTATGTATTTAAATAATATACAGAGCAAATTAGACACTACCAATGCTATTACAGTACTAAAAACTGCATTAATTTCCTAACAGTTATGCAAATCCTAATAGGTACTGATGGAAGAATTCATCCAGTATATGCTGCATGTATGGGGTGACACCTCTGTGAAGGGGCTTGTCATGTCCATTCTGGAGCAACTCATTCACCAGACACTGAGCTCTCAACTGTGGCTCCAAGAATTGTTTGCATAAGATAGTGGCAACACCCCAGTACACCACTTTGACAAGCAGGCTAAACCAGGTGAGGGTAGTCGGTGAGCCTGATACCCTGGTGAAATAGGGACATGCCTGCCCTAGCTTGTGAAGTCAGCTCCAGCAGACTGGGCAGATGAGATCAACAGTGAGAACCAATAGCCAAGAAGATAACTCTGCAATACTTCATGGAGAACTAAGGGCATGATAAAGCACAGAAATTATGTTTAACCACTGCAACCAAGGAAGGCCTTTGTTTGAGATGACTACTCGTCTGACTGGACCTAGACTTATGAGGTTGAGAGAGACGAAGTCCCAATGCAACGGCTTTTTCACTTTAAAAACTCTCTCGCATAGGTTTCAGTCATCATGTGATACAACAGACAAAATGTTCTATTTTAAAAGTATTCATTCAGCATGATGTGGGGGCTAAAGGCCACACAAGTTCACGTGACTGATACTTATTAGAAACTGTTCAGCAAGTCCCCTGCCCCAATTAAGCAGCACAGTGTCCCAAATAAATGAAGGAAATCCTGGCTATTTTCTCAATTAGCTTTTGTTTTTTTAAGAGTTGTTCCAAATAGTGGCTGCCCCTATTAACTGATGGACCACTTAACCAGAATCAACTATTTCTTTTTAAAGTGTCAATACCATCTCCAACATTGTACTGTTTGGCAGGGTAACTGACTGAGGTAAATTTCCCCAATGACCCTATAGTGAAGAGAAATACGTAGTAGAATATGGAGCTGGTGGGGGGGGGGGGGGGGGGAGAGAGATGATAGACTTGATGGAAATATGGGAAGAATTAAAAATAACACTAGTGTAGGATTAATGTAAATGAGTGCTAGACGATTGGTGTGGTCAATGGCCTTAAGGAACGGTTTCCTTTCCTTGCTGTACACTTCTACAATTCGAATAATATTGCCCATAAATATGTCCAGGTACTTGACATATAAGGAAGATACTAAAGGTCATGTTTTTTTTTCACCAAGTATCAATAATGCAAAGTATCATTTGGTTTAAAGTACTAGAGTCCCACCATAATGGAAATAATTACAACAGAGAAAAGATTAATTTTAAGGAAAACACCGATGAACTATATACATTAGAAGCCTAACTTATAGATATCCTCAATTTTGAGCTCTATTGCCCTGGCAGAACTATTGTTACAGGGCAAACTGTTCAATCACAATTCCACTTAACCTAAAATAGGGAACATGTGTTAGCACAGATGGCAAAGAAATAAATTTACTCTTCCTGCAAACACTCAGGAAAGATCACTTCTTGTACAATAACTCAGTTCTTCCACAACCATTGGGATGTTTGTATACAGATGCAATATATTAATAAAATAGAAAATACCATCTTAATAGTTGCTGATTTTCCTGCAGAACTAAAAACTGAGTATGACGAATAACAGTAGCAGAGAGAACAAAATCATAAGTTGCAGAACTTAAGTTGTCAGAATCCAAAACAAAAGAGAATGCTAGAATACACGGAATATTCACAGCATTTGTAGAGAGAAAACGTGGCAGAGGGCAGACACATCATAGATGGAAGTAGGAAGGGACAAGGAGGAAAGCAATCAAGTCAAGGTAGGAAGAAACAAGAATCATGTAACATGAGAAAGGTAAGAACACAGGCTGCAAAGGGAAAATCTTTGGGGATACAAGAGTCAGAAAGTCTACAGCACAGAAACAGAACCTTTGGACCATCTAGTCAATGGCAAACCATTCATCCCATTGACCCAAATCATTAGTCCCATCGAACCGCACCAAAGACCTTAGCCCTCCATAACCCTCTCATCCATGTACCTATTCAAATTGCTCTTCAATGTTGAAATCAAGCCCACTTGCTCCACACTCTCACCACCCTCTGAGCGAAGTTCCCTCTCATGTTGGCCTTAAACATTTCACCGTTCACCCTTAACCAATGGCCTCTAATTGTCTCACCCACCCAACCTCAGTGAAAAATCCCTGCTTGTATTTACCCTATCTATACCCCTTGAACTTCTACATTCTAGAGAACAAAATCCTAACCTTTACTCTTTCCTGTAGGTAGGTAACCAAAACTGCACACGATACTTCAAATCAGACGTCACCAACTTCTTACACAATTTCAACATAATATCTCAAGCTCAGTACACAAGATATTGAGCTTGTCAAAAGCTTTCTTTACAACCTTATCTACCTGGGACAACACTTTTAAGGAATTATGGACCTGTATTCCCACACCTCTATTCTACCGCACTCCTCAGTGCCCTACCACTTGCCATGTAAGGCCTACTGAGCTGGATCCTCCCAAAGTACAACACCTCACACTTGTATTAAAATCCATCTGCTACTTTTCCAACTGGTCTAGATCCCACAGCACAAATTTGCTGATCCAGTTAACTACGTTCTCATCCAGATTGTTGATATAGATGAGAAATAACAATAGGCACTGCACCAATCCCTGCAGCACCCCATTAGTCACAGGCCTCCAATCAGAGAGGCAAACATCTACAACCACTCTCTGGCTTCGTCCATGAAGCCAATGTCCAATCCAATTTACTCCCTCATCTTGAATGTCAAGTGACAGAATCTTCCTGACCAACCTCCCATGTGGGGCTTTGCTAAAGTCCATGTAAACAACATCTACTACCTTGCCTTTAACAACTTTACTGGTAACTTCGTTGAAAAACTCTACAAGATTGGTTAAACTTGACTAACCATGCAGAAAGCCATGGTGACTTTATCACCAATCATTCCCTGTCTAACCAAATACTTAGATATCCAGTCCCTTAGAATACCTTCCAGTAACTTTCCCACTACTGATGTCAGGCTCACCAGCCTATAGTTTCCAAGCTTATTCTTAGACCCTTTTGTAAACAATGGAGCATTTGCTATCCTCTAATCCTCTGCTGCTATAGCGAACTTATATTGTCAAGATCTGACATAGATTGGGAGACCACTTTGCCAAGCACCTCCACTCTGTCCGTCAGAAAAAGCAGGATCCCCCAGTGGCCACCCATTTTAATTCCACATCCCATTCCAACATGTCAATCCTTGGCTCCTCTACTGTCGCAAATGAGGCCACACGCAGGTTAGAGAAGCAACACCTTGATTCTCAGATTCTCCCTTCTCCAGCCCTGTATCTCTTTCATCAATAACTTTCCAGCTCTTTACTTCACCCCCTCCCACCCTCCTGATTTTACCTGTCACTTTGTGTTTCTTCCTCCCCTCCCCCACCTTCTTACTCTGACTCCTCATCTTTTTTCCCTCCAGTCCTGATGAAAGGTCTCGGCCCGAAACATCAACTGCACTCTTTTCCATAGATGCTGCCTGGCCTGCAGAGTTCCTCCAGTATTTTGTATGTATTTCACAGCAAACTGGCATCTTCTTTTAGCCCTCCTGATTTCCTCAGGTGTTCTCTTGCACCTTATCCTCACACAACTTATATGCATCTCCAAGGTTAATGATCACTTGGGAGACAGTTGTCTAACGTTCAGAGGTGAGATCATGGTCCAGGCCAAGATACAATTAAGTGCTTGAAAATTTACTGTCATCACACTGACTGAGATAACTGCCAAACAAGTTAAGGGTGGTTTATAGTAAGTGTTAAGTTACAAGTGAACAAAAACATGACTTCTACTTCTCCCTGCACAGATGCTTCATAACTTAGTAAGAAAATCTGCATGCTTTTATTTCAAATTCTTAGTATTTTGGAGTTTTCTGCTTTTTATTCACCACCTTAATATAGGTTCAGTACCTAGATCTAGTTTATAAAATCCATGTTTTCTGTGGCAAGCCAGTTATTTTGGCTTTTTTTTTTGAAAGTATATGTAAATCAAGTGTACAGTGAAGTGGACAAAATTCAAAGTAAATTTATTATCAAAGTACATACATGTCACCATATACAATCCTGAGTTTCATGTTCTTGTGGGCATAGTCAACAAATCCAATAACTACACTGAGTCAATGAAAGGGACCACACCAATAGGGTGGACAACCAGTGTACTGTGCCAACACAAAAAGAAAAAGAAATAAAAGAATGAATATCAAGAACATGAGATGAAGACCCCTTGAAAGTGAGTCCATAGGTTGTGAGAACAGTTCAGAGAGGGGGCAAGTGAAGTTATCCTCAATAATCAAGAGATTGATGCTTGAGGAACAATAACTGTTCCTGAACCTGGTTGTTCAAGTCCCGAAGGCTGATTTATACTTGTGCGTCACACCACGTTTTGTAGCAAAGAAACCCCACCACCAACTGGTATTTTGGCGCACACCAACGCAAGTGTAGAGTGATGCAGAAGTGAAAATCAGGGTTACTGCGTAGACTGCAGCTTAGCCCATACGCACAAGTATAAATCAGCCTTCGAACTCCTGCACCTTCTTCCTGATGGTAGCAGCGAGAAGAGAGCATGACCTATGTGATGGGGTTCCCTGATTATGGACGCTGCTTTCATGTAGATGTGCTCAATGGTGGGGAGGGCTTCACCTGTGATGGGCTGGGCCATATCCATTAAATTTTGTAGGATTTTCTGTTCAAGGGTACTGGTGTTTCTACATCACGCTGTGAAACAGCCAATCAATATACTCTCCACCACGCATCTATAGAAGTTTGTCAAAGTTTTAGATGTCATTCCAAATCTTCACAAACTTCTAAGGAAGTAGAGGCACTGCCTTGCTTTCTTCGTAACTGCAATTAAACTGGGCAAAAGACAGGTCCGCTGAAATTATAACACCAATTTAAAGTTGCTGGCCCTCTCCACCTCTGATCTCCCAATATGGACTGACTCATTTGACCTCTGATTTCTCCCTCCTGTGGTCAATAATCAGCTCCTTGGTTTTGTTGACCTAGTAAGAGGTGGTGGTTGTGGCATCAGATTTTCCTACATGGTGATTCGTCACCACCTCTGATTCGGCCCACAGCACTGGTGTCATTAGCAAACTTAAATATGGTATCAGAGCTGCGCTCAGTCTCACACTCATAAGTGCAAAGCAAGTAAAGCAGGGGTCTAAGCACAGACCCGTGCTGCACCTGTGCTGATGGAAATTGTAATGGAGATGTTGTTGCCAATCAAACTGACTGGAATGATATAGAAAGGACCAAAACTCTCATAGTTAACATCATCAATTTAAATTAATTGGTGGTATTAATATATCTATCCAAGTGTACTTGAAACTAACAATAAATTCAGTAAATGTAATTCAGGCCATTAGCATTAAATCTGCCAGATTGGGAATAAACGTCAAGCCTAAATACAAAATTCAATAAACAATGCAAATGAATGATCAATTCAAAGCACTTATGCCATCAAATACTGAACTATTTTTTTCTTATTGTAAAAGAGCCTTTCAAGTCAGATCAACAACTATTCAATATTTGATTCCGTTTGCAAATTTAAAGATCAAGTTATCTTTTTCCTTTAGAAAGCCAGATCTGTAACGTCAGAATAAGGATTGGCCCAAAAGGGCTGGGACAGTTGGTCTGAGGCGCAAAGAAGGGTTGGACATCAGGCACAGCTGGAAAAGGCACTACTTCCCCTCCCTCCAAGAGGGGATTGTGCAATGGTCACTAGTTTCATTAATCATGACACAAATATACCTCAACTGAAAAGCAGTAAGATAAATGTACATAAACCAAATTCTTACACAGAAGCAACTTGATCCTTCTGTTATTGAGTCACAAATTCTTGCACCCAATTCATTGAGTGTTTAAAAGGAAAAAAGTAACTTACTTTCTCTCTGAAATAAGTACAACATACCCCATGTTAGTTTCTGTAATTCACAATTTGTGCAATAACATACAAAGCCATTGCAGTGTAGTTTCACCCACACTGAGAAATCTAATTACACACGTGCTGTACATACAAGTGATGTGGTCATTTTTGGCAGGCAGGGATCACTATGAGAATTCAACTTGTGCATAAACAATCATAAACACCTGTTCTACCATAGCTATAGCAAGAGATTGATTCCTTCTACCCAAAAACACCTTACTCACAAAACATGCAATGGTTTGAAATAAAATAAATATTAAATCACTACTTCAACATCATTAAAAAAAAATTGCAACCAGGCTAATAAACAGAACAGATAACATCAAGAAAACATTCTAAGAGTGATTTGTGATCACAAAGAGGCAAAATTTTGAAGCTGAATAAATCCAAACAGATCCTGATTGGTCTGGTGTATTTCTAGTAATCTCCATTGTTGCATCAAATTTCAAAGATTCAAAGCACATCTATTACCAAAGGTATAAATTATTTACCTTCAAATCTGTCTACTCACAGGCAGTCACAAAGCAAGAAACCCCAAAAAAACAAATTTTAAAAAGACCAAAACTTGCATATGTAAATACACACTGATAACTGTGGGTGGATAAATACAGATTAACTACGATTGAACTGTATTCTAAATCTTCAAAACTGTTCAGGTCCTATTTAGGATTAAATGACATTTCAAACCAAATGGATTTCACACTTAAACTTCAATATATGTGTTTGCTGATAAAACCACATCCCAACATACACACCACGTTTTGTAGCAATCTTCTGAATAGTTTCCATCACCATACACGGTTTACACATAGGCTATGGCAAAAAAATCACAGCAAAGTTTCTCAAAGAGTGCAAGTTTTGATTGGTTTTACAGATCTTCTGAACGTAAATTTTCAATAAATGCAAATCAAACACTCTTAAATAACTACGTCAATAAGTTGAAAACTTCAGTGAAATTCAGCTAAGTTCTTAGTTTCCGTACTTTGGTGCCGTCAAGATCAAGCAAAAAGAACCCATCTCACCAAAATGGACAAAAACATTCGCCTTCGAATCACCCATTAATACCACTTTTTAAAAATCCAGTATGGACTTCCACCAAATTGGAGGAGCAAATTATATGCAAACAATTTGAAAGTAGATACTTGATGTAATATGCAAGAAGACGCACACGAATGCATTACGGCAGATAACTGATGTCCCTTCGCCTGGACGGCTGTGGACACATTTGCAGAGGGGCCCCTTTGTTGTTTGTTAGTGTGAGTGTGTGTACACACACAAGGGGGAGGGGGCGCATCGCCAGTGTGCAGCGTGTTCTCCTGACTCTCCCAACCCCCACCCCTTAAAACTAGTTTAAACCCGAGACATTAAGGAAGAGGGAAGCTCTTTGGGTGGGCTGAACAGGTCACCACTGATCGCAATATATCTGAAATACACAGCGTCCCTTAACTGAAAAAGTTACTTTCAACAATGGGGGGGGGGGGGGGGGGAAGAAGATACCTTTCTTCCCATCAATTTCTGTATGGCGCCAGTTTCGCCGCGATGCTTCATCTCTCCCTAAACTATTCCCCTTTAGATCCATTGAATCAGACCCTACTCTCCCCACACCCATTGATGACCTCCTCCACCAACTAATGCCCGGAATCTCCGCTCTATACCCTGGTCCCAATACCCCTACGCACAACGCACTGCAGCCCATCAGGCCAATCCAGGCGCCGTCACTCACCGTCAGTGAGGGCCCTGAGAGGACGGCCCGGATGAGGCCAGCATGCCAGTCGCGATCCCGGAGAGAGAGGGGTTGTTGTTGGCTGGGCCCAGACCCGGGCCGAGCACCACCAGTGGCCGAATCCCCGAAGAGGCACAGCAACCGCTTCCCGGTCAGCTCGGTTCCCACCGTCGCCATGGAGAGGAAAAGGGCTGGAGGAAGGGGAGATGGATTTATTCCTTTTCCAATAAGCACGGTTTACTCTCTGAAACGGAATCACAACGATTCCGCCATTACACTTTCTGCACCGCCACTGCAGCCGGATCGACGAAACCTGTCAGAACAGCGCCCCACCAGGCCGGAGGACTAGCATTTCACCGTCGCCGCGACCTCGTGATGACAGCGTCCCCTAGAGGACCGGAATACCAGTAGCTCAGCTGCTACGCAAACGTCAGGGCACCATTTCTGCTTTTGGAGTTTGGTACCTGCAGAGCTTGCAAACGTGTCACCAACGAAAGGAAAGAAGAAATATTACATCATTCTATATCTTTTAAAGGCTCTGAAAGCTCGATCCGAATTAGGACACGAAAGCCAGTTGGAGCAACATCAGTTAAATTAAGATCAGAAAATGCTGGAAACACTCAGAAGGTTGGGCAGCATCTGTGGAAAGGGAAACGGGATCACAGATTCGAAAACTACTGTTTCTCTTTCCACAGATGCTGTCTAACCTGCTGAAGTTTCCATCATTTTCAGTTTTGTTTCATATGGACTGCTCTTTATCAGATTACAGTATTGCTTTGCACTGTTGAAACTGTGTTATAATTATGTGGTCTTGTCAGTCTTTTATCAATTATGGTATTGTCTGCACTGTTGAAACTATTTGTTAACCATAACTATATGTAATCTATGTGGTTTTGTGTAGGTCTTGTAGCTTTAGGTTTGTCTAATGGGTTTGTAGTTCCTTTCCGGGGAACGTGCTAAGACAGTAGTGCGATATCGATACGCGGCAGCCTCTCCGGACTCTGGATTGGGGATTACCAAACGTTATGTGGTTTTTCTTGTGTGGTCTGTTTTGCGCTTTTTCATGATATCATTCCAGAGAATGTTGTCTCATTTTTTAACTACATTGTATTTGTGGTTTATAAATAACAATAAACTGAATCTGAATCTGAATATTTTGATTTCATTTTTGAAGAACACTGAAACAGTCTTGCTCAGAGGAAACAATTATGTTTCAGCTGCAAACTGAATGAGAAATTAGAAAAGTGCAAGAAGCGATGGTTTTGATAATATAGCAGGTAAAAAATATATTTGTATGCATTAATATGGTGGTACAGTCAGCTTTAAACAATGACCAACAAAAGAAATGAATTTTGTGATCAAAAAACAGACAGTCAGACAGACATACTTTATTGATCCCGAGGGAAATTGGGTTTCGTTACAGCTGCACCAACAAAGAATAGTGAAGAAATATAGCAATATAAAACCATAAATAATTAAATAATAATAAGTTAATCATGCCAAGTGGAAATAAGTCCAGGACCAGCCTATTGGCTCAGGGTGTCTGACACTCCGAGGGAGGAGTTGTAAAGTTTGATGGCCACAGGTGGGAATGACTTCCTATGACACTCAGTGTTACATCTCGGTGGAATGAGTCTCTGGCTGAATGTACTCCTGTGCCTAACCAGTACATCATGGGAGTGGATGGGAGTCATTGTCCAAGATGGCATGCAACTTGGACAGCATCCTCTTTTCAGACACCACCGTCAGAGAGTCCAGTTCCACCCCCACAACATCACTGGCCTTACAAATGAGTTTGTTGATTCTGTTGGTGTCTGCTACCCTCAGCCTGCTGCCCCAGCACACAACAGCAAACATGATACCACTGGCCACCACAGCCTGGTAGAACATCCTCAGCATCGACCAGCAGATGTTAAAGGACCTCAGTCTCCTCAGGAAGTAGAGACGGCTCCGACCCTTCTTGTAGACAGCCTCAGTGTTCTTTGACCAGTCCAGTTTATTGTCCATTCGTATCCCCGGGTATTTGTAATCCTCCACCATGTCCACACTGACCCCTTGGATGGAAACAGAGGTCACCGGTGCCTTAGCCCTCCTCAGGTCCCGCTTAAAAACTGAAGATGATGCTGAACTGGGCAGAATAGTGAGACCCTCTAGTGCAGCTCAGATCTGGCCTTGAGATGCCAGGTTTTCTGTTTTAAAAGATTAGCCAAATATTAGAATCTGGTGTCCCAATAGATAGTCAGTTCAGCAAATAGATTGGCAGTTTGATATATTGACTATTGCAATGATCTTATTTCATGCTCAGACCCCAAACATCTTCCTAACAGATGGCCCTTTCATATTTCAGATGATCCACATGGATCTGAAGATGCTGTCCCTAGGAACCCGGCCTTCCAAGAACCTTGGAAATCCTTGTCAGTTTGACTGTCTCTTGCCTGGACACCAATGCTGATGAGCTCTTGTGAAGTCTAACAGGGTAATGGGAGTTTAACAAGGTACCAGTTTTTGGAAGATATCCCTGCTGAGGCAGCACCATTTGGCACGTCCAGTGAAGACCATTAGCAGCCATGGGAAGAAACAACCTCGGACCGAAAAGTAATTTGCATTTGATTTTACCGTCAATTAAAATGTATTTTAATTGTCTTGAAGCATGCCAGAGTTTGTTTTGTAAATACAAATCACATGATTAAAATAATAAAGCTATTATTTTAATTCGTGCCTGAATGATCTTTGATTATGTGTGTATGCTTTGGTGACAGGGTTTTCTAGCCAGTAATCGTGGGGGAGAGCTTACACACAAACGTGTATTTCAGCCTAAAACAAACTGCTGCAGGAACTCAGAGGGCCAGCCAGCATCTGCAGAGGAAAACGAACAGTCGGTGTTTCGAGTTGTAACCTGAATTTTCTGTCCATACATCTTCGTACATTGAGCCTGCTCCACCATTCAATTATTAGACCACGGCAGGCTTGAATGTCATCTCAGCTCCACATACCCTAGACCGTTATATTTATAAAGCATCTATCTAGATGTGGCGGGGTTTTGTTAAAAAAAGGTAATGGGTGTGATTGGGGAGAAGCATGAAATGCCGCCAGTGGGCAAAAATTCCAATACATTTTTGTAAGTATGTTGGTGACTAGAAGGTAACTATGGAAAGAGTAAAGCCCATGAGGGACCAAATCACTGCACAAGGTTGTGGTTGATTGTGAGAAATTAATACTTCTTGCTTTTGTTTAATACTGGAGACATTGTACTTGGAGAATACAGGAAGAGGGACAAAAATTTCCAGAACAAATTACCATTGGAAAATTGGAGGCATAAGGTGACTTAGTGGGCACAAAGTCCACAGGTCCTTATGATATGTATCTCAGGCAAAGGAGGAGTTTGCTGGGCCTCTGACAGAGCTTTTCCAATCTTCTCTAGCCACAGGTGAGGTGCCAGAGTTTGGATGAAAGCATTCAAAAAGTACAAAATGGATAAGACATGTAATCACAGGCTGTCTGCTCTAACAACAGTGGAGAAAAATGTTGAGGGGAAAAAAAAGATTGATCAGGGATATAGACTGTCATTTCGGTAACAGGAGATCCTATGTGACTAATTTGAATTTTTTAAAGGTGATGACTTAGTTTATCAAGAACAGCAGTGCACTGATATGCTCTATATGGACTCCTTTACCATCTCAGACTACCGTTGATAATGTCCGCACATGGGGAACAGATCCAACGGTAAAGGCCCATGGCTCACAAGAGATTTGGCAAACTGGGTCGGAAAGTAGTTTGATGAAAGGAGGCAGAAAGCAATGTTTTAGCAATTGGAAACCTGTGACCAATGGTGCACAATGGAGATTGGTGCTGGGACCCTCAGTGAAACCAAAAACTTCAATTATATGAATCTGAGCGCAGAATCAGGATGATTAATACGTTTATCGATGACTAGAACATTGATTGGAGGAAAGTTGGCTACAGAATTATATGATGCAGATGGTGAGGTAGGGAGAGAAAATGCATATGCAATTCAATCCTGAATCATGTGAGGTGAGGATTAATAAGGCTGCCATTCACAGAATCAACAATTGGAACCCTACAAGTTCTCAGGACTGGAGAGATCCTGGTGTACATGTCCAAATGCTCCTGAAGGTGGCAGCATAGATAGATGGAGTTTAATAAGATATTTGGGATATTCGCCTTCAGAAGTTGAATAGATTATGCAGTACAAGTACAGAGATATATAATATTGTGCTTATTTCCGGTCAGCACATTATGGGAAGAATGTCATCGCATTGGAGGGGTGCTGAGGAAATTCACCAGAGTGTTGCTCCAGATGAAGCATTTCAGCTCTGAGCAGAGATTGGGTTGAGTTGGGTTGATGACACTGGAGCCAAAAAGGCTGAGGAGGTGACCTGATTGGGATATTAATAAGTGTGAGGGTTATGAAGTAAACGTAAGAAAATTTACCCCTTAGCAGAGGTGTCTATGACCAGAGGAAGAGATTTATGCCAGAGGGAAGGGAGATTTAGGTGGGTTACACAGATTGATTAAAAACTGGAAATGACTGCTTCAAAGCAGGTACTCGTACAACAGTGAAGAAGAATGGAGGTGGGGGGGTGAGATCAAGATAAATCATACCTGATGACCAACATAGGTACTGTAGCCGATATAAGAGGAAAGGAAGGTTACTTGCACAGATAAGGGGGCCACAATTGGATTTTTTGAGAAGAAAGTGATAAAGCAGATTGGAAAAACATCAGCAAACCCTCAGTACTAGGGACAAATATCCACCTTAGCTACTCTAACTGTGGTTCTAAACCCTGTGATCTCTCCTGCCAAGAGGGACAAAGACAATAGGTGTATGCTGGTGCCACCCCATGTCATGCATCTCCTATCATAATGCCATGGAGATATGTCATAGTCCCTTCATCACTAAGTCTAAGTTATGGAACACCCTCTCAACACAGTGGAAATACATTTACAGCACCAGTAAAAGTGGCTCACTATCCCCTCTCAAAGGCAATTAGGGGTGCACACCTTTCCAATAATTCTGAAATGCTGAAATACTGAGCAAATCCCATAGACAAGAACTGACATTGAAGAGTTACTAATATGCTTATGGAATTAGATGAAATAATGTGGAAGGAGTCATGCATGAGGTACATTCACCTTTTCTGTAAAAGGGATCTTCCAATTTACTTGTGTAATATCACACCAGAGTTTTGAAGTAAATTATGAAAAGTTTTGATCAAAGCTATCAATGGATTTCAATGTTGTGGGAATTCCAACTGACATATACAGTAGGAGGGATGAATAAATTAGAAGTTGTGTATAACAAAGTGAGTACTTGTTGGATAACTAATTCACAGTGGAATAGGTAAGTGGGTTTTTATTAATACGTTGTTCATAGCGCTCTTGACTGTCTTTCATTTATTTCAGATGACATGAATGCAATTAATCAGGTTTGTAGATCACAATGTGAAAAGCATTAGACAAAGTAGGTAAGAGGAATAGATCAATGAAAGATGTAAATGAATATAAATGAGATGTAGGACATAATTTAATATAGATGAGATGTAAGGATCTGTACATGAAAAAAATAAGCTTAAATGATTGTAGTGAATTAGCATAACAGAATGTTGTTAAAATGTATGTTAGAAGTGTCAGTAGGAATGACCAGTCACTGATCTAATAATACTCAGAACGATTATTTCCGATTGCATTGGAGAGGGTACTGAGGTGATTCACCAGGATATTGTCTAGCATGGATCACTTCCATTTGCAAGGGAATTAGATAGGCTGGATTGCTTTTCTTGGCTGAGAGAGTGATCCTCTAGATATTTCTTTAAAATGTTGTACTCCACTATCTGCTTGGATTATTTATTTCTTCTCAGATCCCCTTGAACTGTCTTACCCTTTTCTCAAAGCTATGCACTCTAGCTTTGGAAAACTTTGCTTTGGGGAAAAGTTTCCAACTACTTGCCCTGTCTATGCTCCTCGTAATTTGGGGGCTATGATGTTGATAATAATAATCATGAGGAGCCTAGCTAGGGTAAGTAACTGGAAACGATTCCCCAAAACAGATGTTTGTAAAGCTAGAGGGCATTGATTTGTACAAGGGGTAAGAAAGTTAGACAACCTAAGCAGATAGTGGAGGCAGACACTCTAATGGCATTCAAACTATCTGGAGAGCACTCATTTTGATGGGGCATACAGACCAAATGCTGGTAAGTGGAATCAGTACAGATAAATATTAGATGAATGCTATAGACTAGGTGAGATGAAGGGACTGTTTTTGTGCTGTTTAGCTTTAGCTATCTATATGTGGTTGTTCGGACAAGAGAGAGAGAGAGAGAGAGAGAAAGAAAAACCAATTAATTCTCTAACATCAGAAACTGGCATACCTGAATGTGTTAAGATGGAAGTGGCTTGATATTTTACCTTTTGGCTTGGAACGTTTGAAAAGCATGCAACTGAAACATGCAAAAGGTTAAAAAAAAGGTTGATTTGGAAAAATGCTTGCAATTCAACTAATGAGACAACGTCAAGGGAGAGGTCTGTTCTCAAAAATTTTTTTAAAAAGACTGATTTCAAGTCGTCTATTTGTGTGAAACGTTAGTTCGTCAGTTTCACGTAATATAATCAAAAATGTTAGGATCATTTAATTGGATGGCAATTGTCACATTTCCAACTTTTTGGAGGCATTAGACACAGAAAAGAATTGGAAAATATGTTGCATTTTACTGAAATCAATTTAATCTATTTGCATAATTTAAAAAATGAATTTAATTTTTCCCATAGGAGTAGCTTGGTCATAGACTATACAAGGAGCAACTTGTTGAGCTATGTCAAACTGATCAAGGGGGTGTACAAGAGAAGTATGATTGGTGTTATGATATGCAAAGTGGTTTTTAAAACTAGGCACCAAAGATAATATCTATTCACAGTCCATTGCTAAACGGTTAATCAAAGGAGACTGCAGGGAATAAGATATAAAACAAAAGCAGAGAGCTGGTCTATTCAAGTGGGACATCTTGGAAAGAAATGCTTTATTTTTCAGTAAGAACTCAATATAGGGCGATGCATCCTTCACATGGTTAATGAAATTATTTCTTTCTTTCAGATGTGGTTCTGCTACTGTTGGCGCCTGTGATTTATATTTTGGTGGTGTGGCTTCAGGCTGATTGAGTGATCCGGCACTTTGTTGTCTCTGAGGCGTTCAGTGATGTTTCCACAAGGCCAAGAAGCCTGGAGACCGGGCACGAGCCCACGATCGGCTGCATTTCTTGCCGATCTCTCCGATTAAAGCGCCAAGGAAGATTGAAATCATCGAGGTTGAGAGCGGAAGGTGAGCGGGTGAAGCAGGTGAAAGTGAAGGTGCACCGTCTATATGCAGGCCTTTCTCTCCCTCTCACTGGCTGCTGCTGAAGGAAGGTGTCTGCATGTGATTCTCTCTCTCTCTCTCCCCCCCCCCCCCCACAGGAGGAGAAGCTCGGAGACGAGACGAGGGGCCGTGACCGACCACATTTCTTAGCAATTAAAGCGTCAAGGAAGATTGAAACATTGAGGCAAATGTGGAGGAGAGCGAGTGGTTGTCGGAGATGCCGCTAGTTCGAGTTGCTACCATCGGAGAGGCTGTTGGTTCAAGTCACTGCTGGGTTCCCATGCTCTCGGAGAAGTTATTGAAATTCTGGGATATGTAGATTAGACTCTAGTTCAAACTAACTGTAGTTCATATTGGGCTCTTTCAGTTCTATATTTTTTTCATGTTCTCGCCCTTCCTTTCTTGTTGCAGATTGGCGGGCTGGGGGTTTGGGTAATCTGTTAGTTCTTTTGTGCAAGGGAGGGGTTGGGGATGTTTGGGGTTTTTCCTTCTTTTTCTTTTCACGCAGGGGGCTGACTGATGTCTTTCTTTCAACTACCTGTATGGTTTTCTGTATTCTATGGCTATCTGGAGAAGACAAATCTCAGAGTTGCATTCTGCATTCATACTTTGACAATAATATGAACCCTTGAACCTGTGAACTTCCCAATCAATGCTCCTGCACTCCACAGAGACATGTTTGACTTCTGATTTTATACATTTTTAAAACTTGGAAATCCATGATAAACATGGGCATATTTTTAAACCATGATAAACTAGCACATATTTTTTCTAATATAAATCTCGCCTGTGAGAGATGTAATGCTGAGGTGGCTACCTTAACTCATATGTTTTGGTCTTGTATAAAATTAAATAATTTTTGGAGAGATGTTTTTAGAACGTTATCCAAAGTCATAGGTTTGGACCTACAACCTAATTCACTTACGGCTATCTTTGGGATCACTCCGAAGGAAGCAGGAAATGTTTCTGCTTCCGTTCAACATATTATAGCTTTTTCAACTTTATTGGCTAGGAGAGCTATTTTGTTGTATTGGAAAGATCCTAATCCACCTAATGTTTTTTTTTTTGCCCTCCTCAATTATGTCGTGCTTAAGCTTGGAGAAAATTAGAAGTCGGACGTTTGATACATCTTTTGAATTTGAGCAAACCTGGCGACCTTTCATTCAATATTTTCATATGATTTAAATTTTCTTCTTTTTTCCCCACTTTTTTAGCTAATCTTTTTCCTTCTTCTCCGTGACATTTCTGATTTGACAGGAAGGATTTTCCCCCTTTTTTTTGTAATTATATCCTCAAATGGAATTCCCTGTCTTCTTTATTTTTGTTTTAGGTTAGCTTAGTGGGGTTTTTTTTCTTTTTCTTAATAATGGCAACTTTTGATCTTTTTTTGAATTGTTAAGAGGAGTTGTGGATATTGAGAAGCTCAATATTATACTATATATGATTTTGACAGTGTACACTCTTTGTTTGTAGTTTGTACTTCCATTGGAATATGTGTTTGATATAACTTCTCCTCTGATTTGTATTTGTCTTTATATATTTTTAAATCAATAAAAAAAGATTTAAAATGAAATAAATGAAACATGGGCAGAGCGCTTCTTGTTCATTTTAAAATGAAGTAACTTTGCTTTATTTTACTAATTCTTGGCATTTTACTTATAAGAGTGGCTTACAAGATAAATAACAGGTCAAGTTAGCCACTGAGAGTCAGAAAAGGAATGCCAAGTATAATTCCTGCCTTCACAGCAGGAAGACAGCATGGGAGTGGAAGCTGAATCTCATAATGAAATATAGCACATTGACCACTGCAAAGGTTTACATGAACCCCACTGGTAGGTCAAGGCAACACAAGCAGACTGGATCTCAGAAGTGGAAGCTTTTGCTTAAAAGAAAATGGTTGCTTTCCAAAAGACAGTTATAGCAGTGACGGGGTTGTACTAGGTCAATAGTTAAGGAGAGGTCTTGGTGTGGTAGAGGGTGCTCTAGACAGGAATTTGACCTACTTAGCCGAATTGGAAATTGTAAGGGCACAGTTAGATTATTCCTCTCAGCTGCAGCTCCTGTAACACCAGCTGATGCAGCAGTTCCTATGGGTCTGGATCATGCTTCTTGGAAAATTCTGAATCCTTGCATTTAGGTTCAAATATTCTCCTTAATTTTTGACACATATCTTTCTTTCAATTCTATTGTAATCCAATGCAGACCAGCTATTCAACCATAGATCATTTCACCACTGAACACTAATCATTCCTCTGCCTTAAATCAGTGCAAGCTGACCACTCCTTCCTCCAGTCCAGCTGAAGTTAACCATCTTACTCCTAATTTAGCTCAAGATAATGTTCTTCTCTCCAATCTAATACCAACTGGCATTCTAGCCCCTATTTGTGTTCATGCCCTAACACAGGATTGATTCCTCCTCCCACAATTCAAATAATTCCCTTTCTCATCTCTCTTTTCATTTGACACCGTTTTATTCACCGGAATAAAGGTTATTGCCGACTTTCTCCATTAATGTTCAGGCTTTTCTTTTACTTCCATTCTTCATTCTGTTACTTTCCTTTTTTTTCCAATACCCTCACCCTCTCTGCAGCATTATTCCAGGTCAGGGCACCACTTCCCATCTCCAAAAGCATTGCGCTCAGCAGCCCTTTCCAAACAGGTACTGTTTTTGGCTTCTGCACGCTCCCCCACACCCCTCCCCCCCTTCGTCAAAGAACAATTCCCAACTCTGCCTTCACTTGTTCCGCCTACAAAATTGTTGTATCCTGCTTGCCTTTTGTTACCCTCTCGGAGGACTCCCTGACTTCGGAATTTTTGATTCCCAAAATGAGTAATGATTAGTACCTCTGGGTTTCTCATCCATTAGATTAGAATTGACTTTCAGATTAGAATCTACATATTTCCTCAACTTTTGGCATTCAGCTCAGTAATGAAACTGAGCTCTATAGACTAACAGAATGCATCCCATGCTCCAGAACAGATACAACTTTTCCCGGCACTTTTCTCACATCTCCCTGAAAACAATCAGGAGCACCAACATCTGGAGATAAATTACACCCAGGAAATACGAGCTGTACAATGAATCCATGATCTGTCTGGACTACTATTTTTTTTAACCACATATTTATTTAGAGACAAAATCACAGTTAATTCACACATAGCAGGTGAATGGTTAGCAGTACATTGAGATTTATTAAATTTGCAGAGGGTTTTAATCCATAAGTAAGGAAAATTAGATGATTAAGATTATTGCAAACATTTCGATGAATTGCTCAAATTAGGTGTCACACCTCACATACACCTTTACAAATGACTTTTGTGGTGTAACTGAATGTGGATTGGTAATTATTTAGTCTAGATGACTGCCTAGTTTAACTTGTACAGTACAAACTCTGGGTACCGTTTTACATCAGAGAACTTATTACTCCATAGTTCTCCTCTTGACTGTCCAACCTTTGACGATCAACTGTCTAATGAGATAAGTTGTCCAATTTTTTGTGTCTCTTGTCATTCGGCTATTCCAAAATTAGCCAGAATAACTACTGAGTTTTCACTCTCAATAAACTTGATCTCCCACAGGACTGCCCATATCCAAACTCTGGCCACTTTTCATCTACATGGATTCCAAGCCCAGAAACTCCTTAATTTTAAAATCCTCGCCCTTCTTGTCAGATTCTCATACCTTAGCCCCGACTATGATTCCTTCCCTGTCCCTGATTTATTCACTCCTAAGTTTTCATCCACATCAGCAGGTTTTCAGTCCATTTTGCTTCTTTTAATACTCACCTCAAAATATTTGTCCTTAACAGTTTATGGGTACCTGACTTAAGATTTTATTTTTATTTGTTCACACGACACAGGTATCACTGACAATAGTTTGCACACCCCGAACCATTCCTGAATTGAGGAGACAATGAGGATTGCTTGGAGTTGCATATCGGCGAGGCGAAGTAAGGGCTGTGGTCAATCAGCGTTTGGAAGCATGAGAAGATGTAGTTCACTCAGGTTCAGTGATTGAGTACATAAGGCATCAGTCTGTGGCAAGTCGGTGTCTGAACTGTGGCCATTCTGCGATTGGAGCATGAGAAGAGATAGCTCACTCAGGTTTGCCGAATGAGTACATGAGACATCAATTCACGGCAGTTTGGCATTTGAACAGTGGCCAATCAGCAATTGGGATTGATTGGCAAGAACAAATAAAAATAAGGCAGAAGCAAGTGGAGCAGCCTTTGTTGGAGTGGACAGTGTTAAAGTGGTTATTTCTCTTTGCAACTTTCGTGAAAAAGAGGCTTGAGTGAGAATGCAAAAAAAGCTGTAGTTGGATTATTTTTTCCCAGTTTAGTTATCGTTTCCTTCTTTATATTTTCTCAGTAGGACTGCCAAGCAGGATAGTGGAATGTTCCTCTTGCAGGATGTGGGAAGGCAGGGAGATCTCCAATGTCCCTGACGACTACACCCACAAGAAGAACATCCGGCTGCAACTTTGAACTCTTTGCATTAAGGAGTTGGAGCTTAACCTGGATAAACTGCAGATCATTTGGGAGGCTGATAGGTTGATAGATAGGACATATAAAGAGGTAATTACATGCAAGGTGCAGTACACAGGAGACTGGATGACAGTCAGGAAGGTGAAAGCGGTTGAACAGCCGGTGCAGAATACCCCTGTGCCCACCTCCATCAACAATAGGTATACCACATTGGATACTGTTGTGAGGGGTGATCTGGCAGAGAAAAGTCACAGCGGTCAGTTCTCTGGCACTGAGTCTGGCTCTCTGACTCAGGGGAGAGCAGGGGTGAGCTGTGGTGATAGAGGATTCAGTAGTTAGGGAAACAGAAAGGAGGATCTGTGGCTGAGAGTGAGATTCCCAGATGGTATGTTGCCTCCCGGGTGCCAGGGTCGGCAACATCTCGGATCGAGTCCTCAGTGTTCTTAAGTGGGAGGGTGAACAGGCAGAGGTCATGTTCCATGTAGGTACCAATGATATGTGTAGGAAGAGTGACAAAGTTCTGCACAGGGAGTTCAGGGAGTTAGGTGTAAAGTTAAAGGGCAGAACCTCCAGGGTTGTGATTTCAGGATCACTACCCATGCCACGTGGAAAAAGGAAGATCATACAATATAACACATAGCTAAGGAGTTGGTGTAGGAGGGAGGGACTAGATTTTTGGATCATTGGCCTCTCTTCCAGGGAGGGTGGGACCAGTATAGAAGGAATGGTCTGTACTTGAACTGAAGGGGACTAATATCCCAGTGGGAAGGTTTAAACTAGAAATGCAGGGGGGTGGGGACCAGATAGCGGAGAGGTTGTGGAGACAGATGTTGGTAAGACCTCAAAGTCAGGAATCAAAATGTTGAGCATGGTGCAACTAATGTTCTGAGCTGAGTATGTTTCAATACAAGAAGTATTGTAGGAAAGGCAAATATCAGCCATTCCCCACTCTCCTACCCAGAACCCGCTGCCTCAATTCAGTTTGTACACATCTCACCACAACCATACTGCAGCTTTGAGACATCAGTTCCCACTGCAAAAATGCCAGATCACAGAGATGGTTCAGAAGCTCATCTCCAACAGGCACATTAAGGTCTATTGTTTTCAGAAAAATGTGACTAGTAAAGTATTTAGTTGTTTTCCTTGTTTTATTTGTCACCAGATGACTTTCCTCACCCGCTAGTTTCAAAGTAAATGTGCAAATAGATAGGTCTGGTCCACAGGTTGAGATTCTAAATTGGAGAAAAGCCAATTTTGATGGTATCAGAAATGATCTGGTAAGTGTGGATTGGGACTAGCTGTTTACTGGCAAAGGTAGTACTTGGTAAGTGGGAAGCCTTCAAAAGAGAAATTTTGAGAGTACAAAGCTTGTGTGTGCCTGTCAGAATAAAAGGTAAAGATAATAGTTTTAGGCAACCTTGGTTTTTGTGAGATATTGCGGCCCTGGTTAAGAAAAAGTTGGAGGTGCATAACAGGTATAGGCAGGTAGAACAAATAAGATGCTTATGGAGTATAAGAAATGCAAGAATCACTTAAGAAAGACATCAGGAGGACTAAAAGAAGGCATGAAGTTGCCCTAGCAGACAAGGTGAAGGAGAATCTGAAGGGATTCTACAGATTTATTAAGAGCAAAAGAATCAAAATTGGTCCTCTGGAAGATCAGAATGGGAAAGAGATGGGGAAGACGTTAAATAAATTTTTTGCACCTTTATTCACTCAGGAAGGGATGCAATGCAGCTACAAGGTCTTAGACCCTATACAGATTAAAGAGGAGGAGGTGTTTGCCATCTTGAGGCAAATTAGAGTAGATAAATCCCCAGGGCCCAACAAGGTGTTCGCTTAGAACAGTATCCAGAAATTACCGGTGTCCCTGGAGAGCTATTTAAATCATCCTTAGCAACAAGTAAGGTACCGGAGGTTTGGAGGATAGCTAATGTTGTTCTGCTGTTTAAGAAAGGCTCTAAAAATAAACCAGGAAATTATAGGCCTGTGGGCCTGACATCAGTAGTGGGAAAGTTATTAGACGGTATTCTAAGGGACTAGGTATATGAGTATTTGGATAAACAGGAACTGATTAATGATAGTCAGCATGGCTTTGTGTGCGGTAGGTCATACTTAACCAACCTTGTAGAGTCTTTCAAAGAAGTTACCAGGATAGTTGATGAAGGCAAGGCAGTAGATGTTGTCTACATGGACTTTAGCAAGACACTTGACAAGGTCCCGCATGGGAGGTTTGTCAAGAAGGTTCAGTTGCTCAACGTTCAAGATGAGATAGTAAATTGGATTAGACATTGGCTCTGTGGGAGAAGCCAGAGAGTGGTAGTAGATAGTTGTCTCTCTGACTGGAGGCCTGTGACTAGTGGAGTGCCACAGGGATCAGTGCTGGGTGCGACTGTTGTCTGTTATCTATACAAATTATCTGGATGATAATGTGGTTAACTAGATCAGCAAAGTTGCAGATGACACCAAGATTGAGGGTGTAGTGAGGAAGACTATCAGAGCTTACAGCAGGACCTAGACCAGCTGGAAAAATGGGCTGAAAAATGGCAGATGGAATTTAATGCAGACAGTGTGAGGTGTTGGAGTTCAGTAGGACCAACCAGGGTAGGTCTCAAACAATGAATGGTACGGCACTGTGCAGTGTGGTAGAACAAAAGGATCTTTGAACACAGGTCCATAATTCATTGAAAGTGGTATCACAGATGGATAGAGTCATAAAGAAAGCTTTTGGCACATTGGACTTCATAAATCAAAGAACTGAGTACAGGAGATGGGATGTTATGTTGAAGTTGTATAAGATGTTGGAGAGGCCTAATTTGGAGTATTGTGTGCAGTATTGGTCACCTACCTACAGGGAAAAAGGAAATAAGTTTGAAAGAGTACAGAAAAAAATTATAAGGATGTTACCAAGACTGGAGGACCTAAGGTATAAGGAAAGATTAAACAGGTTAGTACTTTGTTCCTTGGAACATAGAAGAGTGAGGGGACATTTGATAGAGGCACACAAAGTTATGAGGGGTATAGAGTGGGGTATATGCAAGCAGGCTTTTTCCACTGAGGTTGGGTGAGACTACAGCTAGAGGTCATGGGTTAAGGGTGAAAGGTGAACAGTTTAAGGAGAACATGAGGGGAACTTCACTCAGAGGGTCGTGAGAGTGTGGAACAAGCTGCCAGTGCATCTGGAGCATGCAAACTCAATTTCAACATTAAAGGGAAGTTTGGATAAGTACATGGATGGCAGGGATATGGAGGGCTATGGTCCGGGTGTAGGTCGATGAGACAAGGCAGTTTGAATGTTCTGGCACAAACTAGATGGGCCAAAGGGCCTGTTTCTCTGTTGCAGTGTCCTATGACTCTGTGACAGCAGATTCCCTTCCATGAAGGACATTACTGGACTCATTTTGTTTTTACAAGAACCCAGTGTTTTCATGAATCTCATAACTGAGATGGCCATTACAAAAAAATCCACAAATTACTTGATTACGCTGTTTTAATTTAAGTTCGTCAGCTGCCATGGTGAGATGTAAATCTGATGTATCTAAATTAATGATCCAGAACTCTGGCTACCGGTTCGTTCACTTAACCACTTCACACAACTGTACCAATTAATATATTTTTATTTGATTTGGTTTAAAATTTTATTTGGTAATTACACCTATAAATCATCTTGGGGACATTTCATTATGTTAGAGGTCCTGCATAAATGTAAGCTATTTAGTTGTTTCAAAATTAGTGTCTATTAATTGTGGTTCTGGATTGTACGAAGTATATGGCCTGCAACCATTTCGTGCTATTGCAGTTCTCCTACAATGAGCAAGCTTTACCGAGTCTTAACGGTCTCACGAGTACAGGACTAGGTTCTTCTACCTAATCCATGTGTCAGGTCTATCCTGTGAAAAGATCACTGCTTCTCTGTACATCAATTCTATTTACTCCATATCCCTGATAGTCCAGATACGCAACCTAAAATCATTTAGCATCCAGAGGCTTCTGTGTCAAATATTCCAGATTCTAATCAGTTCCCAGGAGTTGAAGTATTTCCTGATTTCACTTTAAAATGCTCTATCACTATCATTAACTTCAAAATTATGTCTCTTTATTCTGGATTTGCAGTGCCAAATTATATTTGCCCATTCGCATACTTTCAGCATCGATTACTATATTGTAGAATTTTTTTTGTAAGTTTTTTTTATTGACGTTACTGTATTGTAGAATTTTATTCTGATCAAGGACTTGCATAATATCGCAAATTGAATACTTAATTACCAAATTAGGTGTTACCGAATAGAATAACTAAGATTTGATGCTAATTCATTTGGTTTGTACTGAAATTCTCATGGGATAGCTGAAAGATATGTGGCTATTATAAATTCAATAAGAAAGAACTTTCATCATATTTCCCTGAGTTTTCAATGTTGCATGCATGTTCTTTTTTACTTTGGAGTGGAACACAATTATAATTGGTTCAAGTTGAAATGCATCAGTCAAAAAATTGTCTGAGAACTTTCATTCATGGATCACATGAGCACCAATAATGTATTTCCACACTGGATGTTCATAAGGATGTGCTTTATATTTCTATGAAACCTGCTCTATTCTAAATTGTAGGGAATGAACCAATTTCTCTTCATGTTACTGTACATTTCAATCATTCAGGATTTAGCCTGGTGAATGTTTGTGACTCTTTCCTTCATGTCCAGTAAATTCTTTCAAAGTTCAACGTAAACTTATTATCAAAGTAAATATACTCTATGTCACTAAATATACTCAAGACTTATTTTCTTGCAGGCATTCACAGTAGAACAAAGAATACAATAGGATTAATTTAAAAAACCCACAAACAACCAATAATAAAAATAGACAGATAGATAAATAGACAGATAGATAAATAACAAACAAATAAATCTGAGAACACGAGTTGCAGGGTTCTTGAAAGTGAAAACATGGGCTGTGGAATCTGTTCAGTGCTGAGGTGAGTGAGATTATCTTTTCTTGGGTAAAGAGACCAGACATGTACAAGGTGCAGTCTCGCTAAGACCTATATAATTATGCTAAGACATTTTTGCTTCTGTTTTCAAAATGGAACAGAATTCATTCTTTAACTGCAAGTCTAACAATATTTGCTTTGTAAGGGTATAAGATGGGAGAAAGAGGAATTTTATATTAAAATGGCTGAGTGATTGAGCCTGCGACGCATGTTTGAGATGGTTTAAGGTGTCACTATATTGTTAGACTCTCCGAGTTTGTCTACAACTAAAAAGAATAGTGCCATCGATGTTCAAGTTCCATACAGGTAGATAACACAGCACAAAGGAGAAATTAAAGTGCCAATCCCATCTGTCCAGCACCAGTATAAAATCTTCCCATCTGTTTAGATGTAGAACCAGAATCTGAGTGGGATAATGAAGGAATTCTCAATTTTCTTCACCAAACATCAAAATAGTTTAAGAGGGCATGGTTATGTTTCTTCAACTTAAAATTACTTTTTTAAATGAAGATTCTAGAAGACTTAAATGATGCATCATATGAATCAAGAAAGCTGAAGTTTTCAATGACACTATTGAACAGATTTACAATACAAGATAAGCCGTAATAAAGGGAACAGAGTGCTAGCTGGAAAAGGTAATAAAACTGCAAATATAACATACAGAATTACTTCAAATTAAGTCAAGCTGTGAGGTATATTTCTTGTAAATTACTTAATCCGGATATTCTATGTAAAGACAACATAATTCATCACAGGTGCTGAGCTCCTTTAATTTGTGCTTTCTTTTGAAAATTTATAATGAAGATATTGCAAGAGTAAGTCCACTGGAACTTTTGAAGCGACTTATAGTGCCCAGAATTAATTATTTGAGTACAAAACTATTAGAACTTGATGCACCATCAATAACTCTCCAAGATGTGAGGCGAGATATAGGCTTTTATTGACTGGAAGAAAGAACAAGCAGCAATTGACCACCATGCTACATCCTGGAGACTGAGAGAACAGGGCTCAGGCCCCAATCACCTTTATACCGGGGTCAGTGGGAGGAGCCACAGGAGCAGTCAGCAGGGGTCAGTGGGAGGAGCCACAGGAGCAGTCAGCAGGGGTCTGTGGGAGGAGTCACAGGAGCAGTCAGCAGGGGGTCTGTGGGAGGAGCCACAGGAGCAGTCAGCAGGGGTCTGTGGGAGGAGCCACAGGAGGAGTCAGCAGGGGTCTGTGGGAGGAGCCACAGGAGCAGTCAGCAGGGGTCTGTGGGAGGAGCCACAGGAGGAGTCAGCAGGGGTCTGTGGGAGGAGCCACAGGAGCAGTCAGCAGGGGTCTGTGGGAGGAGCCACAGGAGCAGTCAGCAGGGGGTCAGTGGGAGGAGCCACAGGAGCAGTCAGCAGGGGGTCTGTGGGAGGAGCCACAGGAGGAGTCAGCAGGGGTCTGTGGGAGGAGCCACAGGAGCAGTCAGCAGGGGTCTGTGGGAGGAGCCACAGGAGGAGTCAGCAGGGGTCTGTGGGAGGAGCCACAGGAGCAGTCAGCAGGGGTCTGTGGGAGGAGCCACAGGAGCAGTCAGCAGGGGTCTGTGGGAGGAGCCACAGGAGGAGTCAGCAGGGGTCTGTGGGAGGAGCCACAGGAGCAGTCAGCAGGGGTCTGTGGGAGGAGCCACAGGAGCAGTCAGCAGGGGTCTGTGGGAGGAGTCAGCAGGGGGTCTGTGGGAGGAGCCACAGGAGCAGTGGGTCTGTGGGAGGAGCCACAGGAGCAGTCAGCAGGGGGTCAGTGGGAGGAGCCACAGGAGCAGTCAGCAGGGGGTCTGTGGGAGGAGCCACAGGAGCAGTCAGCAGGGGGTCTGTGGGAGGAGCCACAGGAGCAGTCAGCAGGGGTCTGTGGGAGGAGTCACAGGAGCAGTCAGCAGGGGTCTGTGGGAGGAGCCACAGGAGCAGTCAGCAGGGGTCTGTGGGAGGAGCCACAGGAGCTGTCAGCAGGGGTCTGTGGGAGGAGTCACAGGAGCAGTCAGCAGGGGGTCTGTGGGAGGAGCCACAGGAGCAGTCAGCAGGGGGTCTGTGGGAGGAGCCACAGGAGGAGTCAGCAGGGGGTCTGTGGGAGGAGCCACAGGAGGAGTCAGCAGGGGTCTGTGGGAGGAGCCACAGGAGCAGTCAGCAGGGGTCTGTGGGAGGAGCCACAGGAGCAGTCAGCAGGGGTCTGTGGGAGGAGCCACAGGAGGAGTCAGCAGGGGTCTGTGGGAGGAGCCACAGGAGCAGTCAGCAGGGGTCTGTGGGAGGAGCCACAGGAGCTGTCAGCAGGGGTCTGTGGGAGGAGCCACAGGAGCAGTCAGCAGGGGTCTGTGGGAGGAGCCACAGGAGCAGTCAGCAGGGGGGGCGTGTCCAGACAGGTATATGTAGTTCACCACAGAACTCAATGGTGAAGAGCTTCAGTCACAAATCCATACCCTCATTGCCCACACTTAGCTTTTCCAGGAACTTCAGCAATGCTGTAATAGTGACCATCTTTAAGAAACAAAACAATCTCAACTGTGATTGAGGGCGGCGCCTCCCTACTGTCTGGTACAGGGAAGGACAGATATCACCGGGATCAGTGGCCAAGGAGCTGCCACCTGAATCACAGTGTGGATTCTATCCAGAATGCCATAGTGCACATGATCTGCACCATGCACCAGCTCCAAAAAGACTTGCAGTGAGTAGTATGAGCATGCTCTTTTTCAACCTCACAAAGACCTTGACCCCATCAATCAGGAAGTAGTGGCGAACACTGTCTTGGAATTCAGCTGTCCACAGAAAATAGTCTCCATCTTACACTAGCTCCATGATGGCATGCAAGTTGTGATGTTAGCAATAGGTCCACAACAGAACCGTTCTCAGCCTAACGTTTTTCTCAATCCTTCTCACCACAATGTAATATCTCATTTGTTGTATTACAATGTAGTATCTCAGTAAGGCATTTGATAAGGTTCCCCATGCAAGGCTCCTTCCCCATGCAAGAAAGTAAGGAGGCATGGGATCCAAGGAGACCTTGCTTTGTGGATCCAGAATTGGCTTGACCACAGAAGGCAAAGAGTGACTGTAGATGGTCTGTATTCTGTACGGAGGTGGGTGACCAATGGTGTTCCACAAGGATCTGTTCTGGGACCCTTCCCCTTTGTGATTTTTATAAATGACCTGGATGAAGAAGTAGAAAGGTGAGTTAGTAAGTCTGCTGATGACACAAAAGTTGGGATGTTGTGGATAGTTTGAAGGGGTGTCAGAGATTACACAGGGCATCGATAGGATGCAGAACTGGGCTGAGAAGTGGCAGATGGGGTTCAACCCAGAGAAGTGTGAAGTGGTTCCTTTTGGTAGGTCAAATTTGAAGGCAGAATATAATATTAATGGTAATACCCCTGGCAGTGTGGAGGATCAGAGGGATCTTGGGGTCCGTGTCAATAGGACACTCAAAGCTGCTCTGTAGGTTGACAGTGTTGTTAAGAAGGCATATGATATGTTGGCATTCATCAACCACGGGATTGAGTTCAAGAGCTGTGAGGTAATGTTACAGCTATATAAGTCCTTGGTCAGACCCCACTTGGAGTACTGTGTTCAGTTCTGCTTACCTCACTTCAGGAAGGATGTGGATACTATAGAGAGAGTGCAGAGGAGATTTACAAGGATGTTGCCTGGATTGGAGGGCGTACCTTATGAGAATAGTTGAGTGAACTTGGCCTTTTCTCTTTGGAGCAACAGAGGGTGAGAGGTGACCTAATAGAGGTGTATAAGATGATGAGGGGCATTGATCATGCAGATAGCCAGAGGCTTTTCCCCAGGGCTGAAATGGCTAGTACAAGCGGGCATAGTTTTAAGGTGTTTGGAAATAGGTAACAATGGGATGTCAGGGGTAAGTTTTTCACACAGAGAATGGTGGGTGCATGGAATGTACTGCCAGTGGCGGTGATGGAAGCTGATACATTAAGGTCTTTTAAGAGCCTCTTAGATAGGTACATGGAGCTTAGAAAAATAGAGGGCTATGCGGTAGGGAAATTCTAGCCAGTTTCTAGAGTAGGATACATGGTCGACACAACATTATGAGCTGAAGGGCCTGTGATGTTCTGTAGATTCTATGTTCTACATATGTTGATTACCTACAAACTTCCCCTGGGAGTGGAGCTAATTTTCAGAACTAATGAGAAGCTGTTTATCCTACACTAATTGCAGTCCAGAACAAAGATTACTGAAACTGCAATAGTCGGATGCAGTTTATAGACATATCTTGCATCTGAATATATTCGGAGGCTAAGATCCAAGCAATCATTGAAATATTTTCTGAGGATGAGTCTTATACCAATGGTCCTCAACCAATCAGCCACATGGCCCTTCAACAATAAAGACTCAGGGGAAAGTTGTGGGAAAAGGTGGACCACTTCTCATATCTTGGGAATCAACTCTTGGCAAAAGTAGACATCAATAATCAAATTCACCACTGTTTTCAATGCACCAGCACCTCCTTTGGTTGACTGAGCAAAAGGGTACATGAAGATCAAGACCTCATTTCTGGCCCATAATTTAGAGTATCCACACGCAATGTAATGCTTGTGTTCTGAGCAGGGTAGATAACCGAATTCCCAATGAACTGCTACTTAGAGTGCTGAGCTCTGTAAAAGTTGATAAATGTCAAAGTGTACCCTGCAGAGAGCCAAAGTTATTGCAGTCTGAGAGTGTTCTCCGGAGTCAAGCCCACACCCGATGGGGAAGAACAATACGAGGCTTGGGCTGAGCAGACCTCTCAGTTACTGGATGAATGGCAGTGCTCAGATATTATGAAATAACAGAGACTGGTAGAGAGTCCGGAGGCTAATATAGTGACGTTCCTAAAGGCAGAAGACCTATTAGCCTTGTCAGCAAATTTCCTGCAAGCTCTGGAAGACGCTTTTGGCACTGTCTGAAGATAAAGATAAAGTTTAGGCACTCATTCCAAAAGAAAGGAGAGAAGCTGTCTGCCTACCTTTTCGGGTTGGAGAAAATGCTGCACTGTTTGTGCCACAAAGGGGGTTGCTTGAGGATGGGCAAGTTGTGAAGGGCACGCTGTCATACGAACGATTGCCCAACATATTCAAATGACCCGCAAGATACACCCTCTTCCATCTTTTATTGAGCTGCTCAGAGAAGCCAGTGAGAAGGAAAACATGATTGGGAAGCAGAACATTTCCAAAAGCCGAGTCGTGTCTTCAGTGGTAGCCTCTGCTGCTAAAGTGGCCCTGATGCCACAGAGACAGAGCTTTTGAGGAATGCCTATGAGCTGTGCTGACTTGTTGGATGTCTGCGAATGTTTCAGCTAAATGCAATGTGTCCATTGGGAAATTTTGACCCATTTGTAGGACTTGAGTCGCAGAGGAATGCTGCTGAAAAGGGTCTCTTGACTAGAGAGGCAACCTACATCTTCTGTTATAACTGTGGAGATGGACCTTTCAAGCAAGCCTGTGAGGGATAGGAAAATCTTCGGAAAGTAAATCAGCAGTTAATCAAACAGAGAAGTAAAGAAGCAAAATTTCAGAGGGACCCAGTAAAGGAGTGGCCTGGCATCTCAGAGAGAACATTTTTCAATCAGAGTATTAAGGGAAATACTAAAATGCAAAACACTATTCCGGAAGGTTTTGTAGGACATGTGGTTTGAAGGTATTTGTGCTAGAGCCATACTTGACATAGTCTCTCAAGTTACTTTACTTTACAGATCCTTTTACAACTGGTATTTGACGCATTTAGTGCCCTGGAAATTTGGGGCCTTGTTAATTATGAGTGCCCGAGGATGGTTTCTTGTTGTTGAAACTGGAGTTTTCAGAAGCAGATGTTGGAGTTGCTGAGACTGTTGATACATTAGTGTTGGTATGTCCAGTTCTGGTTGAAAAAGGTGAAGGTTCCATTCCATCGTGAGAAGACTCATGGGAGTATGCAAAAAGAGAGATGGAGAGAATTTTCTGAAAACCCTGTCCATTCACCTGGTGTTCAGAGCTGCTTTTGAGATGGTACAATTTCCTCCTAAGCGGGATGATGAGCAGAATTAAGGAACTGTGTAGTACACCCAGTCCAAACCCATCACGTTATGTCCTGGGGACATCACTAGTGTGACAGGAAACCCCAAATTCCCCGGAATGCCCAATGCCAAGGCTCTCTTGGCAACGGATATTTGTGTGTGAGCCGTATTTACAAGGCATTCGCTACAATCAATGTTCCTTATCAGAACACCCAACTTTCCTGTTTGTTGGAACCCAGATCACGCTGACCTGAGATATAAATTGCTTACGGAAGGTGGCCTTCTCACTGCTAAGTTACATGGCTGTTAGCTAACGAGCCAAGTTTGTCTACGAGCCCGGTGAGAGGGTCACACACGTTTCAGCATTAACTATCAATGCTGAGCATTCACATGTTCCCTGCTTGTTTCTTGCTTCTCTTACTGACTTCATTTATTGGATAACCAGCTGGGTCTATATACTTTGGGGTCACCTGGACAGCCATGGCCTCTTCAGAAAAGGGTGGGTCCAGGGGTGGGATTGATGCAGAGCTGCAGCAGCTGCTAATAGTGCCCCTCGGCTCAAGAACCTGGTTTCAGCCCTCCATTTCTGTGGAGTCTACATTTTCTCCCTGTCTGAACTTCCTCCAGATACTCCAGTTATTTTTCACACTTCAAAGATGGGCTGGCTACTGTGTTAATCGATTATTGGAAATGACCCCAGTGTAGGTCATGGTTGAAAAATTAGGGTGAAGTTGATGAGCACATGAGAGAGAATAAATGACAGGGAAAACATGGGGAATGGGATTGGTGGATTTGTCTGAAAATCAGCACAGATTTAATTTGCTCTCTTCTATTCCAAGAGAAATATGAAAATTCATTTTATCTCTTCTTTAAATGAGCTCGATTACTGGGAAGTCCAAAGATTCATCACCAAATGTGCAAATAAGTTATTCCTTTCCCTTTAATAATCATGTTTCTTAGAATTCTTTGCATTGCTTCATCTTAAAATTAATTTTTCAATGGGTATTCTATTCATCCTGTATCCGTAGCCTTTCCTGTACAGCTTTGAAATCTATCTGTTTGATAAGCAAGAATTGTTGCTATAATGTAAAGTTAAATGTGTGATTGTTCAAGTATTACTTCCATCCAAAACAGACAGCTCCATTTTAAGAAACCCTACGTTTACTACTTCATTTGCACAAGCTGGAACTTGACCCCATTTTGATTCTCCTCATTATTTGAATGCCGAGTAATTAAAACTTAGCCTTTTTCTAAAACTTGCTCGTGCAAGTTAGCATTTTGCTATTGAACTGAAGGATCCTTTTCTTACATCTTAATAAAGCAATGTGGCGCTATGCAGTTCACAGTTTAAACAAATTTATCCCAAAGGTACTGTAGCTTGCATATCGTAACTTCTTCCCGAGTACGCTCGGGTCTCCTCTTGTGCTATCATCTCAACAATCGTAAGATTTTCTCCAATTTGCTGCATGTAGTATAATCTCTTCCACTACTTCCTGCAATGCTTGGGCACTCAGTTATGAACACATCAGTGAAATATGGGATTTACACTGAACAAAAAGTCTAAAAAACATGCAACAATTATTTTGGGCTGTGCTTCTCTCAACAGACAGTGAAAACCCATTACCTTCTTACTTGGGTCTTCTAGGAGCCTCAAACATTCTTTGCAGTGCAGTGGCACTGCGGAGAGCTCTGCTGTGATCACTGGTCCTCTGTGTGCGTGGAGTTTGCTTGTTCTTCCTGTGACAGCATGAGTTTGCACTGAGTATTCCGTTCCCCTCCCATATCCCACAGATATCCTGGTTGATCGTTTAATCGGCTGCCGCAAGTTAGCCAGAGTAAAGGCAGGAGGATCAGGGGCATGGGCGAGTGGATAGGTTACTGAGAAAGTAAGTGTTGGTACAACAGTGCGACTGGTGGGGCCGTTTCCTTGCAGCCCCAGTGACACGGGTTCAAACCTGATCCCTGGCACTGTCGGTGCAGCGTTTGCGCAGTCTGCTGTGTTTCCCTCTTCCTGCTCTGATTTCTTCCCACATCCAAAGGATGTGCAAGTTGTCTGGTTAAACCTGCACTGCCAATACCCCCAGTGGGCAGTTGAGTGGTAGGATCTGGGGAGGGGGATAAAACAGGATGAGTCTAAATGGGTCAGCAGGAAATCGGGCTGAAGAGCCTATCTGTATTGTACGATTCTAATGTCAATGAGTCACAGAAACAGGCCTTGCAGCCACCACATCTGCGGGTAACCATTGCACCAACCAGTACTAATCCCTGTGTTGGGCCCATAGCTTTATATGCCTTGCTGGTTCAAGTACTTGCTAGATGTTTTGTAACTGTGCCGAGATTTTTTTCCCTCCACCACTTCCTTGGGCAGCGCACGACAGATTCTTACCACCCTCTGGGTGAAATAATTCTCCACCACCCGGATGGGATGGATGGCTTTGCTCTCAGGACCAGCATGAATTTGATGGGCCGAATGGCTGACTTGTATGATGCAAGAAAGTGTGTCCAATTCTGGGATATGAAAAGAAGTCAAGTCAACTTTTATTGTCATTTCGACCATAACTGCTGGGGACACAGTACAAAAAACTAGACTGAACTGCGTAATAAAAAAAAACACAGAGAAAGCTACACTAGACTACAGACTGGACTGCATAAAGTGCACAAAAACAGTGCAGGCATTACAATAAATAATAAACAGGACAGTAGGGCAAGGTGTCATTCTCTGGGGATTGTAAGTTCTCTCACATAATACCATAAGGACAGACTTGTTTAAAGAAAGCAAGTTCCCTCACTTGTGCTTTCAATCTGTAAGCGAGCAGTGGAGATCCACATGCATGTCCCTAACGAGATAGCAGGAAAAGCAACATGACAAGCCTCTTAACAGCAACGAATCACTTTTTGCAGCCACCTATTTCAGTGCAAGAGAACGTGGCCTCTGCAGCCTTTTGCCTCCCCAGCTGGAAAACAGCATTTGCCAGCAGCCTTCTCAAAAGCTCTGTTCTTGAGCAGACTGGGCTGTGGGATATTATGACTGGGTTGCTATGGAGAGGGAGTGCAGAACAGTAGAGTCAGCTGACAGCCTACATTTATCTCTTCATCGCCGATTTCTGAAGTAGGCCGGTCATGTGGCATGGATGAAGCTATTGCAACACATACAATTTGTAGCAACTTTCATGTAACAAAGCACTTTGTGAGAGATTCGGTGGCACCGAGTCAGGGAGTGAGGGGGTCATTAAGTATTCACTCTTTCTTCCAGTGTTTGCCAATAAACCAGTTATTTTTTTAAAATCCTGATACTCCTTGACCCCATGTTATAGTTTTGGGGAAAGCCAGACACACTAGCCACAAGTGTGATATAGTGGCTCATGGTATTTAATTTATATCCTTAAAAGTGTGTTTGTGCTGCTCTGTGATGGCTGAAAAGTAATAATAAGCAGGAAATATCTTCAGGGTAAGTGATGGTGGAAATAAGTTTTCATAGAAGTAAAGAAACTTACAACACACAGGAACCAACCTGCCCATTGTGTTAATACCAGATATTTATCCTGATTACACAAATCCCACTTTCCAAATCGCTGTCCTTAACCCAGTTGGTTATAGCACACACACAAAATACTGGAGGAACTCTGCAGGCCAGGCAGCATCTATGGAAAAGAGTACAGTTGATAGTTTGGGCAGAGACCCTTCGGCAGGACTAGAGAAAAAAAGTTGAAGAGTCAGAGGAAGAAGGTGGTTGGAGGGGAGGAAGGTGATAGGTGACACCGGGGAGGGGAGGGAAGTACCTTCTGTCCTCTCCTATCAAATTCTCTTTTCTCCAGCCCTGTATCTCCTTGACCAATCAACTTCCCAGCTCTTTACTTCACCCCTTCCTCTCCCGGTTTCACCTATCACCTTGTGTTTCTTCCTCCCCTCCTTCCATCTCTTCCTCTAACTTCTCATCTTTTTTCTCCAGTCCCGCTGAAGGGTCTCAGAGCGAAATGTCAAAAGAAACATAGCAACATAGAAAACCTACAGCACAATACAGGCCCTTTGGCCCACAAAGTTGTGCCAAACATGTCCCTACCTTAGAAATTACCAGACTTACCTATAGACCTCTATTTTATTAAGCTCCATGTACCTATCTAAAAGCCTCTTAAAAGACCCTATCGTATCCGTCTGTACTCTTTTGCACAGATGCTGCCGTGTGTGTGTGTGTGTGTGTGTGTGTGTGTGTGTGTGTGTGTGTGTGTGTGTGTGTGTGTGTGTGTGTGTGTGTGTGTGTGTGTGTGTGTGTGTGTGTGTGTGTGTGTGTGTGTGTGTGCATGGAGCCAATTTTCTTAAACCTCTCTCTGGTCCTTTATTTACCTTTCACCTATGTTGCCTACTATGGAAATTCCAGCCCACTATGTCTCAGTGTCTTATACGTTTATACTCTACAGTTAGTTCACCTTTGTTCCCTGGCCTTGTCAGCCTCTCCTGCAACTGACACCTGGCAATTTTCTCTGCATCATCTCAAGTGCTGTTGCATCCTTCTTGCAGTGTGGTAAACAAAACTCTCCACTGCACTCTTTCGTTTTAAGTCATTCCAGCGCAACCTCCCAGGAAATATTCAGCCGGGAAAGGAGAGTTTACTTAATGGATTTGGAGATACCAGTCCTGACAACTTCAGCAAGTTGAGGACAAACACTCTGCTGCACTTACTGGTATATTACCCCTTGCTGTGTATGACTTTGCCTTCTTTGCTCCCCAAATAGAATTACTTCACACATTTCTGAATTGAATTCTAGCTGGCACTTCGACTACTCTGTTGAAATCATCAAGCCACAGAACATGAAGTCTTGGAAAGGTGTTGTTGCTGGGTCTAATCCCTGCCAAGCAACACTGGGAACACATCATCAGAAGGACTACAGCAAGCCAATGAGACAGCTCACCACACCCTCCTCCAGGGTAACTAGGGACGGCCAGTAGATGCTGGCCTTGCAACAGTGTCTGAATCCCAAACTGTTCTGAAAAATTCTATTACTTGAATCGTTTCTTTCACAGTTAAGGTTTGGTACCTGATATCTTCCACCATTATGGTTCTTCCTTTTTGTTCAGAAGTATTTACATATATTTTATCATCTCTGCTTAGGTGTTTTATGCGTTCAACATTTCAACACATTTAAAGGTTTCAAAGGTACAGTTAATGTCAGAGAAATGTATACAATTTTCCTCCTGAAATGCTTTTTCTTCGCAACCATCCACAAAAACAAAGGATGAATGACGGTTAAATGTTAGAACCCCAAAGTCCCCTCAGCTCCCCCCCCCCAAGTGTAAGCGGCAGCAAGCAACGATCCCCCTCCCCCCACCGGCAAAAAAAAGCATCAGCACCGGCCACCGAGCATCAAGTGTGAGCAAAGCAACAGCAAAGACACAGACCTGCAGTACTCCAAAGACCATTAGTTCACCCGGTATTCGACGTGTCACAGGCTCTCTCCCCCCCTAATAAGGGAGAAAGATGTGTCTCTGTTTCACAGTGAGAGGGGAGACATAACAAAGAACTTGCTAAAAGTCCGTTGCAGCACTTTTTCCGAGCTCTGTGTTTCGGGTCTCTGGGCACATAGGCTTAGATCTTCCATTCCCCATGACACACTGATCTCCTGCCCGGACACTGACCTCTGACCCCCCGTCTCCAGAGCCACAAAACCTTGGTCCTCCGGAGGCGAGCGAAGCTCTTAGGCCGAGCCCTTGGTGTGTCGAATAACGGCCATTCGTGAAACCACGAGAGCAGGATCCGTTCCCGCAAAGAACCATAGTCAGTGCGTAACTCCAGATCAGGGTCTTCAAAAGAACCCTGAAAGGGAAAAATAGAGATATTAAAGGTGGAAACAGAGCTGTGTCGGAAGATGCAATCAATGAAGTCACCGTTAGGCACCATTAATCCTTCTAAACTCCTTCTTCTATTAATTGTTCTGTTAGGTTACCCCACCTCTGACTGTGACTATGTACTTAACCAGCATTGTTCACCCCTCTACCTCCTTTGAAAACTCTCTGACTATCAACGTTGAGTGCTAGCCCTGCTCTGATACAAAATCCTAAATTTTGTAAGGAATGCTAGCTGAAGACAACAACAATTTGCACAGTACTGCACTCCGAATGCAATAAAGCATTACATCACCTCACAGGACACCAAGCCAAATAAGAAAACATTTCAGCACACAACCAAAATACTTCACTGAAGAGGAGCACAATACAGCCAGTCGAAAGGTAAAGAAACAGAAAAGATTCAGGAATGAATCCTTGTGTCAGGGCTATTAAAACACAGCTGCAGATGATGGAGCAATCAAACTGAGAGCTGTGGAGCGGTAAATCAGAGACACAAGAGGTGCCGCAGATGCTGGAAATCTAGAGCAATGCACACAGTGTGCTGGAGGGACTCAGCAGGTCAGGCAGCACCTATGGATGGGAGTAAACAGTCAACGTTTCGAGCTGAGACCCTTCATCAGGACTGATTTGGAGAGAATTTCAGAGGGTTTTAGGACTGGGGGAATTTATAGGGATAAGGAAGAATGTAACTGTAGAGGGCTTTCAAACAAGGAAGAGAACTATAAAATCATGCAAACACATATGGCATTACAAAGTGTCCCATAACTTCACAGGAACATTATCAAAGATGTATAACGAAGGAATCTGGTAACAAAGCCAGAATGTAAGTTGTTGATTTCTGAAAGATAGTCACAATGCTTTTGTTAAATGAACCATGGATGTCCTTTAAAGTACTCTTGAATCTGCAGAATCATGAGATATTGGTAAAGTGACAGATGTGCGCAATAAATTATTTACATCAATTTCACTAATGTGGACTCTGACTGAATTCCTTGTCCAGTCAACTAGCTTGGATTAGAATATATCTGTTGTCGTTATGACATGAGAATCTAGCTGTTTGAAATATTTCTTGGGCAGCGTATGAGGAAATACAACTTTCAGATGCAACAGATAAGTGCCAGAAAATGTCAACTATCAGAATCCGAACCAGGTTTCGTCCCACTGACATGTCCTGAAATCTGTTGGTCTGCAGCAGCAGCACACTGCAATATATAAAAATAAAATCTATAAATTACAATAAAAAATATATTAAAAAAAGAAAATTATATTCAACATGTGGTGCAAAAATAGAAGGAAAATTACTGAGGTAGGGTTCATGGGTTCATCGTCCATTCAGAAATCTGATGGCAGAGGGGATCAAATCAAAACAAATCAAGTTTAATTATTATTCAACTATAACAGACACAGCAAATGAAACAATGTTCTCTGGGGCCAAGATGCAAAACAAACAAAATAACGCATTCAAAATAGTGAGCGAAGAAGCATATTTACATGAAGAACTATATGGAGAGTCCAAAACCCTCCGTAACATACCCTGCAGTTGATGGTACGGTCTCCTGGCAGTGTGCAAACACATGCAATCCAGCCTGTCATACCACCGCTTGGGCGCCGAGGGGAGAGGTCAGACCCCACTGGGGTTGTACGCCATGCTTCACCGCCTCTGGTATTTCCTCACATGATCTTCAGAAATAAGCAAGGCAGTGGCTTGAGGCCTAGTTCTCGCCTCAGCTGAGGCTGCACAGGTTCCACATCATCTGTCACTCCACCACAGAAGGGGGACAGGCCTGCAGCAACATACATTATCACTGTCCAAACAAAGTCTTGCGATTGCAGATGAGATGTCCAAGACAATCTCCCCTGGTTATACTGCACGTCACCTTTGAGCACCAGTTCCAATACCTTCGAGTCGTGGGCAGCAAGTTGGTCCGCAGCCTGGTCAGCTCCTCCAACATCCTGGTGGGCTCCTCTGATATCCTCATCAGCTCCTTCACTGACATCCCAGCCGCCCCCTTCAACACCTCGGCCGGCTCCTTACCTGACATCCCAATTGGTGCCTTCGATGCCTCAGCCGGCTCTGCTGCCGACACCAGTCCAGCTACTCCGATCACTGATAGAGCAGCCCTGCAGGACCCAACGTTCTTGGAGTAAAATTATCTTGTGATCATAAAAAGCACATTTAACAAAGAAAAGAGCACCTTCGATTGGCCCCTGAGAGGCTGCTGCATGCAGACATGCTGCTATCTTACCAGAAGAAGACTGAGTGTGTCTTCAGGCTCCTACCTCCTCCTTCATGGTAGCAATAAGAAGAGGGTGTATCCTCGGTGATAAGAGTCCTATTACACATTGCCAGGTATGATGTTGTGGCCATCACTGAATCGTGGCTGAAGGATGGTTGTAGCTGGGAGCTGAACGTCCAGGGTTACACGTTATATCAGAGGGGGTGGTGTGACTCTGCTGGTAAAGAATGACATCAAATCAGTAGAAAGATGTGACATAGGATCAGAAGATGTTGAATCTTTGTGGGTTGTTAAGAAACTGCAAGGGTAAAAGGACCCTGATGGCAGTTAATACAGGCCTCCCAACAGTAGTTGGGATGTGGACCACAGATTACAATGGGAAATAGAAAAGGCATTTCAAAAGGGCAATAGTATGATAGTCATGGGAGATTTCAACATGCAGGTCGATTTGGGGAAATCAAGTTGCTAATGGATCTCAGGAGAGTGAGTTTGTTGAATGCCTATGAGATGGCTTTTTAGAGCAGTTTGTCATTGAGCCTACTAGGGATCAGTTATACTGGATTGGGTGTTATGTAATGAACCAGAGGCAATTAGGGAGCTTAAGGTAAAAGAACCCTTGGGAGGCAGCGATCACAATGTGATTGTTCAACCTGAAATTTGATAGGGAGAAAGTAAAGTCTGACTTAGCAGGATTTCAGTGGAGTAAAGGAAATTACAATGGGATGAGAGAGCAGTTGACCGAAGTAAATTGGAAAGAGATGCTGGCAGGGATGACAGCAGAGCATCAATGGTGTGAGTTTCTGGGGAAAATGAGGAAGGTACAGGATAGATGTATTCCAAAGACAACGAAATACTCAAATGGCAAAATAGTACAACTGTGGCTGACAAGTGAAGTCAGAGCCAAAGTAAAAGCAAAAGAGAGGGCATACAAGGAAGCCAGAGCTAGTGGGAAGATAGAGGATTGGGGAGCTTTTAAAAACTTGCAGAAGGAAGCTACGAAGGTCATTCAGAAGGAAAAGATGAATTATGAGAGGAAGCTGGTGACTAATATCAAAGAAGATACTAAAAGCTTTTTAAGAATATTAAGGGGAAAAGAGAGTCAAGGGTAGATATAGGACCAATACAAAATGATGCTGGAGATATTGTAATGAGAGTCGCAGAGATGGCAGAGGAACTGAATGTGTATTTTGCATCAGTCTGCACAGTGGAAGACATCTGCGGTATACCGGACATTCAAGAGTATCAGGGAAGTGAAGTATGTGCAGTGAAAATTACGACTGAGAAGGTGTTCAGGAAGCTTAATAGTCTGAGGGTGGATAAATCTCCCAGACCTGATGGAATGCACCCTCGGATTCTGAAGGAAGTAGCTGGAGATACTGCGGAGGCATTAACGATGATCTTTTAAGAATTGATAGATTCTGGCATTGTACCGGATGACTGGAAAATTGCAAATGTTACTCCGCTATTTAAGAAGGGTGGGAGGCAGCAGAAAGGAAACTACAGACCTATTAGCCTGATATCAGTGGTTGGGAAGTTGTTGGAATCAATTGTTAGGGATGAGATTACGGAGTACCTGGAGGCACATGACAAGATAGGCCAAAGCCAGCATAGTTTCCTGAAAGGAAAATCCTGCCTGACAAACCTACTGCAATTCTTTGAGGAAATTAGGAGTAGCGTAGCCAAAGGAAATGCAGCAGACGTGGTGTACTTGGATTTTCAGAAGGCCTTTTACAAGGTGCCGCCAAGGCTGCTTAGCAAGATAAGAGCCCATGGAATTACAGAGAAGTTACTACCGTGGGTGGAACATTGGTTGTTGGCAGAAAACAGAGAGTGGGAATAAAAGGATCCTTTTCTGGCTGGCTGCCGGTTACCAGTGGAGTTCCACAGGGGTCGGTGTTGGGACCACTGCTTTTTACGATGTATGTCAATGATTTGGACTACAGTATTAATAGATCTATGGCTAAATTTGCCGATGATACAAAGACAGGTGGAGCAGCGGGTAGTGTTGAAGAAACAGAGAGCCTACAGAGCGACTTAGATAGTTCAGGGGAATAGGCAAAGAAGTGGCAAATGAAGTATAACGTTGGAAAGTGTATGGTCATACACTTTGGTGGAAGAAATAAATGGGCAGACTATTATTTAGATTGGGAGAGAATTCAAAATGCAGAGATGCAAAGGGTCTTGGGAGTCCTTGTGCAAGATAACCTAAGGGTTAACCTCCAGGTTGAGTCGGTTGTGAAGAAGGCGAATGCAATGTTGGCATTCATTTCTAGAGGTATAGAATATACGAGCAGGGATGTGATGTTGAGGCTCTATAAGGCTACAGTAAGACCACACTTGGAGGATTGTGTGCAGTTTTGGGCTCCTTATTTTCGAAAGGATATACTGACATTTGAGAGGGTTCAGAGAAGATTTACAAGAATAATTCCAGGAATGAAAGGGTTACGGTATGAGGAACATCTGGTAGCTCTTGGGCTGTATTCCCTGGAGTTCAGGAGAATGAGGGGGGGATCTCATAGAAACATTCCGAATGTTAAAAGGCCTGAACAGATTAGATATGGCATATTTCCCATGGTAGGAGATTCTAGGACAAGAGGGGACGACTTCAGGATTGAAGGACATCCTTTTAGAACGGACAAGCGGAGAAATTACTTTAGTCAGAGGGTGGTAAATCTGTGGAATTTACTGCCACGAGTGGCTGTGGAGGCCAAATCTTTGGGTGTATTTAACCAGAGATAGATAGGTTCTTGATTAGCTAGGGCATCAAAGGGTATGGGGTGAATGCAGGGGGGTGGGGAATGACTGAAGAATTAGATCAGTCCATGACTGAATGGTGGAGCAGACTCAATAGGCCAAATGGCCTACTTCTGCTCCTATATCTTATGGTCTTATGGACTTGGGAGTCCTTGTGCAGAACACCCTAAAGGTTAACTTGCAGGTTGAGTCAGTGGTGAGGAAGACAAATGCCATGTTAGCATTCATTTCAAGAGGTCTAGTATATAAGAACAGGGATGTGATGCTGAGGCTTTATAAGACACTGGTGAGGCCTCACCTTGAGTATTGTGAACAGTTTTGGCTCATCATCTAAGAAAATATGTGTTGGCATTGGAGACGGTTCAGAGGAGGTTCACAAGGATGATTCCATAAATGAAAGGGTTATTATACGAGGACCATTTGATGGCTCTGGGTCTGTACTCACTGGAATTCAGAAGGATGGGGGGGGGGGGGGGAGCAATCTCATGGAAACCATTCGAATGTTGAAAGGCCCAGACAGAGTAGATGAGCAAAGGATGTTTCCCATGGTGGGAGAGTCTAGGACAAGAGAGCACAGCCTCAGGATAGAGAGGTGTCCATTTAGAACAGAGGTGTGGAGAAATTTCTTTAGCCAGAGGGGGATGAATTTGTGGAATTTATTACCACATGCAGCTGTGGAGGCCAGATTGTTGGATGTATTTAAGGCAGAGCTTGATAGGTTCTTGATTGGACATGGCATCAAAGGTTATGGGGGAAGGCCAGGAAATGGGGTTGAGGAGGAGAGAAAAAAAGGATCAGCCATGATTGAATGGCGGAGCGGACTCAATGGGCCGGATGGCCTAATTTCTGCTGCTGCGTCTTATGGTCTAATAGCCTTCAAAGGTTTCAAATGTACATTTAATTTCAGAGAAATGTATACAATATACATCCTGAAATTATTTTTCTTCGCAACCTGTCATGGTCCCGATAGTTTATTTCCCTATCTTGCTCTTAATTTCCGTTGATTGTGCCACAGTTCCAACTGTTTATTTCCCAATTACTTCTAATTCGCTTTGACGACCGCACACCTGGTTTCCATCCAGAACTACAGTATAAGAACTCTGGTGTCACAACCACTAGTCGCCAGTTCGTTGGTCTTTTTCCTGTGTGATAACTATGTTTCCCGACCGCTTAGAACCGTTAGTTCTAAGTTTAGCTCCAGTTTCAAGGTTACCTATGAGACTCCGTTTCTCTGAGTCAAGGCTCCGTGTCAAGATCCCTCCTGTATGGCGTTTATGCCCGTGTAAGCTTCCAAACTGAATCTCCGTGCCTGTGTCCTGCACTTGGGTTCGCTTCCTTCACTCATTGTTAGAGAACAAACTGGCCACAATGAACCCAGCGGACACGAGCACCCTGCAATAAGCCCTCGCCAGCCAGGGCTCCCTAATGGATCTGCACGATCAACTTCCCCGGGATGTCGTGGAGAACCTCCTTTCCCTGTCCGCTAACATGACAAAGATCAGTGACCAGGTGGACCATGTATCCACTAATCTTACCCCATCCTCTCCTGGAACTCTGTCGAACCAGTCCAGACAGCCTGTAGCGGCAACCCCCTACGTGTCAGCAACACCCCCGCCAAGAGAGCCTCACGTACCTGAACCAGAACTCTACGCTGGGGATTTGGGGAAGTGCCGGGCCTTCCTTCTGCAATGCTCCTTGGTGTTCAATCAGCAGTCGTCCACGTACTCCACGGACAAGTCAAAGGTAGCTTACATCATGGGGTTGTTGCAGGGAGGTGCCTTAGCGTGGGCTACAGCTGTTTGGGACAATCAGCCAGATATCTGCTCTTCATTCCCCACCTTTATCACAGAGATGAGAAAGATCTTTGACCACCCTGTCCGTGGTAAAGATGCCGCTAAGCATCTACTCACCCTCCGTCAGGGCTCCCGCAGAGTTGCCGAGTATTCCGTGGAGTTCCGGATGTTAGCGGCCGACTCGGGGTGGAACGATGAGGCACTCCAAGGGGTATTTCAGAATGGTCTCATCGACATGGTGAAAGACAAGTTGGCGGCAAGGGATGACACCAACAGCCTGGATTCCTTGATCTCCCTGGCCACCGGGTTGGACAATCGTCTTCAATTACGCCATAGGGAGAGAACTGGTCGTCCACCCCCTTTGGCCACTCCACAGCACCCTGTACCGTCTCCCACCAGCACAAGCCTCTCTTCTGCTCCTGCTCCTGGAATAGCTTCCAGCCCGGCATTTCCACCGCCCCGGGAGAGGAACCCATGCAGCCGGGACGGAACCATCTTCCTCCCACAGAGCGACTCCGGAGATTGTGAGCTGGGGAGTGTCTCTATGGTGGCCAGTCCGGCCACTTCCGTGCAACCTGCTCCCTTCGTGCACAAGGGAAGGCTCACCAGTAGAAAGGTGGATCCTGGTGAGCCAGACAACATCCCGTTCTGTCCCCTGAACCCAGGTGCAGATCCAAGCTACTTTACGTTACAACCAACAGTCCCTGCCTCTGTCAGCTCTAGTGGACTCTGGTGCCGAGGGAAACCTGTTGGATGAAGACATAGCTTCCCAGGTCAGAATTCCTCGGGAGCCATTGAGTGCCCCTCTGGAAGCACGGGCACTGGACGGCAAACTTCTGGCCCGAGTCTTTCACTGCACACCACCCCTGTCTCTTATTCTCTCCAGGAACCATTGGGAACAGGTACAATTTATCTTAATTTCCTCCCCTCAAGCTCCTATCATTCTTGGGTACCTCTGGTTAAGCCGCCATAATCCCCACATTGATTGGTCCATGGGGAAGACAGCCAACTGGAGTCTGTTCTGTCTCTCCACTGGTCTTCAATTGGCCCTTTCCCCTTTGAAAGTCACCGCGACCTCGTCGGCCACTGAAACCTCCGACTTATCCAAGGTTCCAGCAGAGTATCACAATCTGGGGGAGGTGTTCAGCAAACAACAGGCTCTTTCCCTCCCTCCACACCACCCTTATGCTATTGACCTTCTCCCCAGAGCTCCTCTACCCACCAGTCCCGGCCAGAAAGGGAAGCAATGGAGGCTTACTTAAATGAATCTCCTGCGGCAGGCATTATCCAACCCTCATCCTCCCCTGTTGCAATAGGTTTCTTCTTTGTGGGGAAGAAAGCCGGTTCTCTGCATCCCTGCATTGACTACCAAGGCCTAAATAGCATAACCGTAAAGAACAAATATCCACTGCCCCTTCTCAACTCTGCTTTCGAACCACTTCACGGAGCCACCATCTTCTCCAAGCTGGACCTACGAAGTGCCTATCATCTGGTCAGGATAGGGGAGGGAGATGAGTGGAAAACAGCGTTCAACACCCCTCTTGGTCACTTCAAATACCTGGTCATGCCATTCGGCCTCACCAATGTCCCTGCTGTCTTCCAAGCACTGATAAATGATGTCCTTAGAGATTTTATTAACCATTTCTTGTTTGTCTATTTGGATGACATCTTAATCTTCTCCAGCAGTCTTCAGGAACACACCCACCATGTCCGTCAGGTTCTGAAGAGGCTTTGGGAGAAAAACTATTCGTAAAAGCCGAGAAGTGTGAGTTTCACGTTTCTTCAGTCAGTTTCTTGGGATACATCATCGAGAGTGGGCGAGTGAGAGCGGATCCTGAAAAGATTCGGGCGGTGGTGGAGTGGCCAACACCCACGACACTCAAGCAACTCCAGCGATTTCTGGGGTTCGCAAACTTTTATCGTCGTTTCATCAGGGATTACAGCTGGGTGGCAGCACCCCTTACTCTACTCACCTCTCCTAGGGCCCCTTTTCACTGGGACCCCGAAGCGGACACTGCCTTCTCAGAGCTGAAGAGGTGTTTCACCTCTGCTCCCATCCTGGCTCAACTTGACCCCTCTCGTCAATTCATTGTGGAGGTCAACGCCCCCGTCTCAGGGGTGGGAGCGGTCCTCTCCCAACGTTCAGGCCCTGACCAAAAACTTCATCCCTATGCCTTCTTTTCTCGCCGGCTATCCCCCGCCAAACAAAATTACGATGTAGGGAACTGGGAGTTACTGGTAGTCAAACTTGCTGTGGAGGAGTGGAGGCACTGGCTGAAGGGAGCGGAACATCCGTTTATCGTCTGGACCGATCACAAGAACCTTGAATATATCCAAACCGCCAAACATCTGAATTCCCACCAAGCCCACTGGGCATTATTTTTTGGCTGGTTCAGATTCACACTCACCTATCGTCAGAAGCCCAATAATCTCTTCCAACAATATGTCTCCGAAAAGAGCCTTCACAACCCCGAGACCATCCTTCCACCATCCTGTGTAGTGGCTGCCCTCACCTGGGAGATCGAGGCCATAGTTAAAGAGGCCCAATGGACTCACTCTGACCCAAGCAATGGACCCTCCAATCGCCTCTTTGTGCCCGATTCCATTCGATCTCAGGTTCTCCAATGGGGCACACGTCTCGTTTTGCCTGCTATCCCGGGATCAATCGGACACTGTCTCTTCTGAAGAAACACTTCTGGTGGCCCTCCATGGACGCTGATGCCCATACTTCTGTCTCTACCTGTTCTGTCTGTGCCCGTGGAAAAGCCTCCCACCGACCACCTGCTGGATTGCTTCGTCCCCTACCTGTCCCTAGCTGCCCTTGGTCCCACATTGCGCTGGATTTCATTACAGGACTACCCCTTCACATGGGAACACTATCGTACTCACCGTGGCAGACTGCTTCTTCAAAGCTGTGCACTTCGTATCCCCTCCCAAACTCCCTACAGCCCATGAAACAGCTGACCCTCTTGTTCATCACATCTTCCGCCTTCACGGGATTCCCTCGGACATTATTTCTGACTGGGGTCCACAATTCGTCTCTCAAGTTTGGAGATCTTTTTGTCAAGTCCTTGGAGCCTCTGTAAATCTGTCGTCTGGTTTTCATCCACAGACGAATGGGCAAACAGAGCGAGCTAACCAGGATTTGGAAGCAGCACTGTGCTGTGTAACCGCCAACAACCTGTCTGTCTGGAGCACCCATCTCACTTGGGTCGAGCACGCCCACAACTCCCTGGTCAGCACCGCCACCGGAATGTCTCCCTTTGAATGCTCCCTCGGTTATCAAGCCCCTCTGTTCTCCGCTCATGAAGATGACGTTGTTGTGCCTTCTGTTCAGGCCCATCTCTGCTGGTGCCGCAAGATCTGGAAAGACACTCGCGCAGCCCTGCCCCGCTAGCCGACCGCAACCGGAGTCTTGCCAATTGCCACCGGATTCCTGCACCTGATTAACGGCCTGGGCAGAAGGTTTGGCTCTCTTCTAATGACATCCCCCTCAAGAGCGAGCCCAAGAAACTCACCATTTGCTACCTGGGAACATTCGAGATTGAGAATATTGTCAACCCCTCGGCAGTCAGACTCAAACTGCCCAAATCTTTGCACATCCATCCTGCATTCCACGTTTCCCAATTGAAGCCGGTATCTGTCAGCCCTTTGTGCCCTCCTGCCGAACCCCCTCCACCCGCCGGGATCATTGATGACCAGCCAGCGTACACCGTCCGGCGATTACTGGGTGTGTGCCACAAAGGCAGGGACCTCCAATACCTGGTCGATTGGGAGGGATACGGCCTGGAGGAACACTCCTGGATTCCCCACTCCTTCATCCTGGAGCCTTCCCTCATCCGGGATTTCCATTGGGACAATCCAGCCAAGCCTGGTGGATCACCTGGAGACTCCTGTTGGGGGGGGGGGGGGGGTGGGGTACTGTCATGGTCCCAATCGTTTATTTCCCTATCTTGCTCCTAATTTCTGTTGATTATGCCACGGTTTCAACCGTTTATTTCCCAACTACTTCTAATTCGCTTTGACGACCGCACACCTGGTTTCCATCCAGAACTACAGTATAAGAACTCTGGCATCACAACCACTAGTCGCCAGTTCGTTGGTCTTTTTCCCGCGAGATATCTATGTTTCCCAACCGCTTAGAACTGTTAGTTCTAAGTTTAGTTCCAGTTTCAAGGTTTACTTATGAGACTCTGTGTCTCTGAGTCAGGGCTCTGTGTCAAGGCTCCATATCAAGGCTCCGTGTCAAGGCTCCATATCAAGGCTCCATATCAGGGCTCCATATCAAGGCTCCATATCAAGGCTCCGTGTCAAGGCTCCATATCAGGGCTCTGTGTCAAGGCTCCATATCAAGGCTCCGTGTCAAGGCTCCATATCAGGGCTCTGTGTCAAGGCTCCATATCAGGGCTCCATGTCAAGGTCCCTCCTGTCTGCTGTTCGGCGATTACGCCCGTGTAAGCATCCAAACTCAGTCTCCGTGCCTGTGTCCTGCACTTGGGTTCGCTTCCTTCGCTCATTGTAACAGAACCATCCATGAAAACAGAGGAGTCCCCCAAAGAATGAATGACAGTTAAATGTTAGAACCCCAAAGCCCCCCCCAGCTCCCCCGCCATGCATAAGCAGCAGCAAATCAACGATCCCCCCTCCCCCCACCAGCAAGTAAAGCTTCAGCAGCCCCCACCGAGCACTCGAGTGTGCAGCAAAGCATCAATAAAGACACAGACTTGCAGTACCCCAAAGGCTACTCGTTCACCCGGTAATTCAACATACCACAAGCTCTGTCTCTTCCTAATAAGGGAAAAAGAGGTGTCTCTGTTTCACAGCGAGAGGGGAGACATAACCAAAAACTCACTGGTTTACGATGTTAATAGTCCGTTGCGTCACTTTTTCCGAGCTCTGTGTCCAAAGAACTCCAGCCTCTGGGCACACGGCCAGCAGCCAGCTTGCTGCTTTCGATATTCCATTTACTCCCACGACACACCAGATTCCTGCAGAGGCACCGACCCCAAGTCCGCCCGCCTCCAGAGCCAGGAAATCCCGAAACTCCGAAGGTGCACTAGTCTTCTAGGCCGCGTCCTTGGTATATCGAATAGTGGCCAGATGTGAGACCCCGAGAGCGGGTCCCATTCCCGCAAAGAACCGACGTCAGCGTGTAACTCCAGGTCAGGGCCTTCAAAAGAACCCTGGAAGGAAAAAAATAAAGATATGAAAGATAGAAACAGAGCTGTTTCTGAAGATGCAAGCAAAGGAGTTGCCGTTAGGTGCCATCATCTCCTAAGCTCCTGAAAATTACAACTTTCTGCAGCATTTTCCAGTCCTCTGCAGTGGCCCCTCCATACCAGCCAGTCAGAATGCTGTCCACAATACATCTGGACAAACTTGCGAGAACCTATGCTGACATTCCAATTCTCCTCAAGCTCCAAACGAAATGCAGCTGCTGTCAGGCCCCACCTGTAGTTGCGTCAATACGTTGAGGCCAGGATAGATCCTCAGAGATGTTAACACCCGGAAACTTGAAACTGCTCACCCTTTCCACTACCAATCCCTCAATGAGGACTGGTGTGTGTCCCCTCAATTTTCTCCACAATTGGCTCCTTGATCCTACTGACTTTGAGTGCAAGGTTGTTGCTGCGACCAGCTGATCTATCTCACTCCTGTATGCCTCCTCGTCACCATCTGATTTTCTACCAACAGTCATCGGCAAATTTATAGCTGCTGCTAGCCATGCAGTAGTGGGCATAGAGAGAGTAGAGCAGTGGGCTAACCATACATCCCTGAGGCACGCCAGCATTGATTCTCTTGGTCCTGAGCTGCTGCTAAGTGGGAAATTAAGACAACAACACACACAAAATGCTGGTGGAACACAGCAGGCCAGGCAGCATCTATAGGGAGAAGCACTGTCGATGTTTCGGGCCAAGACCCTTCATCAGGACCTCCATTTGCAACAGATCTGAGGATTTCACCAGTGAGGTGCACCAGGTTTTTGACCATCTGTGAAGTGGAAGGGAGGCAATGGATCAGATACTTCACCTGTATCAAGACTCATGCTCAGTGCTGGATTACACCATGGAATTCAGGATCCTTGGGGTGGATTGTGGCTGGAATGCCGCTGCTGGCCTATTAACATCACGGTCTCTTGGAGCCCTTGAAAGACGAGCTGTCATCCCAGGAGATGCCACCAACCTCGAAAGCCTCATCACTCTGGCCCTTCATCTTGGCAAGAATGGTTTGGAACACCCTCCAGATCCTCAGGCAGACCCTGGCCCCCCCAGCATCGCCCCCTCCCCCGATTCACTCTCCCTGTCCTCCTTCACACCCCTACGGCCCTAGGCGTGGATCCCAGCACAGCAGGCGTCCTTCTGGACCACACTCTGTGTGTGCAGCTTGGGCTTCCTACCAAGCTTACCGCTCAGCCCTTCTGCATCACAATCACTGACGGACGTCCCTTGAGGTCGGGCACGGTCAGAGTGTGCACACAGCCTGTGCACCTGAGCATTGGCGAGCACCGCACTTCTATCCCATTCCTCCTTATCGACTCTCCAACGCTGCTCTCATCGTGGGTTACCCCAGGCTCTTCACTCATGACCCTCACTTTGCCTGGTCATTTGGCTCACCGCTGAGTTGGGGACTCACCTGCCTGCAACCTCAGTTGACTTCACCCCGTAAATCCCTGGAGTTGGAGGAAACCTTCAAACTCACCAAACTCCTACTGGAATACCCGACCTTGCCGTCACCTTCAGTAGGAGGGAAGCCAGCACCCATCTACCTTACAGACCACATGACTGCACGATCGACCACCCCTTCCCAAGCCCAACCGCCTCCAAGCCAACTGCCAGCGGTGCCCAACCAGACTGCTGAAGCATGGCTGTCCGCACGAGATCTACCCCTGCACATCGACTCCAGCAAGATCTCTCCCCGGTTCATTGGTCCCTTCAAGACTACTCATTGCATCAGTCCAGTCACTTACCATCTCCAGCTGCCATGGCCCCTCAGGATCACACCTACTTCCACGTGTCCTGCCTCAGGCCCATTGTGCATGCATCTCTCAATCCGCACGAGCCTGCACCTCTGGAAACAAGGAGGACAGAAGGTGGTCTAGTGTACACGGATCACCGGTTGATGGATTGACATCACTACGGTTGGGGCGTGCAGTACCTGGTTGACTGGGAAGGGTACAGCCCAGAGGAGAGAGATTGGGAGCCATCCAGTTTTATCTTGGATCCATCACTCACTGAGGACTTGCATCGAACCCACTGGATCACCCTGGGCCGTCAGGTGCCAGTCCTAAGAGGGGCGGGTCCTATCAGCCATCAAAAAGCAGGCACCTCCCAATCTCCATCCAGCTATCAGGAATCCCCTGCCACTCATTTCCAACTCATCACCTGCAGCCTATTTGTACCCAGCTCTCATCCACAGTCCTTGTTCACCCATTGAACCAGCCAGCCTCAACCAGTGATTCTAGCCTTCAGTTAGTACCTGTTCTCTCTTGTCTTGTAGTCCTTCGTGGCTTATTATTTTATAGCTTATTATTAAAGTTATCACTCACTCCAAAATCATCCCTGATGCTCTGATTTTAGGTCAAGCCTCCTCTACATTTCCTGGCAGGAGGAGTGAACCAACAGAGGTACTCGTCTGTCGGCATGAGTATACACCCCAGTAGCAGCAGGAAACCATTGACCATCTGCTCGTCACTCTCAGCCGACTCTCTCTCGATACGGAACCCCACAACAGTCAAGCTCCTCCCTCGGAGCCCTGAGTTTTGGTGCCGAATGTTTCGAGAGATCCCCAGTCCGATGCTGCAACCTCCTGGCTGTCGAGCTCCAGCCATCCCTACATTTTACAGGCCAAGCCAAGATTGCCTTTGTCATCCCTCTCTTGACGGGGCAAGCTATAACCGGGAAAACAAGATCCCCATTGGCAACAGATCTGAGTACTTCACCGCTGGGATGCATTGGGTTTGTGACCATCCGGGAAGTGGAAGGGAAGCAACAGGTCAGACGTTTTGCCTCCATCAGGGCTCACGCGGTGCTGGACCACACCGCGGAATTCAGGACCCTCGTGGCGGGAATGCTGAAGCACTGCTGGCCCGTCACCATCACAGCCCTTTGAAGTGCTTGACAGGCACGCTGTCTACCCAGGAGATGCCCACCAACAACGTCAGCTGACTTCACCCTGTAAGCCTGAGGAGCTGGAGGAAACACTCACCTCACTGAGTTCCCACTGAAATACCCCAGCCTTGCCATCACCTTCAGTAAGAGGGAAGCCAGCACCCAGCTGCCTCACAGACCACATGACTTACACGATCAACCTCTCCCAGGTACCACACCTGCCCGAAGCTGTCTGTCTCCCGCTGCCCTGCTGAGACCCAGGCCGTGAATGAATATATCACTGAAACATTACAGCATGGCTTCATTTTACCATCCCAGTACGCAGCCAGTGTTAAAAAAGAAAGATGGGAGTTTCTGTCCCTATATCGACTACCTTCAACTCAATAAAATCACCATTAAGAACAGCTACCTTCTCCCTTCGATGGGTAGCACATTCGAAGCGCTCCGCGGGGCTTGGGTCTTCAGCAAACTGGGCCCCCAGAGCGCGTGCAACCTGATCCACATCCACCAGGGAGATGAGTGACACTCACCGGCCACTACAAATACTTGCAGATGCCATTTGGACTTTCCAACAATCCAGCCATTTTCCAAGCCGTCATTAACAAAATCCTCTGAGACATGTTACACGGATATGTGCTTGCCTACCTCAACGACATCCTCATCATCTCCCTAGAACCCCTAAGATCATGATTGTCAGTTCCATTCTGTCCTTCAGCATCTCCTCGAAAAATAACTGTACTGCAAGTTAGAAAATTGACTGTTCCACACCACAGTTGTTTCCTTCCTGGGTTATGTCCTTTCAACCCAAGGCATAACAGAAGTCATTTGTTTCCAAATCATCACATGCAGCCTACTTAAACCGGGCTCTCATCCACAGCCGTTGTTCACTCATCAAACCAGCCAGCCCCAACCAGTTGCTCCTAGCCTTCAGTTACTTTGTTTTCTCTGGTGCTTAGTGTCTGTTCTCTCTTGTTTTGTCATCCCTTGTGGCTTATTATTTTGCAGTTGATTATTTAAAATCGCCGCTGCTGCTCTACTTTCGGGTCAAACCGCCTCTACTTTTCCTGACTAAAGGGGGCCTTTTCTAGTTGGCTGCTGGTCAGTACTGGTGTTCTGCAGTGGTCAGTGTTGTGTCCATTACTTTTCATGCTATATGTCAATGACCTGATTGATAGAATTGATGGCTTTTGTGGCCAAAATTGTGAATGATACAAAGATAGGTAGAGGAAGCAGGGAGTATGCAGAAGGACGTGGACAAGATTAGGAGAATGGGCAAAAAAAGTGGCAGAATGAATAGAGTAAGGAATTGTGTGCTCATACATTTTAAAAGAAAGAATAAAGGCGTAGAGTATTTTTTTAAATGGGGGAGCGAATTCAGAAATTGTTGATGCAAAATGACTTGGGATTCTTAATGCAGGATTCCCTAAAAGTTAACCTATAGGTTTGGATGATAGTAAGAAAAGCAAATGCAATGTTAACATTCATTTTGAGAAGCTGAGGCTTTATAAAGCATTGATCAAGCCGCATTCGGAGTATGGTAAGGAAAGATATGCTGGCATTGGATAGGGTCTAGAGGAGAATGAGGGGCGATCTATCAAATATTAAAAGTCTTGCTAGAATGGGCATGGAAAGAATAGTGGGAGAGCCTAGGACCAATGGACACTGCTTCAGAATGGAAGGATGTCCAGACCTGAGGAGGAGTTTAGTTAGCCAGAGGGTGGAGTTCTGCGGAATTTGTTGTCACAGGCGGCTGTACAGTCCAAATCATAGAGTATATTTAAAATGGAGGTTGGTGGATTCCTGATTAGTAAGGATATCTAAGATTATGGAGAGAAGGCAGGAGAAAGGGGTTGAGGGGGGTAAATAAATCAGCCATGATCAAACGGTAGAGCAAACTTAATAGTCCAATGGCCAAACTCTTCTCCTACATCTAATGATATTATAGTTTTTCTCAGGATACTTTGGTATTTATCCAGATTTCTACAAATTTTAGCCTCCATTTTGAACCCTGTACTCAGTTTTTACTCAGAGTGGAAACCTGGCTCTGGAATGAAGAATAATGAATGGTGTTGTCGTGGTCGCTTTATAAAGATGTGGTGATTAATTGAAAGCAAGACATTTTGCCAAAGAGATTGCTTCAGTCAACTTGTCATGGTGGACTGAATCAGAGGTGAGATCAGTCTCTTCTGGAGAAGTTAGCATGAACTTTTTGGGAGTCTGAAGTTGTTACAATGAGCGAAGGAAGTGAACCCAAGTGCAGGACACAGGCACGGAGATTCAGTTTAGATGTTTACACGGGTGTAGATGCCGAATAGCAAACAGGAGGGATCTTGACACGGAGCCCTGATATGGAGACTTGACAAGGAGCTTTGACTCAGAGAAACTGAGTCTCATAGGTAAACCTTGAAACTGGAGCTAAACTTAGAACAAACGATTCTAAGCGGTTGGGAAACATAGATATCTCACAGGAAAAAGACCAACGAACTGGCGACTAGTGGTTGTGACGCCGGGGTTCTTGTACAGTAGTTCTAGATGGAAATCAGGTGTGCCGTCATCAAAAAGAATTAAAAGTAGTTGGGAAATAAACGGTTGGAACTGTGGCACAATCAACGGAAATTAGGAGCAAGATAGGGAATAAACGATCGGGACCATGACAGAAGTGGGGTGCTTCCAAAAGTGCACATATGGAAGGCTGTCTATGCTCAACAGATGGGAGTAGTTTGCATATGGATAGTGACCAGAAACCCTGTGTAATGGCCTGGGGTTGTTCAAAACATTTAAGATCTGTTGATGTGCTGCCTAGTGTGCCAGGACTGCGGGCCTCTGTGGTGGCCAGCATGTGCTTTCCGGCTGACGCACATTGATTTTATTTTTCTTCCTGCTTGTCAGTAGTCATACAAAGTGGATAATGGTTGGGGTGTGACAGTTGGGGTCATGCATCACAACAGAATGGAACAGAGGGGCCCTGAATTCAGATTTTATGAGTGCTGACCTCCCTGACCAACCAGATACTGAAAATGGTGCCCACCTCAGCTCATTCCCGCTCTAGCTGCATGTTCCAGTTCCATACAGTGTCTGATACTGCCTTGCAAATGAAGGAATCAATAAAGCCAAAGTTGCAGGAGGTGTCCATGCAGTTCATGAATCACTGCTGGCATTACACAGGACTGGCCACAACCGGTTGCGGTGTGTTCCCCTGCTGAGATGCTGATGGGTTCATCGCTCAGGGCATAGCCTATCTTGAAAGGACGGGTGGTAGAATAGAAAAGGAGTTAGAAGGATGGAATGGCACAAATCACAAGGTTGGGAGAGACAGTTTAAAGAGGGAGATACTGTGAGAATATTTCAACCACCAGGCAGTGGAGGGTTGTTGGCAGGAGCCATGGTGGGATTGTGGAAACACAGTGACTCAGGAACTATACTGTATATGGTGACGATGAGCAAGTATTCCTGTAGGTCAATTTGCACGTGCACTTAACATGCTAGAGCAGGGGTTGCCAACCCGGGGTCCACAAACCCCTCGGTAAATGGAAAGACTCTGTGCATAAGGGTTGGGAACCCCAGTGATAGAGGATGGAGACATAGAAAGGGATGAGCAAGGTTCAGTGATGCAGCCATGCTTCTGTCAGGTGGCACAGGAGACCTTTTACCAGACTGACAATGTGCAGTGGCTAGCAGGATTGAGAGCAGCAAGAGTGGAGGTTTCAAGAATAATGAAAGCACTTTGCAAGTGAGACAATGTTATGTCATGAACTTTGTTAGAAAGAATAAAGGCAAATTCAGAAATTTGAGTTGTAAAGATGGACCTGGATTCCCCAAAGCCATTGGAGGGCATCCAGAGGAGATTTACGAGAATGATCTGGGGAATGAAAGGGTTAATGTATGCAGAGTGTATGATGGCTCTGGGCCTGTACTTGAAGCATGAGTGGGGAACTCTTTGAAACCTACCAAATATTGAAAGGCCTGGATAGAGTGGACATGAAGAGGGAGAGTTAGGACTAGAGGGCACATGCTCAGAATCGACGGGTGTCCCTGAGGAACAGATATAAGGAGGAATTTCACCAGAGAGTGGAGAACCTGTGAAATTTCATTGCCACAGGTGGTTGTGGAGGCCAAGACATTGGGTATATTTCAAGCGGAGGTTGATAAATTCTGGATTGGTCAGGGCATTAAAGGCTATGTGGAGAGGGCAGGGGGATGGGTTTGAGAGGGATAATAAATCAGCCATGATGGGGTGGTGGAGTAGACTCGATGGGCCGAATTGCCTAATTGTGCTCCTAAGTCTTATGGTCTAAAGCAGATGCTTTAAATGGACGCACACGAACAGAGATACTGGGAGCATAAAGCGATTAGCGCCGACGGAGAGCTACTGATGCACTTAGATGATTAAAGACGTGATGTTTGATGTGTTGGGGCTAATCACTTCCACCGTTAGAACGGTCAACATTAAGGTAAATACTATTGTGACTTTGAACCTGATAAGAAACGAGCCACCATCTAAAACGTTAACAAGATTAGATCTGTAACCAGTGGGTTGGCATGACATCACTGCGGATTTACAGAAAGATAGCAAGCCGTTCCTCCAACGGGGAGAAACAGGGATAACATCAACAGACGTATCACGGCGACAGGACAAACTTGGCCATTAGGGCGGTGAGCAAAGGCTAAAACCAAGTTATTTATTTAATTTCTAGCAAAGAAGGTCGCCGCCTGCGTCATTCCCCTTTAAAGCAGCTCGCCCGTGCTTGAGCGGCCGGAACTGCGCCTGGTATCTATTCGCCGTGCGGGGGAAAGGTAGAGCCAGCCGCAGCCTTGGAGACAGCGCCCGCTGCGGCGGATCCTCTCTCTCTCTCTCCGGACACAACACTGGCTCCAGCTTCGGGACACACTGCCGGCCGCAAACTCGAGTTCTCGCCATGGTATCCTGGATGATCTCACGCCTGGTAGTGTGAGTATTGCGGATTATGACCGGTATCTCCCCGATCGGTGCAAACGGTCTGCCTCAGTCAGTCCCACTCAATCATCTGGCATTTTATCATTAGCAACCCTCACTCCACCACCCGTACCCATCGAGATGTCCTTGTTAAATGCCTTTGGAGAAACGAATCAAAAAGCGTATTTTGTTTCGCACGTAGCCCTTAGAGAACCTTGCCATAGATGAAAAGAAAATGTAAAATGGAAATATTCTCATTTTGTTGTTTGCATTCATTTGGAAATGGTCGCCCACAAGAACTTCGTTTTTAAATCATCTTTAAAAACGGGATCCGGTTGATGTAATCGCTTCTTGCTATCAGGTGGATATGAACGTTCTTGGGCTCTGGCTACAGAGGCGCCTGTGCTGGGAGCTCGCCCCAATTTGGTTGCCGCTGGCTCTTTGCTTTAATGCGATGGAGATCGCCGGGGGACCATGTGAGAGGGTTCGGGAGCCGGCGAGTGCAGAGCGACAGGGCGGAGGTCGGATGAAGAGGCAGGGTCATAATGGAGCCGGGCGTGGATGGCAGGGTGGGAGTGTTGGAGGATGCCAAGGTGAGTCTAGGACAGGGGCTCCGTGAGCATGTTGGGCTGGGTGGCAATTAACAATGGATTCCTTGGTGACAGTGGGTTTCTTGGAGCCAAGATGGACTCTGCTAAGAATGAGGTTGTGGAGAGGACGGGAGCCAGATGTTGCCAATGGCGGGGGAGGGGCGGGGGTGGGGGGTGGGATTCTCCTTCAGGGCAAGGATGGACTTCAGGAGGTCAGAAGTAAGGGTGACCTATCTCAAGGTGACCTTAACACTTCCTCCAGTGCGTGCAAGGGCAGGAGCATTGAGAGCTGAGCTAGGGCCACATTATAGGGAGAGAGAAGCTTTCTGGGCTGTGCTTGGTCCTTGCTCATTATTTGGAGGTTGGTATCATTGAGGTGGTTGGTGACATTTATTCTACCTTTCCCCCAACTGTCTCAGCAGAGACTGTGTGAATGAACATGGACCAGAGCTGGGATTCAGCTGTACTGTGTGAATGTCGGGAATTTTCTCACTGCACTAACCCTGCCACAGGGTAACACTGTGTGAATGAGGGCCAAACTGCATTTGCATGAGGACTAGTGTCGGTTGGCCTTGATGAGGACTGATTGGACGAGTGTCGTGAATGCTGATAGCACCTGGACGTTTGCTTTGTCAGTGCTGTGATTTAGTTGTTCTGCACTGATTCTTTATGCAGTAAACAATGTGTTTTAATTGCTCAAGTAATGCAAAATCCTGTTTTAAAGTAATTAAGTGTCACGTTATAAGGGTTGAAATAACAAATGACTCAAAGTGCATAAAGCTTTTGCTGTTTAATTGGACTAGTCGTCTGCCTCTTGTCAATTGAAATTATAATTATCAGATCGGGTCCTTCCCTTTCTGTCGAGTCACAAGATTAAATAAGGGGGAATATGCATAATGGTTGGAAACGAAAAACCGATGTGTTGTATTTTGGTCTGGTTCTGCCATTTAGGTACCTAGAATTTGTCTATAGTCTACCATGGATTTGTTGGTGTAGCTGGCAAAGTCAATGATTAGAACTGGTGGGCAGCATGTCAGGAAATGTAGGGGAGGCCTGGCCCAGCGGAGACGATTTAGAATCAGTTTTAACATCATCGGCACATGTCCTGAAACTTGTCAGCTTAGTGGCAGCAGTGCAGTGCAATACACGGTAACACTGAAAGAGATAAGTAAATCAATTACAGTAAGTGTATATGTATATGATATATTTAAATTAAAAATAGTGCAAAAACAAAAGTAATAAAAATGAGGTGGTGTTCATGGGTTCAATGTCCATTTGGGAATCGATGGCAGAGGGGAAGAAGCTGTTCCTGAATCACTGAGTGTGTGCCTTCAGGCTTCTGTACCTCCTACCTGATGGTAACAATGAGAAGAGAGCATGTACTGGGTGATGGGGGTCCCTAATAATGGATGCCCCCTTTTTGAGGCACTGCTCTTTGAAAATGTCTTGGATACTGTAGGGGCTAGCACCCAAAATAGAGCTGATAAATTTTACATTTTTCTGTCGCTTTCGATCCTGTGCAGTACCCCCCCCCCCCCACCCATACAAGACAGTGATGCAGCTTGTCTGAAAGCTCTCCATAATACATCTGTAGAAGTTCTCAACTGTTTTAGGTGACAAACCAAACCTCCACAAACTCCTAATCAAATATAGCCACTGTCTTGCCCTCTCTGTAGCTGCATCAATATGTTGGGACCAAGGTTAGATCTTCAGATCTTCACACCCAGGAACTTGAAACTGCTCACTCTCTTCACTTCTGATCCCTCTATGAGGATTGGTATGTGTTCCTTCCTCTTACCCTTCCTGAAGTCCACAATCAGCTTTTTGGTCTCACTGACACAGAGTGCAAGTCTGTTGCAGCTACACCACTCAACTGGCTGGTATATCTCACTGCTGTCCGCCCTCTCATCTCCATCTGAGATTCTTCCATCACTGGTTGTATCATCAGCAAATTTATAGATGGCATTTTAGCAGTGAGTGATTACTTAAATAATAAACTGCAAAATAACAGGTGACAAGAGAGAATCAAAACTTAACATGACAAGCAAACAAAATAACTGAAGGCTAGAAGCAACTGGTTGAGTCTGGTTGGTTCATATCAGTGAACAAGGACTGTGTATGAGAGCTGGGTTTAAATAGGCTGCGGGTGATGTGTTGGAACCAACTAGCAGTTGTCTCCTTTTAGTTGGGTGGAGACTGGGAGGAGCCTGCTTGTGCAGGCCTGACACCACTCATCCACAATGTGTGCCTTGGTTTTACTTGCAACATAAGTGTAAATTGGAAATGTAGCTTGGAGATCTTAGCACTGTTGATTAACTGCACAGATGCCAGGCTTCATGTGGAACTGCTCACAAAAAATGGCCCACTGTTGCACCAGCTGGTCAAACAAAGATAGCCAAGGTTTTGGATCTGGTGCTAGGAGCTCGTTGGTGGCTAGTTTCAGGTGCAGTCTTCTTGTCAGCATACCATATCTGTAATGTCCTATGGATGTTATGATGCAAGATCTGTAGTTGGTTGAATGAAAGTTTGTTAACAAAAGGAAGCTTTGGTTGGCAAATTCATTCCTGGGCATGATATTTGTTGTATTCAAAGAAGCTATATAATATACAACCTGAAATTCTTGTTCTTCACAGACATCCACAAAAACAGAAGAGTACCCCAAAGAATGAATGACGGTAAAAATGTTAGATTTATGGTGTTAAAGTCTGCTGTGTCACTTTTTTCGAGTTCTCTGACTTGAGAATCAGCAGCAAACTCTCCACCCCCCCCCCCCCACCAATATGAGTTGAGAGAGAGAGGTTTGTGAGTACAGAGACCTCCGACAGCTAATCTGCTGTTCCTGATATTCCGTTTTACCCCTGGCGCTTATGCCAGCAGCACCGGCATTGAATCAGCTCGTCCACAGGGTCTCAAAGCCTCGGAACCCCAAAAGCACGCTCGTCTTTTGGCCACGCCCATGGGATAAACGGCTGGTTGGTGAGACCCGGGAGTAGAAAATACCACCGTAAAGAACTGCAGTTTGAGTGCAGCTGAAGGTCAAGGGCACCGACGGAACCCATCCACCTTCTAAAGGAAAAAGAGAGATTAACGGTAGAAATTAAGTTGTTTCCATAGACAAGCCCTCTAGTACCACTGTAGGTCCAGCCAGTAGCTGTTTCCTATTCTGAGGGGTAGCAGTGTGGCTAAAGAAAGTAATTGATTGAAGAGTTCCTGTAACGCTGTAGATTGTGGAGTTGAACTAGATGCCTGAGTTTGCTGCATGCTCACTGACTTCTTTTTGATACACCACATTCTGCAAAAGAGAGTGAGATTGCAGAGGTTGAAGTCAAGTGACGGTAACAAGGAGTCTGCAAGTTTGCTGAAACGACTCGGAAATGTCCCGAACTTTGCTGCTATATCTAACTCGGGTAAGTTGGATTCTAATATTTTTGTAATTCTGAGGTTCTTTGGAAGTGAAGAAAGAGGCACAGAGCTTTTAGCTTACCGTCATTTTATTAAATGTTACAAGAACAAAGAAAGAACTGAAATAACAAGGGTAAAAGCAGTTGTGGTCATCTCATACTCAGACTAGAGATAATAATTAGCCTATAAGATAACTAGATTTAAGAAAACTAAGAAACTACTAGGAAAAATACAGAAGCAACTGTACTGTAATTGCTGGAAAATTCAATGAATAAGTACATGTATATAGGTGGATATATAAAATTCAAGGAAGCGTAGGAAAGTTACAGGGAAAATACAAGAAAAATAGCAAGTTTTCATCCTAATTTAACATTAGTATGTTAACTATTTGGCACGTGGATGAAGTAAAAATGGGAGGAAAATTTTAGGTTGATCTTGGAGTAGGTTAAAATGTTGGCACAAAATTGTGGGCTGAAAGGCCTGTATAATGCTCTATGTTACTAATTGATTAAATATCTACCGCTTGATGTTTTTCTTTTTTTCGTTCATTATTGTGTTTACTGGCCTCCTGACATTATCATGATGAAACTATCTTTCTGATCTTCGACAGAAGGTGTCATATTTTGAAGGTGCCTTCCCATTTCACAGCATCATCGCCTGGGGCTTTCTCCACATTGGAAAAAGCTACATGCAGCAAGCTACTTCAAAGGTTGATTGCACAAATAGATTTCAGCACCTGGGTGGTAGCATGTCACTGGCATGTCGGTTGAACCAGGGTAAGAAAAATTAAGGTAGTAAATTCTCAAAACAATTTTCCAAGGACTTGCATGCCCACTCACCTGTATGCTGTCTGCTTTGGAGTAGTAGATAATTCTACAGGTTCACAATTTAAGAATATACAATTATCCTGAGCAATTTGGAATCCTGTAGACCTCTTCAAAATTGGGCCAGCATTTACAACTTAATGTTGAGGGTTTATCAATAGCCAAGTTATAGTTCTGCCACGACGATAAACAAGTGGAACTTAGGGCTAAAATTGTGTATTGTTAAGTCCACTTACCCTATGTAATAGAACATAGACAATGGCTAAAACTGCTAGATAGAGTTAAGTAAGGAAATCATGTGGGTAACAACTTTGTTTACAAAACAGGCACTTTCTAATGATGCATAACATGGGAACTGGTGAGGAATAGTGATGTGGTTGTCCACACACAGAAATTATAAAAGCTAGTGCACTGGTACAAAGATGAATAAGCAGAGCCATTGGAGTACTATGGATTGCTATCTGAAGGGGGCTACGATGTAACAATAAGGAAGTCCTGCTGTGTACAATCTGTTCAGACCTTGTTTGGAGTACTGACCTGAATTTTGACAGCAATAATTAGGAAAAGTACTTGCGCTTTTAAGAGAGCACAATGTTCATCCGACTTAAAAGGACTGTTGTATAAACCTGGCTTGTATTTCACTTGACTTTAGAAGACTGGGCAGGGATCTAATTCAGCTACAAAGGCATTTGCTAGATCAGATTTAGAATGACTGTTAGGTTCATAAAGTTCATTAAAATTAGAGCTTAGTCATTAAGAATCAGATGTGAAAATATTTACTGTCACACTGGTCAGAGGGAAAACTATAAATCCTTCGATGTCTTTGGATTTATTTATTTGGTTTATTGAGATCCAGCATGGAATAGACCCTTCCAGCCCATGGAACCACATCACCCTAGCAACCCCCCACAACCCCGATTAACCCTAACCTAACCGTGGGACAATTTTACAATGGCCGACCAACCTACCCAGTACATCTTTGGACTGTGGGAGGAAACTGGAATACCTGGGGGGGGGGGAGGGGGAACCCACGTGCTCTATGGGGAGGGGACGTACATAGACTCCTTACCGAACAGCACTAGAGTTGAACTCTGAACTCCAGAACACCCTGCTCTTCAATATTGTCGCACTCACCACTCCGTGGCGCTCCGAGACGAGCGTAACTTTCAGGACCGAGATTGGCAGAGTTAGTTGGGTAAGTTTGTCAAGAGTTAAGTAAGCAAAGGCGGGTGGATGGAATTGAGATGTGTTCTAATAGAAGGCGAACGTGCTCATGAGCAACCTATTCCTAAGCAGCTTCTGTGGCCTTGCAAGTTCAGGATCTACACATTTTACAGGTGGACTGGAAAGGCTTTTGGAATTCCAATCTGAAGCCTGGGTTGCATGACTGTGGGAAATCCAATTGCAGGTTTCAACAAGAGATCACTGCAAAGACGCCACGTGCAGAATCACCACCTTATTTCTTTGATTGCACTTTCAATTCTTGGGGTGGAGGTTTTGTGGGTTGTAACAACACACACAATCTACGCTGACATCTGAGTGCTTTGCCAGTTCATTCATGTATTGCCAAAAGCACAGTCTCTTGTTTTACCAAGGTTTCGGCTGCCTGGCCAGATAACTGCAAAATATCTCATTTTATGCAACGCAAGAAACTCTGCTTCTGTCCCGGCAATATTCATCCCTTAATTAGGACCAAAAAAAGATCAATCTTTGTTCTTCTGGAAACTTGCTTGTGCATATTGGTGGCTGCCTCCATGACAACAGTGACAGCATTTGATGCCGTCCATTGATTGATAGATTATAAAACACCATGGAACAGCTTCAGGCTCTTTCAATACATAAATAAATTTTAAGTCCTTTTATTTGTGCGAGGATTTTTGCTGCTTGAGGTATTGGAATGAGAGGAGATGGCTTTTTGTCTTGGGAACAAAGATGGTTAACAGCACTTTTACAGTGTTGCTACCCAGGTTTGTTAAATTTAAAAAATGCAGTAATGACAAATATCCTGAGGGTCTCTTGCACATGTTTGTGTATTTAAAAATATATATTTGCAAACGCACTGTATGATCTGTTATCATATTCTTGAGTCATTGTGAATAATGCTTTCATTAGTAATTAGGTCAATTGCTTTATGACATACTATTCCCTCCAGTTTATCATCCTTCATCCAATAGGAATAGAGCTACCTCACCGCGTTCCTCAACACATAGAGCACCAAGCTTATCCTAGAACTGTTAATCATGCAGTACTGTGCAATATCTTTATTCAGATCCAGCTGCAGGGTTTTGTATCGAACATCTTTGTACCCAACTGTTGGAACAGTGAGATCCCGAAAGACAGGTTTGTTGAGATTTCTCCATCATTAAACAAAGCGTAGCCATGTTGCTTAAACTGAGAGCCAAATGCACATGCGGGGCTGTCTAACTATGCTTTGGGGTAAAAGTTAATTGCACACTGCTATTAAGGTTGTAAAATATGGTTTTAACTATTGTTATTTATTGATTTGGTATGAATAAGTATAAAAGCATTAAGAACAATGAATCATAAATCAGTTTAAACTGAGAGAGGGTATCCGAAACTGATACCTTGCTCTTTCACCAGGTCTTTGTCACTGGCCCTGGCATTTTCCTCAGTGGTTCAGTGTTAGTTTTAGTTTGATTGAGCTTTTAGATAGATAGATACTTTATTGATCCCAAAGGAAATTACAGTGTCACAGTGGCATTACAAGTGAAGCAATATTTTATTAAATGAAAATGAAGGCGGTAGTGGAAACAAATGTTAACAAGTTTTACGATTTATACACAGAGGAAGGCTGTTCACCCTTTTGGGTCAGTTCCAGCTCCCAATCTCCCTCATTACTTTCCCACAGACCTGCAATTGATCCTCTCTTGTATGCCCATCAGTTCTACTTGTTTCTTTTCTCACTTACCTTGACCAGGAGTAATTTAATTATCCTGCCAACATGCCTTTGAGGGGAGGGAGGAAGGTGGAGCCCATGTACAGGTTCCACACAGACAGCACGCAGACCACTGCATTAAAACTGTGGATTGGGAACATTGTAATTCGTAAATGGGATTTGGAAAGAACAATGAACAAGTCACCTTTGTAAATTGCTGCAGGCCATTGGTGTGAACACTTCCAGTGTTAATAGGAAGCTGTAGGTCTAGGATATTGAAATAGCAATGTAAGAAACATGCTTTTTGCACCATCTTTCTCGTGAGATAATTGGCAAATTTGTGAAGTTTTGTATGTGACTTTGAATTTTTTTTTACATAGTGGAAATTCAAAGGTTAATGGAACTTCAGATCATTTTAGCTGCATTTAATGACCCACTGCAGATGCAGTCTCACTGGACCTCCACTCTGCTTGGATCAGCTGGGCAATAGTAACATGTTTATTGATTACATCTCAGCCTCAACACTACCATTCCCTCAGAATCAAAAAGCTCCAAAACCTGGGCCTCTGCACCTCCCTCTGCAATTGGATCCTCGACTTCATCACCAGCAGGCCACAGTCTGCAGGTCGGAATTAACATCTCCTCTTTGCTGACTATCAACACTGGCACACCTCAAGGATGCGTGCTTAGCCCACTGCTCTACTCTCTCTACACCCACGACCGTGTGGCTAGGCACAGCACAAACACCATCTGTAAACATGCTGCCGAGGCCACTAAAGCTGGCAGAATTTCAGATGGTGACAAGGAAGATCTGTCAGCTGGGTGAGTGGTGTCACAGGAACAACCTTGCACTCGATGTCAATAAGACCAAGAAATTGATTGTAGACTGCAGGAAGGGTAAGTCAGGGGAGCACACACCAGTTTTCACTGGGGAATCAAAGAGTGAGCAGATTCAAGTTCCTGGGTGTCAACATCTTTGAGGATCTATCCTGGGCCCAATTACAAACAAGGCACAACTCATTAGGAAACATGAGGAACTCTGCAGATGCTGGAAGTTGAAGCAACGCACACGAAATGCTGGTGGAACACAGCAGGCCAGGCAGCATCTATAGGGAGAAGCACTGTCGACGTTTCCGGCCGAGACCCTTCATCAGGACTGACCCTGCTGATGAAGGGTCTTGGCCTGAAACGTCAACAGTGCTTCTCCCTATAGATGCTGCCTGGCCTGCTACAACTCATTAGGAGTTTGGGGAGACTTGGTATGTCAGCAAACACTCTTGCAAATTTTTACAGATGTACCATGGAGAGCATTACCATCTCGTAGGGAGGATCCATCGCACAAGATCAGAAAAAGCTGCAGAAAATTGTAACCATCAGGGGCACTAGCCTCCTCAGCATCAAGGACAAATTAGGCGGCTTTCATCACTAAGGACCCCCATCACCCAGGACACGTCCTCTTCTCACTGCTATCATCAATGAGGAGGCACAGGGGCTTGAAGACCCACATTCAACTTCTCAGGAACAGCTTCTTCCCCTCTGCCATCAGTTTCTGAATGGACAATGAACCCATGAACACTTCCGTGCTATCTCATTTTGCACTACTTATTTAATTTTATTTTTTATATATTATTGTAATTTATAGGGGTTATTGCTGTGTAATAAAACAACAAATTTCATGACATACGCAGGTGATATTGAACCTGATTCTGAGTGCAGTGAGTGATACGCTGTAACAGGTGTTGAAGCATCTGAGGGAGGAAGGAGAAGTTAATGGTCAGGATCTTTGTTTACCAATTTTGGCCATTATGCCAGAGTCAATTTTGAAGACTCACAGATCTACTTCTTCCTGTCAGTATAGCATTCATGTCACTGTAGTGGGAGATAACTAGGGAAGATGTTCATTTGGAATGTTGGCAGAAAGAAATGATTTCATGAGTGTGTTCTGTGTCAGGCTATTACGCCTTTCTGATGGTCCAGTTCAACACAATTGGTACTAGATGTTTATTGTTGGCATATTTAAAAACCTGCATTTAATTTTGCCAGTTGCTCCTCTGCCATTTGAACTCGTGATTCATGATCATTAGCCCAGGAGCACAAACATTTTGCTGTGTCATCTCCTGTCAATTGTTTTCCACTCTGTGGTACAGGAGGAAACCAAACACTCAGATCTTTTTCTAAGGGTCAGTAGTTCCATAATAAAATACATGGAAGTCCTTAATTTTTTGTTGCATTGTTAACCAGGAATTATCTGATGGTGCTGCAGTGTTGGACTTCTTGGAGAGTTTAGTAGCAGTGCATGCATGCGTTCCTGCTGCTTCCAGATCTTAATTCTGCCCATTGAAATAGGCAAGCCACTTGCTGCAAGTACAGCAAGCTTATTCATTTCAATGTAGAAGTATGGTAGTGAGGCAGAAAGTTAAGAATAAAGCAGTTTATATTTCATTTAAATTGGTTAATTTAAATGCATTTATTTATTTTAAAATATTTAGATATATTCTCGTTCAGCGTATAATTTTTGATTTTTTTCTGAATAATTCTTGAGTGACTGTCGGAGATATCTGTGATTATAGCACTTTTGACAGTTGGTTCAGCTGGGGAAGTGAATTAACCAAATCTCAAAGCACTTCGGTAGGGATTTATGATTGGCCTACAATTTTTGTGGAAGTAAGTGGGGTTTGCAATCTTGCACCAGTTCTGATTTAGCCCAGCATCCAAAAATCACCTCCTGCATTTCAGAGCAAACCGGTTTACATGAAGTAGTGCAGTCACCGATGTTCTTGCTGCAGGCAAAGCAGGGATTTTGTGGAATCCTTTAGCAAAGAGGTTAAAAAAGCAAGTTGGACCATCATTCTTTTTTTAAATATCCTTTATTGAATTTTGAGCTCAGATAATTTATGCTGGAGGACAAATAAATTGATTCCATCATTGGTGTCCCAGCTGCTGGCATTTAGTTCCTAGCCAAGACTATATTTATTTTACTGATGGCTCAGTGTTTACATCATTAACGTCAGCCTGAGAGAGCCAGTGCCTGCTGATGGATTGCTTCCCATAAAATCTGTGTTCTGCTCTTAAGTTCCAGAACCTCTAATAATCCCACGATTATAGGATCCAGTCCTGAAAAGTTAACTCTTTTTCTCTTTCCACAGATTCTGACTGTTTCTGGCACTTTCTCTTTTTATTGCAGACTTTCAGCATCTGCATTTTCTTATTTTTGATTTACGAATAGAATTTGGGATCATTTTAGTACACAGCTCGTTGACGCAATAAATAAACTTTTAAAACAACAGTCAAAATGCATGATCAAATTCAGCATTTTGGATATGTTTTGAACCATGATTGCTCTAGTGAATTATATTGTTTACTCTTCACTGAACGTTGTTAACATTCATCACAGTTAATCGAATGAAACAGATTCAGTGGCACCACAGATGGTTTAATGTCTCTAATATTGAGCATTTCACTTCACCCAGTAAATTAGACATCTTCTCCGGTACATTTCAGAAGAACGATCCACTCTCTGCTACAAACAATAAAGATAATCACACAGAAAATGATTCAGGAATAAGACTGAGAGTCAAGCAACCACTCACTTCCACCTCAAACCCTCCCCAACAACACTTCAAACCATGTCAAGATTTAATCTTAGTGCTCCATAAAACATCAAAGTTATCAACAAAACTGGCATAAGCCGTTGATAGCCTATAATTGTAATGGAAAAGGAGATTATAGTACTGATCATACAAATCAGATTACAGTTTAGTTAACTAAAGTAATCTCAATGCAAATTAGGTAGGAATTTTTTGCTTGGAATAAAAAGGTGTCAGATCAATAGTGACATTTGTTTTATTTTCGCTTTCAGCTGCAAATCATAAAAAGGCAGTTACTTCAAGAGGAGAACCTAGTTCACAACTTATGACTTGACTTCCTTTGATTGCAGAACAAAAGCAGCAGGTGTGAGATATTTGCCTGACAGAAAAGCTCTGGAGTGACATTATCCATTGGGCTGTGCTTGCCCTGAAGAGTTTGCAGCTGAAATTAGGTCACATTTTCTGATTTGGGATACACATCAGCCAAGTGTAGGGCGCACTGTTTTCAGAGTGCCCTCACTCATCAAGGTGAGCTATTGAAGGGAGTGCTCTCGCCCATGACAAAACACCCTGCAATGAACCCCAGAAGTTTGCTGGTCACTCCCAGCTACCATGAGCAGTTTTGGCAAGGGGTGCTGCCATTTTGCCAATTAGCTGTGTGTGGTGGGCTCAGTGAGCATGCAGTTCCTGGAAGCAGGGCAGATAAATCAGAATCAGGCTTATTATTACTAACATACGTCGTAATATTTGCTGTTTTGCAGCAACAGTACAGTGCAATACAAAAAAATGACTACAAGTAACCACAAGAAGTATATTAAAACTTGGTGCAAAAAGAGAGCAGAATGGTGAGCAGAATTTTCGCTCATGGGCGAAAAGAGCAGCACAGAACCTCCGCAGGTGCACTGTCCCCCAAAGTGATCAAGGTATTGTCTTCAAGGAGCTGATCCTAAGATTAATATCTTTGGATCAGGAGGACCAGGGACAACCCTTAGTAATAATGATCAGAGACGCACAGAGAGAACCTGTACTTACCGACAAGTTACCTTTATTGTCTCAACTAAAAAGCACATGGGTTCACAAGCTAACTAGCTATGTGCACCCCACTAGAATTTCCTGACCCTCCATGAACAGCCAATGAAGGGAAAAGGTATCACACAGGAAAGATCTCCATCCCATTGGCTCAAGGTTACCTGACCTACCGGGGTCACCTTTTACTGGGTCTAGTCCAGGGCTACCAACAATATCGTTCTATGGTCTCTGCCCCCAGCCTTGTGCCTTTGTTCCTTTCAGCACTAACTGGTTCAAGCCAGTCAAAGCTAGGTGACCCAGACACTGAGTTTAACGAGATTACAGATGACTCCTCTGATATATCTGCCACTTTAACAATAAAGTTGTCTGAGAATGATCACTGGTTTAGCAGGCCGTTGCCTGAAGCTTTTTGTGTCCACATTCAGTTGCTCCGATTGGATGATCCCAGAGCGAGAATAGGTTCAGAGTTCACAAAATGAGGGGACTGCAAGGAAGCCTGAGAAAATGGGGAGAAACAAACACAATTGGTTTGTCTACTCCCCCGTCCTTCATTCATCCAAGTCCACTGATTTGTAGATTGTAGTTCCTTTTGCCTACCTCCACTGTCCTTGATTCGTCGGAATACACTGATTTGTAGACTATAGTTCTTTCTAGCCAACAGAGCGATATCTCAGAAAGTCAGCATCCATCATTAAGAACCCCCATCACCCAGGTCATGTCTTGTTCTCATACTACCAACGCTAAAGAGATACAGAAGCTTGAAGGCACACACTCAGTGATTCAGGAACAGCTTCTTTCCCTCTGCCATCTGATTTCCGAATGGACATTGAACCCATGAACACTACCTCACTACTTTTTTATTTCTATTTTTGCATTACTTAAATTTATTTAACTATTCACTGTAATTCGCGGTTTTTTCTTTCCATTATTATGAACATTGTACTGCTGCCAGAAAGACGACAAATTTCACAATGTATGCTGGTGATATTAAAGCTAATTTTGATCCGGATTCTGATACCAGTTCTCTGAAACCTGTACATTTCCAGGGTCTAAAGATCTTTAGGCCATTGGTGTTGGAGGTTTGTTGATCTTCTGTAGGTAGAGTTCCTGCCATGCTCCAATGCCTGGACAACTCTCCTTCTAGAGTTTGAGGCCATGTTCATCGGAACATAGCAGTAACTGGATCGGTGCAGTCAGCAGCTAATTCATCCAATAATGACCGGCAGCTGAGTGAGCTCACAGAGGATTGCAGGATTGCCAAATGTGCGGAGAGCAATGGAGAGCATGCTCTGTCAGAGCGTGTCATTTTTACAGAGCCTGGTGTTCTACATGGATCTCAGTGGCTTTCCCGTGCCAGGACTAGTTTTCACTAGACTCAGCACAAGTGAAGTTCCTGAGCAGAAGCAAGAGTGCCTGACTTTGGTGTCAAGGTAACATCGGACCAAAAGCAGCACCAAAAAGCCCTGGTAAAAAAATGAAATCAAAGGGCAAGCATCGCAATGGTTGGAATTATTCCTGTCCCAAAAGATTAGCCAGCCGGTGGTGTAGTGGCGTCCACACCGGTCTTTGAGGCGGACGGCCCCAGGTTCAAATCCGACACATCTTCCATCAGTGCTGGACTGAACACAAAACTAGCAACTCGACCTTGTAAAAAAAAAAGACAAAATTGCAAAAGAAACAAGATTACTGCCTGATGCACCTCAAGACATGGAAAGGAACATCAAAAGGATTATGATAGTTGGAGGTCAATCATCACTACCCCAGGACATGAGTGCTGGAGTTTCTCAGGGCATATTGCCAGGCACAGTAATCTTAAAATGTGTAATCTATGACCTTTCATCCATCATTGGGTCTTAGTAGGTATGTACAGTACAGTTATGATTGAACATTTTGGAATTCCATTTGTAGCTCCTCAGGAAATGAAGCAGCACATGCCCGAGTGAAATAAGACAGCAGTCACAGTCACTAAAAGGTGCAGAGTGAACACAGGCCTTTTGGTTAACCGCACACTGACCATCAGCGGCCCATTCACACTACAACTCGTGTACTCAATATGTATTGCTTATTTATTTGTGTATTTATTTTTTATTATTTGTTTTCTTTGTGCATAGCTGGTTTGTCTGTCTTTGTTCTGAGTGGCTTTTCATTGATTCTATTGTGTTCCTTTGTATGTACTGTGAATGCCTGCATGAGAATGAATCTTGGAGTAGGATATGGTGACATACTGTGGATGCACTTCCATAATAAATTTACTTTTGAACTTCATTACATTAATCTCAATTTTTATTCTCCTCGCATTCTCATCAACTCCATCCCATCTCCTGCTGACTTGATCACTACGAGTAATTTACAGTGGCCACTTAACCTACCACGTCAATTGATTTGATCCGGGCATGGCTGATGAGTAGAAAGTACTCTTAATGTCAATGAACCGCCAGACAATGACCACTTCTAACGAGAGAGTCTCACCACCCACCATTGATGTCCAATGCTATTACCATTGCTGACTCGCTCATTTCCAATTAGGGATCTTCACCAACTGGGAACTCAGTTGGATCAGTCATGTAAGCATTTTGGCAACAAGGGCAGGTTAGAGGCTTGGTATCCTTCTGCGAGAGACTCCGTTTCAAGTTCTCCACGGCCTTTTCGCCATCTATAGGTCACAAGTCAGCAGTATAATAGAATAATGTCCACTTGGTTGGAAAAGTACACGTGGAAATTTTAACAACAATTTCCATTAAGTGGTGCGGCCAGCCTGTACCCATGGCAACTGTGGGTTAACAAAGGTTGAGTGTTCCACTTTTCAGGTACTTTCATTGTCTTCACGTGGCATGAAGCAGTAAGTTTGAGACAAACACCTGGATTGCCAGCAGCAAACCCTGGTGACAGTTTGCCAAACTTGTTGATGTTGGCACCACTACTGCCTGCAGTTCTTTCGTTTATATTTAACGCTCTTTGAGCTAGTTGAACTATTTCCATGCGTTTGAGCACATTGAGGAAGCTGATCTCCTCAGAATTTCACACACAGCAGTCTCTAGAGTTTACAGAGAATGGTGGAAGAATCAAAAAACATGCAGTGAATGGCAAAGCTGCCTTGTTAATGAGAGAGGTCAGAGGAGAATGCCCAGACTGGTTCAAGCTGACGGGAAGGTGACAGTAACTCAAATAACCATGTGTTACCACAGCGTCCCTGAATGCACAACACATCAAATCTTGAAGTGGATGGTCAACAGCAGCAGAAGACCGCAAACATACTCCCAGTGGCCACTTTATCGAGTACTGGAGGTACCTAATAAAGTGGCCACTGAGGCTTTATAATCTGAGTTCAACATTTAGCTAATACTTTCTCAGTTGTAATAGAACCACAAATCTGACTGCATGCAAGGTTCTTCCACTTCCACCTCTTTCGTAGATATGCTTGTGAAGCAGCATATCATTCTTCATGAGAGATATGGAAATCTTTTATAGTACATATACCACTGATTGACCTGAGAAAGAAATCTCTTTGCAATGCCTTTCAAACCCTGGCTGAAAAACGGTGGGATTGAAATGGCAAGCCATCTCTGTCCTTGTTGCTTGCAAGTAATTTATCCATGTATTTCCTTTTTAGAAAGGTCTCTTTTGGCTCAACAGACCAGGGATTTTTAACCTCTGCATCCTGTGATTGATTGATGATTTATTCTCTTCCACCAAGACTTCCTTATCTTCGGTGGAGCTGCCACCTTTCTTCACCATTTGCTTTAAACAATTGGCACCATTTTATTCTCATAAGATCTGCTATAATTCTGCTTGCCTTGTATTGTTTACTGTAACATGTAAATGGCATGGAATCTAGCCACATTGTATGTAACCAATGTAAAGTGAATTGCGACTTGTTAAAGTATTGCATCCAGTAAATATTTCAGTCATGACTAAATGACCCAGGTCATGCCTTAGCCTCATTGCCACCATCAGGAAGGGGGTACAGAAGCCCGAAGACACACACTCACTGATTTTGGAACAGCTTCTTCCCCTCTGCCATCCAATTTCTGAATGGGCATTGAACCCATCAACACTACTCAGTACTTATTTTTCTATTTTTGCACTACCTATTTCATTTGGCTATTTGATAGATATATTGCTGTGATTTATGTTTTTGTCTCTATGATCATATATTGTTCTGCTGCTGCAAAGACAGCAGATTTCATAACATATTAAGCCTGATTCTGATTGTGACTGATTGTAGTGAGGCCTGATCTAACCTGAATAATCCCCATCAATTTGCCTCACCACACTCCCAAATAATCAACAACTGGGGCACTTCAGGAATTGTGAAGTGAAACCTGTGGACCATAAATCAAAGTATGATAATGTCTCCAATAAAATGAAAAAGGATCTTGTGCTTTCCCCATGTATATGATGAATAAACTCTTCACGAGCTTCCAGCGGGTACGGGTGTCGATTATAACCAACATTTTGATGACAAACTATGCCATCTTCATCAGGGATGATGCCTGAGGTTGTCTAATCTGGTGGTATTTATACCCCATCGTCCGTCCCTCCTGATTGGTTAGTCCTCATCCAATCTGGTTTCCGCTGTCCTAGCTTGTTTACAATCAATTTCCAGTTCTTACTTAGAGTAAGACCTGTGCTTTTGTTAAAATTTTTCCTCCGGTTTTATTTCAATGGTTTCCTTCACCCGATGGTCCCAAAAGCCATTGGCACAGCACAATCGTTTTGTCCTGTCGAAGTTAATCCTATGGTCATTGTGAATGCAGTGTTCTGCTACCACCGATTTCTCCAGGTAACCCAAATAGATACACCTCCAATGCTCCTTGATACGGGTTTGCACCATACATCCCATCTGGCCGATATACACTGCTCCGAATCCTGTAAACACCAGCGGTCCCGAGTCGCAGGTCATCTTTGACCCGCACGAGCTGTGACCTGAGCTATCACAAACCCGTAAAGAAGCTCAAGCTGGAGAATACATCGAGCATTGATAAATGGATCTAACATTTTTCTCTGCCTCCTGCAGAGACAATTCAGTACCAAGTTCATTACATGATGTGAAATTTGTTGTGTTGCAGCAGCAGCGCAGTGCAAAGACAAGACTTCTCTAAAAAGTACAAAATAACTAGTGCAAAAAGGAGGGTTATGGGCTGAGTGCGGGTCAGTGGGACTAGGTGAGAGTAAGCGTTTGGCATGGACTAGGAGGGCCGAGATGGCCTGTTTCCGTGCTGTAATTGTTAACGTGGTTATAAATAAAGGAATGACGAGGTAGTGCTCATGGTTTCATGGACCTTTCAGAAATGGCGCTGTCTCTACAGCATTGAGTGTAGATCTTCAGGATCCTGCTCTCCTCCCAGAGACGAGGGCATGCCATGGATAGTGAAGGACCTAGTGAAGGCGCTGTCAGTGGTGAGGAGGGTTCTGCCCCTGATGGAGCTGGCTAAGTCTACAGTCTTCTGCAGCCTTTTGAGATCCTGTGCATTAGAGTCTACATGGTCGGCTGCAATGGCACCAGTCAGAACGTTATCCACCATTTATCTGTAGAAATTTGCAAGAGTATTTGGTGACACACCAACCCTCCTCAAACTCCTAATGAAGAGGAGTTGCTAGTGTGGTATCCTCATGATTGTATGAAATTGTTGGGCCCAGGATGGATCCTCTGAGAGGCTGATACTCAGAAACCTGAAGCTGTACATCCATTTCACCACCGATCCCTCAATGAGAACTTGTGTGTCTTTTCCCAACTTCGCTCTTCCAGTGGTCCACAATTAATTCCTTGGTCTGGCTGATGTTGAGTGCGAGGTTGTTGTAGTGACACCACTCAACCAGCTGATCTATTTCATTTTTTTTGTGCCTCTTTGTTGCCACGTAACTTCTGAGATTTTGCCAACAACAATGGTGACCTGCAGATTTTGGATCCTTTCACTTGATTCACCACTCCAGTCCAAACTGGACTCAGCATGTACTCAGCACCCTCCCCTGCAATTTTTTTCACAACTTGTAATGAGAAATGAGAAACAAGGTCATGCCTGAAAGATATTAAGATAAAAATAGTGAGCCCAGATTTTTTTTTCAACACACTCATCTCTGAACTGAGCAGCAAGATAATATGAGACATAAAATCAAAGAGCATTGACTTTCCAAATCGATGAGAATTACAAAGCTCTCCTTTGCTAAATTAAATTTTTGTTTGTTAATCAAGCACCACCCCTACAGGCACAGGGCACTTGAACCCTCATTTCTTAGCTCTACAGCTATTCCATTCGCCCTCTACCAAGACCCTCTAGTGCCACACGTCCACGTCCTGCCAAATTGTTCAGTACCAACTGAATCAATCCACACTATCTATATCTCTCCTCCATCACCCTAATATTGGCTGAATTTTCCATTCGTTGACACTGAGAAGATTTCCTAATCAGTTGAAATTCCACTAATCAGCAAATTTTAGAAATATTCTATTATTATATTTGTGGCGAATCCTTGCAGGATTTATAGATTTACTGATGTTACCTGGCAACTTCTTCATGTAGCATTTTGGCTTTTGCCCTAGAAGTGAAACAGTCAGGCTAATAATTAATGAACTATTTTTGCATAAACTTAGGAAATACCAAAAATGAAGCTAATGAAGTGGGTCTGCAGTGAAGTCACTGTTATAATGCAGGAAACACTGTGTATAAATTACAGAGAGAAAGACGCTGTTGAATGTTGTAGCTGAGTAACTGCAGAGCAATTTTTTGTATCGCGCTCTGGAGGTGGAAAGAATGGATATTTACGGTGGTTGGTGTGAGCCAGTTGAAGATGCTGCATTCTTCGTGAGAATTGCTGGAGGTATACTCATCCAAGCGTGTGAAGAATATGCCAGCATGTTCGTGACCTGTGCCATTTTGATGATGATGTAGCTTTGAAGTATCAGCAGGTGACACCTGCCTTATCCTTGTCACCATGAATTTTAATGTGGTTGGTCCTCAGCTGAATTTCTGTTCAATGTTGACCCCCCCCAGGATATTCATTCTGGAGGTTGTAAAGGTACTCAATGCCAAGGACAAGTATTCAAACTCTCTCTTATTGGAAAAGATTATTGCTTTGTACTCTGGTGGTATGAATGTTATCCACCATTTATCGGTTCATGGTTGAATATTATCAAAGTCTTGCTGCATGCAGGCTTGAAGTGCTTCGTTGAATGAGTTACTAATGGATAACCTGTGACATAGGTGAGGCCGCTTCTTACAACTTCAAGTTCCCTCTCTTCAGCAAGAGTCATTCTTGTGGAATGTGAGAATGGCATCAACGTAGCTGTTGTGTTGGAGCACCTGCCGCTCCTCTTTGAGGTGGGTGAAAGGACAGAGGTTAGCAGTTTTGCACATTGCTGGCTGCACAATGCACCCTGCTGGCTTATCTCCGATGTTCACTCTTGCGATTGCATATTCCCCCAGCTCCTCGTCCTCGGAGTCTCGCCAGGGGAATCTGTACAGGTACACTTCTCAGTCTTCCAACCAAACCGAATTGTACATCTTTTTTATGTCACCCAGAGCATGTTTGTTCTACTCTCATTTGCAGTTACCAATGAGTATCGCCATTTCTTGACCTTTTGTTGGAATTTGGGTTGTTGATGGAACAGTTCAATCCTGGGGTACTGCCCTGAAGAATTCCTGCTGTTACGTCCTGAGGCTGGACGATTGACATATAACAACCACAGTCATCTTCCTTTATAAAAGGCCTGAGTCCAAACTCAGGGATATTTTCTCCATGATGCTGCATGTAGTCAATTGCTGCCTTGATATCAGAACTTGGATCAACTCTGTGATAAGGCCTAGTGGTCCTCACAGAATCCAATCTGGATATTAGTGAGGAGATTATTAATGAGTAAGTGTGGCTTGATAGAACTGTCAACAACAGGGCAAACTTGAACAATTTTCCACCTTGTCAGGTAATTGCCTGAGAAGCACAGGTAGCTCTGGAGAGAGGGGTATGCTTGCCTGACTGGAAAATCTCTCTGGTGTTAAGGAAACTGACTAGAATTGTAAGAATCAGTGCTATTAATAACACTCTCTTCAATTCCACATGTTAATTTCAGGTCTGTCTTTGAACAATTGAGGCACAACTGTTTAAGTTATGAACCAGACCAAGTTGGAGTTCCTCACTGTGGAAGACACTAGCAGTAAGGTGGAAGTTCCAGCTGTCAGGGATAATGAAGTGTGTGAAGCTACCATTACTAGAGAGAAGGTTCTTTGGAAACTGAAAGGTCTGAAGGTAGCTAAGTCACCTAGACCAGATGGTGTGCACCCCAGGGTTCTGAAAGAGGTGACTGAAGAGATTGTAATGATCTTTCAAGAATCACTAGATTCTGGCATGGTTCAGGAAGACTGGAAAATTGCAAATGTCACTCCACTCTTCAAGAAGGGAGAGAGGCAGAAGAAAGGAAATTACAGGCCAGTTAGTCTGACCTCAGTGGTTGGGAAGATGTTAGAGTTCATAGTTAAAGATGTGGTTTCAGTGTACTTGGAGGCACGTGATAAAATAGGCCATAGTCAGCATGGTTTCCTCAAGGGAAAATCTTGCCTGACAAATCCTTTGGAATTTTTTGAAGAAATAACAAACAGGATAAACAAAGAGAATCAGATGATGATGTGTACTTGGATTTTCAGAAGGCCTTGGGCAAGGCGCCACTCATGAGGCTGCTTAACGAACTATGACCCCGTGGTATTACAGGAAAGATTCTAGCATGGATAAAGCAGTGGCTGATTGGCAGGAGACAGAGTGGGAATAAAGGGAGCCTTTTCTGGCTGGCTGTCGGTGACTAGTGGTGTTCCACGTGGTCTGTGTCAGGGTCGATTCTTTTTACGTTATATGTCAAAGATTTGGATGATGGAATTGATGGCTTTAAGTTTGCAGACATTACAAAGATAGGTGGAGGAGCAGGTAGTTTGGAGGAAGTAGGGAGGCTGCAGAAGGACAGATTAGGAGAACGGGCAAAGAAGTGGCAGATGAAATACAGTATCTGGAAGTGTATGGTCATGCACTTTGGTAGAAGAAATGAAAGGGTTGACTATTTTCTAAGTGTAGAGAAAATACAAAAAACTAAGGCACAAAGGCTCTTGGGAGTCCCTGTGAATTATTCCCTGAAGGCTAATTTGCAGGTTTAGCCTGTAGTGAGGAAGGCAAATGCAATGTTAGCATTCATTTCAAGAGGACTAGAATATCAAAGCAAAGATGTAATGTTGAGACCTTATAAAGCCTTGTGAGGCCTCACTTGGAGTATTGTGAGCACTTTTGGGGCCCCTGTTCTTAGAAGGGATGTGCTGAAGCTATAGAAGGTTCAAAGGAAGTTCATGAAAATGATTCCAGGATTAAACAGCTTGTGATATAAAGAGTGTTTAGTGGCTCAGGGCCTGTATTCGCTGGAATTTAGGAGAATGAGGGGTGACCTAATTGAAACCTATCAAATGATGAAAGGCATTGGTAGAGTGGATGTGGAGAGGATGTTACCTATGGTGAGAAAGTCTACGACCAGAGGACACACCTTCAGAATAGAGGGGTGTCCTTGTAGAACAGAAACGAGGAGGAATTTCTTTAGCCAGAGAGTGGTGAATCTGTGGAATTCGTTGCAACAGGCAACGTACATAAAGTCTTTTTATGTATATACAAGGCAGAATTTGATAGATTCCTGATTGGTCAGGCCATGGGGGGGGGGGGGGGAGGAACGGTGGGGGTGGAGGGAGGGGCTGGGAAGGCAAGAGACTGAGGCTTAGAGGATGGATCAGTCATGATAAAATGGCAGAGCAGATTCAATGGGCCAAATGGCCTAATTCTGCTCCTATATCTTACGGTCTTATGGAGTTCTATTGTTATACTCCAGGTCCTTACTATTGTGCTGGTAAGTTTTTGATAGTGCAGAAGGACAGTTAACTGCAAATTTCAAAACAGATGATTTAAGTCCATTTTCCCACCTAACTCTGATCATCTGTAAACTTGGGTATATTATTTTCATGTTCTTTAAACGTCACTAATCCAGTTCAGAAATAGTTCAGAACTTGTTCTTATTCTTGGTGCAGTCCAAATGACTTTTGTCCAAATGTATTTTGGGGAGATGGTCAAAGGTTCTGAGATCAAATTTTATGTCAGAGAAACAGACAGACAGACAGACAGACAGACATACTTTATTGATCCTGAGGGAAATTGGGTTTTGTTACATCCGCACCAACCAAGAATAGTGAAGAAATATAGCAATATAAAACCATAAATAATAACCATAAACATGTATACAATATACATCCTGAAATGCTTTTTCTTTGCAAACATCCACGAAAACAGAGAAGTGCCCCAAAGAATGAATGACAGTTAAATGTTAGAACCCCAAAGTCCCCCCCCAGCTTCCCCCTCCTACGCACAAGCAGCAGCAAGACAACACCCCCTCTCCCACCAGAAAAAAAACGCTCATCGGTACCATCACCAAGCCCAAGCGTGTGCTGAGCAATAGCAAAGACACAGACCAAAGTTACCCCAAAAGCTTCGCATTTCATCCGAAATTCGACAACCCACAGGTTCTCTCTCTCCCTGGCAAGGGAGAGGGAGGTGTCCCCCATTTTCACAGCGAGCAGGAGACATAACAACAATCTGCTGGTTTACGATGTTAAAAGTCTGTTTCATCGCTTTTTTCGAGCTCTGCGTTCGAAGATCACAAAGACCTTGGGTCTTCTGGCCCACAGCGAAAGATTTCCCAGCCTCCCCGATGACACACGAGTCTCCTGCCATGACACCAACCCTCATTCTGTCCATCCCCAGACCCCCAAGATCTTAGGCTTCCGAAGGCAAACACTTGGCATGTTGTGGAACCCCAAGAACGGGTCCCATTCCCGCAAAGAAACTAAGCCAGCGTGTAACTCCAGGTCAGGGTCTTCAAAAGAACCCTGAAAGGAAAAATAGAGATATTAAAGATGGAAATAGAGCTGTTTCCGAAGATGCAAGCAAAGGAGTCGCTGTTAGTTGCTGTTGTAAAAGGTGGAGGAATGAAGGGATGGATATATATATAAAGGAACCCAACTTTACCTGGAATTCAGCCTCGATAATGATAGGTAAGAGGTGTGATGCAGAAGGTGTTGGATGAACTGACTAGTTTTAATTTGAATGAGTCACTTTGAGCAGTAAGTACAGACTTCACTGATTTTACAACTGCAGCTCATCAGAATCTCCATTGTATGTTTTTGTTAAATCATACACTATTAAATTGCATTAACTTCTTGTTAAACTATACGCTATTAATAGTCCAACGTGTCATCAGCATTTCTGACGCCACTGCATTGAAGAACATCATAATGTTAAATAGTCAGAGTTTGAGATTAAAAATCTAAAGCAAAACTTGTAGATATTTCTATGCATCTGAAGGACAGAGGCATATTAATCTTACAAATAATATCTGTACTTTTGAATCCTACTGCTTGGTGTTTGAATATTTATCTTTTTTTTACATCGAGTGGCGTTGATATTCAGACTAGTTAACAAATGTAACGCTACTCTTAATTTTTGAGTACTCGTGATTCACATACTGGATGCAGACAGACAGGCAGGGAATTGAGAGATACAGACCATGTGCCAACAGGTGGGATTAGTTTAGAGTGACAACATAACCTGCGCAGGCCCGGTGAGTGGGAGAGTCTGTTCCTGTATTCCTATAAATTGAGATTAGTGTAGGATTATTGTAAATGGTTGGTGGTAGAACAAAAAGCTTGTTGCTTTTCTGTATTACTGTATGAATAAAAGTGCCTTGAAATTCATCACCAGTTGGTAGTCTGCAACACATCAGTAACAGATAGATTGCGTTTTCCAATGACTTGTTTTTGTGTTCTGTGCGTGGTCTGGGTAGTGATGGGTATGGGGTGTGATGCAGCAGGTGGTGGATGAGCTGACTTGTTTCGATTTGAAGGAGTCCTTTCGAACAACCTGCACTTGTTTTGCATTGCCAGCCAACCAGAATCTGCGAAAGTAAAGGTTGCACACTGTTGGAAGATGAAGTCAAATCTAATCTGATAGGCTGAAAAGTGCTGTGCTGCGACTCTACGAAGAATCGTGAAAGGAATGTGAAAAGCAAGGTGTAAGTGCAAGGTCCAGAAAAGAAAAAGCAACAGAAAGTCAGCATTGGTTTAAAAAGCTTGTGCTTTCAGGATCATAGTTTCTATGTAGTTGGCACTGACTTTGTGAGTTTGTGGGATGATGTTGGAGGCAAGTGTTCCAAACCTGCACCAAGGATATCATAAGCACAAAGTACAAAGCAACACGTACAACACGCTGGATGAACTCAGCAGGTCTGGCAGGCTTCGTGGAAATGAGCAGTCAACGTTTCGGGCTGAGATCCTTCATCAGGGCCGAAGAGGGAGGGCCCCACAAAGAAGGTGGGGGAGGGTGAGAAGAAGGCTTTTCACCTGGCACCTACCAGTCTTCTCCTTCCCACCTTCTGTGAGGGGCCCCTGCCCCCTTCCTCTTCGGTCCTGACGAAGGGTCTCGGCCCGAAACGTTGACTGCTCGTTTCCACGGATGCTGCCCGACCTGCCGAGTTACTGCGGCGTGTTGTGCGTTTTGCTTCAAGGATATCGTGTTAAGTCATTGCTGCCACCTCCGCAGTTTCATAGTGGGCTTTATTTTTCCATCTCAGAATCTGTAATCCAAAACCCATTTTCTGTGGGGGAAAAAATTACTGTGCTGTCTTTGACCAATGAAGTGTTTTATTGTAACACTTCCCAAGGAACTGGATACTTCCTTTAGATTGACATTGCTGTGTTTCAAACACAGCCATCCCAATAAGATCCCAGCACATTTTCTTTAGTTGAATGGACGAGCACACAATTTGTGTCAAATATCCAGTAGTTACGTTCATGTTCACAAAAGTATGAAGAATTGCTGTGCAGGGAAACAGAAAGAAGTGACCTGCTGATGAACACCCCACAATGCTGTGATTAGTGACGAATTGTGAGGCAGAATTCCATTCTACTCTGTTGCTTCCATCCAGCACTTTCCAAACAAGTGCACCACACTGCCTTTCTAATCAATGTGGATTATTTGCATGAGCAGACAGTGTTTGCTGCTGAATTGCCGGGCCATGAAAACCCAAAGTTTTCAGCCTGTCGTCACTTTGCACTCCAGAGAGAAAAAAGACTCCTGATGCTAGAATAATTTTGATTTGAGCATTGAATTCCAATAGATGAAATCACTCTTGCTCCACAGCATTCCTAATCCTAGTGTATGTTCAGTAAATTATCATGTTTTGATGCATTTAATTGAATCAACTCAATGGAAAATGTCACAAAAATTAGTATTGAGAACACCACACCAGCATTGAAGTGGAATAAGCAAAATAATGACTGTCTGTGTTGAGCACACAAAGTTCACTTGCTGAGAAAACACAGTATACTTATATTACAGCAGATGCACAACTACAAAAGTTTGTCCCAATAAAAGAATAGAAGGCAGTCAGTGGCGGATGGATCAATCACCGGATGCGGTGCAAAGCGGAGGGCGAACATAAGTGGAGATGTGGAGAAAGCGAACCAGCTGAACAACTTCTTCAACAGGTTCGACAGCTCAATCTTATCCTCACCGCAGAAATCCACACCAGGCTTACTTCCCTCACAGGAAAATAGCCACTCACAGGAGACCTTGCCCACGCCCAGGATTACGGCTGCACAGGTGGAAGGTCAAATGAGGAAGATCTGTACCAGCAAGGCGGCTGGACCGGATGGAGTTTCCCCACGATTACTGAGGGCCTGTGCGACTGAGCTGGGAGAACCACTACAGCGCATCTTCAACATGAGCCTGGAGCAGAGAAGAGTACCCAGACAGTGGAAAACATCCTGTATTGTCCCGGTACCGAAGAAACCACAACCAAAGGAGTTGAATGACTTCAGACCTGTTGCCTTGACGTCGCACGTGATGAAGACCATGGAGCGGCTGATAATACAGAATCTGAGGCCACAAACCAGGCACGCCCAGGATCCTCTTCAGTTTGCGTATAAGGAGAAGGTGGGAGTGGAGGATGCTATCACGTATTTGCTGCACAAATCACTCTCTCACCTAGAGGGGGTCAGTTGTGCTGTGAGGATTACATTCCTTGACTTCTCCAGTGCCTTTAACACCATCCAGCCCAAGATCTTAAGGCACAAACTAACGGAGATGGGAGTAGACTCTCACATGGTGGATTGGATAGTGGACTACTTGACAGATAGACCTCAGTATGTGCGGTTGGGAGACTGTAGGTCTGACACGGTGGTCAGCAGCACAGGGGCGCCGCAGGGAACCGTACTCTCTCTGGTCCTGTTCACCCTGTACACATCAGACTTCCAATATAACTCAGAGTCCTGCCATGTGCAGAAGTTCGCTGATGACACGGCCATAGTGGGGTGTATCAGGAATGGACAGGAGGAGGAGTATAGGAAACTGATACAGGACTTTGTGATATGGTGCAACTCAAACTACCTGCATCTCAATATCACCAAGACCAAGGAGGTGGTGGTGGACTTTAGGAGATCTAGGCCTCATATGGAGCCAGTGATCATTAATGGAGAATGTGTGGAGCAGGTTAAGACCTACAAGTATCTGGGAGTACAGTTAGACGAGAAGCTAGACTGGACTGCCAACACAGATGCCTTGTGCAGGAAGGCACAGAGTCGACTGTACTTCCTAAGAAGGTTGGCGTCATTCAATGTCTGTAGTGAGATGCTGAAGATGTTCTATAGGTCAGTTGTGGAGAGCGCCCTCTTCTTTGTGGTGGCGTGTTGGGGAGGAAGCATTAAGAAGAGGGACGCCTCACGTCTTAATAAGCTGGTAAGGAAGGCGGGCTCTGTCGTGGGCAAAGTACTGGAGAGTTTAACATCGGTAGCTGAGCGAAGGGCGCTGAGTAGGCTACGGTCAATTATGGATAACTCTGAACATCCTCTACATAGCACCATCCAGAGACAGAGAAGCAGTTTCAGCGACAGGTTACTATCGATGCAATGCTCCTCAGACAGGATGAAGAGGTCAATACTCCCCAATGCCATTAGGCTTTACAATTCTACCGCCAGGACTTAAGAACTTTTTAAAAGCTATTATTAATGCTTTTTGAGATGGTGATTTAGATGCATATCATATTTTTTTTACTGAGTTAAGTATTGTATGTAATTAGTTCTGCTACAACAAGTGTATGGGACATTGGAAAAAAAGTTGAATTTCCCCATGGGGATGAATAAAGTATCTATCTATCTATCTATCTATCTATCTATCTATCTATCTATCTATCTATCAATAGGTGCACATAAGGGTTGAGACTATGCGATTAGCCCTCCGCTCTACCCACTTTATACTTAATAATTGTGTGGCTAAGAACGGCACCAATGCAATTGCTCATGACACCGCTGTTGTTGGCTGAGTCCAGGGTGGTGATGAATTGGCATACAGGAGGGAGCTTGAAAATCTGATTGAGTGCTCCCACAACAACTACCTCTCAGCAAAACCAAAGAGCTGGTGGTTGAGGACAGGAGGAAGGAGCCAGAGATCTATGAAACAGCCCTCATTAGGGTCACGCAACACACAGAGAGTGCTGGAGGGACTCAGCAGGCCAGGCTGTCAACGTTACTCTTTTCCATAGATGCTGCCTGGCCTGCTGAGTTCCTCCAGCATTTTGTGTGTGTTGCCCAGATTTCCAGCATCTGCAGATTTTCTCTTGTTTCTCACTAGGGTCAGCAGCTTTGAATTCCTTACTGTTATCTTATCAGAGAATCTGTCCTGTGACCAGCACATAAACGTAATCACAGAGAATGCACCGTAGTGTCTCTGCAAGAAGATTGCATAGATTCGGCATGTCAACAAGATCTTTGACAAACTTCTACAAATGCACAGTAGGGAGTAACCTAACTGGTTGCAACATTGCCTGGTGGGGAAACACCAATGGCCAGGAACTGAAAAGGCTACAGAAAATGGTGGATACATCCCAGTCCATCACACCCTGGAGTCCAGTTACATGGAATGCTGCCACAAGAAAGCAGCATCCATCATCCAAGACTCTGGCTATCCAGGCCATGCCTTCTTCTTGCTACTACCATTAGGCAGAAAGTACAGCAGCCTTAGGTCTCACATCAACAGGTTCAGGAACAGTTCATACCCTACAACCAATAGGTTCCTGAACCAGCGTGCATAACTTCATTCATTGCTACTCACAACTGATTCTACAACCTACGGACTCACGTTCAAGGACTCTTTATAATGCATGCTCTCAGTATTATTTTTGATTTGCATAGTTTGTCTTCTTTTGCAACATTGGCTGTTTGTCAGCCTTTGTCTTAATATACAGTTTTTTAATATAAAATTCTATTTTGTTTCCCTTTGTCCTGTAAATGACCGGAAGGAGATGAATCTATTGGTAGTATGTGGTAACATAGATGTACTTTGATGATAAATTTACTTTGAAGTTTGGTATATGAGGAGCATAAGACCTTCATCGGTCTTTTACAGCAGTGCAGCTACTAAGCTTGATTGATGAGGAAATTTCCCAATCATGTCCATGCTTTCCAGTATTGTCAGTATAAAAAAAACTTTAAAAACAGTCATTCATGGTGATATTTACTGGTTAACATCAGCTGTTCAGTTAATGAGTCAGTCTGAAGACTTAACATCCAAAGGTATGTTGTCTTGCCACAGTTTGTGGAGTTCCTGCTTTAGGGAGGAACTGGATCAAGGTAACACATTGTTCTGTCTGTAAATGTTTAATCCTTGTTTTGGAAATGGTCGTAGTTGATTGTGAAATGTGTCCCAAGAATGTGTTTTCACATTTCTTAAAGTAGTCCCCAGCACTAAGGGGTTAAAATGTAAATGAGGGAAGACATTGTTGACCTGCTTAGCCTGATCATTTAAAATTGGGTACATAATTCTTTTTTTGCAGAGGGTGAAAATCTGTCCTCCAGATGGTGTGAGACTAGATCATCAGTAGTATTTAAAGGGGGGGAAGATATATTTTGAACAATCAAGAAATTCATGGACCTAGCAGAGGAATGAAGCCTGGAGTAGATCAGCCATAATCAAACTAAATGGCAAGGCAGGTGTGAAATGCCTGGTGCTTACGCCTGTGTTAGGAGAATTGAAAAAAAATGCTTCTACCCATAGTGATGATCTGGAACCCATACTTGGAAAGTTGGTGGAGGCAGAAACTCTCTTCACAGTATAACTGGTACCTGAATATGTACTTGAAGAGCTGTAACAATCACAGCTGAAATGTGAGAGATAGTGAAATGTCTCTTTTTAGCTAGCATGGACATGATGGGCTGATTAGCCTCCTTTACAGTGGATCTTTATGGTTCAATGGTACAGTCATCACAGTGCCTTGGTATTGCAGAGGAAGTCAGGCAGATGATAACATGCACAGTATCTGTGACTGTGATGGTTCCACGTCTGTTGTCAAAAGTGTTTCACTGACGAATGCGATGGCATCAAACACTGGAAGCCTCATGGTAGATTGTGTTTGAACTTTGGTTGTGTATGGAGTTGGCATACAACACTGATAAAGTATCGGCTGCTTACAGATCTGTCAGTGATGGTGTCATAGAAGAAGATAAAAAGGGAACTTTGAATATAGGAAATGTTTCAGTACAGCTTTATAGTGCTGCATTCTATATGTGATGTTTGTTCCTTTTTTAACAGATTGCCAGGTTAATTGATCATTCTTTAGGGTTTGCTGTGCTGAACATAGTTATAATAGAGGACGATAATTGCATCTGACGTAATTAGATGAAGAGCCACGAAAACCCATTATCCAAAAGGTTTTTAAAACCCACCATTACAGCTCTGGTACTAAGAATAACTGTCATTTATTGCACAGAATTAGAATCACACCCAATTTAACAATGCAGTTGTTACGAATTCAGCTAGATTGACTGTGTGGAGACTCAGAGGCTTTTTCCCAGGGCTGAAATGGTTAGCGTGAGAGGGCACAGTTTTAAGGTGCTTGGAAGTAGGTACAGAGGAGATGTCAGGGGGTAAGTTTTTTATGCAGAGGGTGTTGAGTGCGTGGAATGGGTCTTTTAAGAGACTTCTGGATAGGTACACAGAGCTTAGAAAAATAGAGGGCTTATGGGTAACCTTAGGTAATTTCTAAGGTAAGAACATATTCGGCACAGCTTTGTGGGCTGAAGGGCTTGTATTGTGCTGTAGGTTTTCTATGTTACTATAACTGTTGTTTACTATAATAATCCAGCAAAAAAAGTATTGCTTATTACGCAGCTGTGTGGAGGAGTTGCTCTTTATTGTAGGTCAAAGATGTATGTGGGAATTCAGAGGAACTGGTTAGCTCAGGGATGGCCAATCTATGGCACATGCACCAAAAGTGGCGCATTGGATGATCAGAAGTGGCGCATTGCACCCCAGTGATAATAATAAAAAAGTAAGCCTACTCATGCAAAAAGTATTAACCAAAAACCCATTTGTAGAAAAAAATCTATAACAGGAACTCAAGTAGCTTAGAGCTAGAACTGGGCTTTACTGAGAATAAATCTAAAACTTAGCAATAATTTTTAGCGATTTTTGTTATTTCGTGCACTTCTTTATGTTACCTTCTTTCACATTAATCTATTTTCAATTTTTAAAAAATGATCAATGAGTCAAACTAGGAAAGAAGGACTTTTGTTCTGCAGTCGTTCCATAACTGTTCAATACACGTTTGATACTTGTTGATACTGGTTGAGCCAATAGGCTGGTCCTGGACTTATTTCCGCTTGGAATAATTTACTTATTATTATTTATTTATGGTTTATATTGATATATTTCTACACTATTTTTTGGTTGGTGCGACTGTAACGAAACCCAATTTCCCTCGGGATCAATAAAGTCTGTCTGTCTGTTTGATCCTGAGGCGCCAGGCGTCTGCACCAGCGGTGTGTCGCAGGTTTTTGCCAGTCAGTTTACAATTGACACTCGTGCGCTACGGAGTTGTGCTTTGTTCGTCCTTTGTGAACATTTGCAGTTCTGTACTTTTTTGAAAATTAAGCCTTGTTTTTACATTCAGTTACTCATCACAGTGCAAAAGAAAAGCAGGAAGTGATAGTAAGTGTGAATTCAATGAACAGTGGGAAAATGAGTTCTTATTTATAGCGGGTCCATCATTGTTTGTGAAAACACTTTCCCACATAATAGAAGACATGATCTTAACAGACACTATAAAACAAAACATCAGACTGAAATAGAAGGAAAGCTGAAGCTAGTGCTTGGGTCTGAGTTACGAAACGAATATGTGATTAAGGAAAAGGAAGAAGACAAAATATATTTGTTAGAAGTCTCATTAAGGTAAGTAATATAAGACCGTAAGATATAGCATCAGAAGTAAGCCATTCAGCCCATAGAGTCTGCTCCACCATTCAATCATGGCTGATCCAATTCTTCCAGTCATCTCCACTCCCCTGCCTTCTCCCCATACCCTTTGATGCCCTGGCTAATCAATAACCTATCTATCTCCGCCTTAAATGCACTCAATAACTTGGCCTCCACAGCCGCATGTGGCAACAAATTCCACAGATTTTCCACCCTCTGACTAAAGTAATTTCTCTGCATCTCTGTTCTAAATGGACGTCCAATGTTTATCTTGTTTTTATATTAAATCAATATGTCATGTAAAAATGCTAAAAATGTCTATATTAACATATTTTTACAAGAATTGAATGGGGTACAAGAGTTGTATGGCACATCTGAACTCTTGCGTGAAAAAATTGACGCATGGAACGTAAAAGGTTGGCCACCCCTTGAGTTAGCTCATTCTTCTTTACAATTTCTCTCTTTGTGATTGCCTGTTTCCAAATGATCTATCTCACTGTCCTGCAGACTCGATCGCAGGTTGACATTCTTGTCTGCATATCTATTTTTTGAACAACTCGATTGTCTCATTTCATCCACTAATTGTAATGTTATATTCCCACAGGCTAATATTCGGCACTCTGTACCCTGCGTACTCTTCTTACAAGGCAGTCAAAACGAAAAATGTTAAGGAATATGTGAGTAACTTTGATTTATTATATTGGAAATGGTTTCATGTATTGTAAGTAAGAGGGCTGAGGAGCAATGAAGTCTTGGAAGCTGATTTGCTCTGTGTTTGGATTTGTATTATTGTACTTCAGAGAGGGAAATGTGAAAAGCCAGGTCATCTCATGCCTCATCTGTTCATGCCAGGAGATTATTCCAGAATGAATAACAGCCATGCGTAAGCAATGTAGCCCAGAGGAAATGCATGTTTACAGTGCTGGATGGGATGCCAATCTATTGGGTCGTGGATGATTACACGTTTCTTGAATATTGTGGAGCTGAACTTACCTGGGCAAATGCAGAGTATCCATCCGTACCTGCTCTTGTCCCTTGAAAATGATGGTGAGGCCTTAAAATACTAGACAGTGCTTCACACTGCAGCCCACCCAACCTCAGACCTGCTTCGGACTTTATATGGCTGGTCCAGTTGAGTTTTTGGTCAATAGCAGCAGGCAGGAAGATGAAAGACTTCATTTGGAAATGATACTAAATATCCAGGGTGGATAGACTCATTCTAGGACTTTCTTATACTGCATTTTGCTGCGTCCAGGAATGGGCTGCATTGTCTGCTGAGGAGTTGCAAATAGATTGAACATTGTGCGATGATCAGCAAACATCCCCACCCCTGACTTTAACCTCTGATGCGGAGGATGGAGATGCTTGGGCCGAGGCCGTTGTTCTAATGAACTCCTGCAGCGGTGTCCTGGTGCTGGGATGAGTGACTTACAGAAATGGCAGCCATCTTCCTTTGTGTAAGGTGGGACCACAGTCACTTAAAGTGCTAACTCTTGCTGCCCACTGACTTTTGTCTTGCATTGTCCCCAAATGCTACCTTGCTCTCAAGAGCAGTCGCTCTCATTTCACCTCTAGAATACAAGTGAAGCCTGGAGCTGAGCAAACCAGACAAAGGCCGTTTGGTCATCAGTGAGAAGGTAATTGGCGAGTCAGTGCCATTTCACAGCACTGATGGTGATACCTTCCAATATTTTGCTGAGATGAGGAGCAGACTGATAGGACAATAATCAGAAGGATCGGATTTGTACTGAAGATTTGTCACACGTGCAGTGAAACATACGGTGACATGCATAGAGTCAAATCAAACCAGCTAGGATTGTGGTGGGCGTCTCTCCAGTGTCAGCAGCTTCTGGATCCAACACAGCAAGCCCTCGACTTACTAACTTAACCGGAACGTCTTTGGAGTGTGGGAGGAAACCAGAGTAGTGGAGGAAGCTCTCACGGTCATGAGGAGTATGTACAAACTCCTTACAGACAGTGGCGGGAATTGAACCCTGATCTTACAGCTGTCACTGTAAAGCGTTCCTCTAACTGAGGACCTTACAAGTTTTAAAGTTCTATAAACTAAGTATTGAGGGCAACCTTACAAATTTTAAAGTTATATCAAGGCCAGTGTTGAAACTGAACTGCAACAGCTTCACGAGAAAATTGGCCAGTTTTGGTCTTCATGTTCTACATCAGGGACAATTATAGACAATAGAGAATAGGTGCAGGAGTAGGCCATTTGGCCCTGCGAGCCAGCACCGCCATTCAATGTGATCATGGCTGATCATCCACAATCAGTACCCCGTTCCTGCCTTCTCCCTATATCCCTTGGTTCCGCTATCTTTAAGAGCTCTATCTAACTCTTTCTTGAAAGCATCCAGAGAATTGGCCTCCACTGCCTTCTGAGGCAGAGCATTCATAGATCCATAGAGCATTCCATAGAACTCTCTGGGTGAAAAAGTTTTTCCTCAACTCCGTTCTAAATGGCCTACCCCTTATTCTTAAACTGTGGCCTCTCGCTCTGGACTCCCCCAACACTGGGAACATGTTGTGCGCAGTTTTCATTGATTCTGTTTACTGTAGTTGTTTGTTGTAGCACCTGCGAAGTGCTGGAGGAGCTCAGGAGGTCAGGCAGTACTTATAGAGAGAAATAAACAGCCAATACTTTGGGCTGAGGCTGTCCAAAGCGAGAAGAAGACAAAAGGAAAGGAGTACAACCTGACAGGTGATAGGCGAGACCAGATGAGGGGAAGTTGGGTGCCTGCAGCTGGGGGGGCGGGGTGGGGAATGAAGCTGGGAGGTGATAGGTGCAAGAGGTTAAGAGCTGAAGAAAAGGAATCTGATAGAGAGGACACTGGACCATGGGAAAAAAGGGAGGGAGGTGGTGGACAGGTGATGAGAAGAGAAGGGCTAAGACAGGAGGCAGAATGGGGAAGGGAAGAAGAGAAGGAGGAGGGATGAGAAATTACTGGAAGTTAGGGAAATCGATTTTCATGTCATCAGGTGGAAGGTTACCCGGATGGAATATGAGGTGTTGCTCTTCCCAACGTGACCATGGGCTGACATGTCAGAATGGAAATATGAAGTAGAATTAAAATGGGTTGCCACTGGGAAAACTTGCCTCTTGTGGCAGGTGGAGCGAAGATTCTCGATGAGGTGGGCTCTCCCAATCTACTTCAGCTGTCACCAATATCCCTTGGTTCCCTATCTTTAAGAGCAACGGATGCAGTAGATGACCCTGACAGGCTCACAGGTCACTTCACCTGGAGGGTCTGTTTGGGTCTCTGAATGTTGGTGAGGGAGGAGGTGTAATGCTTCAAAGTTCAAAGTAAGTTTATTATCAAAGTAGATGTATAGTACATCACCATTACACTACCCTGAGATTTGTTTTCAGAGCAAACAGAAACACGACAGAATCAATGAAAACCATGCACAACCAATGTGCAAAAGACAACAAACTGCAAATAATAAAAGAAAAAAAATAAATAAGCAACAACTATCAAGAACATGAACTGTAGAGCCTTTCAAAGTGAGCCCATAGGTTGTGGGGTGAGTGAAGTTTTTCCCTCTGGTCCAACAGCCAGATGTTGAGGAGTAATAACTTTTCCTGAACCTGGTGCTGTGGGATCCTATCCCTTCCTGACAGCAGCACTGAGAAGAGAGCATGGCCTGGATGGTGGTCTTGTCCTGCTTTCAGGGATAAGTGCCGGGAGGGAGATCGGTGGGAAGAGACGAGTGAGCAAGGGAGTCCACATAGAGTGTGATCTTTGTGGAAAGTTGGGGGGGGGGGGGAGTGTTGATGGAAGGATGATTTTGTGGTACAATCCTGTCGAAGATGGCAGAAGTTAGGAGAATGATTTGCTGAATGTGTGGACACTGCCCATCCACTGTATCCATGCCTGTTATATTGTGAACTAATTGTATATAATAGCAATATATATGGAGAAGGCAGTCAACTTGATTAAAACGTAGCATTATTTTGGGTCTTGATGTCACTCTTCACGTGTGTTTGTGTGTGTGAGTGGGAGAGAGAGAGAGGAAAAAAGGAAAGAGTTTGATGGGAGAGAGAGATGGAATTGATTTTCCCATTGCCTATCAACAAATACCAGAGAAAAGAAATTAATCATAAGTTCCTGACTGGAGAACAATGTAAATTTCCTCAAAGATTTGGATGTTGAATAAGCTGAGATCTGTTGGACGCTGCCTGTGCCAGGTATCCTGTATTCCAGCCTCTGCCATACCTGAATCTACTTACAATATTCTCACTTTAACTGCACATCTTGTGATTCAAGTGGTGGGAACTACACGGAACTGACCCACGCATGTATTCTATTTACTCATGATCTGACTAAATAACTCGAAGCACGAACTGCAAGAATTTGGTCATCTCTGTGCTCGTTTTTATTAGCAGATATTTAATAGAAACAAGTTTGTATTCTAGAGGGAAAAAGTAAAGAACATGCTTTTATATGGAACTCAAATTTCAAAGTAAACTTATCATCAGAGTACATACATTTTCTTGTGGGCATTTGCAGCGAATGCAAAGAAATAGAATGGAATCAGTGAAAAAACACACGTGACAAAGACAGACAAGCAACCAGTGTGCAGAAGACAGCATATTGTGCAAATACAAAACAGAAAACTAATAACAAAATGGCAACAAATAAATAAATAATGATCAAATAAACAGATAAATAAATAAATAATAATGAGGACAAGAGTTGAAGAATCGTTGATGGTGAATCACAACCACAGGTTATCCACTGGGTTTCAGAGTCCCAGTGGTTGAAGAGTAATTACTGTTGCTGAACCTGGTGATGTGAGACCTAAAGCTCCTACATCTCCTTCCTGATGGCAGCAGTGAGAAGAGAGCATGGTCTGGATGGTGTGTGTCCTTGATGATGGATGCTGCTTTCCTGGAGATGTGCTCAATGCAGGGCAGGGCTTTACCTGTGACGCACTCGGCCATTTCTACTACATTTGTCTTTTTCCATTCAAGGGCATCGGTGATTCCATAATAAGCCATTATCTAACCAGACTGTTTATCTTCACCGTGAATCTATAGAAATTTTGCCAAAGTTTTAGAAGACATGTCGAATCTTTGCAAACTGCTAAGAACAGTGCAGGCACTGCTGTGTCTTCTTCATAATTGCAATTACATGCTGGACCTTGGACAGGTCTTCTGAAACGATAACACAGAGGAATTTAAAGTTGCTGACCCTCTCCACCTCTGATCCCCCAATGAGGACTGGCTCATGGACCTCTGATCCCCCAATGAGGACTGGCTCATGGACCTCTGGTTTCCTCCTCCTGAGGTCAATAATCAACTCCATGGTCTTGCTGACGTTGTCTAAGAGGTTGTTGTTGTGGCACCACTCAGCCTGATTTTCAATCTCTCTCCCTGGTTTTTCACCACCTGTGATTTGGCCTACAATAGTGGCGTCATCAGCAAACTTAAATATGGCATTGGAGCTGTGCTTAGCCACACAGCCAAATGCATAAAGCAGCAGATCAGAGGGCTAACTGCTCAGGCCTGTGGTGCACCTGAGCTGAAGGTGATTGTGGAGGAGATGTTGTTGCCATTCCAAACTAACTGGTATCTGCAAGTGAGGAAATAGAGGATCCAGTTTCACAAGGAGATACTGAGGCGTGGATCTTGAAGCTTATTGATTAGTTTTGATAGTGATTGAATGCAGAGCTTTAGAAATGAAGAGCATCCTGATGTATGCACTGTCCAGATGTTTCAGGGTTGAGAGAAATGCCAATGAAATTGCATCTGCTGTTGGCCTCTTGTTACAGTAGGCAAATTGGAGCAGATCCAAGTCGTTCTTCAGGCTTCAGAATATCGTGTCTCCAGAATAGATAAAGTCCCTCCATATTCAATGGATGACTATGATGCAGCAATTATGCAGTTGCTTGGAACATTGTAGTTAGTCAGAAATTCTGATTTTTTTAACTCCAATTTTGTTCTCATTTTTTGATTTGACGGTGATACATGGCAGCTAGGGAATTCCTTCTGAAATAAGAACTCTAGAGCCAGATTCAACACTCAAGGAATAACTTATTTATTTGTTCATTTTATTCAAGAACCATCAGTAAGTACTGTATTAGTACCCAAGTCACTGCTCAAAGCTTTGGGCGTAGAATTATTCAGGAGAGACTGCTTTTACTGGATGCAGTGAGATATTCATTTCCTTCTGCTTTTAGTAAAAAAAACCCTTAACTTTTGTTTGCAAAATATTTTTCAACATGAATTGTAAGATCATTTCTATCCAGCCCATCTTTTTGGACATGCGGCTCTAAAGTGATTTATCAGTGGATGTCAGCTTTTTTTTTAACTTCAGCAATAACCTTTATTCAGAGAATTAAATACAAGAATACAAAAAAAGAGCATGGCCTACTTTACATTCATGGCATGATTCAGTCTAGATGTTTACACTATCATTCAGTCTATCCATTCGTAGTGTTAGCATTTCTTATGTGCAAAGCATCATTACCACACTTTGGATAATACAAACTTTTGAGAAGCCGGACACAAAAAATAATGCCAAAGATGGGAAACAGCTAACAGATGCCAGTGGTTGGTGCCTCACTTTCTACACGTTGATTTACAAATAGACGAGGTATAACTGGACTTTCTTTAATGTTCAGTTATTTTACACATCTGATGGCAATGCTGTTAGTAGGGACAGGTTAATGCATTTAACCTTTCTTCACAAATTCAATACAGGCAAGAGATTAAATTAATCCCCGTACAAGTGAATACATTTCCTAATGGCATCAATCCACTCAACGTTCACTGTCTACTGAAGGAAAGCACTGAAAATGTAAATGTGGCCTCTTAGAGTTGAAAGTGGTGTCAGCAATATATTATTGAAGATTGCTGCATAAATTGCAATGAAATAGAAGAGATATATTGTGTTTTCATTGGTATTTGACATTTTCTTTCTGCAATTCAGTGTGACTGCTTCACAGTGCAGTAGAGCAGTATTCAAACCCAACGCAATACTTGGGCATTAATCAATAGTAGTCCAATTCAGCAGTACAGCTGAGAAAAGAAAACCTGAAGATGGAGTTGTGTTGATCACTTAACTGGGTACCTCACTTTTACTTTATGTTATAAAATATTTAACCTATTTATTTATAAATCCCAGCATTTCCTAGTACAGCAGTGAAATGTTACCATGTGCTCCATAATTCTCAATATTTCACACAAGATTTAACAAAATATTGTGTCTGAAAATAGTCTTTATTGGAAGTGTGAATCATCTTGACTCCAGCAAGTTACTTTCACTGCTGCTGTGCAGATTCAAAATAATTATTGCCATGATGAAGGATGCTGATAAGTTTTAGATTTTTGTTTTATATTCATCTAAGACAGAGGTTCCCAGTCTCTTTTATGGACCCCAGGCTGGGAACCCCTACTATAAGAGATATGCAAGCTGGCATTTATCCTATCATTCAGGTAGGCACTGTTAAGCTACTGTCATTGACAGGTGAATTCCTTCTGTTGAAGACTGTTAGCCATAAAGGCATCCGTTAGTCTCGAGAGACCATGGAAAGTTTCCAGGGCGCAGGCCTGGGCAGGGTTGTATGGGAGAGCGGCAGTTGCCCAAGCTGCAAGTCTCCCCTCTCCACGCCACCGCTGTTGCCCAACGGAAGTCGCAGAGCAATGTGTGGTTAAGTGCCTTGCTCAAGGACACAGCACGCTGCCTAGGCTGAGGCAGCTAAGAGGCGTGTTTAAGACAGGTTTGTATACAATCTTGCTCTCAGAGCCTGTGTGCCCTTGCTTGTGACAGTGGAAGAGCAGGGTGCCTGGTGTTGCTAGTAGAACTGCTGCCTTGCGGCACCATAACCCGGATTCAGCCCTAAACTTGGGTACGGTCTGTGAAGAGTCACTCCCCGTTCTCAGCTGTGCTCCCTGAGACAGTGTGGGTCTCCTTGCATGATCTAGTTTTCTTTTATAAGACACTTTCAAGGACACTTCATCTGACGTTCTTGATTTTATTACTTATTAGTTTTTTTAAATTATTATTTCTTCTTTTTGAATTTGCACGGATTGTTGTCTCCTGCACTCTGGCTGAACGCCAAAGTTGGGCAGATTTTCATTGATTCTGTTACAGTTATTAATCTGTAGATTTATTGAGTATGCCCAGAAGAAAATGAGTCTCAAGGTTGTATATGATGACATATTTGTACTTTGATAATAAGATTGACTTTGAACTTTGAAAAGAGACAAAATTAATACTTGTCAACCAGTCACACTACATAATATACTGCTGGAGGGAAATATCAGATAGCTTTTCCAGTCTCTCTTTCTTGTGATCCAGCTTAAGAGAAGATCGCCATTTGCACCAAGAATATGCCCCTCCTTGTACCCTTTTAGCAAATTTAACATAACTTTTACCAGCAACACACGCAAAATGCTGGAGGAACTCAGCAGGCCAGGCAGTATGTATGGAAAAAGAGTACAGTCGATGTTTCAGGCCGAGACCCTTCAGCAGGAGTGGAGAAAATATGCTGAGGAGTAGATTTAAAAGGTGGGTCGAGGGGAGAGAAACTCAAGGTGATAGGTGAAGCCCTAAGCGGGGGGGATGAAGTAAAGAGTTAGGAAGCTGATTGGTGAAAGAGATGCAGGGCTGGAGAAGTGGGAGTTCGATAAAAGAGGACAGAAGTCCGTGGAAGAAGGAAAATGGGTGAGGGGCACCAGAGGGAGGCAACAGGTGGGCAAGGAGATAAGGTGAGAGAAGGAAAGGGGGATAAGGAATGTTGAAGGGGGGGCATTACCGGAAGTTTGAGGAATAAATGTTCATGCCATCAGGTTGGAGGCTACCCAGACGGAATTAAAGGTGTTGTTCCTCCAACCTAAGTGTGGCCTCATCACGACAGTGGAGGAGACCGTGGATGGACATATCGGAATGGGATTGTGAATGGGTAGCACTGGAAGATCCCACTTTTTCTGGCGGGGTGCCAGAGATAGAGACAGAGAGATCGACAAAGGGGAGGGAGTTGTTGGAAATGGACCAGGTAAATTTAAGGGCAGGGCGGAAACTGGAGCTAAAGTGGATGAAGTCGACATGTTCTGCATGGGTGTAGGAAGCAGCACCAATGCAGTCGTCAATGCAGCGCAGGAGAAGTACGGGACGGACACCAGTGTAGGCTTGGAACATAAACTATTCTACATACCTGGATTATACCTCCTCCCATCCTGTTACTTACAAAAACGCTTCTCTCAATTCCTGCATCTGCTCTCAGGGTGAGACTTTTCATTCCACAACAAAGGAGATGTCCTCCTTTTTCAAAGAAAGGGGCTTCCCTTTCTCCACCATCAACTGCATCTCTTCCATTTCATGCACATCTGCTTTCACCCCATCTTCCCGCCACCCTACCAAGGATAGGGTTCCTCGTGTTCTCACCGAACACCCCGCCAGCCACTGCATCCAGCACATAATTCTCTGCAACTTTTGCCATCTCCAATGGGATCGCACCACCAAGCACATCTTTCCCTCCCCCTCACTTTCTGCTTTCTGCAGGAGTCGCTCCCTGCATGACTTCCTTGTCCATTTGTCCCTCTCCACTGATCTCCCTCCTGGCCCTTACCCTTACAAGCAGCAAGTGCTAGACCTGCCCCTACTCCTCCTCCCTCACTACTGTTCGGGGCCCCAAACAGTCCTTCCAGGTAAGGCGACACTTCACCTGTGTGTCTGTGGGGGTAATAGACTGTGTCCGGTGCTCCCGGTGAGGCCTCCTGTATATCGGTGAGACCTGACGTAGATTTGGAGACTGCTTCGCCAAGCACCTACACTCCATCTGCCAGAAAAAATGGAGTTTCCCAGAGGCCACCCATTTTAATTCCCATTCCCACCTTTGGTAGGAATTCAACACCTTTTATTTTGTCTGGGTAGCCTTCATCCTGATGGCATGAACATCCATTTGTCAAACCTCCTGTACTGCCGCCCCCCCTTCACCATTCCTATCCCCTTTTCCCTCTGTCACCTTATGTCCTTGTCCACCGATCGCCTCCCTCTGGAGGTGAATCCTCCCCCCTTTTCTTTCTTCCATGGCCTTCTGTCCTCTCCCCCTTCTCCAGCCCTGTACCCCCTTCACCAATCAACTTCCCAACTCTTTACTTCATCCCTCCCCTTTTATGTTCCATCTATCACCTTGTGTTTTCCTCTCTCCCCTCCCCCACCTTTTTAACCTACTCCTCAGCGTGTTTTCTCCGGTCCTCCAGCTGAGTAACACCAGCATTTTTTTGTTTTTGGTGCGGAGCTCCCAGTGCCTCTTACCACCGCACACTCTGAGACTGTAGCTCACCACACTGTCCTAATGAATAAAGCTACACATGACTTTAAAACAGTACGCCATTTTCTGAATGGGCACACATTTATCAGTTTTCACTGATATGATGAAAGGTTAGAAGTACATTTGCATACTGTTGGCACTTGGAATGTGCTCCCGCAAGTCACCACTATGGTGCGCTTACAAGAACTAATTTACAAGTAGTTGAAGTAAGTAATTTGACAGTGGAAGTTTAAAACAAAGGGTGGAAATAAGATCAAAGCCACAGTTGACCACGACTAATTTTACACCTTCTAACGTGATTGTGCAGGAAGTTTATAGTAAAGGGAACAGGTTCAACTGATGTGATTCCAAGCCTTCCATATCCCCATCTCTGTGGCTGTAGCCGGTTGAGATTGCCTGTGGACATCTGATTCTGAGGGTTGTCATGTCATTTACTTTACGTTTTATGGCCTCACTACATCCAAATGTCAGTAACCTAATAAAAACCCAAGCTCGTCATGGCTTGATTTTCTGCATCTATTTGATTTTCTGCATCTATTTGATTGGGAGTACTAAGAGTTTAAGTCAAAGACTCATAAACATGACGTGGGGATGGAATTTAATGTAGAAGCAAAACATGAGATTGTCAGCACCTGCTCCTGAATTTATTATAATGATTCTTTAATTCACTGTTGAATTCAAAATGTAGTACATTCTTTCAAGTCTTAGCAGTTAAAACATGCAAAACTCTGGGACTGATTTTATTTGTGATAAATACTGGTCATTTTCAAGTAAACAATTCTTTGTGAATGTGTAGTTGAATTTTCTGCAGGCTAATTATCTGCACTGATTTACGGGACATGGACGGTGCTACCACGCCCAGCGTTTGTGGCCTTTCCTTACTTTCTTTACTTGAGAAGACGTTGGAGAGCTACCTTCTGTCCGGAAACGTAGAGGAGGCTTGACCCAAAAGCAGAGCAGTGGAGACGATTCAGCAATGAACAATAACTTTCGAGGCATACTGCAAAATAACAAGCCACCAAGAGTCACAAAACAAGAGAGAACAAACACTAAACACCAAAGACAACAAGGTAACTGAAGGCTAGGATCACTGGTTGAGGCTGGCTGGTCCAATGGGAGAACAAGGGCCGTGGATGAGAGCTGGGTTTAAAGAGGCTGTGCGTCATGAGTTGGAAATGGGTGGCAGGTAACTCCTGTTAGGTGGGTGGAGACTGAGAAGCGCCTGACAGGACCCCGCCCCTATGGTGACTCGGGATGATCCAGATTGGTCCAGTGGAACTGCTCAATGAGCAACGGGATCAAGATGAAGCTGTAGGGCTCTCAAGACCGCTCCTCGGGGCCGTACCGTTCCCAGTCAGCCAACTACTTCACACGTCATCCACGATGACATTCATCCATCAACTGTGTACACTGGACCACCCTCCACCACCCTAGGGTCCAGAGGTGCAGGCTCAGGTGACTTGATGCAGGTCACATGGAAGGTTTGCAACATGTCTTGGAAGATCTTGTGAATGATCTTGGAAAATGGCTGGACTGTTGGCAAGTCAGAAAGGCATCGCTAAGTATTTGTAGTGGTCAGTGCCTTTGTCCACTCATCCCCTGGCAGGTGCAGATCAGGTTGCATGTGCTCCATAGATCCAGGTTAGTGACGACCTGGGCCCTGCAGAGTGTTTCTAATGTGTTATCTATCAAGCAGAGAGAGTAGCTGTTCTGAATGGTGATCAATGCAGTGATGGATAACCCCTTCTTTATTTTTGACAAAGAAGAGTCCTGGACGAGCTGGGGACTGGAAAGGTTGAATGAGGCGCTTTGGCAATGTAGTCTTTCATGGTTTGGGTCTCAGGAGGGGAGAGGGAGAATAGATGATCTGGAGGAGGGGGGATGGCCGGAAGGGGGTCGATCGTGCAGTTGCGTCAGGTGGGTGCTGCTTCCCTTTTGAAGGCAAGGCTAAGTCGTGGTGTTCCTGTGGGAGTTTGGTAAGGTCGAGAGCTTCCTCTGTCTCCATGGGCCTTCAACTCAGCAGTGAACCTGATGACCAGTGAAGTGAAGGTGGAGAATGGAGAGCCAGGGGTAACCCAGGTTAAGGGCATTGCTGGAATCCACCAGAACCTTGTGTGTGTGAAGGGCCGTCGGTGTGTGGAGGAGGACAGAGAGTGTGAGTCGGACTATGGTGCTGGAATGAGAGGTTGGAGAGATCTTATCAGATTTGAGCCCCCTCGTCTCTACCTGGTTGTGTGATTTCACAGACGCAGTGGGCATTTGACGTGTGGGTGATCAGTACATGCACAAGTTATTCTCCACTGACGCTCACACTTTTGGGTATTAAGGGAGATCTCCCTCACTGCGAGGGTTCTGGAGGCATTGCCAATGAGGGTCCTGCAGCCTGAGATGGTTTGAGAATGGAACCTGGGGCTCTGGCTGGTGATGTACAGGGCTGTTTCATTCAGTAAGACGCTTGTCAGTATGGAAGGCCAGTGATGAGGCTCATGAGGTCAATGGGCATTTCCCAGGTAGATATCTCATCTTTCAAGCGCTGTAAGAAGCTGTGATGGTAATGGGTCTACAGAGCATCGGCATTCCAGCTACACTCTGCTGCAAGGGTCCTGAATTTTATGGTGTCATCCAGCACTGAGCCTGAGGCCTAGTATCCGATCCACCGCCTCCCTTCCACTTTCTGGATGGTTGAAAACCTGCACATCTCAGCAGTGAATTCCTCATTACATTGGACAGCAAATTTTTTTCAAAAGTGTGACTTCCTCAGAATTTTTTTGTGATTATAATAGACTGCTTGATGCTGAACACAAATATAATTTCAGTATAGAAACAGGAAATTAACTTTTATTGAATATAATGCGTTTAATTGCATAACGGTGCTGACGCTTTGCAATAGTTCAACTGAGGTTTTGTTGATGATTTTCATTTGTACTCAGTGTCTGAGGCTTCTCACTTGTGTCCAACAATAATCAGCCAGCATTGAAGGATTCCAGTTGCCCTAATAATGTTTCTCCATGATCGCAGTGTCCTGGTGAAACCTTTCATCATGCTTGTCACTGACAGTGCCAAGATTTGCAGTGATGAAGTCTAAATGGAAATGCAGAAAATGAATCTTTAGAGACAGTTGCACTTCGTGGTCCTGTATGCTTGAAGCGTGTTGTCAACCATCTGCACGTAGATTGGTACTTTTTCAACAACATCCTCGAATGCCTTCCATGCTGTCTTCTCCGGTCCCACTAGAACTTCTTCAAATTGCCTGTCTTTGATGACTTGTTTGATTTGTGAACCAAAATAAAAATGTCTTCCTTAATCTAGCTATCAGTTATTCTGGGAAACGGCAGTTTCAGATATTGAAGTCCTTCGTGGAAATGTTTGTGCCTGGTGCCGTCTTTAACCCTGTAGTTCTGCTTTTGGCTTTGACAAACACAAGTCTCTGACCAGGTCACTTAACTCAGATTGAGTTATCTGATGAGGCTCACTTGACAGAAAGGATTCAAAATCTGCATCAGTATCAGTGTTATTTTCCATACCTGGCTCGTGCATCGTGGCATCTTTGTCTGCCTCCTCTAGACTTGGAACTGGAAGATTATCGTCATGCAGCACAGATCTCATGGCTGAGGGGACACTGGGCTATTCTTGTTTTTAGCAGAGAAACCAGACAGACAGAGGTAGTAAACACGAGGAAATCTGCAGATGCTGGAAATTCAAACAACACACACAAAATGCTGGTAGAACACAGCAGGCCAGGCAGCATCTATAGGGAGAAGCACTGTCGACGTTTCGGGCCAAGACCCTTCGTCAGGACTAACTGAGAGGAAAGATAGTAAGAGATTTGAAAGTAGGAAGGGGAGGGGGAAATGCAAAATGATAGGAGAAGACCGGAGGGGGTGGGATGAAGCTAAGAGCTGGAAAGATGATTGGCGAAAATGATACAGAGCTGGAGAAGGGAAAGGATCGTGGGACAGGAGGCCTCGGGAGAAAGAAAGGGGAAGGGGACAGAGGTAGCCGTTTGTCACGTGTTCCTTCTGCTCTTGCCATTTCATTGGGACCGTGAACAGCACTGATTTCCGAGTACAACTGAGCCAAGCGCTAAGATCACAGCACGTGTTGTGGAACAGATGTGAGGAACCCAAGCTTTGCCTTGTTCGCCAATTTTACACCTGAAGTAGAGCTCATAAGCTTTCTTAACAAGAGGAGTCATGCTCTGTCTTTGAGATTTAAGAGTATACCTGCCACAAATATAACAGAAAGTATTGTGGCTGTTGCAACAATGGTGACACATTTTGTTATCACAATCACTCCTGAAAATACAATTACTTGATTATAATAGGGACACACAATATGCTATACACGTGAAGCATGCACATCAACGTAATCACATACTGATGTGATTTCTCAAACTTCTAGTAATTGCCCCCTTCTCCATTCCCCATTCCCAGTTCCCTCTCTCACCTTATCTCTTTACCTGCCCATCACCTCCCTCTGGTGCTCCTCCCCCTCCCTTTCTTCCATGGCCTTCTGTCCTCTCCTATCAGATTCCCCCTTCTCTAGCCCTGTATCTCTTTCACCAATAGATGTCCCAGCTCTTTATTTCACTCCTCCCCCTCCCAGTTTCACCTATCACCTACAATCTTGTTCTTCTTCCTCCCCTCCCCCCCACCTTCTTCCTCTGACTTCTTATCTCTTTTTTTCTGGTCCTGATGAAGGGTCTCAGCCTGAAACATTGACCGTGTACTCTTTTCCATTGATGCTGCCTGGCCTGCTGAGATCCTCCAGCATTTTGTGCGTTACTTGATTTCCAGCATCTGCAGATTTTCTCTTGATTGTGATTCAACATTTTATTTGACTTGAATTATCAATTAAAATAACAACTATAGGCAATTTCAAAAAAGAAATGTTGCGTGATAGGGAAATCTCATGGTAATTTTCATGATCAGCGGCCCAAAATCCATATGATACACCCCGAGAGTATTCGGGAAGCAAAGTCTTTGCTGTCGAGTGTAATTATTGCAAATGGTGGTCGCAGGTCAGAGCTTTCTCGCTCGAGAGAGATGACAAAGACAATCGTAGTTTGGTCAGTAGAAAACAGAGATTGCCGTAGCTGAAAGTGGGACAGGAAGTTGCAGCATCACATTGGGGATCCATCGAAGCATTCGGGTACCCGAATCTGGTGCTCCAAGGGAGGAGGTTGGCTGGTGCGGGGATGCTGTAACAAGACAGAACGTTGTTGAGAGCGGTGAGCCGAGCTGGCTGGGGCCTACGTGTAAGGAAATCAAGGGTCCAATTGCACAATTAAATATTGAGGCCAAGGTCTAAGAGCTTATTGATTAGTTTGGGGTGATGATGGTATTGAATGCTGAGCTGTAGTCGATAAAGATTATCTTTGCTCTTGTTGTCACTGAGTAAGAGCCTTTGTTATGGCACCACTCAGCCAAATTCTCAATCTTCCTCCTGTATGCTGATTCATCACCACTTTCGACAGTGATGTCATCGACAAACTTGAAGTTCAAAAGAAATGTTATTATCAAAGTACATGTGTATGAACATACAACCCTGGGATTCATTTTCTTGTGGGTATACTTAACAAATATACAGAATAATAACTGTAATATTGTCAATGAAAGACCGACAACTAGGGCTTTTGACCAGAGCGCAGAAGACAGCAAAATGTGCAAATGCAAAAGAAGAAACAATAATGATTTTTAATAAACAATAAATATTGAGAACATGAGATGAAGAGTCCTTGAAAGTGAGGCCATTGATTGAGGGAACTTTTCAATGATGGGGCAAGTGAAGTTATCCCCTTAGGTTCACGAGCCCGTTGGCTGAGGGTAGCAACTGTTCCTGAACCTGATGGTGCAAGTCCTGAGGCTCTTGTTACTTCTTCCCAATAGCAGTAGCAAGAAGAGAGCAAGTCCTGGGTGGTGGGGGTCCCTGATGATAGATGCTGCTTTTCTGCAACAGCGTTTCATGTAGACGTGCTCAGTGATTGGAAGGGCTTTACCAGTGAGGGACTGAGCTGTATCCACTACATTTTGTAGGCTTTTTTATTCAAGGGCATTGGTGTTTCCATAACAGGCTGTGATATAGCCAGTCAATATTTTCTCCACTACACATCACTAGAAGTTTGTCAAAGTTTTAGATGTCATGCTGAATCTCCGCAGACACTTAAGGAAGTAGAGGCGCTGCTGTGCTTTCTTTGTAATGGCGCTTATTTGCTGGCCCCGGATAGTCCTCCAAAATAATATCATTTTAGAATTTAAAGTTGCTGATCCTCTCCACCTCTGATCCTCCGATGAAACTGGCTCATGGACTTCTGGTTTCCTCCTCCTGAAGTCAAGAGGAGATTAAAGTTCTTGTTGGCAGTGCTTTGCTAGCTGTTAAAATAAAAACCTCTATATATAAAATTCTGTGCACACATGTCACAGGGCAAAAAATTGCACAGCACAAGATTTTTGCGCACACTGGTCATTGCAAATGAGAGGGAACATTGGTTGTCGGCTGAAGGGCATTTACTGTGCTGTAGTGCTTTATCATCTGACAAGTAACAGTGTAATATCCCTTAAAATATACTGCAGGGATAGTGTTATACAATAAACTGCTCTTCACCCCAAATCACCCCATCCCCAAACTACACCATGTGTTAAATTATGATGAAATTCACACTTTGCATTGGCCTTGCGCACATGGTGGAGTGGGGGGAGTGGGAGTTCAGTGCTTCTGCTGGTGCAAGCGGAGGGAGGGGGAGGAAGCTTTGGGGTTCTGATGTTTCTATCATTCTTTGGGGTTTCTTGTTCACGCAAGTCTGTGAAGGGTAAGAATTTAAGGTGGTTGTACTATATACATTCTCTGATATTCATCCCAGTGGTGTACAGAATGCAGCTAAGCCTAGGACTATAGCTATTATCCTCCTTCCTCAATTAATATTGTTTAAATCTTTCTTTATTTGCAAACCACAAAGAATCTAGAGCACCTAAAATAGGAAGCATGGCAGAATAATTTTTTTTTGTAATTTATTTTTTATTGAAGTTCATCATCAAACAAACATTTCCATAAGATGTATTTCAGATACTATACATATATATCTTATAGTCATATATGCCACAAATCTCCACATAATATTTATCTGAGGTATACACTTATAGAAAAGAGAGGAAAGAAAGAACAAGCGAAAGGAGAAAACTATGTACAAGTAGGGAGTGATTTTTTTTACAACATATTCATGGATTTGTGAGAATAAAATCAGGCCTATGAGGTGTTATGTAGTTAAACCATTTTTCCCAGTATGAATCAAATTGTTCCAGCTTATGATTAACAGATGCTGTTATCTTCTCCATTTTGTAAACATCCATTGTAATTTCCATCCATGCATTTAAGGCTGGGCTCTCCTGTGATAACCATTTCTTAGTAAGAGTCTTTTTACCAGCCACCAACAGTATAGCAGAATAAAATTTTAATGTTCACACAGAACATCAGCGTGGACTTCAAAACAATAACTCATGGTTGGGATCCTATCAGAAATTAACTGTACCTTGGATGACAACATTTCAGAAAATGTTTAGGAAAGCATTACACCTAATGACTTTGCAGATTGAGTGATGACTAGTGACAAGTAGCCTTTTGTATTGAAAATCGATTTTCATAATGAGCATCATTTCCTAAGAGAGAACAAACTGTGGTATTTGGCAGATGCAAGAGACTGCAAATGTTGAAATATGCTGGAAGAACTCCGGGACTTGAGAAGGGTCTGTGAGAGGAAAGGAATGGTCCCAATGCAGGGGTTTGTACAGAAACATTGACAGTTCCTTCACCATCTCCCTTCTGTGAATCCACAAATGCTGTTGAACCCAAATGAGTTCCTGCAGCAGTTTGCTTTATGCTCTGTGGCAGATTATTGATCAGCAGTCAGTGACTGCTTCTCTGCTGCATTATTCATAAACCATTTGAAAATAGATCTTACTAGTAATAATTCTTCGTGAGTGCCTCCACGATCTTCATAAAACAATATTTTCTCCAACAATCAGGAATAATGGAGGTGAACCAATAAATAATTCATTCCAGAAAAATATCCATATATGCACTGTGGGTAAATCTCTATTGAAAACATCTATTGATTGGGAAAAAAAACACTGGCAGGGATGATGGCAGAGCAGCAATTGCTGAAATTTCTGGAAGCAATTTAGAAGGTACAGGAGATATACATCTCAAAGAGGAAGATGTATTTTAAAGGAAATATATTCACAATGTGACTTACAAGAAAAGTCAAAGCCAACATAAAAGCCAAAGAGACAGCATATAATAGAGAAAAAAACAGTGGAAGTTAGGGGATTGGGAAGCTTTATAAAACCAACAGAAGGCAACTAAGAAAGTCAGTAAAAAGGTAAAGATCAAATACGAAAGTAAGCTAGATATCATATTAAAGATGATGACAAAGTTTCCTCCGATACATAACGTGTAAAAGTGAGTTGAGAGTGGATATCGGACAGTTGGAAAATGGTGCTGGACAGGGTGTAACAGAGGACAACGAAATAGCTGATGAACTGAATAAGAGGTAGCTGAAGAGATTATGGAGGCATTAGTAATGATTTTTCAAGAATCACTCGATTCTAGAATGGTTCTAGAAGACTGGAAAATTGCAAATGTCATTCCACTCTTCAAGAAGGGAGAGAAGCAAAAGAAAGGAAACTATAGGCCAGTTAGTCTGACCTCAGTGGTTGGGAAGATGCTGGAGTTGATTATTAAGGATGAGATTTCAGGGTACTTGAAGGAACATGGTAAAAGAGGCCGTAGACAGCATGGGGGAAAATCTTGGCTGACAAATCTGTTGAAATTCTTTGAAGAAATAACAAGCAGGATAGACAAAGGAGAAACAGTTGATATGTACTTGGATTTTCAGAAGGCTTTTGACAAGGTGCCACACATGAAGCTACTTAACAAGCTACAAGCCCATGGTATTACAGGGAAGATTCTAGCATGGATAGAGCAGTGGCTGATTAGCAGGAGGGAAAGAGTGGGAATAAAGGGAGCCTTTTCTGGCTGGCTGCAATTGACTAGTGGTGTTCCACAGGGGTCTGTGTTGGGACTGATACATTTTACATTACATGTCAATGATTTAGATGATGGAGTTGATGGTTTTGTTGCAGCTTGCAGCCGATATGAAGACAGATGGAGGGGCAAGTAGTTCTGAGGAAGTAGAAAAACTACAGAAGGACTTGGGCAGATTAGGGGAATGAGCAAAGAAATGGCAGATGGAATACAGTGTTGGGAAGTGTATGGCCATGCACTTTGGTAGAAGAAATGAAAGGGTTGACTGTTTACTAAATGGAGAGAAAATACAAAAAACAAAGGTGCAAAGGGATTTAGGAGTCCTTGTGCAGCATCATGTGTGCCACCTTATCAAATGCCTTCTGAAAATCCAAGTAAATGACATCCACTGCCTCTCCTTTGTCCACCCTGCTTGTTACTTCAGCAAAGAACTCTAACAGATTTGTCAGGCAAGATTTCCCTTTACAGAAACCATGCTGGCTTTAACTTATTTTATCATTTATTTGTCATTTTATCATTTTATTTTATCATTAGTCTCTAAATAGCCTGAAACCTCATCCTTAATGATGAACTCCAACACTTTCCCAACCAGTAAGGTTAGGATAACTGGCCTATAATTTCTTTTGCCTTCCTCCCTTCTTTAAGAGTGGGGTGACATTTGCAATTTTCCAGTCCTCTGGAACATGCCCGAATCAAGTGCTTGTTCAAAGATTATAACCAACGCATCTGCTATCTTTTCAGCAACCTCTTTCAAGACTTTGGAATGTAGTCCATCAGGTCCAGGTGACTTACCCACTTTAAGACCTTTGAATTTACCTAGCACTTTTTCCTTTGTCATAGCAATGGCACTCACTCCTGTTCCCTGACACTCACTGACCTCTGGCACACTGCTTGTGTCTTCCACAGCAAAGATTAATGCAAAGTACTTACTAAATTCATCTGCCATTTCTTTGTCCCCATTACTACCTCACCAGCATCATATCCCAGTAGTCTAAGATCAATCAACTCTCACCTCCTGTTTACTCTTCATATAACTAAACAAACTGTTATTGTCCTGCTTCGTGTTGTTTACCCTCGTATTTCATCTTTTCCCTTCTTCAGACTTTTTAGTTTCCTTTAGCTGGATTTTAAAAGCTTCCCATCATCCAAATCCCCACTCCCTTTTGCTACATTATATGCTCTTTCCTTGGCTCTTATGCACTGCTTAACTTCCCTTGTCAGCTATGGTTGCCTACCCCTGCCTTTTAATAACTTCTTCCTCTGTGGGACATATCTATTTTGCGCCTTGTGAACTATTCCCAGAAACTTCAGCCATCTCTGCTCTGCCATCATCCCCGCCAGAATCCCCCTCCAATCCACCTGGGCAAGCTCCTCTGTCATGTCTCTGTATTTCTCTTTATTTAATTGTGATATTGATATATCTGACTTACTATTCTCCCTCTTAAATTGCAGTATGAATGCAATCATATTATGATCACTGCCTCCTAAGGGTTCCTTTACCTTAAGCTCCCTAATAAGATCTGGGTTATTACACAACACCCAATCTAAGATAGCTTTTCTCCAAGTAGGCTCAAGCACAAGCTGCTTAAAAAAGCCATTTTATAGGTACTTCAACAAATTCCCTCTCTTGCAGTCCAACACCAACCTGATTTTCCCAATCCCCTTGCATATTGAAGTCCCCCAATACTATTGTGACATTACCCTTATTACATGCTTTTTCATGCTCCCTTTGCAATCTCAACCCCACATCTTGGCTACTGTTTGGAGGCCTATATATGATTCCCATAGTGGTTTTTTTAAACTTGCAGTTTCTTAATTCCACCCACAAAGATTCAACATTCTCTGACTCTGTGATACCTCTTTCTAAAGATGTAATCCCATCTCTTACCAACTGAGCCACACCACCGCCTATGCCTTCCTCCTTTGATATAAGCTTCCAACTTTGACCTTCTTTCAGCCATGACTCAGTGAGGCCCACAATGTCATACTGACCAATCTCTAATTGTGCTAAGAATTCATCCACCTTATTCTGAATACTACATGCATTTAAATACAGTATCTCCAGTCCTATATTCTTCACACTTCTGAATTTTACCTCTGTGGCATAATTTGACTCTTTGCTCAGTCTGCATTTGTACCCAATCATTGGCTTATCCTTCCTTACATTCATGTTACACCCATCATCTACTTGTAAACCTGCTGACTCATCCTCAGCTCTATCATCCCCCTGAGATATTCACTTAAACCACTCCCACCAGCTCTAGCAAACCTGCCCTCAAGGATATTGGTCTTCCTCGGATTCAACCCATCCCTTTTGTACAAGTCACTCCTGCCCCAGAAGATGTCCCAATGATCCAGAAATCTGAATTCCTGCCCCCTGCTTCAATTCATCAGCCATGCATTTATCTGCCATTTCATTCTACAATTTTTGGAGTTTTTTTAAATCTCCAGCATCTTATTTACGTAATTCTGTGTCTTCATTGCTGAATGGGGTTCATCCCAGTAATACTCAAATCAATTTCAACTGCTCATTACTCATACTCTGAGATAGATAGATATTTTATTGATCCCAAAGGAAATTACAGTGTCAATGTAGCATTACAAGTGCACAGGTATACAAATATTAGAAGAGAAGTAAAAAAGAATAAAAACATAAGTTACCTCAAGAGTCTAACAGGAGGGGGGTGGGGTCATCACTTGGCCAGCTATAGGTTGACTCATTATAGAGCCTAATGGCTGAGGGTGAGAATAACCTCATATGGTGCTCATTGGAGCAGCACAGTTGTCTTAGTCTATTACTAAAAGTGCCCCTCTGTTCAGCCAAGGTGGCAAGCAGAGGGTGAGAAACATTGTCCAGAATTGGCAGGATTTTCCATGGGGTCCTTTGTTCTACCACAGCCTCCAGCGTGTCCAGTTTGACTGATATAACAGAGGCAGCCTTTCTAATCAGTTCATGGATTATGCCACCAACCCATGTTGATGCCATTGCATAGAATATTGTACTGGTGACAGACTGGTAGAGCATGTGAGGGGGGGGGGGGGGGGCCTGCATACGCCAAAGGACCTCAGTCTCCTCAGGAGGTAGAGACGCCTTTGGCCCTTCTTGTACACAACCTATCTGTGCTCCACTCAAGTCTGTCATCCAGTTTCTTATGCTAAGTTCTGCATTTCATACAATTGAGATATGCTTTTACTGTGAGATTAAGCACATTCAGCTTTGATTTTGAAATAAGCAGTTTCAGATCTGTATTAGGGTACTTCTTGTGCTGTCGGGAAATAGTAAGTAGGAAAATACATTGGCTGGCAGAAGGCCAGAGGTTTATGTCAGGAGCGAAAGAAGTTTCTATCTAAAGCCGTCGTGCAGAAACATTGCTTGTAAGTTGATGCTGTATTGTTTAGAAGTTAATCTAAAGGTACCAATAAGATTTTAATAAAATAGAGTGCTAATTTTGAGTTTATTAGGCACTAACCTAGATGCTAATGGTTTACACATACTGTTTACCTGCTGTACTTACTTGTGGGAATCCTATAATATTTACCTGCAGCAAATTTAACTATGTTCTTACTTACTGCGCATATTTACTTGTGTGAATGGAACAGTGTGGTAATTGTTTCACTTATTACCACTATGTTATGCCATTGAGTCTGTAGTAAAACCAAGGAGCTGGGAGGCTGTACATTGACTCTCATGCTATTTTTGAACGGAGTTTGGCTGATTGTCTAGTTAATGTTGCAACACCGCAGCAAGGGCAGTACAGGCTACATGATTTCCCCATAACTCCTCTCTCTCTGGTAAACAGCGGATATGTAATAGGCTACATTACAACAGTCTTTTTACATGTTTACATAACACTGGTGGAGAGATATTCGCTGACATAATATGTAGCTCTGTAAAATTCACAAGAACAGAAGGTACCTATGTTCTTGACCACGTGCTGATGCTCCATGTCAGTGCTGAGATGTGGGGCTCCATCCGTGCTATTACCTGGCCAGCACCAAGAGCGTTAACCTTCTCTGGAAACCAGCAGCATCTGCTCCGTGCGTTGTCCATCGGCCTGGCACCTGTAGCCTTTCTTTCATCACCTCCAGTTGGATGTGGTGGAAGCTGTTGTCTGCCCCCCCCCCCCCCAATGTAGAGACTTCTCTGTAGTAACAAGCTTAATGTCCAGTGGGGTGCAGTCCTGAAGCTGAGCAGTTCATTCAACATTACCCCTTCCCTTCCATGCAGTCCCTCTGACAAATGGGGCAATTCATTGCTACAGGAACACCTGCAGAATTTGCCCAGGTCCTCGGCACAGCAGGTAGTTTGACTGAATGCAAGAGCCAAGGGTACTGTAACTGAAAATCGGCAGTATGGTACAGTATACTGCAATTATTTGTTTTCAGTTTCACAGTTGATGGCTTGAGTGACTTTCCAGATGCTGACTAGAAGAGGAAAGGGAAAGTGAGCTCGATGCTGTATTATCAGACGATGAAACCACGAGCAGGATCCACGGCAAGCAGCCTCAGTCAACCTGCTTATCTTTTATTGCTTGAAAATGTAGTTAAAATGTAACGTTCCGAAGGACAAGTTATTGACATCTAGTGGGACGGAGAGGGTACTGCACGTTACTATGTTTTTATAGCTGAAGACCTCCATACAAAAGCATTATTGGATGTGTTACTTTAAAAATCTCCAGGTGCTGCAGAATTTTTGAAGTATGTGATTCTAATATTCATTTGTAAGCATTGTTAACTAGTAGCAGCTCAACATATTTGCAAAGTTCAAAGTTGTGTTTAATTAGCAAAATAACTCGCCACTAGCTGAGTACATTTTTTGTAGTTATTACAATATCTCTTGTTATTAAATACCCGGTGAGCTGTTTATTGCTTAATGATTACAAATTGCTGTTTGTTTGACTGAATAAGGATTACTCCAACAAAATCATCTACTCAACAGATTAGGCAGAATCTTGAATGGCCTGATGCTAACGGTTATATATTTTCCTCATTTTCAGGTGAAGTGGATGATGTATTGGATAGTATTTGCATTTTTTACCACAGCAGAGACTCTCACAGATTTAATCCTGTCATGGTGAGTACAATAACATGGAATTAACAACACTGGCGTTCCGAAATGTGTACTGTAGAACATGGAGCAGTCTAACACAGGAACAGGCCTTCAGCCCACAGTGCTGTGCCAAACCAATTAAATTAGTAATCAAATGGCCAATTAAATGAATGCCTTCTGCCTATCCTTCCATTTCCCCCACATCCATGTCCCTATCTGAACATCTTTTAAAATTCCCCGATGTATTTGGCACTACCACCACTGGTGGTAGTCACTGGTTCGAGCCTCAGCTGAGGCAGCGTGTTGTGTCTTTGAGCAAGGCACTTAACAACACTTTGCTCTGTGACATCACTGGTAACAAGCTGCTTGGGTCCTAGTGCCCTTCCCTTGGACAACATCGGTGGCGTGGAGAGGGGAGTCTTGCAGCTTGGGCAACTGCCGGTCTCCCATACAACCCTGCCCAGGCCTGCGCCCTGGAAACTCCAGGCGCAGATCCATGGTCTCTCGAGACCGACGGATGCCACCACCACCCCAGGCAGGGCATTCCCGGCACCCGCCACTCTCTGTGTAAAACACCTTGGCCCTCACATCTCCCTCGAACTTACCTCCTCTCAACTTAAATGTATGCCTCGGTGTTAGACATTTCAACCCTGGGAAAAAGACACTGTCTGTTCTATCTATGTCTTTCATAACCTCACAAACCTCCATCAGATCTCCCCTCGGCTCCCGCACCCACGCCCCAAACTCTCATTATACCCTCTAATCCAGCTATCCTCTTCTGGACCCTCTCCAAAGCTTACTCAGATTATTGTTGTATATTACGTGCTCCGCAAAGGCTTGTAGCTGTGCGTGCACTTGTCTTTCTGATGAGCTTTGACGTAGGTCAAAGACTGCCCCTACTCGGAAACAGGATGAGTGACTGACGAGAACTCCAGCTCATCCACTCAACAAGAGATCCGTGGCACGTCTCTCATCGAGTATATTCTTGTATACACAGGTGCCATGAAAACGTGCAGCTGCATCACAGGCACATAGCATCACGTAAGCAGCATTTGCAAGTAAATCAAATTATATGCAGTTTTTAAGAAACAATCAGATTAGAGCTAAAGATAAACTCCTGACTGAGGGATCGGCAGTGGAAAGGGTGAGCAGTTTCAAGTTCCTGGGTGTCAGTATCTCTGAGGATCTATCCTGGGCCCAACATACTGATGCGGCTACAAGGAAGGCACGACAGTGGCTATATTTCATTAGGGGTTTGAGGAGGATTCGTATGTCTCCAAAGACACTCTCACAAATTTCTACAGATATACCATGGAGAACATCATGACTGGTTGCATGACCATTCTGGAATGGAGGGGCCACTTCACAGGATCAGAAAAAGCAGCAGAAAGTTTCAAACTCCGCCAGCTCCATCACAGACACTAACTTTTCCAGCAATCTTCAAAAGGCAGTGCCTCAGAAAGGCGGCAATAAGAAATTACAAATTTCTTATTGTGATTTATAGTTTTTTTTATTATCATGAATTGCAATGTACTGCTGCCACAAAACAACATTTTTCATAACATGTCAGTGATTTTAAACCTGAGTCTGATTCTGATTAGATAAAGCAAAGATTTAAGTCTCTCCATTCTGGCTAAGAGTTGATTCCAAGCATAGCCCACTTTTGGTGAAGTAATGAAAAGTTCTTCCTTAAGTTTTCTTTCCTCCTGTGGAACCCAGGCTCTCTTGTTCTAATATGCTGGCTATCTGCACAATAACCCCTTTCTGGAATTGCATTGATTAGCACCAGAAAGCAAGCTGTGTGGGTGTGATTCAACTGTAATGGATGAAGCAATGTTAAACATGGAGAAAGAACCTTGGTGACATTTAGTGTCTGTCCTACCATTCGTACAAGATTATTGGCAAGAAACTGAAAACACAGTAGGAGAATTTGTGGGTCCTGGGGAGATAATTTACAGCTTTCATTAACTACTCTGTCTCTCTGCTCAGTTAACCTGCTATTGTGTTCCCACAGGTTTCCGTTTTATTTTGAGTTGAAGATTGCTTTCGTTATCTGGTTGTTGTCTCCATACACAAAAGGCTCCAGCGTTCTATACAGAAAGTTTGTTCATCCAACCTTATCCAGCAAAGAGAAGGTATCACTGATTAGGCTGAATTATAATCTTTACCACCGTACCGATAGAACATCGGGATCCGTGTGTAAAATTCAATACCTCACCAAGTTTTAGTGTTTATACTGACATTAAACCTGAAGACAGAAATGAAACTTGGGGAAGACGTGTAGTGTTTAATAAACATTCTATAAGATAATAGCAGTTTGAAATTCATTTGAATTTTATTTCCATTTGAAGTTACCTTGTCTAGCTTGTGTTTTATCAAACAATGAAGATCCAGTGCATAAATTTATCTTTGTTTTGCATGTTTCTTCAGTATTTAATAGGCAGGGGCATCATCTTCCTCAGTTGAAAATGAGTAATTTGTTGAAGGAGTTCCAAAATCAGAACTGATATCATGAATATTTGCCAATAATATTGTCATACCTGATTACAAATTAATGTAGCACCAGCACATTGTTCTGGCACAAATACGCTTGCCTAAGAATTTTGTGTTGCTTTTAATCGTTATCTGGCTCATTCTTAACGCTGTTAATATTAAGGAAAGAGAATTTCAACATGAACCAGGCAATTTCTGTTAAGATCATTTGATCTTGCACTGAATTTGGGAACAGTAACACTCTTATCAAACAGAAAGGTAATATTCCTACTCTAGATAAAAGTGGTGATTGTGCAAAAATAGAATTACTGGAAAAATCACAAATTCTGCTGAATTTTGTTGGTATTTCTTACAATTCCATTATGTTTGACTCAGTTTTGATTAATGTGATCATTGAGCGAATGTCTGTCATTTAATGATTGGGAATGGGCAGCATAGAAACAGGCCTTTGTCCCAACTCATCCATGTCTAATCTGCCCATATTTTGCTCTTTAAACTTCTCCTATCCATGTAATTATCTACAAACGTTTGTAGATAGCTTTAAAACACAGCTAATGTGCCTGCCTCAGTTACTATTTCTGGCAGCTCAGTCCAAACATAAACTACCCTTCGAATGAAGGAGCTACTGTTGCTTTTCTTTTAAATCTTTTGCCTCTGATCTCAAACATATGCCCTCTTCTTTTTAGCACCCCTTCACTGGGTGAAAAGGCTGTGCTTCCACAATGCCTCTGCCCCTCATGATCTTATATAACTCTACCAGTCACCCCCTCAGTCTCAGTGGAGGTCAGTGACCAGTGGAGTTCTGCAGGGAACTGTTCTGGGACCCCTCCTCCTTTATAAATGACCTGGATGAGGAAATAGAAAGGTGGGTTAGTAAGTTTGCTGATGATACAAAAGTTGGGGGTGGTATGGATAGTCTGGAGGGTTGTTAGTGGTTACCATGCAACATCGATAGGATGCGAAATTGGGCTGAGAATTGGCAGATGGATTTCAACTCAGACAAGTGTGAAGTGGTTCATTTCGGTACGTCAAATTTGAAGACAGAGTATAATATTAATGGTAAGATTCTTGGCAGCATGGAGGATCAGAGAGATCTTGGGATCCATGTCTTAGGACACTCAAAGCTACTGCGCAGATTGACAGTGTTGTTAAGAAGGCGCATGGTGTATCGGCCTGCATCAACCATGGGATTGAGTTCAAGAGCCTTGAGGTAACACTGCAGCTATATAAGACCTTACTTAGACCCCACCTGGAGTACTGTGCTCAGTTCTGGTCACCTCACTACAGGAAGGATGAGGATACCATAGAGAGAGTGCAGAGGAGAATTACAAGGATGTTGCTTGGATTGGGGAGCATGCCTTATGAGAACAGATTGAGTGAACTTGGCCTTTTCTCCTTAGATGAGGGATGACCTGATAGAGGTGTATAAGATGATGAGGGGTATTGATTGTGTGAAGAGCCAGAGGCTTTTTCCTAGGGCTGAAATGCCTAACACAGGGGGCATAGTTTTAAGGTGCTTGGAAATAAATTCAGAGGGGATGTCAGAGGTAAGGTTTTCACACAGAGAGTGGCAGATGCGTGGAATGCACTGCCAGCATTGGTGGTAGAGCTGTAATCGCTGAAGAGCATCCGGATGTGTGCATCTTTGCTGTCCTGATATTAGAAGTGGAAAAGAACAGATGGCAGGGTAACGGGAGAGATTCTAGCTTAGTGTTGAGTGTGATCATTAGTCAGTAAATGGTAGCAAAAGGCCTGAAGAATATATTCAAAACAGTACTTGAGGTCTAATCAGTAATAAGAATCCTGGTATTCTTTTTTTCTGAACAAATGAATATATTGACAGTGCTCTGGTACAGATCCTCCCCAGGTTACAAACGTCCAATTTATGATCAGCCCATACAAACAAACAGGAGCCTGTGAGACTAGCAGCTGCTGTAGGACTGAAGACATCTTCTGCCATGTGAAAACTTGGTTGGCAGTAATATCATTCCACCTTGCAGAGAAATCTGAATGGTTTAGTTAAACGTCCTGGCTTGCTTGTGCATTGCACTTGGTTGGCTTTTTTTATTTATTCAAATAATAACCAAGAAGCCACACTTCCGACTTATAAACTACTTGGGTTATGAGCAATTCTCTGGACTGTCATAACTTGGGGAGGACTCATAGTTTTAAGGGCTTGATGCTCCTTTGGCCAATATAAGCACAGGGATGCATGAACAATTAAAGCCAACATTGCTGCACATTTCAGACTGTTGCGTCTTTATTCTAATTCTCCTCCCTCTCCTGATCATCTGTAGGAAATTGACGAGTACATCAGCCAAGCCAAAGATCGCAGTTATCAGACCATGATGCGGTTCGGCAAACGTGGACTCAATCTTGCTGCCAATGCTGCAGTAACAGCTGCCGCTAAGGTAATTGTAAAATGCGCTCACCACTTTATGTTGTTAGCATGAGAAATCAAAGCCCAAGACAGGGCGTATAATAGAGCAAAAATTAGTGGGAAGTTAGAGGATTGGAAAGCTTTTTAAAAAAAACAACCAAAAATGTCATAAAGATGGAGAAGGTGAAATACAAAGGTAGTTGGTCAAACATTTCAAAGAGGATACCGAAAGTTTCTTCAGATATATGGGTATAAAGAGTAAAAGAGAGGTGAGAGTAGATATTGGACCGCTGGAAAATGACTCTGGAGAGGTTGTAATCAGGGGCCAAGGAAATGGTGGATAAACTAAATAACTATTTTGCATCAATCTTCACTGTGGAAGACACTAGCAGTATGCCAGAAGTTTGAGAGTGTTAGAAGGTAGAAGTGAGTGAAGTTGCCATTACTAAGGAGAAGGTGCTTGGGAAACTGTAAGGTCTAAAGGTAGATAAATCACCTGGACTGGATGGTGTACTTCCTAGTGTTCTGAAAGAGGTGGCTGAAGAGATTGTGGAGGCATTAGTAATGATCTTTCAAGAATCAATAGAGTCTGCCATGGTTCCAGAGGACTGGAAAATTGTAAATGTCACTCCGTTCTTCAAGAAGGGAGAGAGGCAGAAGAGAGGAAACTATAGACCAGTTAGTCTGAGCTCACTGGTTGGGAAGATGTTGCAGTTGATTGTTGAGGATGAGGTTTTGGGGTACTTGGAGGCACATGATAAAACAGGCCAAAGTCTGCATGGTTTCCTTAGGAAAAATCTTGCCTGACAGATCTGTTGAAATTTTTTGAAGAAATAACAGGAGGATAGACAAAGGAGAATCGGTGGATATTGTGTACTTGGATTTTCAGAAGGGCTTTGACAAAGTATCGCACATGAGGCTGCTTAACAACCGATGAGCCCATGGTATGCAGAGAGTTGTGGACCCTGCTTGCACATCGTAGAAACCAGCCTCCCTTCAAAGGACTCTGTCTGTACTTCTCACTGCCTCAGTAAATCAACCAACATAATCAAAGACCCCACCTACTCTTTTCTTCCCCCTTCCTTTGGGTAGAAGATACAAAAGCCTGAAAACACATGCCACCAGACTCGAGGAGAGCTTTTATCCCACTGTTACAACACTATTAAATGTTTCCCTAGTACGACAACATACACTTAAAATCTACTTACACTTTACTGTTCAGCTGCACTGCGTTTTATCTGCACCGTAACCTTTCAGTCTGTGCTCTTTTATTGTTTTGCCTTGTAGTACGTCAATGCACTGTCGTATTGAAATCATCATACAGATGGTGGGCAAGACATATTTTTTGCTGTACCTTAATACAGTGCACTTTCTTGTGGTCACGGGCAGAGCAGTTGCCCCACCAAGCTGTGATGTATCCAGACAGGATACTTTCTATGGTGCATTGATAAAAATTAGTTAGGGTCACAGGGGACACGCCAGTTTTCTTTCACCTTCTAAGGAAGTCGAGGCATTGGCGAGTGCTCTTGGTTGTAGCATCAGCGTGGTGGCTAAGCAAGCTGTTGAACAGTTTATGTCAGTGAGAAGTTCCTGGCATTAAAATTACCTTGTAATTACTTGTGTTGGGTCAACGAGAATACATTTCAGCTATGATAGCTACAGCCATGTGCCGATTCTGAACACTTCTGAGACTACCCCACTGTGTAGTGAGACTGAGAAAAAGGGCAAAATTACAGAGGGACAAAATCGAAAAGGGTGACGAATGCAGGACTGGAGGTGTTCAGCATACTGAACAAGGTAGATGATCTTGCAACGCAGTTAGAGATGGGCAGGTCTGATGTTGTGGGCATCTCTGAGTCGTGGCTGAAAGGAGATCATAGTTGGGAGCTTAACATCCAAAGATAAACCTTATGTCGAGAGGCCAGGCTGTTAGGTAGCATTCATTCTGAGAGGACTAGAATTCAAAATCAAAGACGTAATGATGAGGTTTTATAAGACATTGTCAGACCGCAGGGGAAATAATGTGAGCAGTTTTGGTCCCCTAATCTAAGAAAAGATGTGCTGGCATTGGAGAAGCTCCAGAGGAGGTTTACGAGAATAATCCCAAGAATGAAAGGGTGAACAGATGAGGAGTGTTTGATGGCTCTGGTCTTGTACCTGCTGGAATTTAGAAAAATGAGGGAGGATCTCATTGAAAGCTATCTCCTATGAAAGGCCTAGATAAAGTGCATGTGGAGAGGATAATTCCTATAGTGTGTGAGCCTAGGATCAGAGGGCACACCCTCAGAATCAAGGGAAGTCCATTTAAAACAGAAATGAGGAAACATTTCTTTACCCAGAGGGTGATGAATCTGTGGAATTCATTGCCACAGACAGCTGTACAGGCCAGTCCATTGGGTTTATTTAAGGCAGAGGTTGATACATTCTTGATTAATCAGGGTATCAAAGGTTATGAGGTGAAGGCAGGAGAATGGGGTTGAAAAGGATAATAAATCAGCCATGACGAATTGGTGGGGCAGACTCAATGGACCAAATGGCCTAATTCTGGTCCTATGCCTTATGGTCTTCTTGAGGGTGCTTCTCCTGTAGATGCCACCAAAGGCGGGGAGGGATGTGCCCGTGGTGAATTGGGCTGACGTCTGCAGCTTCTGCCACTCCTGTGCATACAGATTACTGTACCAGACCATGATACAACTATTCAGGATCTGTATAATTTGAGTAGAATGTTCGATAACATGCCAAGCCTCCTATGAAAATAAAAACATCAGAGCACTTTCCTTTTCATTGCATCTACTGTATGTGCTGGGACCAGGACAGGGTATCTGATATGTTAATGCTCAGGCACGTAAAGCTGCTTGCTCTTTCCACCATCAATAACTCAATGTATGCTGATGCATGTTCACTCTCTTTCTTTGTTGAAGTCAACAATCAGCTTGTTAGTTTTGCTGTCACTGAGCGAGAGGTTTATTCTGTGGCACCATTCAAACAGATGACCTATCTTGCTGACTCATATCCACCTGTGATTCATCCAACAGCTGTAGTGCTGTCAGTGAACTAGCCAGAGTCATACGTGTTTAGAGAGTAGAGAAGGTGCCCAAGGGTGCAGCTGTGTTGATGGTCAGAGAGGAGCTGTTACCAATCCCCACTGGTTGACTTCCTTGATTTGGAAGTTGAGTATCTAGTTGCAGAAGGAGGTACAGAGGCCCAAGACTTCATGAATTTGGATGGGAAGATGAGGTATTGAAAGACAACCTGATATCTGAGTTCCTGTTGTCCAGAGGGAAGAGATGGAGAAATTGCGTCTGCTGCTGACCTGTTGTGGCAGTAGACAAATTGGTGTGGATCCAGATCATCACTGAGGCTGGAGATGTCTCGTGCCATAAGCAGCCTCCCAAAACAATTTATTATGGTTGATGTAAATGCCATTGGATCGTAGTCATTGAAGCAGATCACCACAGTCATCTTAGATACAATAGATGCCTTTTTAAAGAAGCTGGGAACCTCAGACAGAAGCAAAAGATGTTAAATATTGAATATGTAATACTCCACCCATTTGGTCTGTACAGATCTTTAGTACTTGGCCAGGTTATGCTGTCTGGACCAGATATGTTTCATGGAGGGATGCCCAGTTGTCAGCCTGAGGCTCTGAAATTATGGGGTCACATGGAGATGTGGTGGTGCGTCATAGTTCTCGAATCAAAGTGCATAAAAGGCATTAAGCTCATCCGGGAGTGATGGGTTATTGTCGCAAGCTACCCAATTTTGTCTTGTAGGAAGTGATGTTGTGTAAACCCTGCCACAGCTGTAGAGTGTCCGTCCATGATTCCAGTTTAGTCTGAAATTGCCCTTTGTGTTCACAATGGCCTTTTAGAGGCCATAGTTGTACTTGTATGACTCTGGCCAACATCCCTAAATACCACAGATCTAGCCCTCGTCAGATGATGGATCTCCTGGTTTATCTAGGGTTGTGGAAGACTCAGAAAAGTTTTGTGGGGACACCCTCATCTGTACATTTTCTTAAGCAGTTGGTGATGACTGTAGCATACACAGATCAACGCACACAAAATGCTGGAGTAACTGAGCAGGTCAGGCAGCATCTATGAAAGTTCAAAGGTCAAATTTAACGTCAGAGAAATGTATACAGTATACGTCCTGAAATGCTTTTTCTTCACAAACATCCACCAAATCAGAGAAATGCCCCAGAGAATGAACAACAGTTAAATGTTAGAACCCCGAAGTCCCCCCCAGCTCCCCCTCCCACGTGTAAGCAGCAGCAAGCAACGATTCCCACCTCCCCCCACCAGCAAAAAAACGCGCATTGGTACCGTCACCAAGCCCAAGTGTGTGCCAAGCAATAGCAAAGACACAGACCAAAGTTACCCCAAAGGCCTTGTATTTCATCCAAAATTCAACAACCCACAGGTTCTCTCTCTCCCTGGCAAGGGAGAGGGAGGTGCCCCCCATTTTCACAGTCAGCAGGAGACATAACAACAACCCGCTGGTTTACGATGTTAAAAGTCCGTATCGTCACTTTTTTCAAGCTCTGTGTCTGAAGATCGCAAAGACCTCATGTCTTCGGGCCCACAGTAAAAGATTTTCCGGCCTCCCGAACAACACACGAGTCTCCTGCCGTGACACCGACCCTCGATCCGCCCGTCTCCAGAGCCCCGAGATCCCAGGCTTCTGAACACGATCGAGACTCTCAGGCCGAACCCTTGGCGTGTTGAAGAGACACCAGAATAAAAAGGTGGGCGGAGAGGAAGGAGGACCAGCTGAAAGGTGATGGGTGCAGATATGTGGGTGGGAAAGGGAAAGGGCTGGAGAAGAAGGAATCTAATAGGAAATGAGAGTGGACCATGGGAGAAAGGGAAGAAGGGGGGCACCAGTGAGAGGTGATAGGTAGGTGAGGAGAACAGGTAAGAGGCTAGAGTAGAGAATGTATGAAACAGGAAGGGGTAGGGGAAAAGTAATAAAGAATGGAAAAAAGAGTACCAGAAGGAGAAATCAATGTTCCTGCTGTCATGTTGGAGATACCTAGACAGAGTATGAGGTGTTACTCGTCCACCCTGAGAGCAGCATATCCATTTAGGTTCTTCAATGAATTCTTGAATGTGTTCTAGTTCACTGACTAGAAGCAATCCTGAATTTGCTTCTTGGCTTTCACTGTCCTGCTCTTCATAGTCTTCTTCATTATCGCTGCACTCTGCAGCTCTGTCTGTAGAGGCAGAAGCACAGCCAGGTGGTTAGATTCACCAAATGCAGGTGAGGGATAGACCAGTAGGTGTCCTTAATGGTGGAGTAAACATCCTCTCCACATCCACTCTGTCGAAGCCTTTCAATATTCGATAGATTTCAACGAGATCCCCCTCATTCTGCTAAACCCCAGCAAGTACAAGCCCAGAGCCATCAAGTGCTCCTCATGTGTTAACTCTTTCATTCCCACAATCATTCTTGTGAATCTCCTCTGAAACCTCACCAATGCCAGCACATCTTTTCTTAGATAAGGGGTTCAGAACAGCTTACAATACTCGAAGTGTGGTCTGATCAATGCTTATGAAGCCTCAGCATTACATCCTTGCTTTAATATTAATTTCCTCTCTAAATGAATGCTAACATTACATTTGACTTCTTTACTACCAACTCAACCCACAAGTTAACATTTAGGGAATCCTGCACAAGGACTCCATAATTCCTTTGCACCTTTGAATTTTGAATTTTCTCACTGTTTAGGAAATAGTCTGTGCCTTTATTCCTTTTACCAAAGTCTATGACCATACACTTCCCTACACTATACTCCATCATCCACTTCTGCCCATTCTCCCAATCGGTCCAAGTCTTTCTGCAGCCTCCCTGCTTTCTCAACACAACCTGCCCTTCCACTTTTCTTTGTATCTTCTGCAGAGTTGGACAGAAAATCATCAATTTTGTAATCAAATCATTGACCAACAACATGAAAAGTAGTGGTCCCAATTCCAAACCCTGCGGAACACCACTTGTCACCAGCAAAATGTCCTCTTTATTCTGACTCTTTGCCTTCTGTCAATCCATGCTATTATCTTTCCAGTACTATGCTGGGGTCTTATCTCGTTAAGCAGCCTCATGTGTAGCATCTTGTCAAAGCCCTTCTGAAAATTCAAGTAAACAACATCTACTGACTCTCCGTTGTCCATCCTGCCTGTTATTTCCTCATGAATTCCAACAGATTTGTCAGACACTATTTCCCCTGAAGGAATCCATGCTGACTTGGCTACTTTATCACGCACCTCCAAGTACTCTAAAACCTCATCCTTAATAGTCGACTCCACCCTCTTCCCAACCACTGTAGTCAGGCTAACTGGCCTATAGTTTCCTTTCTTCTGCCTCTCTCCCTTCTTAGAGAGTGGAATGACTTTTGCAATTTTCTGATCCACAAGACCAATTCCAGAATCTAGTGATTCTTGACAGATCATTATTAATGCCTCCACAATCTCTTCACTGCCCCTTTCAGAACCCATCTGGTCCAGATGTTTCAGCTTTCCAAGCACATTTTCCTTTGTAGTAGCAACTACATTCACCTATGTCCCCGACACTCCGGAAATTCTTGCATACTGCTCGTGTCTTCCACAGTGAAGACTGACGCAAAATACTTATCGAGTTTGTCCGACATTTCCTTGTCTCCCAGTACTACCTCTCCAGCATCATTTTCCAGTGGTCCAATATTCACGTTGGCCTCTATTTTGCTCTTTATATATCGTAATAAACTTTTGGTATCCTCTTTGATATTTAATCTTTCCTCCCCTTATGGTTTTTAGTTGCCTTTTGTTGGTATTTAAAAGCTTCCCAATCCTCTAATCTCTAACTAATTTTTGCTATATTTTAAACTTTCCAAGGCGCAAATCCATGGTCTATCGAGACTAACAGAGGCCTACACTACACACCCATTTCTAAGCTCAAAGCTCATAGTGAATTTATTATTAAAGTACATACATGCCACTATATATAACCTTGAGATTCATTTTCTTGTTGGCATACTCAATAAATCCAATAACCATTGTAGAATCAATGAAAGACCACACCCAACAGGGTGGAGAGCCAGTGTGCGCAGGACAACAAATTGTGCAAATACAAAAGAAAAAATAAGAAATACTACTAATAAATAAGCAATAAATATCGAGAACATGAAATGAAGAGTCCTTAGAAGTGACTCCATACATTGAGAGAGCAGTTCCTAGCACCAGGGCCAGAAGATTTTGAGCTGCGAATGTCAGGATCCCAAGTATTCCCACATGTATGTGTATATACACACCAAAGCATGTGTACCACTTCCATCTGTAAGTAATTCAGAAACTGATGGTTCTTTTCATTAAGCTCTTTTACAAATCTTGAATTAAGCACTCTTCCCTCTATAATACATTCTACTTTAATTGCACACAATAGTGTTTAAATAAGAACTCTGGGGAATCAAGTCTGGTGCTTGTTACTGTAGCGAGGACTGTTCCATTGGCATCCTCAAACACTAGTTTACAAATTGGTTATCTTGCCGCAGTTAGGTGTCACTTGCAGCTAACATCATCCATCTCCTATGTTGCCCAGGGTCAAGGAGTGCTGTCGGACAAGCTGCGGAGTTTCAGCATGCAGGACCTGACGTTACTCCGAGATGAGGACTCTGTTCACCTGCGCAGCCCTGACCCCCGCATGAGAACATCCACAGGCAACCTTCTGGAAACAATCAGCGATTCTGGTACATTTAGTAAAAACAATCACTCAGGGTACATTACTCCTCTTTCATTAAGCTAACCACAAGAGTAAACACGAGCAACATGGGTTCTGTTCTGTTCATTCTTAAGACAGGCTCAGAATTGATAGATTAGTGGTATGTCAAAGCATCCATCATTATTTCAATCAGATTGGGGCTTCATGTACTGTCATTATTCCATGTTTCTAATTCGAATATGAAGGAGCATTCTGCAGCATTACATAGCTCCTAGATGCAAGTTGGATCATAGTTGGTGTCACATTATGTTCTAGAATGGAACTGGCTTTTGAAAAGTGGACACAAAACTCAGCACAATTTCCAGCCTTTAGAAAAAGATAATTAAATTTCTTAAAGTCATTGCTGCTTTTGTCTGTAGTTACAGACATTGCCTCTTTGTCTTGGATAAGCATGGTTGCAGTACAGTAGGAGTTTGTGATAGACGGTTTTAGTCTATCGTGGCATTAATTCTGTGTGCTCTATCATTCTGTTTTGAGAACATCTAACATTAGCTAACATGTTTCAATGATCAGCTCAGGAATTGATTGTTTGATAAATTGATTCTGACATCTTCCAGTATCATTAACAGACAAAATTTAAAATACACCTATAGTTGGATATAATCATGTAAGCACCACTTGTTACATTTGTATTAAATATGGGTGATTTTGACCATGCAACAGGATAAAACATTTTAAAGTGAACGCTCTGCATTCTTTGCATAACACCAGCCTGTTATTTTCGATGTAAATAATACTGCAAGGGGTTTAAAATTGGTTGCTAATTTGCCAACATCCACTTTACATTAAGATCAAAATCGCCACATCTGTGTTAAGGATTTTCTCTGTAAATTTACTGTACTTGACAATTGGATTTGATAGCTAGGCAACATTGTAAACTTCAAGTGGGCTTGCGTTTATTGTGTCCTAAAGAACGAAATGGTTTGACACAGTAATGCAGGGTTCCTGTTTATGCAGTGCCGTCACATCACAGGGTTACCACGTAGTCGGAAAAAGAGGTTGCTTGCCTGAGTGAACAAAGATGAGTTACATGGCTGCACTTGGGCTAGAACTTCTCAGCTTCTGCTGCACTCTATGTGTGCAGAATACTGACAAGCTGGTCGGGCATTAGCACAACTCCTGAGTGAGCCAGGATAATTCTAAGTTCCATCCTCTTTGTTGTTCACAAGGTTTCTGCTTATTGTATCACTGGTGCAGGCAGGTAAGGAGCTCCAAACACCATCCTGTGCCAGAAGATTTTGGATAAAGACAGTTGATACATTACAGGGGAACAGTATACGCTCTGTTATCAATGAGAGAGTGAGGAAGTTAGAGAGAGTTAGACTGTGCCAAGACTGCTGGGGAGAGAATTAACATAGCAGACAATGCGTAACGAGAGTTTGATGTTCAAGAGAAAAGAATTTTCCAGTTTGGTCTGGAATAAGCAGGGGAAGTGCACATGCACAACACACGCTTAGTGTAATCTTATTTCTGCGTTGTTAATAAACTCTGCTACAGTAAGTGGGCAATAAACTTCCCCAGATAAGGGCCCATGACTGATCTACCAGACTTGCAACTGTGTTAACACTCGTTAAAAGTTTCTGATTTATTCCAAATCCTGGGCATAATTTAAATGGAGTGTCGTGAGGTACTGGCCAGGAGTACTTCACCAGAGGACATCTGGTATATTGAGATAGATGGTTTATAGTCAAATGATAAGATTACTTCACTTAAAAACATTTTCTGCAGTTTGTACCTAAGCATACCTTTACCTCCCGGATGCACAGCTTTAATTTCCCTGGCACACAGCCTTACTAAGGGTAAAAGTGAGATAAGGTTAAATTCCCTCAGTCCAACTGAATCTATTACAAAGGAGACTCACTGAATTTCAACATTCATTTCCCATTATCAGAAACAGAAGCAGGTGAAGACTATTGGGCTTCCCGTGCCTGTTCCCCCATTCAGTAAGTCATGGCTGATCTTTTATTAATGGCACCACCTCCCACACTATAGCTGTTGTGTTCCTCAATATTAAAAAAGAATATCAATTTGTTTGAATATACTCAACAACTGGGCCTCCACAGCCCCCTTGAGTAGAGAATTCCAAAGATTTACAAGTGTTCATTTATCACAAGTATATCCTTCCTGGAAAACCAGGCCTGTGCACAATATTCTACATATGGTTTCACCAGGACCTTATATAACTGATGCAAAGGTTTCTGCTTTTGTCCTCTTATCCTCCTGCAAGGTAGACCAATGTCCCAATTGCTTGTTGAACAGAATTGTAACTGTCTCTAACTAAAACAGAAAATGTAGGTAGGACCTAGCCAGTTGAAAACCTCATTTCTGCGGAAGAGACCCTAATACCCATTGACTAGATTTTCTTTCCACAGATGCTTTTTGACTGACTGAATTGTTCCCACATCTTCTGTTTTTGTTTCACACACCAGCATCTGCAGATTTCCTGTTTTGTAAGCTTTCTTTGATTTGTGTGCAAAGTCTGAAGTTTCTCTGAACAAAGACCTTTATGTAAATAAGGTTGAAAGAGTCCAGAGAAAATTTACAAGGATGTTATCGGGTCTGGAGGACCTGAGTTATAAGTAAAGATTGAATAGGTTAGAACTTTATTCCTTGCAACAGAAAAGATTGAAGGAAGATTTGATAGAGGTAGACAAAATTATGAGGGGTATAGATAGGGTAAATGCAAGCAGGCTTTTTCCATTGAGTTTGGGTGGGACTACAACCAGAGGTCATGGGTTAAGGGTGAAAGGTGAAAAATTTAAGGGGAACATGAGGGGGAAATTATTCACTCAGAGGGTCGTGAGAGTGTGGAATGAGCTGCCAGCACAAACGGTGCATGTGATCTCGATTTCATTGTCTAAGAGAAGTTTGGATAGGTACATGGATGGTAGGGCTATGGAGGGTTATGGTCCAAGTGCCGTTTAAATGGTTTGGCATGGACTAGATTGGCCAAAGGGCCTGTTTTTGTGCTGTACTTTTCTTCGGCTCTATGACTCTAGTCTCTCATCTTTCTAAGCAGGAAATATTTTCCACGCATTAAGCAGGGACTCCTTCACATCCCGATACCTACTCTCCCAGTTCTGCCACAGCCATTCTGCCCGTCCACACCCGAGTTGAATCATGCCAAGGAATCAGTCAGCTTCAGAGCACCGCACCCAATTCTCGATGTCTCTTAATGATTTCATACCCTCAGTATGTGACAGACCAAAGCCTTAACGCAGTTTGTAATAGGAAAAGCGCCTCCTTAGGCATTGCTATTATGCCCTTTGTGATGTTTCTCCTTGTTGGTTAGCAACGCATGTATATTTAGGATTCTTTTAGGATGTTGGCAAAGAATGAGGCTGGGTACAGGTCAATGGGTCTAGATGGATTAATGGTTCAGCACAGACTAGATGGGCCGAAGGGCCTGTTTCTGTGCTGTGCTGCTCTATGACTCTATGGAGCACATGAAGTTCACCGTTCTGTGAGCACTGCTGAGTCTTTAGGATTCGCTGTATGACAACCAAGGAGGTCATGCTAATAACCTCCAGGTTTTAAGGCTAATGTGATAGAGAGAATCCTAAAATAGAGCAGAGGTTATGAAACCTGATAAACAAATATTCCAATTAAACACCTAAAGCAGATTAAAAGTATGCCCATTTGGAACAGAGATGAGGAGGATTTCTTTAGTCAGAGGGTGGAGAATCTGTGGAATTCATTGCATGAAGTAGGCAGGAGAATAATTGAGAGCAAAAACTAAATTAGTCATGATTGAATGGCAGAGCAGACTCAATGGGCTGAATACTCCTACTTGTATGCCTTATGGTCTTCTTCCAAACTGACACTAAGTACTTCAAACACATGATAATTCTACCCATGTTGACAGTATGCAACAATCTCTAACAGTGAGGTGAGGCCTAGCAATATTAGGCCTCATGAAAAGTCATGTTATATAAAAAGAAACTGATAGTGATGAATATTTATGTGAGTGAGATATAAAATGTGCACAAATGCATTTTGAAGGCTTTTTTTTATAATTCTTTTATATTTCTGTTGATACAATTGAAGCACTTAATGCTTTTGATTGTTACATTGATTACATTGATCTGAATGGATTCTACCCCACTGCCAATGCTTTAACTCTTCCTTTTCTCCTCTTGCCTCCAATTGGAAAATATGTGTAAGTTTCATCCTTTTTATCATACTTGTAATTTTTCTAATCAATGTCAGGACTTATACTTTATTATAAGGAAAATTCCCGTTGACTGAATTTGCAAAATCAGATTTATTATCACTGACAAATGTTGTGTGGCAGCAGTACAATGCAATGCACAAAAGTTATCATAAGTTACAATAAGAAATATTAACAAAGTAGTGTCCATGGGTTCATGGACCATTCAGAAATCTAGTGGCAGAGGGAAGAAGCTATTCCCAAAATGTTGAGTCTTGAGACCCTTGTGGGCCTTCCACGATGGTAGCAATGAGAAGAGGGCATGTCATGAATAATGAGGGCCCTTAATGATGGATGCCGCCTTCTTGAGGCACCACATTTCGAAGATGTCATTGATGGTGGAGCGGCCAGTGCCCAGGATGAAGCCAGCTGAGTCTACGATCCTCTGCAGCTTTGTCTTGATCTTGTGCATTGGAGCCTCCACACCAGGTGGAGAACAACCGGTCAGAAAGCTGTCCACCGTACATATGTAGAATTTAGCTAGAGTCTTTGCTGACATATCAAATCTCCTCAAACTCCCAATGAAGCATGTCTTCTTCATGATTGCATCAGGATAGATTGTCTGAGATGCTGATGCCCAGGAACTTAAAGCTGCTCACCCTTTCAACTTGTGACCCCTCCATGAGGACTGATGTGTGTACACCCAACTTCCCCATCCTGAAGTCCACAATGTCGTACTGACATTGAGTACAAGGTTGTTACTTCAACACCACTCAACCAGCTGATCTACCTCACCCCTGTACACCCCCTCATCATCACCTGAGATTCTGCTAATAATGAATGTGTCATCAATGAGTTTATAGTTGGTGTTTGAGCTGTGCATAACCATGCAGTAATGATTGTAGAGAGAGTCGAGCAGTAGGCTGAGCACGTTCACGAGGTGGTAGGTTTTGAAGCCTATTGATGAGTACTGATGGTGTACTGAGAATTCTGAAGTCCTTGATCATTCTATGCAATTTCCCGCACATCGACCTCCCTTTCCCCTGCCTCCTAAAAACGCAACAGAGTTCTTGCCATGTTTCCACCTTCAATGTCACTAGCCTCAACATTCAATGGTTTATCCATCTTCTTTAAACAATGCCTTCCCTTGTGGAGGTGCACGTGGTGCCTTCAGAATTGTTTCAGATTCTGTTTTATTGGCAGAGTTGTTAAACAATTGTGAGAAAACAATTAAAGGGAACCATATTCCATATTTTCTAAGCGAGTGAAGTGGGTTGAAAACAGTCAATTCAGTGAAGTAATTCATTCCAAACACCATGGTTGATACAAGTAGAATTAAAGTTAAAATCAGCTTCATATTGCTGGGAATCTTTTGCATGTTAAAAGACAGACATTGGAATAAATGATAAACAGTATTCTAAAATGAATGCGAGCACAGTATAGAAAAAGTTAAGCTCTGCAAAAAAAAAGAGATGATTGGTTTGCTTGACTATTCACATGCAGTTGATGTTGATAAATGAAATGTTATAGAAGAGCTCCTGTGAATCCATTTCTGTGGATGGTGGGTTATATATTTACCATATAACCTCACCATATGAATAACATTCATGCCACAAAAGTGCCATAAATGACAACTTCCAAAAAGATTCTGATAACCAATGGTGTCAGCATAAGAGTACACTATCATAACATTCTATGGGCTAACTTAAATAGGCTGTTACATGCTTACTGTGGTAACAAGAACAGATCAGAAGCTGAGTGTCCTGTGGCAAGCTGCTGATATCCCAAAACCTTTCCACCACCCACTGCCCAGAAATGTAGAGCAGACCAAAGCAGCAGAGGCGATTCAGTGATGAGTGGTAACTTTAATAATAGACCACAAAATAAGAAGCCACAAGAGGCCACCAGACAAGAAACAACAGATAGTAAATACCGTAGGCAATAAGGTAATTGAAGGCTAGAAGCTGGCTGGTTCGATGGGTGAACAAGGAACTGTGCATGAGAGCAGGGTTTAAATAGGCTGCAGGTGATGAGTTGGAAACAAGTGGCAGGTGATTGGGTGGAGACTGGGAAGTGCCCGCTGTACAAGCCTGACAGGACGTCCCTCCTATGTCTGGCTCCTGATGGCCCAGGATGGTCTGGATGGGTCCAGTGGAACTTCCTGATGGTCCGAGGTGAAAGCAGATGCCACCCAAAACCTCTCCTCTGGGCTGTACCCTTCCTAGTCAACCAGGTACTGAACACGCCCTCCACGATGATGTGAATCCATCAACTGTCAAGCCATTTACACTGGACCACCATCCACCATCCTAGGTTCGGGAGGTGCAGATTCAGGTGGGTCGAGTGGTCCGAGGATAAGGGGCTTGTGGCAGGACACATGGAAAGCAGGTATGATCCTGAGGGATGGGGGCAGCTGGAGGAATGGAGACACGTTGGCTGATGGGAAACACTGACTCCTTCCTGATCTGGACTGACCACCAGAACCACTGACTCACCAACTCAACCAATATCAGGCTCAATAGGCCCTCTTCTTCAAGCTATTCAACTTGATTGATGTGATGGGTAATACTGAAGGGATCAAAGGACCAGTGAGAGAGCTTGTGGGCGTCTGTGTGCAGGGGCAGATCCCGGGTGGACAGTCAGACATGCTCCCCAGGCTGGAGTTGTCTGGCTGGGCCTTGCTGGCATTTGGCATGATAGCAGTAGGCACAGTTGGCACAAGGATTACCCTCTATGCCCTCCTGCAGCAGTGAACCAGGGCCCTGGCGGACAGGACTTCTACTGTTGGCTCCTCCATGGGAGCTGGTAGCCATGAAGCACTTTAAAGGGCGATATGCTCGTGGCGGAGGAGGCAAAATGTTGTAGAATCTTCTCCACTTGCTGACTGGCTCTTTCTAACTGACCGTTGGTCTGCAGATAATAGCCAAACTTACCGAGCTGCGGAGGAGGGAGCAGAAGGCATGCCAGAAATGGGAGACAAATTGTGGGCACGAGTCTGACACGATATCCTGAGGAAAACCACAGAGGTGAACTGCATGCTGGGGTTCCAGGCTGACATAAGTTTGTGGAGGCGGGCTGCCTTGGAGACCCAATCTACCACTCTGATGACTCCCATGGCCCTATTGGAAGGTGGCAAACCCCTGATGAAATCCATGGCAGTGGGTGGGACCACTGGCATTGAGGGACTGGTAGGGTCCCAGGAGCCCAGAGGCCTGCAGGTTGTAGGAACTGGACTGAACATATTGAGGGCAGGCAGAATGAACTGACCTGCATCTGCAACCATGAGGGCCCACCAGAACCGGGGCCTCAGAAAATCCAGAGTCCGGCATGCAACTGGACGGCTGGAGAGGCATGAGGGGTGAGCCCACTGGAGTGCCTCATGAGGGGTGAGCCCACTAGAGTGCCTCAGAGCCCACAGCTGCTGGCTCGTGCGTGCGGTTGTCAGGTGTGTCAGCCAGAGCAGGCTCATGCCCTATGGGCTGGCGGATCTGGTTCTCAAAATTCCAATCAGGGCAAGGATCTTCGAGGATGGAATGATGGGCTGAGGGTTAAATTCCATTTCAGGTGGGTCAGACTGTCGTGATAGGGCGTCCACCTTACTGCTCTTGGAGCTGGGTTGGTAGGAGATAATGAAGTTGAAGAACAAGGTCCTGTCAGCCTGACATGGGTTGAGTTTGTGGGCCTGTTGTATGAATGAGTTTCTGGTGGTTAATCCAGATCAGGAAGGGCTCTGTGCTTCCTATCGGTTATTGTCTCCATTCCTCCAAGGTCTAATTAAAGGTGAGTACCCCTAATCCATAATGGTGCTGTGTAGAGTGGAACCTACACAAGAGTGTGTCTTCCTGTCCAGTCCTCGTTGGGAGAGGGTGGCCACAGTGCTCATGTTAGATGCGTCCACCTCTAACAGAAAATGTCCAAAGGGGTTTGGATGGCAGAGAATGGGAGCAGTGGTGAAGTGTCTCTTAAGCTTCTCAAAAGAGAGGTCCACAACAACAGACCAGGTTATCAGTGAGGTATGTGATTTGCAGAGTGAGGTGAGGTGAGGTGTGTGGCGATTTGGTTGTAGTTCTTGATGAAACAGCAGTAGAAGCCCAGGAAGTGCTGTGGCTGTTTGAGGGAGCATGGTCAGGGCTATTCAATGATGGCACATACTTTCTTTGGGTCCATGGTTAAGCCTTTGGGTGAAAGGATGTACCCAAGAAGGAAATGATTGGGGTGTAGAACTGGCGTTTCTCTAACTTGCAGTATAGTTGGTTCTTGAGGAGATGCTGGCAGACTGTATGGATGTGACAGTTGTTGTCTTGGGGATCCCTGGAGAAGATGAGACACGTACTTGTTTAGCATGTTTTGGAGGAGCTCGTTAATTAAGGCTTGGAAAATGGCTGGACTGTTGGAAAGCCCAAAAGGCATCACCAAGTATTCGTAGTGGCCAGTGGATGTTATGGACATTGTCTTCCACTCATACCCTGGCCCTGTGGAGCATTTTGATTGCGCTATCCATTAAGGGGAGAGGGGAGCAGTTCTTAATGGTGACTTTGTTGAGTGCAAGGTAGCTGATGCAGGGACAGAGACCCCCATCTTTCCTTTCGTCTAAGAAGAACCTTGCAGCTGATGAGGACTGGGATGTTTGAATGAAGCTATGCTTTAGTCCTTCGGTGATGTGGTCATTCATGGCATGGGTCTCAGGAGTGGAGAGAGAGAACAGCTGACCTCAGGGAGGGGTAGTTCCCAGGAGGTTGATCATGTGGCCTGTGAGGTGGCAGAGAGGTGCTTTTCCTTTTACTGAAGGCGATGGCTAAGTTGTGGTATTCCTGTGGGATTTTGGTGAGGACAAGGGTTTCCTCCATCTCCACGGACTCACAGGGTGAACTGAACTTTGGTTGCATCAGGTAGGTCCCCAACTCAGCAGTGAACTGATGGCCAGGGGTGACCCAAACGAGAGGAGTGTTGGGTGAGTCAGTACGGAGGAAGTGCATGGTGCTCTCAGATACTCGCGTGTGAGCTCTGACCATCCCAGACCACAAGGGACGTCCTTCAGTGGCTGTGATGCAGAAGGGCTGAGAGATAGACTCAACAGGGGTCCAAGCGGCACACGCAGAGACAAGTCCAGAGAGTTGCCCGCTGCACTGGAATCCATCAGAGTCTCATGTGCACACACAGGCTGTGGAGGAGGACAGAGAGAGTGAGTCGGGCTACGATCCTGAAACAAAAGGGCTGTGGAGGAGGACAGAGAGAGTGAGTCGGGCTACAATCCTGAAACAAAAGGACTGTGGTGGGGGGGAGCTCGGCACTCATCTCTACCTGGTGGTGCTGGTTTTGATGCAGTGGGCATTTGATGATTTCATGTGTGGATGACTGACTGCTCCTCAGTAATCACACAAGTTCCTCCTCTACTAACACTCATGCTGTATGAGGGGTGTGCGATGGCGAGGGCTCTTTCTCACTGCCTGAATTCTGGAGGCATTGCAGATAAGGGTCCTGCATCCTGAAATGGTTCTGGGAACAGAACTGGGGTTCTGGTTGATGATCTGGTGGGTCATAACACAAGACACTTCAATATGGAGGGTCGGAGTGTTGAGGCTTTCGAGGTCAATGGGCATCTCCCAGGTTGACTGATCGCCTTTCAAGTGCTTCAAGAAGCTGTGATGGTAATGGATCAGCTGCACTCTGCTGTGAGGGTCCTGAATTCCACCAGCTCCGATGTGAGGATCCTGAATTCCACCAGCACCGAGCGTGAGGGTCCTGAATTCCACCGTGTAATCCAGCACCGAGCGTGAGGGTCCTGAATTCCACCGTGTAATCCAGCACCGAGTGTGAGGATCCTGAATTCCACCGTGTAATCCAGCACCGAGTGTGAGGTTCCTGAATTCCACCGTGTAATCCAGCACCGAGTCCGAGGGTCCTGAATTCCACCGTGTAATCCAGCACCGAGCGTGAGGGTCCTGAATTCCACCGTGTAATCCAGCACCGAGCGTGAGGGTCCTGAATTCCACCGTGTAATCCAGCACCGAGCCTGAGGGACCTGAATTCCACCGTGTAATCCAGCACCGAGTGTGAGGGACCTGAATTCCACCGTGCAATCCAGCACCGAGCGTGAGGGTCCTGAATTCCACCGTGTAATCCAGCACCGAGCCTGAGGGACCTGAATTCCACCGTGTAATCCAGCACCGAGTGTGAGGTTCCTGAATTCCACCGTGTAATCCAGCACCGAGTCTGAGGTTCCTGAATTCCACCGTGTAATCCAGCACCAAGTGTGAGGGACCTGAATTCCACCGTGTAATCCAGCACCGAGTGTGAGGGTCCTGAATTCCACCGTGTAATCCAGCACCGAGTCCGAGGGTCCTGAATTCCACCGTGTAATCCAGCACCGAGCCTGAGGTTCCTGAATTCCACCGTGTAATCCAGCACCGAGACTGAGGTTCCTGAATTCCACCGTGTAATCCAGCACCGAGTGTGAGGGACCTGAATTCCACCGTGTAATCCAGCACCGAGTGTGAGGGACCTGAATTCCACCGTGTAATCCAGCACCGAGTGTGAGGGTCCTGAATTCCACCGTGTAATCCAGCTCCGAGTGTGAGGGTCCTGAATTCCACCGTGTAATCCAGCACCGAACGCGGGGGTCCTGAATTCCACCGTGTAATCCAGCACCGAGTGTGAGGGTCCTGAAGTCCACCGTGTAATCCAGCACCGAGTGTGAGGGTCCTGAATTCCACCGTGTAATCCAGCACCGAGTGTGAGGGTCCTGAAGTCCACCGTGTAATCCAGCACCGAGGGTGAGGGTCCTGAATTCCACCGTGTAATCCAGCACCGAACGCGGGGGTCCTGAATTCCACCGTGTAATCCAGCACCGAGGGTGAGGGTCCTGAATTCCACCGTGTAATCCAGCACCGAACGCGGGGGTCCTGAATTCCACCGTGTAATCCAGCACCGAGCGTGAGGGTCCTGAATTCCACCGTGTAATCCAGCACCGAGTGTGAGGGTCCTGAATTCCACCGTGTAATCCAGCACCGAGTCTGAGGGTCCTGAATTCCACCGTGTAATCCTGCTCCGAGTGTGAGGGTCCTGAATTCCACCGTGTAATCCAGCACCGAGTGTGAGGGTCCTGAATTCCACCGTGTAATCCAGCACCGAGTCTGAGGGTCCTGAATTCCACCGTGTAATCCAGCACCGAGTGTGAGGGTCCTGAATTCCACCGTGTAATCCAGCACCGAGTGTGAGGGACCTGAATTCCACCGTGTAATCCAGCACCGAGTGTGAGGGTCCTGAATTCCACCGTGTAATCCAGCACCGAGCCTGAGGGACCTGAATTCCACCGTGTAATCCAGCACCGAGTGTGAGGTTCCTGAATTCCACCGTGTAATCCAGCACCGAGTCTGAGGTTCCTGAATTCCACCGTGTAATCCAGCACCGAGTGTGAGGGACCTGAATTCCACCGTGTAATCCAGCACCGAGTGTGAGGGTCCTGAATTCCACCGTGTAATCCAGCACCGAGTCCGAGGGTCCTGAATTCCACCGTGTAATCCAGCACCGAGCCTGAGGTTCCTGAATTCCACCGTGTAATCCAGCACCGAGTCTGAGGTTCCTGAATTCCACCGTGTAATCCAGCACCGAGTGTGAGGGACCTGAATTCCACCGTGTAATCCAGCACCGAGTGTGAGGGACCTGAATTCCACCGTGTAATCCAGCACCGAGTGTGAGGGTCCTGAATTCCACCGTGTAATCCAGCTCCGAGTGTGAGGGTCCTGAATTCCACCGTGTAATCCAGCACCGAACGCGGGGGTCCTGCATTCCACCGTGTAATCCAGCACCGAGTGTGAGGGTCCTGAAGTCCACCGTGTAATCCAGCACCGAGTGTGAGGGTCCTGAATTCCACCGTGTAATCCAGCACCGAGTGTGAGGGTCCTGAAGTCCACCGTGTAATCCAGCACCGAGGGTGAGGGTCCTGAATTCCACCGTGTAATCCAGCACCGAACGCGAGGGTCCTGAATTCCACCGTGTAATCCAGCACCGAGGGTGAGGGTCCTGAATTCCACCGTGTAATCCAGCACCGAACGCGGGGGTCCTGAATTCCACCGTGTAATCCAGCACCGAGCGTGAGGGTCCTGAATTCCACCGTGTAATCCAGCACCGAGTGTGAGGGTCCTGAATTCCACCGTGTAATCCAGCACCGAGTCTGAGGGTCCTGAATTCCACCGTGTAATCCTGCTCCGAGTGTGAGGGTCCTGAATTCCACCGTGTAATCCAGCACCGAGTGTGAGGGTCCTGAATTCCACCGTGTAATCCAGCACCGAGTCTGAGGTTCCTGAATTCCACCGTGTAATCCAGCACCGAGCGTGAGGGTCCTGAATTCCACCGTGTAATCCAGCACCGAGTCTGTGGTTCCTGAATTCCACCGTGTAATCCAGCACCGAGCGTGAGGGTCCTGAATTCCACCGTGTAATCCAGCACCGAGTCCGAGGGTCCTGAATTCCACCGTGTAATCCAGCACCGAGCGTGAGGGTCCTGAATTCCACCGTGTAATCCAGCTCTGAGTGTGAGGGTCCTGAATTCCACCGTGTAATCCAGCACCGAACGCGAGGGTCCTGAATTCCACCGTGTAATCCAGCACCGAACACGAGGGTCCTGAATTCCACCGTGTAATCCAGCACCGAGTCCGAGGGTCCTGAATTCCACCGTGTAATCCAGCGCCGAGTGTGAGGGTCATGAATTCCACCAGCACTGAGTGTGAGAGTCCTGAATTCCACCAGCTCCAAGTGTGAGGGTCCTGAATTCCACCGTGTAATCCAGCACCGAGTGTGAGGGTCCTGAATTCCACCGTGTAATCCAGCACCGAGTCTGAGGGTCCTGAATTCCACCGTGTAATCCAGCACCGAGTGTGAGGGACCTGAATTCCACCGTGTAATCCAGCACCGAGTGTGAGGGTCCTGAATTCCACCGTGTAATCCAGCACCGAGTGTGAGGGTCCTGAATTCCACCGTGTAATCCAGCACCGAGTGTGAGGGTCCTGAATTCCACCGTGTAATCCAGCACCGAGTCTAAGGGTCCTGAATTCCACCGTGTAATCCAGCACCGAGTGTGAGGGTCCTGAATTCCACCAGCACCGACTGTGAGGGTCCTGAATTCCACCAGCACTGAGTGTGAGAGTCCTGAATTCCACCAGCACCGACTGTGAGGGTCCTGAATTCCACCAGCACTGAGTGTGAGAGTCCTGAATTCCACCAGCACCGACTGTGAGGGTCCTGAATTCCACCAGCACTGAGTGTGAGAGTCCTGAATTCCACCGTGTAATCCAGCTCCGAGTCTGAGGGTCCTGAATTCCACCGTGTAATCCAGCACCGAGTGTGAGGGCCCTGAATTCCACCGTGTAATCCAGCACCGAGCGTGAGGGTCCTGAATTCCACCCTGTAATCCAGCATCGAGTCTGAGGGTCCTGAATTCCACCGTGTAATCCAGCACCGGGTCTGAGGGTCCTGAATTCCACCGTGTAATCCAGCACCGAGCGTGAGGGTCCTGAATTCCACCGTGTAATCCAGCACCGAGCGTGAGGGACCTGAATTCCACCGTGTAATCCAGCACCGAGCGTGAGGGACCTGAATTCCACCGTGTAATCCAGCACCGAGCGTGAGGGTCCTGAATTCCACCGTGTAATCCAGCACCGGGTCTGAGGGTCCTGAATTCCACCGTGTAATCCAGCTCCGAGTCTGAGGGTCCTGAATTCCACCGTGTAATCCAGCACCGAGTGTGAGGGCCCTGAATTCCACCGTGTAATCCAGCACCGAGCGTGAGGGTCCTGAATTCCACCCTGTAATCCAGCATCGAGTCTGAGGGTCCTGAATTCCACCGTGTAATCCAGCACCGGGTCTGAGGGTCCTGAATTCCACCGTGTAATCCAGCACCGAGCGTGAGGGTCCTGAATTCCACCGTGTAATCCAGCACCGAGCGTGAGGGACCTGAATTCCACCGTGTAATCCAGCACCGAGCGTGAGGGACCTGAATTCCACCGTGTAATCCAGCACCGAGCGTGAGGGACCTGAATTCCACCAGCACCGACTGTGAGGGTCCTGAATTCCACCAGCACTGAGTGTGAGAGTCCTGAATTCCACCAGCACCGAGTGTGAGGGTCCTGAATTCCACCGTGTAATCCAGCACCGAGTGTGAGGGACCTGAATTCCACCGTGTAATCCAGCACCGAGTGTGAGGGACCTGAATTCCACCGTGTAATCCAGCACCGAGTGTGAGGGACCTGAATTCCACCGTGTAATCCAGCACCGAGTGTGAGGGTCCTGAATTCCACCGTGTAATCCAGCGCCGAGTCCGAGGGTCCTGAATTCCACCGTGTAATCCAGCACCGAGTGTGAGGGTCCTGAATTCCACCGTGTAATCCAGCACCGAGTCTAAGGGTCCTGAATTCCACCGTGTAATCCAGCACCGAGTGTGAGGGTCCTGAATTCCACCAGCACCGACTGTGAGGGTCCTGAATTCCACCAGCACTGAGTGTGAGAGTCCTGAATTCCACCAGCACCGACTGTGAGGGTCCTGAATTCCACCAGCACTGAGTGTGAGAGTCCTGAATTCCACCAGCACCGACTGTGAGGGTCCTGAATTCCACCAGCACTGAGTGTGAGAGTCCTGAATTCCACCGTGTAATCCAGCACCGAGTGTGAGGGTCCTGAATTCCACCGTGTAATCCAGCATCGAGTGTGAGAATCCTGAATTCCACCGTGTAATCCAGCACCGAGTGTGAGGGTCCTGAATTCCACCGTGTAATCCAGCTCCGAGCGTGAGGGTCCTGAATTCCACCGTGTAATCCAGCACCGAGTGTGAGGGTCCTGAATTCCACCGTGTAATCCAGCTCCGAGCGTGAGGGTCCTGAATTCCACCGTGTAATCCAGCACCGAGTATGAGGGTCCTGAATTCCACCGTGTAATCCAGCACCGAGTCTGAGGGTCCTGAATTCCACCGTGTAATCCAGCACCGAGCGTGAGGGTCCTGAATTCCACCGTGTAATCCAGCACCGGGTCTGAGGGTCCTGAATTCCACCGTGTAATCCAGCTCCGAGTCTGAGGGTCCTGAATTCCACCGTGTAATCCAGCACCGAGTGTGAGGGCCCTGAATTCCACCGTGTAATCCAGCACCGAGCGTGAGGGTCCTGAATTCCACCCTGTAATCCAGCATCGAGTCTGAGGGTCCTGAATTCCACCGTGTAATCCAGCACCGAGTGTGAGGGTCCTGAATTCCACCGTGTAATCCAGCACCGAGTGTGAGGGTCCTGAAGTCCACCGTGTAATCCAGCACCGAGGGTGAGGGTCCTGAATTCCACCGTGTAATCCAGCACCGAACGCGAGGGTCCTGAATTCCACCGTGTAATCCAGCACCGAGGGTGAGGGTCCTGAATTCCACCGTGTAATCCAGCACCGAACGCGGGGGTCCTGAATTCCACCGTGTAATCCAGCACCGAGCGTGAGGGTCCTGAATTCCACCGTGTAATCCAGCACCGAGTGTGAGGGTCCTGAATTCCACCGTGTAATCCAGCACCGAGTCTGAGGGTCCTGAATTCCACCGTGTAATCCTGCTCCGAGTGTGAGGGTCCTGAATTCCACCGTGTAATCCAGCACCGAGTGTGAGGGTCCTGAATTCCACCGTGTAATCCAGCACCGAGTCTGAGGTTCCTGAATTCCACCGTGTAATCCAGCACCGAGCGTGAGGGTCCTGAATTCCACCGTGTAATCCAGCACCGAGTCTGTGGTTCCTGAATTCCACCGTGTAATCCAGCACCGAGCGTGAGGGTCCTGAATTCCACCGTGTAATCCAGCACCGAGTCCGAGGGTCCTGAATTCCACCGTGTAATCCAGCACCGAGCGTGAGGGTCCTGAATTCCACCGTGTAATCCAGCTCTGAGTGTGAGGGTCCTGAATTCCACCGTGTAATCCAGCACCGAACGCGAGGGTCCTGAATTCCACCGTGTAATCCAGCACCGAACACGAGGGTCCTGAATTCCACCGTGTAATCCAGCACCGAGTCCGAGGGTCCTGAATTCCACCGTGTAATCCAGCGCCGAGTGTGAGGGTCATGAATTCCACCAGCACTGAGTGTGAGAGTCCTGAATTCCACCAGCTCCAAGTGTGAGGGTCCTGAATTCCACCGTGTAATCCAGCACCGAGTGTGAGGGTCCTGAATTCCACCGTGTAATCCAGCACCGAGTCTGAGGGTCCTGAATTCCACCGTGTAATCCAGCACCGAGTGTGAGGGACCTGAATTCCACCGTGTAATCCAGCACCGAGTGTGAGGGTCCTGAATTCCACCGTGTAATCCAGCACCGAGTGTGAGGGTCCTGAATTCCACCGTGTAATCCAGCACCGAGTGTGAGGGTCCTGAATTCCACCGTGTAATCCAGCACCGAGTCTAAGGGTCCTGAATTCCACCGTGTAATCCAGCACCGAGTGTGAGGGTCCTGAATTCCACCAGCACCGACTGTGAGGGTCCTGAATTCCACCAGCACTGAGTGTGAGAGTCCTGAATTCCACCAGCACCGACTGTGAGGGTCCTGAATTCCACCAGCACTGAGTGTGAGAGTCCTGAATTCCACCAGCACCGACTGTGAGGGTCCTGAATTCCACCAGCACTGAGTGTGAGAGTCCTGAATTCCACCGTGTAATCCAGCTCCGAGTCTGAGGGTCCTGAATTCCACCGTGTAATCCAGCACCGAGTGTGAGGGCCCTGAATTCCACCGTGTAATCCAGCACCGAGCGTGAGGGTCCTGAATTCCACCCTGTAATCCAGCATCGAGTCTGAGGGTCCTGAATTCCACCGTGTAATCCAGCACCGGGTCTGAGGGTCCTGAATTCCACCGTGTAATCCAGCACCGAGCGTGAGGGTCCTGAATTCCACCGTGTAATCCAGCACCGAGCGTGAGGGACCTGAATTCCACCGTGTAATCCAGCACCGAGCGTGAGGGACCTGAATTCCACCGTGTAATCCAGCACCGAGCGTGAGGGTCCTGAATTCCACCGTGTAATCCAGCACCGGGTCTGAGGGTCCTGAATTCCACCGTGTAATCCAGCTCCGAGTCTGAGGGTCCTGAATTCCACCGTGTAATCCAGCACCGAGTGTGAGGGCCCTGAATTCCACCGTGTAATCCAGCACCGAGCGTGAGGGTCCTGAATTCCACCCTGTAATCCAGCATCGAGTCTGAGGGTCCTGAATTCCACCGTGTAATCCAGCACCGGGTCTGAGGGTCCTGAATTCCACCGTGTAATCCAGCACCGAGCGTGAGGGTCCTGAATTCCACCGTGTAATCCAGCACCGAGCGTGAGGGACCTGAATTCCACCGTGTAATCCAGCACCGAGCGTGAGGGACCTGAATTCCACCGTGTAATCCAGCACCGAGCGTGAGGGACCTGAATTCCACCAGCACCGACTGTGAGGGTCCTGAATTCCACCAGCACTGAGTGTGAGAGTCCTGAATTCCACCAGCACCGAGTGTGAGGGTCCTGAATTCCACCGTGTAATCCAGCACCGAGTGTGAGGGACCTGAATTCCACCGTGTAATCCAGCACCGAGTGTGAGGGACCTGAATTCCACCGTGTAATCCAGCACCGAGTGTGAGGGACCTGAATTCCACCGTGTAATCCAGCACCGAGTGTGAGGGTCCTGAATTCCACCGTGTAATCCAGCGCCGAGTCCGAGGGTCCTGAATTCCACCGTGTAATCCAGCACCGAGTGTGAGGGTCCTGAATTCCACCGTGTAATCCAGCACCGAGTCTAAGGGTCCTGAATTCCACCGTGTAATCCAGCACCGAGTGTGAGGGTCCTGAATTCCACCAGCACCGACTGTGAGGGTCCTGAATTCCACCAGCACTGAGTGTGAGAGTCCTGAATTCCACCAGCACCGACTGTGAGGGTCCTGAATTCCACCAGCACTGAGTGTGAGAGTCCTGAATTCCACCAGCACCGACTGTGAGGGTCCTGAATTCCACCAGCACTGAGTGTGAGAGTCCTGAATTCCACCGTGTAATCCAGCACCGAGTGTGAGGGTCCTGAATTCCACCGTGTAATCCAGCATCGAGTGTGAGAATCCTGAATTCCACCGTGTAATCCAGCACCGAGTGTGAGGGTCCTGAATTCCACCGTGTAATCCAGCTCCGAGCGTGAGGGTCCTGAATTCCACCGTGTAATCCAGCACCGAGTGTGAGGGTCCTGAATTCCACCGTGTAATCCAGCTCCGAGCGTGAGGGTCCTGAATTCCACCGTGTAATCCAGCACCGAGTATGAGGGTCCTGAATTCCACCGTGTAATCCAGCACCGAGTCTGAGGGTCCTGAATTCCACCGTGTAATCCAGCACCGAGCGTGAGGGTCCTGAATTCCACCGTGTAATCCAGCACCGGGTCTGAGGGTCCTGAATTCCACCGTGTAATCCAGCTCCGAGTCTGAGGGTCCTGAATTCCACCGTGTAATCCAGCACCGAGTGTGAGGGCCCTGAATTCCACCGTGTAATCCAGCACCGAGCGTGAGGGTCCTGAATTCCACCCTGTAATCCAGCATCGAGTCTGAGGGTCCTGAATTCCACCGTGTAATCCAGCACCGGGTCTGAGGGTCCTGAATTCCACCGTGTAATCCAGCACCGAGCGTGAGGGTCCTGAATTCCACCGTGTAATCCAGCACCGAGCGTGAGGGACCTGAATTCCACCGTGTAATCCAGCACCGAGCGTGAGGGACCTGAATTCCACCGTGTAATCCAGCACCGAGCGTGAGGGACCTGAATTCCACCGTGTAATCCAGCACCGAGCGTGAGGGTCCTGAATTCCACCGTGTAATCCAGCACCGGGCGTGAGTGTCCTGAATTCCACCGTGTAATCCAGCACCGAGCGTGAGGGTCCTGAATTCCACCGTGTAATCCAGCACCGAGCGTGAGGGTCCTGAATTCCACCGTGTAATCCAGCACCGAGCGTGAGGGTCCTGAATTCCACCGTGTAATCCAGCTCCGAGTCTGAGGGTCCTGAATTCCACCGTGTAATCCAGCACCGAGTGTGAGGGCCCTGAATTCCACCGTGTAATCCAGCACCGAGCGTGAGGGTCCTGAATTCCACCCTGTAATCCAGCATCGAGTCTGAGGGTCCTGAATTCCACCGTGTAATCCAGCACCGGGTCTGAGGGTCCTGAATTCCACCGTGTAATCCAGCACCGAGCGTGAGGGTCCTGAATTCCACCGTGTAATCCAGCACCGAGCGTGAGGGACCTGAATTCCACCGTGTAATCCAGCACCGAGCGTGAGGGACCTGAATTCCACCGTGTAATCCAGCACCGAGCGTGAGGGACCTGAATTCCACCGTGTAATCCAGCACCGAGCGTGAGGGTCCTGAATTCCACCGTGTAATCCAGCACCGGGCGTGAGTGTCCTGAATTCCACCGTGTAATCCAGCACCGAGCGTGAGGGTCCTGAATTCCACCGTGTAATCCAGCACCGAGCGTGAGGGTCCTGAATTCCACCGTGTAATCCAGCACCGAGCGTGAGGGTCCTGAATTCCACCGTGTAATCCAGCACCGAGCGTGAGGGTCCTGAATTCCACCGTGTAATCCAGCACCGAGCGTGAGGGTCCTGAATTCCACCGTGTAATCCAGCACCGAGCGTGAGGGTCCTGAATTCCACCGTGTAATCCAGCACCGGGTGTGAGTGTCCTGAATTCCACCGTGTAATCCAGCACCGAGCGTGAGGGTCCTGAATTCCACCGTGTAATCCAGCACCGAGTGTGAGGGTCCTGAATTTCACCGTGTAATCCAGCACCGATCGTGAGGGTCCTGAATTCCACCGTGTAATCCAGCACTGAGCATGACACATGTGAAGTATCTAATCCACTACCTTTGTTCCATTTCCCGGATGGTTGAAAACCCAGTGCATCTCAGCAGTGAATTCCTCATATTTATTGCAAATTGTGGTTTTATTGTCCCAGTTAGTGGCGGACCAGATCAGAGTTCACCCAGTCATGAGAGAAATGTCAAAGGCAATTTTGGCTCAGTCCGTAGAATACAGAAATGGATGGAGTTCGAAATGTAAGATACATGGACAGGAGGTTGTGGCATCATGTTGGGGATCTGTCAAACCACTTGGGCCCAAGGGAGAAGATTGACTGGCGTGAGGTTCCTGTAATGAGATGGCGAGTTGGTTGAGATTGGTGAGCAAATAGTCAATGGTTTCCTGCTGCCTCCAGATCGCAAACTGATGTTTATGGATGTCTTGGTTTGGTTGAGCAAATTCTACTGGGTCAACTTCTGATTCACTCATCCTGTCATAAAGTAGAGGAGCCTTGATCTAAAAGCAGAGCAGGGGAGATGATTCGGCAATAGCCAGTAACTGCAAAATAACAAGCCATGAGAGGCCATAAAACCAGAGAGAACTATACTAAACACCACATCTAACAACATAACTGAAGGCTAGGAGCAACTGGTTGAGGCTGGCTGGTCCAATGGGTAAACAAGGACTGTGGATACAAGCTGGGTTTAAATAGGCTGCAGGTGTTGAATTGGAAACGAGTGGCAGGTGATTCTTGTTAGTTGGTTGTGACTGAAAGGTGCCTTCCTGTGAAGGCTTGACATCTACATGCCACAATTTGGGGGTGTGATAATTGCTTTTCCATTTTCTTGGATAATTGTAGCTGTGACACTCAAGCTGGTAAATGTCACCAGGACTCAGGCATCAAGTCTGGTTTTGTGGCTTAGGAGTGAAGGGGGGAAGAAGAGAAGAGCATTGTTCATAGGGGATTCAATAGTTAGGGGAACACACTGAAGAGTCTGTGGATGTGAAAGAGACACCCGCATTGTATATTGTCTCTCAGGTGCCAGGGTCAGGGATGTTTCAGATCGTGTCCCTAGCAGTCTTAAGCGGGAGGGTGAGCTGCTAGGAGTCAGGGTACATATTGGTATCAATGACAACGTAGGAAAAGTCATAAGGTCCTGAAGAATGAATAGAGAGAGCAAGGTAGGAAGCTGAAAAGCAGGACCTCAAGGGTAGTAATCTCTGAATTGCTGCCTGTACCACACACCAGTGAGGATAAGAATAGGATTATTTGGCTGACGAATGAGTGGTTGAAGAATTGATGCAGTGGCAGGATTTCAGATTTGTGAATTATTGGGATCTTTTCTGGGGCAAATATGATCTGTACAGAGGAGACGGATTACACCTGAACTCGAGGAGGACCAAGATTTGCTAGAGCTGATGGAGTGGGTTTAAACTAGATTAACAGTGGGATGGGAACCAGAGTGGGTGGGGCAGTTGGTGTAAAGATAGATGCAATGTATAGAGGCAGTGAATAGGGCATAAGTATAGTCAGATGGGTGGAAGTGTACTATTTTAATGCAAGAAGATTCAGAACAAGGCTGATGAAATTACAGCATGGGCCAGTACATGGAACTATGATGTGGCCATTACAGAGATCTGGCTGTCACAAGGGCAGGAATGGCTGCTGGATGTTCCTGGTACATATTTCAAAAGGCACAGAAAGGGAAGTAAAAGAAGTGGGAGGAATGGCATTGCCAAGCAGGGGAAATGTCATAGCTGAAGAAAGGGAGCACATCGTGGAGAGATCTTCTGCTAAGTTAGTATGGGTGGAAGTCAGAAACAGGAAGGGAGCACTTGCTGTCTTGGGAGTATTCTATAGACTTACCCCTCCCCCAGTAGCGACAGAGACTCTGAGGAGCAGATTAGGAGGCAAATTTTAGAAAGATTAAAAACTAACAGGGTTGTTGTCATGGGTGACTTCAACTCCCCTAATATCCATCAATATTTCTTCAGTGCAAAAGTTTTAAATGGAGCAGAATTTGTTAGGTGTGTTCAGGAAGGATTCCTGACCCAATATGCAGACAGGTAGACTGAATCTGGTAGAAGGCAAGGAACCTGGTCAGGTGATAGATCTCTTTGTGGGTAATCATTCGGAGATAGTGGCCATAACTCCCTGCCCTTTACCATTGATTTGGACAGGAATAGGAGTAGATAGTATAGGTAGGTGTCTAATTGGGGAGGATGAATTATGATGCTTTTCAGCAGGAAATTTGGACTGTAAATTGGGAACATATTTGGAATGGGGAAATGTACAACAGAAATGTGAAAGTTGTTTAGGAAGTACTTGTATAGGGTTCTGGATTGGTTTGTCCCATTAAGGGAGGGAAAGAATGGTAGGGTAGTGGAACCATTGTTGATAAGAGATGTAGAGCACCTAGTTAAGAGGAAGCAAGAAGCATACTTAAGCATAAGGAACAGGAATCAGATAAGGATGTGGAGATTTACAAGGTAATCAAGAAGGATCTTAAGAATGGACTTTGGAAAGCCAGAAGGGGGCATGATAAGGTCTTGATGAGTAGGATTAAGGAAAATCGTAAGGCATTTTACACATACAGTACCTAAAGAAAAGGAGGAGAGTGAGAATAGGAGCAATCAGGGATAGAAGAGGAAACGTGCCTGGAGTCGGAGCAGGTAAGGGAAGTCTTTAATGAATACTTTGCTTCAGTATTTTCCAGTCAGAGGGACCTTTACAAATGCAAGGACAGTGTAAAACAGGCTGATATGGTAGAACATTATGACATTAAGAAAGAGGATCTATGGGAACGTTTGAAAGACATTTGATCCCCAGGGCTAGATGGGATGTACTCCAGGTTGCTACAGGAAGTGAAGGAAAAGATTGTTGTACCTTTGAGGATGATCCTTGTGTCCTTATTGGCTGCAGGAGTAGTACCAGAAAACTGGAGGTGGCAAATGTTATTCCTTTGTTTAAGAAAGGGAAAAGGGATCACCTTTAGAAATTAATATGGAACAGTGACAACATTATCACTGTCATCAGTGGTGACAACATTATTGAAGAGGGTTCTTAGAGGCAGGATTTATGAGCATTTGGAGAAGCATTGTCTGATTGAAGACAGTAAGCATGGTTTTGTGAGGGGCAAATCATGCCTCATAAGCCAGCATGACTTGTTTGAAGATGTGCGAAAACAAATGGATGAAGATAGAGCAGTGGATGTTGTGTGTGTGCATTTTAGTAAGGAATTTTACAAGGTTCCCCATGGTAGTCCCATTCAGAAAGTCAGGAGGAATGGGATTGAGGGAAACTTGGCTACGTGGATTCAGAATTGGCCTGCGCACTGAAGGTAGAAGCTGGTAGTAGATGGAGTGTATTCTGCTTGGAAATTGGTGACCAGGGGTGTTCAACAGAGATCTGTTCTGGGACCCCTGCTTTTTTAAAATTTTTATAAATGACGTGTCTGAGGAAGTTGAAGTGAGGGTTAGTCGGTGACACAAAGGTCGGCGATGGTGTGGATAGTGTAGAGGGGTGGTGGAACAGAGCTGGGCTGAGAGGTGGCAGATGGAATTCAATATGGAAACGTGTGAAGTGATACACTTTCGGAAGGATGAACTTGATGGCAGAGTACAGGGTTAATGGCAGGATTCTTAGCAGTGTGGAAGAATGGAGGGATCTTGACAGATACCTTCACCGATACCTCACAGGTGCTGTGCAAGTTGCCAAACTGGTTAAGAAGGCATATGGTGTGTTTGCCTTCATTATTTGGGGAAATGAGTCCCAGAGCATGAGGAAATGTTGCAGCTCTACAAAACTGTGGTTAAGTCAGACTTAGAATATTATGCTCAGTGCTGGTCGCCTCACTATAGGAAGGACGTGAAAGCGCTGGAGAGGGCAGAGAAGATTTATCAGAATGATGCCTGGATTGTTGAGCATGTCTTATAAGTAAAATTTGAGCAAGCTAGGCCTTTTCTCTTTGGAGCAAACAAGGATGAGAGGTGACTTGATAGATGTAGCAAAGATTATAAGAAGCATAGATTGAGATAAATGGCTAGCACAAGAGGGCACAGTTTTAAGGTGCTTGGAAGTAGGTACAGAGGAGGTGTCAGGGTTAAGTTTTTTAAGCAGAGTGGTGAGTGCATGGAATGGGCTGCCGGTGACAGTGGTGGAGGTGGTACGTTAGGGTCTTTTAAGAGACTCCTGGATAGGTACATGGAGTTTAGAAAAATCGCGGGCTATGGGTAACCCTAGGTACTTTGTAAAGTAAGTACGTGTTCAGCACAGCATTGTGGGCCGAAGGGCCAGTATTGTGCTGTAGGGTTTCTATGTGTGGACATCTGGAGACTTTTTCCCCAGAACAGAAATGGCTGTTACAAGGGAGCATGTTTTTAATGTGATTGGAGGGAAGTATAGGGGATGTCAGAGGTAAGATTTTTTTCAGAGCGATTGATAGGTGCGCGGAAAGCCAGGGGTAATGGTAGAGGCATAAACAATTAGAGATTCTTAAATAGGCACGTGTATAAAATAAAAATGGAGGGTTATGTGGGAGAAAAGGGGTCAGATTGATCAGTAAGTTAAAAGGTCAGCATGACATCATAGTCTAAAGTGCTTGGACTACCCTGTACGGTTCCATGTTCTATAACAGACATGATTGGAACCCTATCTAATATCTCAGCCATTCATTCCCTGAACCATGTCTGCAGTGTGTGAACTACCTCCATGACACATTGTGGTTACTCGCCTAGAATACTTGGACAACATCTACCAAACCCATGATTTTTATCATTATGAAGACAAGGGCAACAGACATGTGTTAACATCTGTTTTCTCTCTTTGTTCTACATTACTGTGTCTCAGAAAGACATTGCAACATCTAAGTCCTAGAACCCGACCCCCCCCCCCCCCCACTCAGCAACAGCATTAGGGAATACCTTCGCCAGGATAGCAGCAGTGCAAAGGCTCAAAGGTCCAATTTAATGTCAGAGAAATGTATACTATATACATCCTGAAATGCTTTTACTTCGCAAACATCCACAAAAACAAAGGAGTGCCCCAAAGAATGAACGGCAGTTAAACATGAAAACCCCAAAGTCCCCCCCACGCGTAAGCGGCAGCAAGGCAACGATACCCCCCTCCCCCCGGCAAAAAGAAAGCGCACCCGCTACCGAGCACAAGCACGAGCTAGGCGATAGCAGAGACACAGACCTTGCAGTTACCCCAAAGACTATCACATTTCATCCAGCATTCGGCAAACCCACAGGTTTTCTCTCTCCCTAATAAGGGAGAGGGAGGTGCCCCCCCATTTTCACAGCAAGCGGGAGACATAACAACAACCCGCTGGTTCACGATGTTAAAAAGTCCGTTTCAAGATAGATCAAACTTAAGGGCATTTAGAGATGGGCAATAAATGCTGTAAAAGCAAGCAACATCCATATTCTAAGAAAGTGATAAGTAAAGAATATCACCTACAGTGTGATGTCTCTCATGTCCAATGAAGGAACAAAGGCAGTTTTTTTCATTTCACATTGGTAGGGCAGGAATATTTGGCTGCAATTCTTTGGGTGACTTTTCTAAATTTTAAATGAGACTCTATTAATTGAACAAGCATCAATAAAGCCAAGTTGAGCATTATTGAAGCACAAATTGGAAAATGTATATGTCTATGTTCCTATAACAGTACCTGGTATTTATATATTACTATTATTCTGAGAAATCCATAATTTGTTTGCATCTGCTAAGAATTATGTTTCTGAAATACCTTTGAGAAATGCACTCTCACAATATGTTGTTTTGGGTTTTAGCCTTCTTTTCGCTTGCTGTTTCTCAGACACACGCCGGCTTTCTTCAGGGGAAGAACTGGGAAATGCACAGGCCCAGAAGTCAGATGGAGAGCAGCCAGATGTGAAACTTGAACAAGCAGATGAAGATACCGTGGACAAAGTACCAAAACGCACCCAGAGCCTTAAAGCCAGTAAACAAAAACTGCAGCGTTCTGAGGTATTTTATTATATTTGATAGCCTCAATTAAATTTAGTTATCAAAATGCTCTCTTATTTATTTGTTACCCGCTCCATCAGTTAATATCCTCCAGCTCATCAATTCTTCCTCTTCAAGGGTTACATTGAATTGTGGGTATTTTAATAATGCAGCGATCTAACTGAATGAAACAGTATAGATTTTGAAGAACCATATTAAACGTCTGAAATTCTTTTGAGTTTAGAAAATAAAATGAATTTGTTCAGAAATGCATATGTTTGTGGTGTTTAATTACCACAAATTACAATGCAGAATGAAATCTTGATAGGTGATGATACTTCTACTATACTTATCCAAAAAATAAGATATACTGAATGGGCACTTAATTAATGCTGGGTGGTGTAAATCTTTGAAAGGCCTACAGATGTTGATGTAGGCATAGGAATCAAGATTCTTTGATTGATCAGCAATACTTAATACCTACAGGCTTTGTTCATTTCAAACGAGAGCCAGTGATAAACAACTGTCACACAGAAACTATTTTTCAAAACTGCTTTGTTTTTCAATTTAAGACTGGATATTGCTTTTGATAATGGATGTACTTGTAACCCCCCCGGGTCGCCTCAGGCTCGCTCAGCTCGTTCTCGTCTAGGGGGAGCAGCCTTCGGCCCCGCCAAACTGGGTAATCAGTTGGTGTGGATGCTGTGTGATGTCCCCCGCCTCGCCCAAAAACAGACAGTACACCATATGCGATTAAATGAGTACAATTTATAAAGGTTACTATAACTAAGTGATTAATAACGATACAGTATATACGAAGGAAAAAAAATAAAGAAAAGGCGCCAACTTATCAAAGTCCAAACCACTTCGTGCACAACCGTTGGAGCTCAATTACTGAAGTCTTCTGGCCACCATTCGATCCCCTCCGAACTCCTCGGCTTGCAGCTCAGGACCAGCCGAAGTGGTCAACCAAGCACATCTATCTTCGTCTCCTCTCCTCGGGGTACCTCCTGGCCTCGGACCCCCACTTGGGGTCCGTTCCTCGCCCAGTTTACAGCATCACGTCCTCTCTCTCTCTCACCCCCTCGCGCCGATCTCCCCAAAATGCCCGCCAACAATAGCTTACAGACTCAGAAGAAAGAACAACATTAATCCCAATTGGTTTACACAGGAATACAATTCTCCTTATCAGTAAATTTTAACCCAAACAAGCTTCCAGCACTCTCTCGCAACAAAGAAGCATTCCTACTTTTAACAGAGAAGACATTTTGATTGACATACTCAGTAACAAAGATAAAGAAGAAACCCCCCTTTACATACTCATTGCAAATACACGAGCACTCTGTCAAAAATCAGTAGCTTGCAGAGCTTGCAAAGCTGGAGAGCACTTGGGAGTGGATGCACTGGGTAATTTTACTTCTGAGCACCCTCACTGAGGCCAGCAGTGGACACATCTCCCTGGGTGGTCCAGCATATTGCTCTGTTTTCCTAATGGAGTTGGACCATTGTTTGAGCTTCAACTCCCACAGTCTATAATTGGTTGTCTTTTAATATCTGTTTTACAGCCACAATCGAAGAGTGTAAAGTTACGTGCTAAAAAGAAAGCCACCAGCACCGCCAGCAGCCCCGAGTCCGCGTGAGCTGGGTCGCGTGGGGAAGAAGCCGTACAGAGTGCCACAAGTCTTTCCATCTGCCTTCAGTACATCACAGATTTGAGTCTTGCTTCAAGCAGAGAAACTGCCACAGCATAATGGAAGAGCTATACCTTGTAAATAGGAGCTTGGGCACTGTGTCTTTAGCAGGTATGGGGGAATGCAGTCGTCACCACAGCATATAGCAATACTTGAGCTGTTGTTGAGGGACTAGACTTAAGTAATCTTGCTCAGTGTTATATATGCATCTCATCCACAGTATTCAAAATAAAGTTCCACCAAAATATCTCCTAGGAAATATTAAGCCATTCTTATGTTTGCAATCACCATTACTTCCCTTTGGATTATTTTTCTTCCCCCATTTGTATCACTTCCTGCTCCGTATGGTCTCTGTGAAAAGGCAGCATGGGAATAAAAACTATGAATTTTAACATCAGTGAATAAAAAAAACTAACATTCCAGATAGTTAGTTAGTTTGTGCCTGGAAGTGACCACGTGAACAGCTATTGCAAACTCGACCTTAAGCTAACCTAGAGGGTTTTAGCTTGCACTCCATTTGAACTGATAAAGAGAAGGAAAGCTGGCTGAGGTGTTTTGTGATGGTACTGTAATTTTTTGGAATCAGGAAATCTTATAAACTGAAGATACAGTATGAGAAATGTTTTTAAACTTGTTATGTTTTCAGATTTTAGTTCTGTAACTTAATATTTCACCTAATTTAACAAACCAGCTATCTCAAAAAATAAAGAAAATACATTAAAGTAATTAGATTTTTTAAATATATTGTCATATTTAGATCTTTAGATGTCATTGGTAGCAGACTCACTGTATTCAATCAGAATTAAAACTATGCACTGGAAATTTATTTTCAGAATTAGAAAATCGCATTGCAAGAATGAACAGGAAAGCATGCTTAACTAACATACTACAAACGGAAAACTGTGCGTGGGGGTTATATCTTCATGGGAATTTGGTAGCATTAAAATGAATGTGAGGGTTTTTGTTGAGTTGGAAATTTATACATTGATTGAGAGAAAGTGATTTGGGATTCTAAATAATGGAAGTAGATGGAAAGTGACTTGGGTTTGCTGGAAATCTGTGCCGTGGAAGTGATGAGAGGGGACTATTCGTTTGGAATTGTACATAGTGTATAAGGAGAGCTGGGGACTGTGAAATAGAGAAGCCGCCAGAGATTTGGTTCAGTGAAAGGAAACTGATTGCTGCATTGGAAATCTGAACTAGGATATGGAATTGATTGTCCTTTCATTAATAGAACTGGGATTCTGAAATGGAATGTATTGATGTTATTTTCACCAATTTCCCAGAACTACAACTGCATCCAGAGATCCAGGTTCATGTGGCCTAATGATTACCTGTTTTTGAATGTCTGCATGGTTTTCCTATGCACTAGAAGTAGTTGAAATAGAATTTTCTAACTGTTATATAGACACCTAGGATCAGAACATTATTACCACACTGCTTTCCAGAATCTCCCTGTAGGTTTTAAGAGATGGCTGGTGATGAACCATAAATAGTAATTTAATCAGTTTCTGGTGCTCTTGAAAACCATGAGAGTGAAGTGAGATTGATTTATGAAGATCAAGGTAAAATAAATTGGCTGCCAAGTGCTTGCTGTTCCCTATTCTGTGTAGCATGCCGTTTAGTTATTGTTCATGTTTTAGTATTTACCAGTAGATACTGTACATACAGTGGGGCTGAAGTAACGTCACATGAATGGAAATATAGTGATGTAGGAAATGAAGCTGTGTGAAATCATGTGATTATAACTGGAATATAGATATTTTTGCAAATGCGTTACCAGGATATGCGCTATACTGTACATGATGTACTGGACTGAACAAAATGTATAACTTTTAATACACTGAATAAAAGCCTTCAGTTATCACTCTATACTAGAGGTCAGTGTAGTAAGCATGTTATTTCAGTGAGTGCCCTAATTACCTCCCCCTACATGTTTACATGATTGATCAGTTTCTGTGTTATCATTAATACCTGGGTTATTTACAATTTTTGTAAAGAGAACATTTAAAATTACAACTTACAATCTCAGTTTATTACAAACATACATCTGTTAGTTAGTCTGCACTGTTAGTTGTTACTGAACAGACAAAAATATACTAGATTCAAATTCTATCCACGTTATTACAAAACACATACAATGCTGAAAGTTATACCTTGATACCCAAATCCCAAAAAGTGTAACATACTTTGAATGTCATTTGAGCTGAGCAGTTCTCTCTAGCTACTGCTTGTTGTTTTTACTAGATCTACCCACCATCGAAACTTGATTGTAGTTAGAAATACTGTTAGCAAATGATGGAAAATGAAATATACTGGTTCTCCATTATTGCTGGAACAAGATAAACCAGCCCCACTCACGTAATGGGAGAAATGTGAATGTGTCTCATTGATGTTCAGCACCTCAAAACATTTTCATGCTGTAAATTTTCAATTCACCGACATTCACAATGATCAATAGGTTTTCATATCAGGAACAAATGCTGGTTTCCTGCAGAAAACTTCATTAATGGAAGAATATTTAGGCAAAACCTTAAAGATGCGCATGGTTAACCTATCAGGTTCCCATTAATCTGAGAATTTATGGAGGATATTGCAATAATTCATTTGCACTCCATTTGCGAGGAATATTGGTCTCACAAGAAGCTTTTGTCCTTTGGCTGTACATGGTCACTATTTAAAGATATTTTAGGTGAATGTGCTTGACAAACGTCTTTCATCTCAATATTAGTTATATGTGGTATCTTGTTTATTTTGAAGATACTTATTTAATAATTAATTATTGGCTTTGGTGACAGGTCTTATCATAGACATTTATGAGGTAGGAAGCCATCCAACTCGATGTTTATGATCCCTCGTATTTGTTAGTAACCTGCAAAGCTTTGTATGATTTGCTTAGTATGTATAATTAAGAAAAACTGATATTTTTCATGTCAGTCATTCATAAGATAGCTCTTATCAAAGCCTCAGGTACTCATATTAATTAAAGCCCTCTGTACTTCCTCAAACTATGTACATCTGGATTTGGATGTCAGGGTTCGGCAGTGTTTAATATTGATATCCCATGGGGAACCCAGTATCCTGCAAGCCTCAGCCTTGTGCTTCATACATAAAGACCCAGGTATTTTTTTCTATTATTGTGCTAGTCTGTGCTGACTAATGCATTCCTCTCAATGAAAGAAATATAATGCCAATTATTTTTTTTATTTCTGAATGTTATGCAAGATGTTCAGTTGAGTTTGCTTAAAGTCTCAAGTAGTGTGCCTCACTTGTTTTAAACTGTATACATTGTTTTCATTATCAGATCTTGTTGCCCTTGGTGTATTTTATTACTGCTGCATTAGAGCTGGAGACTTGGCCTAGGTTTGAAAAGAAATATACAGACACACCCTCTTCTCTGTAATTTCACTGTACTGGGTTTCTCATTACATAGCTGAGCCAGGGAAGTTCCTGCTTTTATTTCCATTTTGCACTGTTAACTAACCTAACTTTAGCTGGTGAAGTGGAAAAAATGTTAAAAATTACCTCAAAGAATCTGTGAAATCAGGAACCAATCAGTCTCCAATGACTCCTCAAACCCCTTTGGTAAAGAAGCATCGAGAGATCTTGATGAAGAATAGCTATTGGGCTCAAAATTCACTGAGGCGCACTGTGACAAAGCAATGGAGGTTGGAGACACGATGTATTAAAAACAGAAAACTGATGTGGAGTAAAGACTCCAAAGGAGCTTTGAGAATTAACTGCTATTTCCAATCACATCTGCAGAGAAATAAGTTTATCCTCTTTTCCAAAAACATTCTGAATGCTCCTCTATCCATGTAACTAATTAGTTCTCTTCAATGCAAGTGGTTATTGCTAACCACTCATAAATATATATTAAGTTATTTGGTGAATAGATTAAACTGGATATAATATTTTAGGTAGTAATGCTTTCATTTATTTTGCTCTCTCAGAAATGGTGTAAAGTTCTATAAGAAATTCCATGGAGCATGAACAAGTCTTTATATGGAAGTTTTTAGTCCCATTCAACAAAAGGGTTTAGAGAACCATAAAACAGTACAATACAGAGGCTATTCAGCCCATCATGTCCAGGTCAGCATCCACAGTCCACCCACAATCTCCAACTGTTAGTTTACTGCTGGACTATAAGCCAAAATCCAAAGGTGGTGCTCCAATGTCTACTCACCAAGATTATCTGCAACAAGGATTCAAGTTTGATATGAAGATGAAGTAAAGAATGGAACAGAATAATTGCCGGCATTCTCACTCCTGAAAGCAAAGTCAGGAACATTTCCAGCTACATACTGAATCAGATTTACTAGTTAAAAAATTTACTTGGAATGCAGGGAACAAATTGGGGTATTCACAGCAATTTCCTGCTGGAATCTTTTAGAGCCCGGTGCATTTCCTCCTCATCCACATTGCAGAAAACCTGGGCAATTCTAAATACTAAGTCTTGTTTAAGTTGCACCGGTTATATTCTAGCAGGATAATAACCACTAAATGGAAACCAATAAAGAAGTTTAATATTTATGAAATAAATAACCAAACGTTATTATCTTCCTCTGAGGTACTACTTATTTTCAGCTGTAACGTAATAGTAAATAGAACCCCAATTTTCCAGGTGAGCATTCTCTGACTAAAAGTCACTAACATTAATTCTTGTAAGTGGCATGGGCTCATAGCACTTTGTTTGGATGTCACTTTTCTCCTCACTAATGGCCCTGGGACCCTAGAAATAAACTGCTGATAAGCTAACTTCCATTTTGTCCTTAGCTCTGTGTTGGAAATTGCCTCAATGGCCCAGCAAGCAAAGACAGCCCCACAAATAAAATATCTTTCCACCCTCATCCATGCTGTACAGCCTATGCAACAATTTAATCATATTTCTCCTGCTGGACACTACTATACTGCCACAGAAGTGGCAGTACCCACTGTTAAACATGCAGTGGAAAATTAATTATTTTATCATAAGGCCAGTTCTTCTAGGGATTTGCACAGCAGCATATTAATATTCCTAAACACCCACCCACTGCTACAAGAGCCATGTACCTATAGCTGGCAAGTCAAAATAATATGTCAAAGCTTTTAAGGATTACATTTTAACACCTGAATTCAACTTTACGGCTGTTAATAATATGCTTCATCTCTTACCTTTTCAATGCTCCAGATCATTTAATTATACAAAGAGATGTGTAGGATTCAATGCATCTCTAGCTTGCAGCCACGACGATGTAGGGCAGGTATGTTGAATAGGTTGATATTTTCCTGTTTATATGTTTGGATCTAATTGTCTTCCTTATCTACGTGTCTCTTTCATCTGTCCTTTCTCTTTGGTTTCTCTCATATTCCCCACTCGATTCTGTCATTTTTTTCCATCCTGTTTCTTTCTTTCTCTCCCATCCCCTGCACGTTTAAAACATAATGCATATTTAACAATTTCATAATTTTCTAACTTATATATGACAATGGGTTTCATGAGAGAAATTGTAAGAATCCATTGTCAGTGGACTTGGCTCTCTGACTGCATAAATTGATCAGAAGAGGAATATATTTATGTTAACATCATTGTAATTAAGAAGCTGCATCCTAGTTGTTGTGAAACCGCACTTGATATGTGAACTGAATAATCTTCAATTGCTCATGTACACTTCTCAATGGAACTTGTAGCTTACTTGTTGTGGTTACCCCGCTTAATTACAACAAGCAAAACCTAATCTGGATCTATTAATCCACAGAACAGGTTTGAAGCTTACATGTGGATTTAAACCCACACTCTACCAGAACCAAACTGAGCCAAATCACTTTCATTCTGCAACAATACTGTACCTCTTCAGTCTCCAGCTCAAGCTTCCTTATTAACCATTTTTACTGTGCCTTGTAAAAATATTCAGTCCTTTTTCCCCAGTAGAGCCCAAAAACAGAGAAAAACTAAACATTCAAAAACTGAAATGTCAGCAGTTCAGAAGTATTCTCCCCCATTCACTCAGTACTTATTTGAACCACCTCTTGCAGCTATTACAGCCAAAAGTCTTTTGGAATAAGTCTTTATTAGCTTTATACTATGTGATGGAGCAGGATTTGCCCATTCCTCCCTGCTCAAGCTGTGCCAGTTTAGCAGGGGAGTGGCAGAAGACAGCTATCCTGAGATCTTGTCAGTGATGTTTGATTGGGTTAAGGTCGGGACTGACTGAGCCATGCAGGGGTATCAATTTTCGTCATTCGAAGCCACTCTATAGATGCTCTGGCAGTGTACTTTGAGTCGCTTTCTTACAGAAAGGCAAACTTCCTCCCCAGTTTAAGCTTTCTGGCAGAGGCTAGCAGGTTTTTATCCAGGATCTCTCTGTATTTAGCAGCGTACATCTTCCCATCAATCCTGACCCGCATTCCAGTCCCTGCTGCTGAAAAGCATCCCCATAGTATGATGCTACCTTCACCATACTTTACAGTAGGGAAGGTGTTACCCGGCGAAGGATTACGTAGATTAACCCCACAAGTACTGCTTAGTGTTGAGGCCAAAAAGTTCCAATTTAGTCTCATCCAACCACAAAACCTTGTCCACATCTTTACAACATTTTCAAATTATGCTTTGTAGAGTCTTTATGGACAAAGATGTTTTTCTATTTTAGCCGGGGCTTCTTCCTTGCTACTTTTTTTTTTTTTGCAAAGCCGTAGAGGTTGTGGAGCCATGAACTTCATCTCCAGTTGCAGCCACTGACTTTTGCAGCTCACTCAGAGCGACTGTTGGCATCCCGTTCGCCTCTCTTATAAGTGCCATTCTACTCCAGTGATTAAAAAGACAGTGGTGTCCTGCCTTAGGCAGTGTGCTTTCCCACTTTTTCATGATGGACTGCACTGAACTCTGAGGTAAGATCAGTGCCTTTGAAATTGTACCCTTCCCCAGATTTGTGCTTCTCTATAATCATTTTCTGACTTATCTTGAATGCTCTTTTGTCTTAACTTTGGTTTGATCTGTTGAAAATCTTCCTTACTGTTGCACCTTACAGAGAGAGGGGGGAGTTTATTTTTATTAATTCATTGAAAACAGGAGATCCTCCAATTTTCTACATCAACAAACTGGGTGACTTGGTAAGGTAATATATAGTATTGCACCTGAGGAATATTAGCCTAGTAATGACAAAGAGGATGAATACTTTTTCAGCCTCACAATTTTGGTTTTTAATTTTTAGTAAATTATTGACAGGTTTTAGAAATTTTTTTTGATTTGACATGACGCACAATGTCTTGCAGATTAGCTTAAAAATCCCTACTTCAATATAGTTTAAATTTGGAAAATGAGGCAGTAAGATGTGAAAGTAGTTGTGGGGGTTGAGTACTTTTTCAAGGCATTTTCCTCACTGCAAAACTTTACAGTCTACATAAATGCAAAGGTGAATTTCTGTAACAACTATTTAAATGCCAAGCCAAGAGGTGCACATTATTTATCAATAGTTGTGACTAACTGGTAGTGACGTTTTTTTATATGTATATATAGTTTAGCAGGAGTTGCATTTTCTGTATTTTTTCTAAACTGCACATGTCCTTACCTGGTTTGTAAACCAGTATTTGGTTACTTAACAGTAAATATTTAACAATGTAATGTCTATTTGAAACTGCATAATTAAAAGAAAAATGACTGTTTTTTGTTATCTGATTGAATTATATAACATTTCTTGAAACTATTTCAGAAACTCCAAGACTGATGTTAGCTTTCATTTCAAATATCAGCAGGCTGCAATGAGCTCGCCATTTGTTGGTGACACAATGCAAGGTTTAAAAAGAGCTCTAGTGCTTTTGACTCCTGTCAGTAGGCTACAGTCAGTGTGGGGCCAATAAAAAGAAGGGAGGTGTAAGCAGAGCGGCCATTGTTGGAGCGGAGCAGTGCTAGAATGGTCCGGCTTTGGCTCAACAGGCTTCAGCAAGCACAGGCAGAGGTTCTAAGTAAGTTTCTGGTCAGTTTTATTTTCTGTTAGTACATAGCTAGTGTGCTGAGAGTGGGTCCGGAGGTAATGGTATGTTCTTTGTGTAAGATGTGGGAACTCTGAAAGACCACCAGTTTCCCTGATAACTACATCTACATGAAGTGTACTGAGCTGCAATTCCTTAGAGACCATGTTAAGAAACAGCAGCAATAGCTGGATGACTTTGGCTCATACGGGAAAATGAGGAGGTGATAGATAGGAGCTACAGGAAGGTAGTCATCCATAAGCTGCAGGGGATAGGTACCTGGTAGGTACCAGTATACAGAATACGGGAGACCAACTTGTAGCACAGTTAAAGACTAGAAGGTGTGATGTTGTGGGCATCTGTGAGTTGTGGCTGAAAGAAGATCATAGTTGGGAGCTTAACATCCGAAGATAAACCTTGTATGGAAAGGACAGGCAAGTAGGCAGGGGGAGTGAGGGGAGGCATAGGCAGCCACTGTAGAGTACCTTGTAGCCAATCCCCTCAATAATAAGAAAACTGCTTTGGATACTGTTGGGGGGGGGGCAGTGGTCTAGGAGAAACCGCAGTGACTGGGTCTCTGCCACCGAGTCTGGATCTGTGGCTCAGAAGAGAAAGGAGTGCAGTAGTGATAGGGGATTCCACAATTAGAGGAGTAGAGAGCAGATTCTGTCAACTTAAAAGAGACACTCGGGCGGTATGTGATCTCCCAGTTAGCAGGATTATGGATGTCTCAAGTTGGGTCCACAGCATTCAAAAGTGGGGGGGGGGGGGGGGGGGGGGGGTTGTGAGCAGCCAGAGGTGGTGGTACACATTGGTAGAAAAAGGGAGGAGGTCCTTAAGAGAGAATAGAGGAAGTTAGGCTAAACTGAAAAGCAGAACCTAGAGGGTAGAAATCTCTGGATTACTGTCTGTGCCATATGTCAGTGAGGATAAGAATAGGATGATCTGGCAGATGAATGTGTGGCTGAAGAAATGAGGCAGGGGGCAAGGTTTTGGATTTCTGGATCATTGGGATCTCTTCTAGGGAAGGTATGACCTATACAAAGAGGATGAATTACACCTGAAGACAACGGGGACCAAAATCCTTGCGGGCAGGTTTGGTAGACCTGTGGGAGAGGGTTTAAAATAATTTGCCAGGAGGATGGGAATCAGATTGATAGGACTGAGGTAGTGAGACTGTGAGGAGGTAGGATGAGTGAAATTGTAATAGGGAGCCTAAATCGAAAAAAGTGATGAATACAGGACTGAAGGTGTTAAATTTTAATGCGCGCAGTATACGGAAAAAGGTAGGTGATCTTGTAGTGCAGTTAGAGACTGGCAGATGTGGGCATGTGTGAGTTGTGGCTGAAAGAAGGTAATAGTTGGGAGCTTAACATGCAAGAAACTACAAGGGTAAAAAGATCCTGATGGGAGTTAAATACAGGCCACCAAAAAGTAGCCTGGATGTGGCCACAGATTACAATGGGAGATTTAAAAAAAGGCATGCAAAAAGGGCAATGTTGAGACTATCATGGGGATCTCAATGTGTAGGTAGATTGGGAAAATCAGGTTGATGCTGATCCCAAGACAGGGAATTTGTAGAATACCTATGAGATGCCTTTTTAAGAGCAGCTTATGGTTGAGACCACTAGGGGAATGGCAATTCTGGATTGGATGCTGTATAATGACCCAAATTTGATTAGGGAGCTCAAAGTAGAGGAACCCTTAGGAGACCGTCATCATGATATGATTGAATTCACCCTGCAAATTGAGAGAGAAAGAATCTAAAGTCAGATCTGTCAGTATTACAGTGGAGTAGTGCGAATTACAGAGGCTTGACAGAGAGTGATTGGAAGTGGTTACTAGCAGAGATGACGGCAGAGCAGCAATGGCTGTTGTTTCTGAGGGAAATTTGGAAGGTGCAGGAAAGATACATCCCAAAGATGAAGAGTTCATGGAGGGTGAGGCAACTGTGGCTGACATAAGCCAACATAAAAGCAAAGAGAGGGCATGTAATTTTGCAAAAATTAGAAGATAGAGCATTGGAAAGCTTTTAAAACCAACAAAAGGTAACCAAAAACATAGAGAAAAGATGAAATATGGAGGTAATCTAGCCAATAATATAAAGTTAGATACCAAAAAGTGTTTTAGACACATTAGGAGCAAAAGAGAGTCAAGAGAAGATATCGGACTGCTGGAAAATGAGACGTCATATTGGGCAACAAAGAAATGGCTGATGAACGTAATAACTATTTTGATTCAGTCTTCACCATGGAAGTCACTAGCAGAGTGCCGGAAATGAGAGAGTGTCATTACTATTACTAAGGAGAAGGTGCTTGGGAAGCTGAGAAGTCTGGAAGTAAATAAGTCACCTGGATCAGATGGACTGCAGTTCTGAAAGAGGTATCTGAAGAGATTGTAAAAGCATTAGTAATGATCTTTCAAAAATCACTAGATTCTGGAATGGCTCCAGAGTTCCTGAAAATTGCAAATGTCATTCCACTCTTTAAGAAAGGAGGGAAGCAGAAGGAAGAAAATTATAGGCCAGTTAGCCTGGTTTCAGTGATTGGAAAGATGTTGGAGCCAATAGTTAAGGATGTGGTTTCGGGCCACTTGGAGGCCAAAATCAGCATGGTTTTCTACAACGGAAATCTTGCCTGAAAAATCTGTTGGAATTCCTTGAGGAAATAACAGACAGGATAGACAAAGGAGAGTCAGTGGGTGTTGTTTATTTGGATCTTTAGAAGGCCCTTGACAAGATGCCACACATGAGGCTGTTCAACAAGATAAGAGCCCATGGTATTACAGAAAGGTACTAGCATGGATAGAAGGTTGGCTGCCTAACAGGTAGTGGGAATAGAGGCGGCATTTTCTGGTAGGGTGCAGTGACTAGTAGTGTGCCGCAGGGGCTGGTGTTGGGACCGATCCATTACAAGTTATAGATCAATGATGAGATGAAGAAGTTGATGGCCTTGTGGCCAAGTTTGAGGATGATGCACAGATAGGTGGAGGGGCTAGTAGTGTTGAGGAAGCAGGGTGTCGGAGAATGGGCAAAGAAGTGGTAGATGGAATATAGTGCAGTGAAGTGCATGATAATGCACTTTGGCAAAAGGAATAAAGGCTTGGACTATTTTCTAAATGGGGAGGAAATTCAAAATCAGAGTTTCAAAGGGACTTCGGAGTCATTGTGCAGGATTCTCTAAAGGCTAACTTGCAAGTTGAGTTGGTGGTGAGGAAGGCAAATGTATTGTTAGCATTCATTTTGAGGGGACTAGAAAATAAGAGTAGGGATGTAACTCTGAGGCTTTATAAGGCATTGGTTAGCCCGCATTTGAGAGTACTGTGACTAGTTTAGGGCCCCTTATCTAAGAAAGGGTGTGCTAACGTTGAGAGGGTTGAGAGGAAGTTCACAAGAATGATCCCTGAAATGAAAGTGTTAGCATATGCAGAACATTTGATGGTTCTGGGCCTGTTTACTGGAGTTTTGAAAAATGAGGTGGGATCTCATTGAAACCTATTGAATACTGAAAGGCTTAGATAGAGTGGATGTGGAAAGAATATTTCATATAGTGGGAGAGTCCAAGACCAGATGACACAGTCTTAGAATTAAGGGACATCCATTTTGAACAGAGATAAGTAAAAATTTCTTTAGCCGGAAAATAGTGAATCTGTGAACCATTGCCACAGACAACTGTGCAGGCCAAGTCATCAGGTATATTTAAGGCAGAGGTTAATAGGTTCTTAATTAGTGAGGGTGGCAAAAGTTACGGGGAGAAGGCAGGAGAATGATTTTGAGAGGGATAATAAATTAGCCTTGATGGAAAGACAAAGCATACTCAAAGGGCCGAATGGTCTAATTCTGCTCCTATATCTGATGGTCTTATGTAATTTCATCATATTGTATCAGCCTGACGGACCATAATAACCTACTAAAGTTCAACTCAGAAGCAAGTGGAAGGACCTGGCTATGGATTGCAATGACCTTTGAGCAAAGTGTCTTGGATGGAATGACTCAGGCCAATTAGATACCATGTCACTCCAGTATGGATACCCTAGGCTATCAGGAAGGATCTTACATTTGTACTCCAAGTTTGCATGATTGTCACAGTCCGCCAGTTATGTACTTGGTCAAGTGGGAACTTTAGACTTCAGGTTGTTCATTTCAGGAGGAACTTTAGATTAAAGTTAACTCAGATTCACTGAAGAGATTGCATGCCCATATACATTAAATCAAATCACCAGTTTCCTTTTGACAGGACAAACATACATTATTTTTTCATTTCATGTTTTCATTTTCATGCATAGTACATAGACTTTTAAAGCATGAGAGAAATTAATGGCCACTTGATGTCTTCTTGGTTATTGGCCAGTTTAGATAGACAAAACTAATTCCTTTTTTCTTTAAGGGTGGCGTGTCACTTAAAGAGTGAAATTTATCATTAGATGTTAATATTTCCCAATACAGAATAAAGAGTCTGTATACTTATAATTCTGGAACATCGTTTATAATCTACACTTGTTTAGACTCTGGAGTCTTACTCAAGGTTTTATTGCTTTGTTCTAAGAAGTTGTTACCTACAGTAATGGGAATAAGCAATGTTATGAATCTCCCATGATATGCACTGGTTCCTGGTTATGGAATCCCTCGATTTCAAAAACTTTCAACATTGCAGTGCCCTCCAGATCTCAACATTTGCTTGGAACCCTACTACTCTGAGATATCTGCACTCCTCCAATTTTATTTTCTTGAACATCACCTGTCTTAACTAAACCACCGTTGGTAGCTGTGTAATCAACTGCAAAGGCCCAAAAGCTCCAAAACTCCTCTTGTCCCACTAAATGCACTCTTATAAACTTTCCTCTTTGGCTGGACATTCTAATACTTCTGTAAAACATGGATTTGTATCAAACTTCATCTTAAAATGCTCTTGGGACCGCTGTAGGACACGTTTTAATAGTTAAGTACTGGATTGTTGCTGCTTTGATTTTACATACAGAAAGAGCCTCATCAACAAACGATCAGAGGTCAGTTGAACACTCCACAATCTCACCCAGATGTAAATTTCCCTGGTATAAACAAAAAAACTGGAAAATAATTCAAATTTGGTTTATCATCTCAACACTTTTTTTCTCTTATAGATATGGAGTTCAGGAAGTTTACACCCAAGGCATTTGTCTGTGCACCTCTTAAACCAACCAATTGGGAATGTATAAAAGAAATTTAGGATTGACTTAGTGCCAAAGACACAAATAAGCTCACAAGCTTGTAAGAGGAACTGTAAGTACATAATAGCATGAACATTTACAAGAGGAAATATTATAATAAGATCTTGGGCTTGAATTTGTGGATTGCAGCATTTAATAGCTTGTGTTGTACAGTTCTTTCTCTGTAAAAAAAATTACCTCAAAAATATGTTCTACCTTAATGGAAGAGATGAGGATAATTTTACACCAGGGAATGAGGAAAACTAATAAACAGCAATACCAATAATGCTTCTTCCTAATTAATGTGATCTGTGATGGAAAACATAAAGGAAGGTGTGAATAGGCTTAATTGGAATAAAATTAGATTGAGAAAGCAAAATCAAGTAAGAAAAAAAAGATAATGAGATAAAGTAGATCCTATATTTTTAAAATTTCCAGCAACCATTCAGTATTTGAAGGGATGAGATGCCAGAGTTTAAATGGTTTACTTAGTATGTCGCTTAGGTTGAGTGACCTGTGCTATTCATTTTAAGTTTAATGAAAAATTTATTTCAAAACTAATACAAATTTTTGGATTAGATGGTGTTCATGCAAAGCTGTAAAAAGAGTAGAAAATTCATGTGCAACACGAGTGAATCTGCAGGTGCTGGAAATAAATAAAAACACAAAATGCTGGCAGAACTCAGCAGGCCAGACAGCATCTATGGGAGGAGGTAGTGACGACGTTTCGGGCCGAAACCCTTCATCAGGAGTAAAGTAACATGGGATGGTCGAGGGGGGGATAAGAAGTGGGGGGAGAGATGAAGTAGAGAGCTGGGAAGTGATAGGCTGAAGGGAAATAGGCTAGGGGGAAGGTGGAGAATTATGGGAAATAAAAGAGAAAGAAAGGTAAGTTCAGAGACTTCTTATCCCCCCTCGACCATCCCATGTTACTTCACTCCTGATGAAGGGTTTTTGCCCGAAACGTCGTCACTGCCTCCTCCCATAGATGCTGTCTGACCTGCTGAGTTCTGTCAGCATTTTGTGTTTTTATTTTTTTTAGAAAATTCATATGTTGTCTTCTTATCTCTTGAACTTGCTAGCTATTTACCATAATATTAAAAATGGCGCATGTTGTTCATACACTATTTTTTGTCATCAAATTCTGACACCTGCATCTAGCTAGACATTCAGAAACAAGTAATCTTCACCCAACATCATGTTTCTCTTCTGGCATGTCGTTATTAATTAAATGATTTCCAGTTGACAACATCTTAGGATAAATAGAAGTTCTCTTACCAAAGGGTCCATAATACCAAGAGCTCAGAAATACAAATACACGAGAACAAAAGGAACAACAGAAAGCTAGATAGAAATTCTCTGTTTCTTACTAATATATAAAACAATTCTTTAAGGTGCAAATAACCAGTGTGAATGCTCAAATTATGTGAAGAAGATAGACCCGAGGAGATAGTCTAGGGAAGTGAAAAAAAACTAAAAGGAAAATAATATTGGAAAGTGTGTTTATATAAATAAATAAGTTCATAGTTATTTATGCTTTTCATACCAATCTATCCTTTTATATTCCCATTTCTGCTTACTCCATATTTAATAACTAACAGTCAAGATTGTTCACCAAACTTCCCTCTTTGTTTTCAATAATGACTTTAAATTAATGACCCTTTCCCCTTCTTTAACTCACCAACCAGAAATAATGGTTTCCTTCTTCCACTTCAATGACTCTTCAGAATTTTCTTCTCCACTAAAAATTATTCCACAATTTCAAGAAATAATATGTTAGACAATAATTATTTTTAGAATGAGTTATGATAATACTGTCCCACTTGAAAGAACTGCAGATCAGAGCCTAGACCTGTTTATTTGCATTGGTAAGAGTACTGAAAGAAAGTGGATGTCCAGTTCAATTATTTGAAATTCCTTTAAAATTTTAAAAAATGCGATCCCAAACTCCTGCAGCCAGTTGTGGAGCAGCCCACTAATGAAGTAACAGTGCACAGTATTTCACTCTCAAATGAATTAAGTGTATAGCTTTGAGCAACACGTACCATACAAAATCCTGGAGGAGCTCTGCAAGTCAGGTAGCATCTATGGAAATTAATAAACAATTGACGGTTTGTGCTGAGACCCTTCATCAGGACTGGAAAGGAAAGGGGAAGATGTCAGAATAAGATGAAGGGAGGGGAAGAAAGCTAACTGGAAGGTGATAGGTGAAGCCAGGTGAGTGGGAGAAGTGGGGATGAAGAAAGAAATTGGGAGGTGATATGTAGAAAAGGTAAAGGTCTGAAGAAGGAACCTGATAGGAGAGAAGAGTGGACAATGGGGGAAAGTGAGGGAGGAGGTGCACCAGGGGAGGTGATAGGCAGGTGAGGAGAAGAGGTAAGAGGGAGGCCAGCGTGGAAATGAAGAAGAGGAAAGGGGAGGAGGAAAGAAATTACTGAAAGCTGGAATTTTAAAAAATCGATGTTCATGCCATCAGGTTGGAGGCTACATGCACAGAATATAAAGTGTTGCTCCTCCAACCCGAGAGTGGCCTTAATATCATGACGGAAGAGAAGGCTGTAGACTTGTATGTCAGAATGGGAATAGGGATTGTAATTGAAATGGTTGGCCACCAGAAAATCCTGCTTTTTGTGGATGGAGCAAAAGTGCACAACAAAGCACTCCCCCAATCTTCGTTGTGTCTCACCATTGTAGAGGAGGCTGCATCGGATACAGTATACAACTCCAACAGATTGGCAGGTGAAGTGTTGCCTCAACCACAAAGACTGTTTGGGGCCCTAAATGAAAGTGAGGGTAAAGGCGAATGGGTACATGTAGCACTTCTGCTGCTTGTCGGGAGGGGCGAATGAGCAAGGGAACCACGGAGGGAGAAATCTGTGTGAGAAGTGGAAAGTAGTGGGGAGTTAAAGAAAGGCTCGGTGGTAGGGTCCCGTTGAAGATGGGAGTTGCAGAGGATGATGTGTTGGACGCAGTGGTTCACGGGTGTGGTAAGTGAGGACAAGAGGAACTCTATCCCTGTTAAAGCGGCGGGAAGATGTGGTGAGCATGGATGTGAAGAAAATAGAGGAGATGCTGGTGAGGGCAGCATCAATGGTGGAGAAAGAGAAACCCCATTCTTTCAAGAAGGACAACTCTGAAAGAGGAGGCCATGGACCAATATATCAGAATGGAAATGGGGATTGGAATTGAAATGGTTGGCCATCGGAAAATCCTGCTTTTTGTGGACACAACAAAGGTGCTTAACAAAGCACTCCCCCAATCTTTGTCGGGTCTCACTTATGTAATATTTTAGTATATCTTTTGAACATCATAAATATTTAATAATTTTTTTCCAAAAGGCAGTCAGAAGATCATAACCTTTTAATGATATAAACCTCCAAAATTTTCTCAAAGGAAGTGAAATTAGGAGATGGATACCACTGGGTGAGAGGACTTGTATCAACAGATGAGATTCAAGATTCAAGATTATTTACTGTCATTTCCAGTACACAAGTGTAAAGGAGAATTAAATAATTGTTAGTCTGGATCCGATGGAACACAGAAAAAGACTGAATATGATTAAGAACACAATAATGTAAAAAGTGCAATAAATATAAATACGTAAATAGCTTATATACAGTTCGTAGATTGATTGTATGCCCATAATCAATCGAGATGGTAATGGACTTTAGGAAGACTAAGTCTGCATGAGCTTTAAGATAGCAGTTACTCAAATAAATTTGCAAACTTTATTATTTGAATTTAATTCACACATTTTTGATGGTGGAATATGGACTTATGCTCATAGATCAACTAAGAGAAATTCTGCAGATGCTGTAGTTCCACGCAACACCCACAATATGCTGGAGGAGCTCAACAGGCCAGGCAGTATCAATGGAATAGGGTAAACAGTCAATCTTTCAGACCGAGTCCTGATGAAGGGTATCAGCCCACAACATCGACTGTTTACTTTTCACCATAGATGCTGCCTGCCCTGTTGAGCTACTCCAGCATTTTGTGTGTGTTTCTTGGATCAACTGCTGGGTCTCTGAATACCAGTCTAGTATATTAACCATTAGACTAGCATTCATTCATTTTTCCAATAGCTTGCTATTTTCGTTCATGCCATACCTAGCTCCAAGATAGGATGTCTAGAAATTGGATCATGTAGTGCCGTTTTTCCCCCAGTGTTACACAGCCCAAAATTAGTTTTAACCTATAAAAAATATTCTTGTTTTATTTTCGAGAAGAAAGTGCACCAATCACAAAACTGAACCTTTGATGTTTTCTTAGTATCAGATATGCATCTAATAACACCAGTCATCACGCAATGCAAACTTCAGCCTATAATTAATTCTCAGTTGGATCACAAAGCTCTATCCAACAACTATCTTGGAATGACCTCAGGAGAATTATATTGCACAAATTAAAGGGATGCTGTACTGACCTTAAGACACCTGACTGGAAGACTGCTCAAAGACCTTGTGAAATTCACAACGGGCACTTAAATTAACGAGTGCTGTTGATGTACGCACACAATGGGTAACTTTAAAACTGCTGACAAGAATTCATGACTGGAGACATTAGGAAAGGCATGCAGGTCACGGGGTTGAGGATAGTACTATGGATCTTTGAGCAGGAGGCAAAAATATTCCCTTCTGTAAAAAGTTAATTTTCAGGGAGTTTTCAGTGACGCCGCATTGTGTATGAACATGACAGATGACTGACAAATTCATGTCTTCATATTTACCATGTCTGTAATAAGAGGGCCAGTGTAGAAGAGCAGTGAGCGCGCTGGTACTCAAGCAGGACTTAAAGCAGATCCCTCCAGGCCCGCGCTCCTGATGATTCTACTCGCTAACGTCTGATCGCTAGAGAATAAACTGGATTATCTGATTCTGCATATGAACCAGCGGGAGATGAATGACTGCTGGACAGAAACATGGCCCCAGGTCACCATTCCAGCCTGGGCCATCCAGCTGGGAGGCCTAATCTCCAGAGATAAATGCTCTTGACCGCCAGTGAGACTGTCAGACCATTCACTGCAGGCAACGTTTTCAAATGGGAACTGCAGGCCCTGCTACTTCAGGGGGAGTTCACTGCCATTCTGATTGTTGTTGGTTACATAAGACTATAAGACACAGGAGCAGAATTAGGCCATTCAGCCCATCAAGTCTGCTCCGCCATTCCATCATGGCTGATCCTGGATCTCACTCAACCCCATACACCCATCTTCTCGCCATATCCTTTGATGCCCTGACCAATCCGGAAGCTATCAATTTTTACTTTAAATATACCTACATTCTTGGCCTCCACAGCTGTCTACAGCAGAGCATTCCACAGATTCATTACTCTCTGGCTAAAAAGATTTCTCCTTACTTCTGTTCTAAAGGGTTTCCCCTCAGATTTGAGGCTGTGCCCTCTAGTTCTAGATAACCCCATCCTCTCCACATCCACCTTATCTAGTCCTTTCAACATTTAGTAGGTTTCAATGAGATTCCCCCGCATTCTTCTAAATTCCAGGGAGTACAGGCCCAAAGCTGCCAAATGCTCCTCATATGTTAACCCCTTCATTCCCGGAATCATCCTTCGCAAGAAGAGTTTAAAAGGAGACGGTTATTTCTTCAGCTGTTTGATCGAGGCGTGACTGTGCAAGTGGACATCAGCTAGTTAGAACAGCGAGAAGAGTTTAAAGGAGACTGCTTTGTAGAGCAGGTGCTGGAGTAGAGTGAGACAGAGTAGGAGGGCTTTGGTTCAACAGGGCTTCAGCGATAACGGGTCAAGGCAAGGTAGGTTGCCTGTGTAGAATACAGACAGGAAGTATGTGTGTGAGGCCGATGTTCTGTGCTGGGTGTCAGATGATGGGAAGCCCTGGAGACTCCCAGACTCTTGGACGGCCGTATCTGTGCTAGGTGCGTCGAGCTGCAGCTCCTTAGGGGCCGCATTAGGGAACTGAAGATGCAGCTCGATGACCTTCGTCTGGTCAGGGAGAGTGAGGAGGTGACAGATAGGAGCTAAAGGCAGGTAGTCACACCAGGGCCTCGGGAGACAGATAAGTGGGTAACAGACAGGAGAGGGAAGGGAAGGGCAGGAGTCGGATGCTAGAGAGTACCCCTGTGGCTGTACCCCTTAACAATAAGTACTCCTGCTTGAGTACTTTTGAGGGAGACGGCCTACCTAGGGGAAGCAACAGTGGCTCAGAAGGGTAGGGACAGGAAGAGGATGGCAGCAGTGATAGGGGACTCTATAGGGGGTCTATAGGGGGTCAGACGGCGATTCTGTGGATGCAGGAAAGAAACGTGGTAGTTATCCTCCCACGTGCCAGGGTTCGGGATGTTTCTGATTGCGTCCACAATATCCTGAAGTGGGAAGGTGAACAGCCAGAGGTCGTTGTACATATTGGTACCAACGACATAGGCAGGAAAAGGGAGGAGGTCCTGAAAACAGACTACAGTGAGTTAGGAAGGAAGTTGAGAAGCAAGACCACAAAGGTAGTAATTTCGGGATTACTGCCTGTGACACACAACAGTAAGTATAGAAATAGAATGAGGTGGAGGATAAATATGTGGCTGAGGGATTGGAGCAGGGGCAGGAATTCAGATTTCTGGATCACTGGGACCTCTTTTGGGCCAGGTGTGACCTGTACAAAAAGGACGGCTTGCACTTGAATCCCAGGGGGACCAATATATTGGCGGGGAGGTTTGCTAAGGCTATTGGGGAGAGTTTAAACTAGAATTACTTGGGGGTGGGAAGCGAAATGAAGATACGGAGGAAGAGGCGGTTGGCTCACAAATAGAGAAAGCTTGTGATAGAGAAGGGATGCGCTCAGACCGACGGTGTGAGATGAGTCTATTTTAATGCAGGGAGTATTATGAACAAAACAGATAAGCTTAGAGTATGGGTCAGTACTTGGAGCTATGATGTTGTGGCCATTACAGAGACTTGGATGGGTCAGGGACAGGAATGATTACTTCAAGTGCCAGGCTTTAGATGTTTCAGAAAGGACAGGGAGGGAGGCAAAAGAGATGGGGGCACGGCACTGTTGATCAGAGATAGTGTCATGGCTGCAGAAAAGGAGGAAGTCATGGAGGGATTGTCTACAGAGTCTCTGTGGGTGGAAGTTAGGAACAGGAAGGGGTCAATAACTCTACTGGGTGTTTTTTTCAATAGACCACCCAATAGTAACAGGGACATCGAGGAGCAGATAGGGAGACAGATTCTGCAAAGGTGTAATAAGAACAGGGTTGTCGTGGTGGGAGATTTCCTTAATATCTATTGATATCTCCCTAGAGCAAGGGTTTAGATGGGGTGGAGTTTGTTAGATGTGTTCAGAAAGATTTCTTGACACAGTATGTAGAAAAGCGTACAAGAGGAGAGACTGTACTTGATCTGGTATTGGGAAATGAACCCAGTCAGGTGTCAAGTCTCTCAGTGGGAGAGCATTTCAGAGATAGTGATCACAATTCTAATCTTGTTTACCATAGCATTGGAGAGGGATAGGAACAGACAAGTTAGAAAAGCACTTAATTGGAGTAAGGGGAATTATGAGGCTATCAGGCAGCAACTTGGAAGCATAAATTGGGAACAGATATTCTCAGGGAAACGTAAGGAAGAAATGTGGCAAATGTTCAGAGGATATTTGTGTGGAATTCTGCATAGGTACGTTCCAATAAGACAGGGAAACGATGGTAAGGTACAGGAACTGTGGCGTACAAAGGCTGTTGTAAATCTAGTCAAGAAGAAAAGAAAAACTTACAAAAGGTTCAAAAAATTAAGTAATGATAGAGAACTACAAGATTATAGGGCTAGCAGAAAAGAGCTAGAAGGGGTGATGAGAAGGCCTTGGTGGACAGGATTAAGGAAAACCCCAAGACATTCTATAAGTATCTGAAGAGCAAGAGGATAAGACATGAGAGAATAGGACCAATCAAGTGTGACAGTGGAAAAGTGTGTATGGAACCAGAGGAGATAGCAGAGGTACTTAATGAATACTTTGCTTCAGTATTCACTATGGAAAAGGGTCTTGGCAATTGTAGGGAAGAACTACAGCAGAAAGAAAAGCTTGAGCATATAGATATTAAGAAAGGGGATGTGCTGGAGCTTTTGAAAAGCATCAAGTTGGATAAGTCACCGGAACCAGACGAGATGTACCCCAGGCTACTGTGGAAGGCGAGGGAGGAGATTGCTGAGCCTCTGGCAATGATCTTTGCATCATCAATGAGGACGGGAGAGGTTCCCATGGATTGGAGGGTTGCAGATGTTGTTCCATTTTTCAAGAAAGGGAGTAGAGATAGCCCAGGAAATTATAGACCAGTGAGTCTTACTTCAGTGGTTGGTAAATTGATGGAGCTTATTGAGAAAGTAAGGAAGCATGGGATCCAAGGGGACATCCTGTATTGTCCCGGTACTGAAGAAACCACAACCAAAGGAGTTGAATGACTTCAGACCTGTTGCCTTGACGTCGCACGTGATGAAGACCATGGAGCGGCTGATAATACAGAATCTGAGGCCACAAACCAGGCACGCCCGGGATCCTCTTCAGTTTGCGTATAAGGAGAAGGTGGGAGTGGAGGATGCTATCACGTATTTGCTGCACAAATCACTCTCTCACCTAGATGGGGTCAGTTGTGCTGTGAGGATTACATTCCTTGACTTCTCTAGTGCCTTTAACACCATCCAGCCCAAGATCTTAAGGCACAAACTAACGGAGATGGGAGTAGACTCTCACATGGTGGATTGGATAGTGGACTACTTGACAGATAGACCTCAGTATGTGCGGTTGGGAGACTGTAGGTCTGACACGGTGGTCAGCAGCACAGGAGCGCCGCAGGGAACCGTACTCTCTCCGGTCCTGTTCACCCTGTACACATCAGACTTCCAATATAACTCGGAGTCCTGCCATGTGCAGAAGTTCGCTGATGACACGGCCATAGTGGGGTGTGTCAGGAATGGACAGGAGGAGGAGTATAGGAAACTGATACAGGACTTTGTGATATGGTGCAACTCAAACTACCTGCGTCTCAATATCACCAAGACCAAGGAAATGGTGGTGGACTTTAGGAGATCTAGGCCTCATATGGAGCCAGTGATCATTAATGGAGAATGTGTGGAGCAGGTTAAGACCTACAAGTATCTGGGAGTACAGTTAGATGAGAAGCTAGACTGGACTGCCAACACAGATGCCTTGTGCAGGAAGGCACAGAGTCGACTGTACTTCCTTAGAAGGTTGGCGTCATTCAATGTCTGTAGTGAGATGCTGAAGATGTTCTATAGGGCAGTTGTGGAGAGCGCCCTCTTCTTTGTGGTGGCGTGTTGGGGAGGAAGCATTAAGAAGAGGGACGCCTCACGTCTTAATAAGCTGGTAAGGAAGGCGGGCTCTGTCGTGGGCAAAGTACTGGAGAGTTTAACATCGGTAGCTGAGCGAAGGGCGCTGAGTAGGCTACGGTCAATTATGGAAAACTCTGAACATCCTCTACATAGCACCATCCAGAGACAGAGAAGCAGTTTCAGCGACAGGTTACTATCGATGCAATGCTCCTCAGACAGGATGAAGAGGTCAATACTCCCCAATGCCATTAGGCTTTACAATTCAACCGCCAGGACTTAAGAACTTTTTAAAAGCTATTATTAATGCTTTTTGAGATAGTGATTTAGATGCATATCATATTTTTTATTGAGTTAAGTATTGTATGTAATTAGTTTTGCTACAACAAGTGTATGGGACATTGGAAAAAAAGTTGAATTTCCCCATGGGGATGAATAAAGTATCTATCTATCTATCTATCTATCTATCTATCATTGCTTTGTGGATTCAGAACTGGCTTGCAGAAGGCAAAGAGTGGTTGTAGATGAGTCATATTCTGCATGGAGGTTGGTGACCAGTGGTGTGCCACAGGGATCTGTTCTGGGACCCCTACTCTTCGTGATTTTTATAAATGACTTGGATGAGGAACTGGAGGGATGGGTTAGTAAATTTGCTGATGACACAAAGGTTGGGGGTTTTGTGGATAGGGTAGAGGGCTGTCAGAGGTTGCAGCAAGATAGGATGCAAAACTGGGCTGAGAAATGGCAAATGGAGTTCAACCCAGATAAGTTTGAAGTGGTTCATTTTAGTAGATCAAATATGATGGCAGAATATAGTGTTAATGGTAAGACTCATGACAGTGTGGAGGATCAGAGGGATCTTGGGGTCCAAGTCCACAAGACACTCAAAGCTGCTATGTGGGTTGACTCTGTAGTTAGGAAGGCATACGGTGCATTGGCCTTTAATAATCATGGGATTGAGTTTAGGAGCCAAGTGGTAATGTTGCAGCTATATAGGACCCTGGTCAGACCCCACTTGGAGTACTGTGCTCAGTTCTAGTTGCCTCACTACAGGAAGGATGTGGAAACCACGGAAAGGGTGCAGAGGAGATTTACAAGGATGTTGCCTGGATTGGGGAACATGCCTTACGAGAACAGGTTGAGTGAACTTGGCCTTTTCTCCTTGGAGCGACAGAGGATGAGAGGTGACCTGATAGAGGTGTATAAGATGATGAGAGGCATTGATTGTGTGGACAGTCAGAGGCTTTTTCCCAGGACTGAAATGGCTAGCACAGGAGGGTACAGTTTTAAGGTTCTTGTAAGTGGGTACAGAGGAGATGTCAGGGGTAGGTTTTTTTTACACAGAGTGGTGAGTGTGTGGAATGGGCTGCCGGCGACGGTGGTGAAGGCAGATTCAATAGGGTCTTTTAAGAGACTTCTAGATAGGTACATGGAGCTCAGAAAAATAGAGAGCAATGAATAACCCTAGATAATTTCTAAGGTAAGGACATGTTTGGCACAGCTTTCTGGACCAAAGGGCCTCTACTGTGCTGTAGGTTTTCTATTTTTTCTAACCTCCTCTGGACTCTCTCCAATGACAACACATCCTTTCTGATATATGGGGCTCTAAACAATGCTCCAAATGCAGCCTGACTGGTGTCTTATAAAGCCTCAGCATTATCTTGTTTTTATATTCTACTCCCCTTGAAATCAATGCCAAAATTGCCTTTGCCTTCTTTACCACAGACTCAACCTGTAAACTAACCTTCTGGGAGTCTCACGAGGACTCCTAAGACCCTTTGCACCTCTGATGTATGTATTTTCTCCCCATTTAGATAATAGTCTGCACTTTTGTTCCTTTACCAAATAAATTATCATACATTTCCCAACAGTATATTCCATCCGCCACTTTTTTTTGCCAATTTTCCAATCTGTTTAAGTCTTACTGCAATCACATTGCTCCCTTAGCACTACTTACCCCTCCACCTATCTTTGTATCAACTACAAACTTTGCCACAAAGCCATCAATACCATTATCTAAAACATCGACCAACAATGAGAAAAGGAATGGCCCTAATACTGACCCCTAATGAACACCACTAGTCACTAGCAGCCAACCAGAAAAGGCCCCCTTTATTCTTTACTATCTTTCTGACACAGTCCGGTATCCCCACTGGCTTCAAGGCAGTATCTTCATTTCATCTGCCCAAGAGAACAATGGCATCTAACCTAAACAATTACCACCCAGTGGCACTGACTTCAATTATGAAGGGTTTGAGTGGCTGGTGGTAATGGATCGTATAAAATCCCATCTTCGGCTACACCGGATCTTTTCCAATTCGCCTATCGCTCCATAGGCTCAACTGATGATGCCATAGTATCTACCCTCCACTCCATCCTGTCCTACCTAGAAAACGATGCCTCATATGCCAGGATGTTGCTCACCGACCCGCTCAGCATTTAACACTTTCATCTCTCAGAGGTTGACTGATAAACTGTCCTTCTTGGGAGTTAACACACCTCTCTGTAACTGGATCTTGGACTTCTTGAGGGAAAGACACCAGTCAGTCTAAATTGGAGGCAACATTTTAAGCTCCGTCGCTGAGCATTGGTGCCCTCCAGGGCTGTGTGGTCAGCCTACTGCTGTACACGCTGCTGACTCATGACTGCACCACCAGATTCAGCTCAAACCGCATCATCAGGTTCACTGATGATACTACTGTGGTTGGCCTCATCAGCCACAATGATGTATCTGCATACAAAGAGGAGGAAGAGAAAATTGTCAAATGGTGCAAGAACAACTTTAGTCTCAACATGGACAAGAGAGATGATTGTGGACTTCAGGAAGTGCACAGGTTGACTACTCTTTATTGCACATTAATAGCTCTGCTTTGGAGAGTGAAGAATGAAAAACTCCTCAGTATGCACATAGCAGACAATCGTAACCTGGACCCACACCATCTCATCACTAGTCAAGAAGGCACAACAGCATCTGAGGAACTCTGCAGGTCGGGCAGCATCCGTGGAAACAAACAGTCAACGTTTTGAGCTGAGACCCTTCATCAGGATTGATGAAGCGTCTCGGCCCGAAACGTTGACTGTTCATTTCCACAAATGCTGCCCGACCTGCTAAGTTCCTCCAGTGTGTTGTGCGTATTGCTTTGATCTCAGCATCTGCAGAGTATTTTTTGTTTACAACAGTGTCTACACCTTCTGAGGTGATTGAGTTGTGCAAGGCCTTGTGCTTCCATTCTAACAACTTTCTGCAGGAGCACCATCAAGAATGTCCTGTCCAGTTGCATCATTGTTGGCTAGGAAGCTGCAAGACATCACCTGTAGAGGACAGCAAGGATCATCGGGGTCTCCTCTCCACCCCTGCCTCCCGCCCGTCTGTGACATTTACCTGCAGAGCCCAAAAGGCCCAAATCATTGCTGAGTATCCCTACCACACATTCCACAATCTCTTTGACCCACTAAACAGCTCACAACAATAATCAGCTGAAAACAAAACCCAGATGTAGTGGTTACTTGAAAACAAACCAAAGCCACTGAGAGACTAAGCCAAGGTACTCAACACTGCATTATGTGCTTCCAAATAACAGATTTCCAAATCAAAACAGGTACATTTGATTTATTTATGTATTTTTTTTTAAATGCAACCAACAAAGATGAATGATCTTGTAGCAATAAAAAAACTAATGAAACTAAACTAGTCATATATTGGTCTTATTAGTGGTTTAATAGCAATATTAGCAATACGAAGCAGTATAACAGCACAATTAGCATAACTAATCATTCCAATAGCATCTCAATTAGCTAAAAACAAAGTCAGTGATCTAGTTAGCACTCCAATAACGTCCCAATTAGCAATCAACAAGAAAATATTATTCTCCTTGGTTCACGCCCTCATCCACTAGGCTGAACTAAACTAAGACAATGTTTGAATACGTAACTATACTCATTTGCTTCTACCACGCTCCAACCCATGTGACAGATTACCTTAATAAAAGCGCAACACAAAATACAATTTAGACAGAAAATAGATACTTGGCTCCTACACCCCAGCCCCTTAATTATTACACTATAATAATTACAACTACATACTACTAAAACGGGAGGCATGAAATCTTCAAGAGCAAACATCTTAACATTTATATAAAAGTCTTCTTTCTTCTTTCAGTCATGTAACCATCTAGGCCGGAGGTTACTAGCACTTAGCCTAGTACAGAGTGATCTTCACCACCATTCTCTGTCAAGTCACTAAATCATGTCAAAGTTATGAACTTCGAGAGCTGTAGTTCATCACACCTCTGCCTCTAGTAGAAGACAGATCTTGGTTCTAGCCTATCCATACAGCTTGCCTTGGTCTTGATCTGCACCTGCTGTACAAATCCTCTTCTGTATGCAAAGACTTGAATGATTGTTCCCACGATCCGATGTGCTGTGTCGTCAACTATAAGGACAATGTCTCCCAGGAGGAAATTGTGTTATATACCTGACAATTTCTGACGTTCCTGTAACTGTGGTAAGTACACCTTGGCCCACTGTTTCCAAAAAGAGCTACAAATGTATTGGACCTCCTTTCATCTATGACAGGCAGAAGTGTCATCCTTTTGTAACTCTCCTGGTCGTAAGGATGGTGAAGTCTTCAGAAGCAACAGATGATTGGGTGTTAGTGCTTCCAAATTATTGGGATCAGAAGATGCTTTAGTAATTGGATGACCATTGCTAATAGCCTCTACTTCACAAAGGACTGTGTGGAAACCCTCTTCATCGAGACTCTGTACCTTCACGGTGGAACTGAGGACCTTTTGCATAGACCAGATCAACCTCTCCCATGTTCATCCATGATGTGAACCAGCCATGGGGTTAAACATCCACTTAATTCCTTTTTGAAGGAGGGTATTACTGATCTATGAGTGATTCCACTTCTCAATTGCCTCTCGCAATTTATGCTCAACTTCAACAAAGTTTGTTGCATTATCAGAGCACTGTTCACAAACCCGGCCTCGTCTTGCTATAAAACGTCAATGTGCATTAACAAAGGAATTTGTGTCCAGTAAAGATGCAGTTCATATAGCTAGACAGGTAAATATGACCCCATACCTCTTCACTGTACTCCTGCTCTTTATCTCAAAAGGTCCAAAGTAGTCCACACCTACACGTGTATATAGAGGTTCATCTGGAGACCTTGTCCAAAGGTAGATCTGGCAATGTGCTGGTATCCTGGAGTTGTGTGCAGCCGTCGACAAACAACACACTCAGACAGGATTCTTCTTATAGCTGTACAAGCACCAGAAATCCAGTATTTTTGGCACAAACTGGATAACGTTGTTACAGCCACCTTGTCCCACCTCTTGAGGTACATACCTCAGAATGAGGTCTGAGATATAAAGATCCTTTGTCAGTATAACAGAATGTTTAGACTCTTTAGGCATGCCTGCCCCACTAAGCCGTCCATGAACTCTCAAGACACCACCTTCAAGTGCTAGATTGAGCTTGAAAATATGGCTGCTCTTTTTCACACTTTCTCCCATTTGCAAACTTGAAAATTCATCTGGAAAACCCTTTCTTTGGCAAAACACAATGATCTCCATTTCAGCCTTTTTGAGCTCCTCCACTGAGAGACGATCTCGGCCAACCTGACCTTTGGCCTGCTCAATGTTTCTTTCCGAAGAATACCGTTATTGTTCTTCATCCAAGTTAGACTGAGCAAAAGCAATATTCACTTGCTTCCTCTTCTAACCAAGAAACAAGAGCAGATTTTTAAATCTAAGAATGCAGACCACTGTCTTCCTCAAATGGGTCCAACATGAAAAGTGATGGATTATACGTGTAACCACATCCACCCAACTCCTCTTCAATCTGTATGGCATTCATTGTAACACTTCTCTTGACTTCCAGATCATTTAGAAATTTTCCAGATCAACTGGGATTCACAGGCCATTTGCCTTCAGATTGAAGAAGATACTGAGGCCCCGACACCCATGTCTCATTCCTTAGTAAAGCTTTCACATTCAACCTCTGAGGCCACATCTGCCAGGTTGCTTGAAGTGTTTACATACCTCCACTGAGATGCCTGTGAGACCTTAAAAATTTCTGAAACTCTGTTTGCAATGAAGGTTCAGAACCCAGGGGTTTTATTCTTGCTTGTACTAACAGTACAAAACAGTGAGTCCACAAATTACATATACAACTCCTTCCTCCACACATGTCCATACGATTAGCCATCATAGCAGCAGTGAGCTCTATATGAGGGATGGAAACTGACTTCAATGGATCTACCCTAGATTTTCCCCATGATAACAGCACCTGAGAGCATGTGTTGTGCAACAAAAGGTAGATCACTGCTCCATAGCTATCTTCACTTGTGACTGTAAAGTGTAGCTATGCAGCAGTAACTTCTTCAACATCTAACAACCTTGAAGTTTTCCAGCTGGCAGAGTCCTTCCAGCCAGCTTGTCCACTCATCAGCAACTGATGTTGGTATAGTATCATCCCAGCCAATCCTTTTCTTACATGGCTCTTGCAGGATCTCTTAGGCAGATAGCAGCACTGTACTCAAAATTCCTAGAGGATCACAATGGAACTAACTGTGGAGAGGATCCTCCTTCTGGTGAGCGGTCTATCTTGGATCTTGATATTCAACTTGAGAATATCAGACTGAATGCACTATTACACACCCAGTACTCTCTCCATTGAAGGTATATCTTGATCCACATCCAAATCCTTCATGCTGTTTGCCCTTTGTTCTTCTGGTATCACAGCCTGCACACTGTGTCTGTTACTTATCCACTTGAGTGAGTTGAAAGCCGCCTCTAGGAAAAATGGATACAAGGTCATGTTAGAAACACAGCTACTTCCTCAAAGTACACGACACAAGGCAGACATCAACATAGAAGCAATGCAAAGCCTTCTTCACCAACTTGCAGCTGAGCTGTTCTTCATTGCCTTCTGCGCATTTCCTAAGAGTGAAGTTGGCACAGCTCGGTGATGAAGTTGCACCAGAGGTACCAACATTCTAAAGTTTGCCATGTCATGGCTGCGTTCACCATCAGGCCACTAGAGAAACCTCAGCAGATCTACATCTTGCACATGTACTTTAACCTGATGAAACATTGATTCAGGTTCTTTTCTGAATCTGGTTATTACTCCAATCAGTGAGCTAGTAAATCTGGTCACTGTAAAATCTAAGCACTAAGTGGTATTCCCTGAAAAGCCATTCCACAGTAAAGCACAACACAAAGTCCCCCCTTTTAAGACCATAAAACCACAAAATATAGGAGCAGAATTAGGTTATTTGGACCATTGAGTCTGCTCCATCATTTCATCATAGCTGATACAATTTTCCTCTCAGCCCCAGTCTCCTGCCTTTTCCTCGTATCCCTGGAAATCCTTTTGTCATGGAATGTTCCATTGGTGGACGTATATTTTCCTGCACATAAATGTTAGATAGTTTACAACAGTTCTTAATCATCTAAGCCAGCTACTTCCAATCCTAAAACAATCATTACTCATGGACTTCTCTTGACCCATGGTGCATAAAAGAATGTGTGTCCTTTTTCCTGTGAGGTTGAGCTTGTTTGTGAGGCTCACTATGCAGAACATTGCTGTACTTCCTTGGTCTCAGAAAGCATAAGTAACCACTGTCTTGTTACCCTTCTTAGACTTCACTTGTACTGGAACTATGGGAAGTTTACAATTATGATCACCATTCCCTGTAAGGCCATTAGATAGCAGGGCACTACTCACTGCTGTGTCTGGTTCTTTCACAGTTTGTTTTGATTTTGCACCCTTTTTGTTAGAGGGAATATGAAGTACGTTAGGATGTTTGCCACTGCATACCTTGCATGAAAGACGCTTCCTGCGATCCTTGCTGATATGTCCTGTACACAAACACCCAAAGCAGACACCATTTTCTTTAAGGAAGGCAGTCTTCTTACTATGAGTCCTTTTCTCCAGGTAAGGGCGCGAATCCAACATGTGCTCACTCTTGCAGAACAGACAAGCTCCTTTGGCTGATGAGACAACTTTCCTTCCATTAGATCCAGGTTCAGTTTTAGCTTACTTCTCACTGTGGCCACAGTATTGCCAACGCTGCTTCCTTTAGCCTTAGAACAATATTGTGACTTAGTTTTGTTTATACCTTTGCTTATTGCCGATGATGTAGCATCCTGTATATTCCCAAGCACCAGGTGTGTAGCAGTCTTTACTTGCCTTCCTATTAAATCAGCAACAACAGTGAAAGTAATTTTATGGTTGTGCCTATCTTGCAGTTTCCAGACCACCATTCTCCATTTATCCCTAAACTTACAGGGCAATTTCTTTACGACAATCAACATATTAGCAGGCATGTCCAACTCATGCATGTACTGTACTTTTTCCATGGCACTGCAACAGCTTCTAAGAGAAAGACAGTTGTCTTGAAGAGTTTTCACATCTTTAGATTTGATAGGTAACCAAGAAAGAGCCTTTTGCATGCAAGCGAATGCAATGTTCTGTTCATTACAAAATGTTTCTGTTGTAAATCCTTAGCTTTTAGATACCCTTTCTAAAGGCTGGTTTATACTTGTGCGTACAGGCTACGCTGTAGCCCTGATTTTCACTTCTGTGTCGCTCTACGCCGTAGTGAGCATGCATTGGTGTGCGCCAAAACGCTAGTTGGTGGTGGGGTTTCTATGCCACTGTGTTGAGTTTCTTCATGAAAGACATAGACGAGGAAATGCATTTCAAACATTTTCGCATGTCAGCAGGTAGATTTGACAATTTGATTCATCTATTTCACATCGGTATACAGACACGGCAGAGAAGAAGCAACAGGAAATGCATAAGAGGAAATACGATGCTACCAAGCAGACCAATCACAGTTGTTGCGGTCTGCATTGCCGTGACGCTCGAGTTAGTTTTTTTGGGGAGGTGCACGTCACCCTATGGTGTAGGGTACGCAGTACCTATGGCGTAGACACGACGCACAAGTATAAATCAGCCTTAAAGAGCAACATGCTGGCAACTTCTAATAAGTTCTCTAGGGCGACCCCTAGTGTACTGTTCAAGGAAATATAGGCATTTACTATAACTGTCAGTCTTGCCTTCAATGCTGTTTTCAAAAGCCCTGTGTGATACAGCAATGTTGCCATCAAAGATTTGAATCTCTCTTTTAGGCAAAGATGAAATGCTCTCCTGTTTTACCAATAAGGTTGTTATTTCATTTTGTTTCGTCATGATATCAATACTACTACTGTCATGGTTTCTCGTGCCCCACAAACGACCAGGAGACGCAGAAGATTCTTCAAGAAGTATTAAACTTTAATTTGCAAATCAAAGTTGAGACAGTCATTGAGCTAGTCGCCGATTGCCCACTGATCCTTGTACATAGCATTTTTTATAGCAATCTCCTGGTTTAGTTGTATTAGCATATCCAATCGGTCTACAGTTGCGTTTCACAAGTACATCTGCCACTATTGTTTCTACCCATTGACTTAATCATGTTCTAATCTACATCTCTTAGCTACCTCTCATTAACACATCATTATCTTCTTCATTCTTAAGATTTCATTCCCCTACTAAATTGGATACATGCATAGCAAATAGCAAACTCAAAGCTGACTACATAATCTACATCTCTTAGCTAGCCTCTCATTAACACACAATTGTCTTCTATATTCTTAAGATTTCATTCTCCTACTAAATTGGATACATGCATAGCAAATAGCAAGTTCAAAGCTGACTACATAGTTTTGGTTACACAGCAAACAATGCAACTTTTATACTCCAATATATCCCCCCTTTGAGAAAGACTAAGAGTCCGTGCACAAAAGCCCCAATAAACTCAAACACTTATTCCCAAATCTCGGGTTAAACTATAATTTTCTGCGCCAAGACCTCAAAGTATTCTCTCCCTGTTACCCTGGGCCGCTGAGCCAAAAACCTGTCCCTTTGTACCTGAGACAGGGGGAAAAAACTCAGAAGCCCTTACAATCTACTCCCACACTGTCGTTTTGCTCTTGTTCATCCTGCAGGTGTTGTAGGCTGTAACGATACATTTTCGGTGTTTCTTTCTCCACTAAACTTGCTTCAGTAATTGCCACGAGCATCGGAAATTGTTTGGTTGCAGCACGCACTACAAGAGACTTGAGACAAGGAAGAAAACAGCACAGCACAAGCGCACAGCTCAACAATACAATACTGACAGTTAGTGCCATTTTAGTCAGCCATGCTCCCCATCCTCTGAGTCTACTTTCTAACCAGTCAAATAACTGATGTCCGGACCCTGCATTCTGATTAACTTCCTTTCTTAGACTTCTCAACTTATACATTGCCTTAGTAAACGATCCTTCTGGACTAGTGTTATATGGTATAAAAGTACAGCACTTCTCTCCAAACATCACACAAACTGCGAGGAAGCCTGATATAACATACACCAAAATGGGCACATTGATGCGTTTCTCATACAGCTTTGATAGCAGGGATCTGTTATAACACAAAGCTTCAGGAAGCAAGCCTTAATCGAACCTGAACGCTGTCGTTCACATTGCTCCCTATACTCTCTTTGCCACCGCGTGCAGGTGGAGGAGTTATAAGGCATGGGAACTACATGCTGAGTGGGGCTTTCCCTTGAGCACAGGTAACAATTCTGTCTCTTCATCATTCCTACCGTGTGTTGCCCATTGATACCACTGATTAGTACATGTCTGTAACCATGGCGAGGAGGTAAGTGTTGTGCTCCTCTTACTTCTTTTCTGTAGGTTCTGTGGGGACTTAACAGTCCCATTCCATATCTGCCACACTAATGGTTTCCAAGTCTGCACTGGAGTATGTGGGTGCTTTGTCCCCAGGGGCACGACTGGTCGTTCCCAGCTCATCCCCATTATCTGAAGAAGCCCTACTGTCCACCACCACATCCTGAGGGTCTTCAGACCTGTCCTCAGAATCAAAAATTTCCCTTACTAATTGATCAAACTCCTGAGGTGCAGTGTCAGCTTCTTGTTCCTCCTGTCTGTCTCCTGCTAACTGCTCTTCCGCATCATTTATCTCAGACACCTCACCTGATTGCCCTTGCGGACTGCCCTCATGCAGTGGTGCAGATGGTACCAGGTGGAGCGTCCTTCTACCTGAACTGCGGTGGGTGATGCCTTGGTCACCGTAAAGGGTCCTTCCCTTCTTGGCTTGTTCCACTTTCTCCGAAAAACTCGCACGTAAACCTGGTCTCCTGGTTTGATCGGTCCTTCCCCTTGTACGGTCTCCGGCTCTTTCTGTTTTTCCTGTGCATAAATAGACCTATGTATCATAGTTAGCTGCTGCATGTATTGTTTCAATTCTATTTCCAATTGTTCCAAACTAGGTCCTTTATACGGCCCTCTCCACTGGGGCACTGGCATGGGCCTCCCAGTGAGCATCTCATGCGGTGTCAGGCATGTCATTTGATTAGTTTGCATGTGGTAACTCATCAATGTTAACGGTAAAGCATCGACCCAATTAAGTTTAGTGTCTGCACAAATTTTGTTCAGTTTGGCTTTCAGGGTTCCATTAATTCTCTCTACCATGCCCTGCGACTGAGGGTGGTATACACATCCAAATCTTTGCTTTATCCTCAGAGCTTGTAGTACCAATTTGACCACTTTCTGGATAAAAGCTGAACCATTGTCTGAGCTAACCTCTGTAGGTATTCCAAACCTTGGGATCACTTCATTTGTCAGAAATTTTACCACTGTCTTTGCCACTTGATCTCTTGAAGGTACCGCCTCCACCCATCTGCTAAATCGATCAATTACTACCAGCATGTATCTTTTCCCTCTCATTGTCTTTATCATGTCTACGTAATCGATCACTAGATGTTTAAATGGTCCTTCAGGTACAGGAATGTGGCCTATTGGGGTTGTAATTCCCTTCCGAACATTATTCTGTGTGCATACCTCGCACTGTGACAAGACAAAGTCCACTGAAGCCTGTAAATAAGGTGACCAAAAACCATCCTTCTTTATTTTCTTTATCACGTTCCCCCTTGCACAATGGTCAATCCCATGCGCTTCTGAAATCAGAATCGTCAGTAGAGGGTCCAACAAATCATCTTCCATGCTCCACAAGCCTTCCGGGTTCTGCTTGGCCCCCCTTCGTCTCCACATTGTCTATTCTGCCAAAGTTGCCTTACCTTGCATTTCAATTAGGTCCTCTACCACAGGTTCTGTAGCTAAGCTTACCTGGGGGGCAATGACAGCTGATGTACATCCAGACGCTTTTCTGGCTGCCTCGTCCGCAGCTTGATTTCCCTTTATTATTACATCATTTCCCTTTTTATGTGCCTGGCATTTTACTAAAGCCAATGCTTTAGGTTTCATCATGGCTTTTATTAAGTCTAGAATTCGCTGACAATGTTGTATGGGATCTCCACTACTTTTTTAAAAACCTCTTTGTTTCCACACTGCCCCGAACAAATGGCATACTCCATGAGCATATGCCGAATCAGTATAGATGTCTACTTTCTCACCTTCCATCATTTCACATGCAGCTGTCAGGGCTTTGATTTCCGCTAGTTGGGCGGAACACGGTTGGGGACAGGACTCCATCTTAATAATCTTATAGCTCGACTGATCCTGCTGCACTACTGAGAACCCTGCATGATTTCCATCATAATCCCTATAACAGGAGCCATCTACGAACAGAACCTTTTAATCTGCATCCTCTAGTGGTTCTGACCGTAAATCTGCTCTCAATTTGGCAAATGCCATCGTCTTCCCTACACGATCATGGGGTTCTCCTTCATAGCCTAAAGGGACAAAATCGGCTATATTACTGGTAGTGCATCTCTGTATAGTTATGTCTGGAAATGTCAATAGCATCTGATACGCTGCTATCCTGGCTGGCATCAGCACAAATTTCCCTCTTTCCAGCAATTCTCCTACTTTGTGGCATGTGTACAGAGTCACAGGATAGCCCAGATGATGCCTTTTCATATGCATAGTACAGCGCCGCCAATCCCTGATAATAGGGTGGATACCCCTGAGCCACCTCATCTAGTCTCGTACTGTAGTATGCTATCGGCTGCTTTGCTTTTTCTGTGCCTGTCTCTTGTGTTAGAACCGCTGTGACATAACCCTCCTGTCGGTTGGATACATACAAATGAAAAACCTTCTCGTAGTCAGGCAAAGCTAATGCTGGTGCTGACTGCAATTCCTGCTTAATAGTATTGAAAGCTATCTCCGCCTCTTCATTCCACTGTAAGCCATTCTTCAAATGTGTATGTCCTGCTTCTTTCATTATCTTTCTCAAAGGTGCCACAATCTCAGCATATTCTCCTATCCAATCTGAGCTGTACCCTGCCATTCCCAAAAAACGTCATCATCTGCCTTACAGTCTGGGGTTTTGGGGCCTTAGTTATTGCCTCAATCTGATCTGGTGCTATCGCCTTCACTCCCTTGGATATTACCCTGCCTAAGTATTCCACTTGCTGCATGCAAAACTGCAGTTTCTTTTTGGATACTTTATGTCCTCCGTGCGCCAGCTTCCGTAACAGAGTTATAGTGTCCTGCTCACACTGTTCCTCACTGTGGGAGCAAATCAACAGGTCATCCACATACTGTAACAATGTACTTTCCAATGGTATGCCCTCTAGGTCTGCCTTCAACACCTGATTAAAAACGTGTGGTGAATGTTTAAACCCTTGCGGCATTCTGGTATAGGTATACTGAGCACCTCTAAGTAAATGCAAACAGATACTGACACTGGTCGGCTAGAGGAATGCTGAAGAAAGCCGAACACAAATCAATCACTGAAAAGTAACTTGCTTCTGGTGGAACATTAGTCAAGAGCGTGTGTGGGTTGGGGACTACCGCTGGCCAGTCCTCTACCACATCATTTACCGCTCGCAAATCATGCACCAATCTCCACTTAGATTTATCTGCTTTTAAGACTGGCAGCAATGGGGTATTGCACGGACTGTTTGTTCTTTTAAGCACTCCTATTTCAAGCAACCCCTGCACTGTCGATGCTATTCCCTCTTCTGCTTCTGGTCTTAGAGGGCATTGTGGTCTCCTGGGTGGAATTGCTCCTTTTTTCAGCCTTATTTCCACCGGACTAGCTGTTTTTATTTTCCCTATGTCCGTGTCATGCTGTGACCACAGAATAGATGGCAACTCATCTAACCTTCTATCTTTCTGCTGGCCTCTTTCCTTTCCCAGCAATGGCATGTGTGGTTGGGGAGTTATTTCGACCTCTCTCACCGTCCCTACCATATCTACACTTACCATTATTTTAATGCAATTATTGTCTTCTGATATCCACACCTCTGGCGTGATTTTCCTCCACACTGTTACGGTTTCAGCACTCTTAACTAAGGGTCCTAAGTCTTTAGACTGATATCCCTTGTTTACCAACAACGTCACGTGGGGCGCAGCCTCCGGTATCCTGTACCATTTTTCTAAAAAGGTGTTCCACTTAACTTGTAAAGCTGCCCCTTGCTTTCCAATTATCACAGCCTCCCCTTCCAGGTGCCATCTCTCCTCTAACTCCCTGTTCTGAGTCTCGTCAAAAATCACTGTACAATGTAGCTCAGATTTGGGCATTACAGCTCTGGGTAATATAGCCTGCACGCCCTTTTTCCATTTTCCCCAGGTTTCCTGAATCTGATCTGCGATGTCTCCTATCCAAAAGACATTAGCCTTCTTGTCTTCTCGCACTATCAATTAAGCCCCTGCTCTTTCCACACTCAGCCCATTTCTGGTGCATTCTAATTTTAATTCCAGTTTCAATAAGGCATCTCTGCCTAACAAATTAATCGGAGTTCCTTTAAATACTAGCACCGGCAAAACAATTCCTTTATTTCCCATTCTCAACCGCACTGGAGCCGTGCACTGTGTCAACTGTGTTTTCCCCGAGAACCCTACCGTCTTAATAAACTTTCCTGACATGGGAAGGTGAAGGGCATACTGTGGCTGTACACAAGTGTACGTGGCTCCAGTATCTATCATCATTGGTGTCAGTTGCCCTTCTAACATAACCTGAACAATGGGTTCCTCATCTGCCTCCCTTGTTATCATTGGGTAATGTCCCTTCCTACTCGAGTTCTCGAGGCACCCCTAATACCTCGCATAGGGGTTCACAGGTCCGCTTGGGCCTGTGGGGACTGGTCCTTGGCTAAACTTTAGTTCCCTTCTTATCGGTTCCTGCTGGTGTGTGACAGGCCATGGTGTAAACGGATAATCTCTTCTCATGTGACCTGGCTGATTACATCCCCAGCACAATCTCTCTACCTCTCTTTCCCCCTGTTTCCTCACTGGTCCCCTCTGCCCATAGCTCCTCTGTCCCCCTCCTTGGGACTTCCAGACCTGTCTGGGCTGTTTGAATTTAGTCTGTTCCTGATAGGGCATTTGTGGGAATGCTCCTCCAAAGACGTTGATTATTGGCATGGGGTTTTCCAGCCCTTGTCTTTCAGTATGATCGGTTCCTCCATATAGCGGTGCTTCATCCAGTTTGATGGCTGTACTCGGACCGGAGGTTGCTGGCAGCATCTTTTTGCTTTTCTCTTTTCCCTTCTTTTTGAGTTCTTCGAGCTGAATTTGTATTAACTTTCTTTGCACCTCTTCCTGCTGCTCAGCCAACCTTCGTTTGTCTTTCCAGTATTTCTCAACCGCATGGACTACGTGGTCTCTAAATTCTTGTGGGGTCATTGACGTCAGCCCAACCACTTCCTCCAGTTTGGATTTTACTTGCGGAGGCATTGCATCCAAAATGCTATGTCGGAACAGTGTGGTGATAAATAAGCTATTTTCCACCTCTTGCTCAGTCTCCAGTCTCCACCTTTTCAACTGGTTTTCTACGTAGGCTGCTGGGTTTTCAGTGTCTCCCAGTGGATCCCCCTTTAAGGCTTTGGGGTCCACTTTGGGTGGATAAAGCTTCCTGAGGGCCTGCCATACCCTCTGCCTCACTCTGTCAAACCCGTCTCCATCAGTTCTCGGGTCGTTCGAGTTTACTATGCCAGCCATTTCCATTAGTTTGTTAAATTTGGAGGTTCCCATCAACCTTATCAATAGTGCCTTCAAATCTCCCATAGCCAATATCGTCGCACCGTTTCTTCTTCAAAGGCTCTAATCCATTTCCCTGCTCCTTCATGTAGATTGGGCAGTGTTTTTCAGCCCTTCTAGGTCCTGGGATCCCCAAGGGATATACTGCACTTGTCCTGATCCTTTAACTAACAACGGCATCATTCTTCCTCCTTCTTCCCACCTGCCCTGGCTCTCCTCCTCGCCTGACTCCCCATCTGTCTCAGGGTATGTCTTTACTGCCTCCCACACAAATTTCTCCGGGGTCCTCTTCTTCCCTCAGTCTCCCTGTGGAGTCCTTCCTTTCTGTCTTGATTCAATACTTGGTTGGCCTCTGGAGTATTTTTCGCATCTCCTCTGGCAATCCCCTCTCAGTAACTTATCTAGCTCTCTCTCTACTTCCGCAAGTCACTCCCCTACCGCCTCCTTCTCCTCTTCTAGGCTTCTGCCTCCTACCTCTTCCCCACAAATTCTCGCATCCTCTCTCTCTCTCTCCACTTAACTCTTGCTCCTCCAATGAGTCACATTCTCTTTCTTCCTGTCCGTGTCTGTACACCTGTGGCAGGGACTCCTCATGATCCTTACTCGTGCTTGATTCCCTTCTCTCTTGTGTTTCACCAAGACTCTCATCTCCTATCTTTTTTCCACTTCCTCTTGAATGTCTCATCTCTTCCTGCCCTGATGAGCCACTTGCTTTTCTAGTCTGTTTATTTCTATGGTATAACCGATACTCCTCATACTCCTTTTCCTCTCTCAAATATTTCATCCGTTCAATCTCTTCTTTCATTTCTCTCTTTGCCTGTTCCACCTTTATCCTTTCTGCCTGTATCTCCTTCCATATCGCCGCTTTTTCCTTCTCGTATTGTCTTTTATCCTCCTCATTATCCCAAACTTGTACTTCTCCCTGCATGTTTACTGTACCTGTCAGGAGGGGGCACTGCTTAGGGGTTCCTTCCTCATAATAGGGAGGGGGCTTTTCTATTTCTTTCACATCCGGTATGGAGCTGAAGCTAGCTTCTCACTGTACCTTCCTCTCTTTCTAACAGGCTGTTTCTCCAGCACCTTAGTGTCTTCCCCGCTTGTAATCAATATTCTACCTGTCCTCCTCAGCCTTTCTCCCTCCGTTCTGAAGAGTTTTAGCACTTCCATTTCTCGTTCTCTTTTTTTGCCCTCTTTTCTTAGATTTATCTTTTGGTTTGTAATTTTTAATTAGTGCCTCCATTTCTTCGCACAAGCTTACATCAAACGTTCCTTCTCTTGGCCATTTTGTGACCAGGTTTTTGGTTCTTTTTTCCCATTTTTCTGATGTTTTTGTGATCTCATATTTATTTACCAGGATTTTTTTGCTCAGCATCTCTACAGACAATAGACAATAGGTGCAGAAGTGGACCATTCGGCCCTTCGAGCCTGCACCGCCATTCTGAGATCATGGCTGATCAATTCCTTATCAATACCCAGTTCCTGCCTTGTCCCCATATCCCTTGATTCCCCTATCCATAAGATACCTATCTAGCTCCTTCTTGAAAGCATCCAGAGAATTGGCTTCCACTACCTTCCGAGGCAGTGCAATCCAGACCCCCACAACTCTCTGGGAGAAGTTTTTTCTTAACTCTGTCCTAAATGACCTACCCCTTATTCTCAAACCATGCCCTCTGGTACTGGACTCTCCCAGCATCTGGAACATATTTCCTGTCTCTATCTTGTCCAATCCCTTAATAATCTTATATGTTTCAATCAGATCCCCTCTCAATCTCCTTAATTCCAGCGTGTACAAGCCCAGTCTCTCTAACCTCTCTGCGTAAGACAGTCCAGACATCCCAGGAATTAACCTCGTGAATCTACACTGCACTTCCTCTACAGCCAGGATGTCCTTCCTTAACCCTGGAGACCAAAACTGTACACAATACTCCAGGTGTGGTCTCACCAGGGCTCTGTACAAATGCAAGAGGATTTCCTTGCTCTTGTACTCAATTCCCTTTGTAATAAAGGCCAACATTCCATTAGCCTTCTTCACTGCCTGCTGCACTTGCTCATTCACCTTCAGTGACTGATGAACAAGGACTCCGAGATCTCTTTGTATTACTCCCTTACTCCCTTTGTATTACTCCCTTACCCTATACCGTTCAGATAATAATCTGCCTTCCTGTTCTTACTCCCAAAGTGGATAACCTCACTCTTATTCACATTAAACGCCATCTGCCAAGTATCTGCCCACTCACCCAGCCTATCCAAGTCACCCTGAATTCTCCTAACATCCTCATCACATGTCACACTGCCACCCAGCTTACTATCATCAGCAAATTTACTGATGTTATTTTCAATGCCTTCATCCAAATCGTTGACGTAAATTGTAAACAGCTGTGGTCCCAATACCGAGCCCTGTGGCACCCCACTAGTCACCACCTGCCATTCCGAGAAACACCCATTCACCACTACCCTTTGCTTTCTATCTGCCAACCAGTTTTCTATCCATGTCAATGTCTTCCCCCCAATGCCATGAGCTTTGATTTTACCCACCAATCTTCTATGTGGGACCTTCTACTGCCGTTCCTTTACCTGTCATGTTGTTCTCTCTTTTTAAGGTATTTCAGAGATTCACAGTTCGTTTACTGGATAATATTATTTACTCTAATTCTATGCCTAGTCTATCGTCTATCTACCAGCGCTTTAAACTATATATTGGACTGTCCTTGTTTCTTATTCTGTTCTGCCCGTACAGACCTCTATTCAGAGCGGTATCCAGAGAACTTTCTCTTTGCACCTCGTCTATTCAGACCCTTATCTCTTAAGGCGGTATCCACGAGGATTTTCTCTATGTTCCCTTTCCCTGCCCGTTCAGATCTTCGTTTTATACGAAGCAGTATCCACAGGGACTTACCAACACCACGTGGAATTTTTCTTCACTTAACTTCTTATTAACTTATTTGTACTTACCCTCACTGCAGTGTTCTTGATCAATCCTCTGAGCCTCCTGTTAACCCCCAATTCTGCCAGATTCTTTGGACCGGAGAGACCCTTCGGCAGTGGTTCCACACTTCTGAGACTCCAAGACCTCCCCAAAACCAACAGAATTCTTAGTCCAAATTGTCGCAAAAAGTGCTTACCTTTTGTTTGGGTGCACCCTTAATTCTGTTAGACTTGTGGGGGTCCCTAGAGGACTGGGAAGAGTCCCCAATCTGCCGTTTCCTTTCCGCGGGTCTCTTTCCGGACCTGCCGCGGTCACCAATTTTGTCGTGGTTTCTCGTGCCCCACAAACGACCAGGAGACACAGAAGATTCTTCAAGAAGTATTAAACTTTAATTTGCAAATCAAAGCTGAGACAGTCATTGAGCTAGTCGCTGATTGCCCACCGATCCTTGTACATAGCATTTTTTATAGCAATCTCCTGGTTTAGTTGTATTAGCATATCCAATCGGTCTACAGTTGCGTATCACAAGTACATCCGCCACTATTGTTTCTACCCATTGACTTAATCATGTTCTTATCTACATCTCTTAGCTAGCCTCTCATTAACACACCATTGTCTTCTACATTCTTAAGATTTCATTCTCCTACTAAATTGGATACATGCATAGCAAATAGCAAGTTCAAAGCTGACTACATAGTTTTGATTACACAGCAAACAATGCAACTTTTATACTCCAATACTACTTTGACCTCTTCAGCTAAACCATGCTGCAAATTAATGTCCCCATAAGCAGTTAGAGCTTTTGGAGATGACAGATATCTCTAGATATACCATGGAGAGTATTCAAAATGGCTGCATCACCATCTGGTATGTTGGGTGGGGGGGCACTGCACAGGATCTATATAAGCAGTAGAAAGTTGTAAACTCAGTCAGCTCCATCATCGGCACTAAGTTCCCCAGCATCCAGGACATTTCAAGCAGTGATACTCACCAATTAAGGACCATGCATCACCGAGGACATCCCCTCTTTTCGGTGTTACCATCAGGAAGGAGGTATATGATCAGGAAGGAGGTACATGAGCCTGAAGGTACACACTTAACGATTCAGTAAACAGCCTCTTCCCCTGTGCCATAAGATTTCTGAATGAACATTGAAACCATGAACACTACCTCACTACTTTTACTTTTGCACTATTTATTTTAACTTTCATAATATACATTTACTTAAATTCACAGTCTTCATTACTATGTATTGCAATATACTGCTGCTACATAGCAATGAATTTCATGACCTACGCCAGTGATATTAAACCTGATTCTGACACAGGTTCAGAGTGACTCATTAGTGCAGGCTGAGAGTAAACACTCTGAACTACCCCTTGTGGGTGTCGTTCATGTTTCAGACACTTGAGGAACAAATAAATCATCATTGACATTGGGTATTTTTACTTTCTTTGTGCATTTTCAATATAGGAACTCACACATTAGGATTGTCCTGACAGAGCTTTTGGCACTTGCCATACCTGAAGCCCTTAGCACATTAACTTTAGCCATTTGTGCAGCAATTCCTTCCTCCAACTTAAGTTGTTCCTTCCTTTCCATAGCTGCTCCTTCCTTTTCGATAGATGCCCCTCTTGTTCTTCCAGTGCATATTTGTCCTTCAATAATTGTTGATGCGTGACTAATGCAGCTAAATCAGCTTCTGTTTTATTGGTGCACTGCCTTTCAGTTTGACATAATCCTGTGAGTCACCTGCTCTATGCATGGTTAAAACATGACTTGGAATTTGAGAAACATTGTCTTATGGAAGGTGAGATGCATATTCACTTGTTGCAGCAACATGACCTTCAATGGAACATGTTTGGTTCAACCATTGCTTCCTCTCCTCTATGAATGCACTCCAATAGCAATCAATGTTTGAAAAACATGGGTTGTGTTTTTTTTCTTGTTCAGCCTTGAGAAGTAATGAGATTAGCATTATATGTTACCTAAGAACAGCTTAACAGAGATTATTCAAGTCCTCAAGATGAGATTGCACTTGTAAGGCATTTTCTTTCGTTTTGATAAGATCATCAATTGATGGTGCTAAAACTTTAAATTTGTTCACATTTGTTTCATACTCCTTTTGAAGGCTTCTGATTGGATTAGCCTTTGCTTTAGCGCTAATTTCTCTTTTGCAAGCCCCAACTGCAGGGTTGTTGGCACCAATTCCATATTTTGATACACTGTTACTTTCCCCAGTTGCGCAACTCATTAATTCTTTGTTTACCTCCAGCACCGGTGATATTCAATTCAATAAATGTAGTCAACAAACTATCCGCTTACCCACATCGCTTAAACCAGCCTGGACAAACAGCCTTCAATTCAAGCATCGGCAACTGAATATTTCAGTATTTCGATAAAAAAGAGACGAACTCTTCAGCAAACACAACACAATCAAGCAGCAGTCCCCAATGGATGGACAGTGCTGACCATTCAAAACTGTGTTCAAACCACAAACACACAGCATGAATTAACAAAAGGTCACAGATAATCCTACTGCAGACTGCTCTTGTCTCCAACTGTTCTTCTCAGTGTTGCAATTTCAATTTCATTAACAGGTCCAAGGCAATCCTTTGCTGTAGGCTGGTGTTCATTTGGTTGACAAAATGTAGTGGTTACTTGAAAACAAACTAAAGCTGTTGAGAGAGGAAGCCAGGAAGTGCATCATGGTGTGACACACTTCCAAATGACGAATTTCAGAATCAAAAAAGTTATGTTCAAGCTTTTATTAAAGACAAATGACCTTGTAGCAATAAAAAAACTAATTAAACAAAACTAATGTCACGGTCTAATAGTGATACTAAGCGATATAATCGTGTAATTAGCATAACCAATCTTTCCAATTAGTGAAATAATGAAGTTAGCATTCCAATAACATCCCAATTAGTGGTCAACAAAAAATATCATTCCCTGTGGCTCACCCCCCATCCAATAAACAACTAAGACAAAGCGTGAATATATAGCTACACTCTTTTGCTTCTACCATGCCTCAACCCAAGTGACAGCTTACCATAATAAATACGCCACAAAATACAATACAGACAGAAAATAGATATATGGCTTGTACACCAGAGGATGTGAGGGACGTGCCCATGTTGTATTGGCCTGAATCCACTACTCTCTGCAGCTTCTTACATTCCTGCACAGTTGAACTGCCATACCAGACCATGATGCATCCAGTCAGAATACTTTCAACGGTACATTTGTAGATGTTTGTTAAGAGTGGTTGTTGACAAGCACATTTCCCTTAGCCACATAAGAATGTACAAACGCTGGTTAGCCTTCCTTATGATTGCACCTATGTGTCAATATGACAGGTCATCTGAGATATTAACATCCAGGAATTTAAAGCTGTTTACTCTCCACTGCCAAGAGAACATGTAGATTGCAGTCAGGATAACAGCAGACAACTCCCACTTTAGGTAGGATGGTCGGCACTTCTCTGCCAGATATTCCAAGTCAGGGGAGCAGGAATGGGCAATATCAACATGTCCATTTTATCATAAAGCAGATACCACCACTTTTTACCTTAACCAATACAGCTGTCTAATTAAAGTGGTGAATTGAAAAACCTTCAGATGGGGCACTGTGTCAAGTGAGTTAGGGGTGAGTTATGCCTCAGTGTAACAGAGTAGACTGTATTCTCTCGTCTCCCTCCAAGGAAACAATCTTGCTCTGAGGTCCTCATTAGCCAGGCAATTTTCAGGGAATGGAGGCCCTAGAACTATGGACTTCATTCTTAACTGAAGCTCTCCTCTGAGGGCCACATTTGAGTAATGGAGGCCTCTACGATACTTTTAGTTGCAGTGCTTGCCTTCTGGATATTATGTTCTGCCAAGTATGCTGGCTCTGTCCATGGTTTATAATAACACTACTTCTTTTCAATAGCTTAAAATCTCATCATTTACAACAGTGGCTTCCATTGCAGTTTTTAGGCTTGAAAGACCTCAAATATAAAGCTATTGTACTGTTAGCTATGTAGTAAAATGTCATCTCTTTCCAGCATCATTTCAAGTATTATCATTTCACAACCTTGTGTGTAGTTTGTGATGTCCTGGGGCTATGTTAAACTGTCCCTTGTAAAATTATGGTGTGGCTAATGGAAAGCCGCTCTTCTCCCTTCAGGCTTGTACAAATTTCTTGATAACTCATCAGAAGCTTTTGACCTAGTTGGTCGACTTCATACCGTTGGTCCAGCCATTTGAAGAAGCAGCTTAAGTTGGCTGGGTTTGGGGTACAGATGAGCATACTGCCTGAGACATTAGAGTAGGAGGTGAACTGTTGACTTCCTAAGGGGAACATCAGTGTTCTGAGAATAGTATCCCCTCAGGATGCAGAATGTGCAATGATCACTTTCTGCTTGCACTCAGATTGCTCCACCATTGATTCAACCTCCACACCTGGAGATGACTCTGGAGGTAAATCCAAGGAACTTCTTCCTTCTTGCAATCAGTTTGCTGCACAATCTGAACAGTGACCTGCTCACATCAAAAACAAGTACACATCTCTGCTCACAAAATGCTGGTGGAACACAGCAGGCCAGGCAGCATCTATAGGGAGAGGCGCTGTCGACGCTTCGGGCCAAGACCCTTTGTCAGGACTAACCGAAAGGAAAGATAGTAAGAGATTTGAAAGTAGTGGGGGGAGGGGGAAATGCGAAATGATAGGAGAAGACCGGAGGGGGTGGGATGAAACTAAGAGCCGGAAAGATGATTGGCGAAAGTGATACAGAGCTGGAGAAGAGCAAGGATCATGGGACGGGAAGCCTAGGGGGAAAGAAAGGGGGAGGGGAGCACCAGAGGGAGATGGAGAACAGGCAAAGAGTGAGGGGCAGAGAGAGAAAAAAAGGAGGGGGGAAATAAATAAGTCAGGGATGGGGTAAGAAAGGGAGGAGGGGCATTAACAGAAGCTATGTTTAGCCTTACAGACGTAGGTATAGAAAGAGCAGAGGCCTAGACATGCTGCCTAAATGTGCACCTTGGTTGATGACCAATGATTCCTTGCAAGGGTTCAGCCTCCTGAAGGATGTTCAGGTATCAACCTCCAAGACTGGGATTACAGGACCATTGAGTGTTGTGCGAATTCACACAGGGGTGTCATTAACGCATAAAAGGCATTAAGCTCATTGGGGAGTGATGCATTTTTGCCATTTATACTACTTGTTGTAGGAGGTGATGGCATCCAAGAGTTGCTACACCTGTCAGGCATTCAGCTGGGTCTCCAGCTTTGTCCAGAATTGCTCTCCACTCTTACAATTGCACTCTGAAAGTCAAAACTGGACTTCTTGTAGGTCTCTGAATTGCCAGACGTGAATGCCGCTGATCTAGCTCTCGGCAGACTATAAATCTCCTGGTTCATCCAGGGCTTCTGGTGTGAGAGATGTGCTTTTTTTTTGTGTAAACACACTCAACCATTTATTATATAAAATTAGAAGTAAAAATATAGAATAAAATGTGCAAAGATACATAAATAACTGCATATAGTTACAATGTAAACAACACTATAAAATATGGTTTAAAGTGTTTACAGAGCAGTACAGTGAATGAGGTGGGGGGTGGGGGCCATCTAGAATATTTGATCGGAATTGCCTGGGGGAAGAAAATTATAAGGTGGTGTGGCTTTTGTTCTAGTACCCCCATTAGCATTTTCCAGAAGGGAGCTTTTGGAAAACGCAGTTTGCAGGGTGGCTAGTTTCTGCATTGATTTTTCCTGTCAGTTTCTTTGTCCTAAACACGTGCAAGTCCTGCAGTGATGATAAACTGCAACCAAAGACCTTTTCTGTTGACCTGATAGTTTTAAACATTGCACCAAATCAGATGACAATGGTTGATGTGAGGATGCTCTCCATGATGGAAGTGTAGAATTACATCACCATGGCAGATACGATAGGGTCTTTTAAGAGTCTCCTGGACAGGTACATGGAGCTCAGAAAAATAGAGGGCTATGTGTAACCCTAGGTAATTTCTAAGGACATATTTGGCATAGCTTTGTGGGTTGAAGGGCCTGTATTGTGCTGTAGGTTTTCTATGTTCGTTTCTATGTTCTGGGGAAGATGTAATTTTAATCAACTGCCAGAAGCACATTCCTTGCAAGTCTTTTTTGTTAATGAAGGAGATAAGATTTTCTCACACAAGGTTCTGTTCTATAATGATGCCCAGGAACCTGAATGTTGAAACAATGCCAAATGTGGATAATAAGCGGATGGAGAGGAAACACCTTTCTCCTGAAGTCAATAGGGATCTCCACAATCTTGAGGGCATTCAGCTCCATTCAGTTGTGATTGCACTAGAACCTAGCTGCAATGATCAATGAACTAATTATTTAGAATCAAATGACTTTTCATGGTTTCTCAGGTGCACCAACCCCAACCTGTCACTCTTTCTCTGCCACCTGACCCACACCCCTCCTGTGGTGCTCCACCCTTGCAATTCCCAACATCCTTTGCTCCCACCAAATTTACAAACTTGCTGTCAGCTCCACATTGACAAATACATTTCTGTGCACCCTAGCTCTACATATGTACCCAAGACCTTTGCAGAGTACTCCACATGGGGCGAGTCATTTGCTGTAGTACGATGTCCAGACCCATGTCAAGTGCATCTTTTATAGACCTCTTGGCTTTGCAATTGAGTTTTAAATGCTTCTCCTAATGCAACCACCAGTTTCTCCTAGTGCAGTCACCAGTTTCAGAATATGAGATTGTCAACTATAAACTAAATTACCTCAAAAAGCCAATAATGTAAATAATGAAAGACAATATTATGAATTAAAGTCTCTTCCTTAACAAAGTTTTTCAATGAAAACTATCAAACCCAAAACTAGTAGTGAAGCCTGCATGTAGAATGCCCAATTTCAAGCCAATATACAATTCCTTTCCTTGCTTTCTCCCTCTCCCATCAACCCAACAGTTTTACCTATTCTGTAAGGGTGTCTCCCCCTTATATCCATTATCCCACAAATCTTGCCATGATTCTGGCATTGTACCGGATGACTGGAAAATTGCAAATGTTACTCCACTATTTAAGAAGGGTGGGAGGCCACAGAAAGGAAACTATAGACCTGTTAGCCTGACGTCAGTGGTTGGGAAGTTGTTGGAATCGACTGTTAGGGATGAGATTACAGAGTACCTGGAGGCACAAGACAAGATACACCAAAGCCAGCATGGTTTCCTGAAAGGAAATCCTGCCTGACAAACCTACTGCAATTCTTTGAGGAAATTACAAGCAGGGTAGACAAAGGAGATGCAGTAGTCGTGGTGTACTTGGATTTTCAGAAGGCGTTTGACAAGGTGCCACACATGAGGCTGCTTAGCAAGATAAGAGCCCATGGAATTACAGGGAAGTTACTAGCGTGGGTGAAGCATTGGCTGGTCAGCAGAAAACAGAGAGTTGGAATAAAGGGATCCAATTCTGGCTGGCTGCCAGTTAGTTACCAGTGGAGTTCCGCAGGGATTGGTGTTGGGACCGCTGCTTTTTACAATGTATGTCAATAATTTGGACTGTGATATTAATGGATTTATGGCCAAATTTGCCGATGATACAAAGATAGGTGGAGGAGCCAGTAGTTTTGAGGAAACAGAGGGACTTAAATAGTTTAAGGGAAGTGGCAAATTAAATACAATGTTGGAAAGTATGGTTATGCACTTTGGTGGAAGAAATAAACAGGCAGACTATTATTTAGATGGGGACAGAATTAAAAATGCAGAGATGCAAATGGACTTGGGAGTCCTTATGCAGGATACCCTCCAGGTTGAGTGAGTGGTGAAGACAGCGAATGCAATGTTGGCATTCAGTTCTAGAGGTATAGAATATAAGAGCAGGAATATAATGTTGAGGCTCTATAAGGCACTTGTGAGACCACACTTGGAGTACTGTGTGCAGTTTTGGGCTCATTTTAGAAAGGACATACTGACATTGGAGAGGGTTCAGAAAAAAATCACGAGAATGATTCCAGGAATGAAAGGGGTACCATATGAGGAACCTCTGGGAGCCCTTGGGCTGTATTCCCTGGAGTTCAGGAGAATGGGGGGGGGGGGGGGGGGAGAATCTCATAGAAACATTCTGAATGTTAAAAGGCCTGAACAGATTAGATATGGCAAAGTTATTTCCCATGATAGGGGATTCTAGGACAAGAGGGCACAACTTCAGGATTGAAGGACGCCCTTTTAGAACTGAGATACTGAGAAATTACTTTAGTCAGCGGGTGGTAAATCTGTGGAATTTGTTGCTACGAGCCGCTGTGGAGGCCAAGTCATTGAGTGTACAATATCACCAAGACCAAGGAGATGGTGGTGGACTTTAGGAGATCTAGGCCTCATATGGAGTCAGTGATCATTAATGGAGAATGTGTGGAGCAGGTTAAGACCTACCAGTATCTGGGAGTACAGTTAGACGAGAAGCTAGACTGGACTGCCAACACAGATGCCTTGTGCAGGAAGGCACAGAATCGACTGTACTTCCTTAGAAGGTTGGCGTCATTCAATGTCTGTAGTGAGATGCTGAAGATGTTCTATAGGTCAGTTGTGGAGAGTGCCCTCTTCTTTGTGGTGGCGTGTTGGGGAGGCAGCATTAAGAAGAGGGACACCTCACGTCTTAATAAGCTGGTAAGGAAGGCGGGCTCTGTCGTGGGCAAAGTACTGGAGAGTATAACATCGGTAGCTGAGCGAAGGGCGCTGAGTAGGCTACGGTCAATTATGGAAAATCCTGAACATCCTCTACATAGCACCATCCAGAGACAGAGAAGCAGTTTCAGCGACAGGTTGCTATCGATGCAATGCTCCTCAGACAGGATGAAGAGGTCAATACTCCCCAATGCCATTAGGCTTTACAATTCAACCGCCAGGAGTAAGATATGTTAAAGTGCCGGGGTTGATTGTATTTAATGTATTTAAGTAAACTACTTAAGAACTTTTTAAAAGCTATTATTAATGCTTTTTGAGAAAGTGATTTAGATGCATATCATATTTTTACTGAGTTAAGTATTGTATGTAATTAGTTTTGCTACAACAAGTGTATGGGACATTGGAAAAAAATGTTGAATTTCCCCATGGGGATGAACAAAGTATCTATCTATCTATTTAAGGCAGAGATAGATAGGTTCTTGATTTGCTAGGGCATCAAAGGGTATGGGGTGAAAGCAGGGGAATGGGATTGACTGGAAGAATTGGATCAGTCCATGACTGAAAGGCAGAGCAGACTCGATGGGCCGAACAGCCTATTCCTATTCCTACATCTTATTTTATGGTCTAATCCCCTAATTCTTAACCCCACCAACCACTTAGCTTCTGATTTGCTGAGTGGACAATCTATATATCTCAGCTGAACTTTTAACAGCTTTTTTGGCCAAATAATCAACCCTCTCATTCCTCTATGTTCAGGAACTCATAAGAAGTCATGTAAATGAATACTTTGTGAAATAAAGTTTGAAGAGCTTCCTGCAGAAAATCTGACTTAATGCTAGAATAATTTGTTGTAAGACTAATCAAAACTGAAAAAGAATCTGAACAAATTAGAACTTTGCAATTTCCTGCACCCACTGTAACCCCACAATAATGCAAATACTGATAAATGGTTAGTAAGATGTTTATTTGTTGTTACCTGTAATTCAGGCTCAAAAACAGCCACACCAACATTCCTAGTTAAATTATCTTTTGATCCATCTTTCAAAATGGTTAACATATCACAATAATTTTCCTTAACATCTTGATGAACCAACAGACTCTCCGGCATATGAGGAACCTTAGACTTCATTAAATCATGCAACCTTAAAATCAACTAAAGTCATTGGGAAAAAAACAAGGTAGGGTTATCGAGAAAGCTGCAGTGGGACACAATCCAGCAAACCCATATTCCTAGCACGATAAGAAGCCAGCCATCTAAAACTAAAAACACTCTTCTTGTGATGTTCCCAACAATCTTCCAACACACTTTTAACAGGGTGATCATTCCTCTTCTAACTCAAATTAATCCAGTATGTTAATGTTAACTTCAACCTCTACAACTGTAAGGGTAATTGTCCCATTTCAACCAGTGAAGCCGAAACAGGAGACGACCTTACTGCACTACAACAAAATCTCAAAGCTTGGTGCTTGTATCACATCCAAGCATTTAAAATTTGAAGAGATGAAGCTGATCCATAAGACACAAAGTCATAATCAAGCACCAATCTAATTAAGCAAACATAAATTGTCAGAGATTTTCATGTAGCACCCCAAGAATACCCATAGACACTTGAGGACATTTAGTGCTCCTTTACATTTACCAATTATTTTACTGATATGGCGCTTTCATGTCAGATTATCCAGCCACATGCCGAGAAGTCTTACCACTGACACTTCAAGAGTTTGACCATATAATTTCAAATCAAGTTCAGGTCTGTTGATCCTCTTTGTAAAACACATAATTTGTGTTTTAACTCCTGAAAACTTAAAACCCCATCTATTCGTCCACTGTTCAACTTTATTAATTGCTAATTGCATCCTATATACAGTGAAATTGAAATTTCTACCTATAATCCACAAAGCTATATCATTTGCAAAAAGTTATTTACCCACCACAGTACCTATCTCAGAGAAAATATCATAATCATAATAAGGGGGCTACAAACAAGGGAAAATCTGCAGATGCTGGAAATCCAAGCAACACAAACAAAATGCTGAAGGAACTCTGCAGGCCAGGCAGTATCTATTGAAAAGGTGGTCCCAGGGTCATGATCACCCAGCTTCAGTTGCAGTAGCTGGGGCACGTGATAAGGATGCCCCCATGTCGGCTACCCCGCAGAGTGTTATACGGCCAGCTACATCACGGTCGGCTGAAGAAGTGCTATAAGGATCAGATGAAGAATGCTTTAAGGAAGTGCAAGATCAGACCCGAGGACCTGGAGGATGTTGCTGCTGACCGTAACACTTGGTGACAGCTGTGTAGGGATGGGGTTCGTAGTCTGGAGATGGAAAGAACAACCAGAAGACAGAAAAGAGCCAGGAGAAATGCAGTCATGGTTGCCATCACTACCACATATACATGTCCCACCTGCAATAGAGCTTGTGGGTCCAGGACAGGACTGTACAGTCAAAGATCTCACCGTTAAAGGAGGGGACGTCATCATCGGATTCCGATGGACAAAGTATCGTCAACGTTTCAGGCCGAGACCATTCAGCAGGACAGACTACAAACACTGACCTTGTGGGGTCCCATTCTTTATCTCACAGAAGCTCGAATATACGTTATTTACCCTTATCTGCATAGACTGCCCCCCCAAAAAACCTCGGAAAATATATAGCCTTCGTCACTCCTAATTTCCATAATTTAATCAAAAGACATAACATAACATAGCATATTCTTATTCAAAAAATACTGCTTTACAACTTTTTTTATTTACCGGTGCTTTCCTAATATCACCTTCCAAACATAAAACTGATCCAATCACAGTCTACACTTAGGAAATTGACTCTGATAAAGCGCTAGATCACCTCTTTTCCAAAATATAATTCAACCGTTCTATTACCCTACGTTCCATAAGTTTACACAAATGAGACGTTAATGATATCGGTCTACAACTAGAAGGATCCGACTGGGATTTCCCAGGTTTTAAAAAAGGCACTACTATACTGCCATTTTCCATGAGGATGTAAGATGGCCGAAGCTCCAAATCAAGCGCCAAGTTTACTTCCCCCTCCGCGGCTTTTGAGCACGATACGCATGCGCGGGTTACCCTGCAGCGCAGGCGCAGTCCGTTCTGCCCGAGCTTCTCGTTGCCTTGCTCGGGAGCGCGCGTGCGCACAGTTGGTTGGAGGTAAGAAAGCAGGAGGGATACAGCGGAAAAAATCGAGGGGAGTGAATTGTCAGACGATTTGGATCACTCACTGGGGTTAGTTTAGAAGTGGGATTTGCTTCTTAAATTGGACATTATGAATGTGGCAACAGTGAGCCGCCCTCATACTTGCCCACGAGGTTTTTTTTCATGGCCGGAGTCGGCGCCATTTTGAGATGAACGAACGAAGGGGAGAAATCCGCAGGCAGCCTCAGAGAAACGGTCACCCGACAGCTGGAGAGACCTAGGTATCCGGGGGGAGTGTGAGGACAGGGGAAAAGGAGAAGAGTGGGTGTTTTCTTAACGCAGACCGAAAATATTTTCGAGTAAAAACAGAACAAAATGGGCGAGAGGAGATGGGGAGAGAGGAGATGGTGTGGGAATGCAAATAAACTGATGGAGAAGAATGGAATGCCAGTTTATGTTTATATTGTTGCTGTCACTGGGGGGAAAAATCCCAGGGTACATTACGGGATCAGTTGTCAAACAAATTTCACATGTTCTGTTAAACTATAGTCCGCTATATTAAAATTGATAACAGCTTTTTTTTACAAAAAGGGACACTGGCGCAAACTAAATGTATTTCTTTTGATTTTATTATTTAGCCAGAAGAAACTTCACTACTTTAGCAAGGTATTTACAGAAAGGCAGCATGCAAATAATGAAAAAAAAGGGGTCTTACAATTAATCCTTGAAACATCGGAATAACGTGGGTGGGGGGGGGGGGGCACACACCAATTTCTGACACTGAAATTTTTAAAAATGAAACCAGCAAGTACAAGTAGTACAGAGCCACGTAAGGTGGACATGTGAATAGGTCTTGGAGATTGGTTTGCTGAAAGGCTGTAGAAAAATTGAAAGATGAAAGTAGATTTGTTTTTCTAAAGTTCATATCAGTTGTCTTTTGTCACAATTGTAAGGAAAGAAATAATTGTAGAAATGATGAAGGAATATTAATGAGGTGCAGTAGTTTTAGTATAAAGAGGAAAGATGAAATGTAAATGTTTGTAGATATGGAGACAATGTTGTTAGGTTGGAGCATATGAACATGAGCAGACCAAACAACGCAATAGGGCTGTTCCTTTTGAATGGAACGATGCCAGATCTGCATTTGGACTATTTAAATATCATCCACAACTTTTTTTCATATCACTTTACACTTTTGGTTTGTAAAAAAAAATGAACTATTTACTCTTGTGGAAAGTTCCAAGCCTCTATTACACATGAAGATTTCAATTCAGAGTAGCTGGATTCAAATTGTTAATGTTTTATTGCCATGTGGTCTGCCCCTGTGTTGTTGAAGTGTCTGCTGCACTTTCTAAATGATTTTAATAATATAAAATCAAACGACCTTTTAACCTTCTATATTCCAGGAAATAAAACAAACTTCAGGTAAACCTCTTACATTCTTTCAAAGCTAATACGGTTCTCTCTTCCTGGCCTTTAAATTTCCCTGAATAAATTTTCCATTTTTGACTGTCAAAATTTCACCTGCCAACACATTAGTCAATACCTTCGCTACATCTTTACACTACTTTTTAAGATTTGTACTTTCTGCCCTAATATCTCATGTGACTTTAATATCATTAGCAACTTGTAAGATGTCATTTGTGTACCTGTTTATTTTTTCTAATAATAATGATCAAGGCCACTATTCCACTGATGTTACTGATTTGCTTTTTATTTGCCTTTTGTTCTGTAAGCCCCTAAACATTTTTGGGTCTTTTCTATTTCTTGTTTTTGACCTTTCAAATAATTATTTATGCAGAAATGCACACCTTCACTTACCTGCATTAAAGTCATTTGCTGCAAATTTTCACTCTGCACTCTATTCTTGTCTTTCATAAAATGCTTTTTTCCCTATTGTTCCCTATTAATTTAAATAATTGTTTCTAGTATACGGGTCAATGTTATATGATTTAACATTGAATTTCACTTTTGCATAGGGGAGTGAGGAAAGATTGGGTTAATGAATATAAATGGATGGAATATGAGAAGCTGTAGGTGATATAGGGTGAAAAACAGTTAAGGAATTTATTTGACAAGCTGTACAAGACTAGGCTTGAGCAATGAAATTCAGAATTGAGGCAAAGTTAGCGTGAATGGAGTATTAAAGATGTATGTTCTGTGTATACCAACAGATGTGTTATGTGATGAAAACATCAAAAGTAAGGAAGAGTCTGCACAGGAAGGAATGATTTTTTTTTAAAATAACCTTTTGAGTGACTAGGTTTGTTTCCTTGAAATAATGTCAAGGATGACTGTTGAAACATGCAAAAGTAATGTGTATGCATTGATTGCTTTATAAACATTTTAAGTTCATTTTTTTTGGGAATGTGGGCATTACTGACAAGACTAGCATTTTTTTCCCTCTTGATGGTGGGGGTGAGCCACCTTGAAAGGCTTAATTGTTCTAGTATGGCTTTCCTTAATTATCTGGTCTTTAATGGTTATAGTTGAAGATGAATCTAATAATTTCCATTTATGTACATTTAAAGATTCTTTGTTTCATAGCAATATTGTCCAAAAAAATCAAGCTATTTAAAGTATTGTTAGGACATATGGTAAACTTTGTTAAAGATGTAGATTTTACTGGCTACCTTAAACCAGAAGAGGTGGAGATTTGTTGAGAGAATACAGACTTGGTCTTTAGCAATTAAAATTGAAGCTACTGGTAATGGAGCATGTGTATTTATGGATGAGCAACATGGTCTAACATGCCAACATTGGCTCTAAAAAGAGGAACAGTAATTGACCCCCACCCCATCTTGGAACTTAGTTTTCTGGGCACTAAATAGTCCAATCACTTTGGAAACCATTTATCCCTATAACTTTGAGCAGTGCTTTTAAGTTTCTTAAACTTCCGTTCCAACTTGTCATTCAAATAAACCATCCAAGATCAAGAGCTGGCATTTAAAAGCAATTAGATCAAATGTTAAAATTTTGAAATATAGTCACACTGATGAGTATGGCTTTAAATACCATCTGTGGAGAGAGAAATGGATATTTATAATTTGCTCAAGCTGGTCTGGTATTTGGTTAGAAGAGTCTGATTTAATCTTGTCTGTCTGCCTTAGATGTGTGGTTGTTAGCATGCCTGTCCAACAATTTTACCATTTTCATTTGATCAAGTTTGAACAGTTTTTTTTGGGAGAACAGCTCTATTTTCTAGCTCTTTAAATACATTCTTTTTGAGGTTTACCACAAGTCCATAGCTCATTGAGACCCATTGATACTATTAGAAATAGTTCACTGAAACCTTTATCTTTGACTTCATAATATAGTTTGTTCAATTAATTTATCTATTTAATTCCTTATCTATTCAACTTGGTCTGCTTTAAATCTTCCACCTCTGGGAAAGTTTTGTTTCATTCAATGTTGTGTACTATATTTTTCTTTAAGTTGCCATTTCCAATGCAGCTTTTCACAATTCAACAAAATTTTGGAGAATTAGTTATATCTGTGAATGCCTGTAAAGACATTTAGCACCTAAAACAAGTTTTCACTTCAGCTTTGGAATTGTTTTTTCTGTATCTAATCATCCCAGAGGAGGAATTTCTGATCCTGATGCCTTTCATGTCAGTGATAGTATCATACAGAAAGAATAGAAAGGAAGATTGGGCATGAATCCTAGTATTTTGTTTAACATGTTGTGAAAACGATGATTTTGTGAAGCCAATTGACTTGTGTTGCTTTGATAGTGGTACATTGGCCCATCTATCCCTTGTTTCATAATCTATAAGATGTGATAATCTTGATTAAAGTTGGAATTGAATAATAATGCCAGTTCTATCCTTCGATGTAGTGTATACTTACAGAATCTCAGTACCTCAATTAAAATTTTATGCTTGCGTTTAATTTTCAGAAAATGTTTTTAACCTTAGTTTGGAAAATCTAAAGCCAACATCCTGTTTGGCTTTAAAAAAAGAAAAAAAGTGAGGTAATGTACATGGGTTCATTGTCCATTCAGAAATATGACAGTGGGGAAGAAGCTGTTCCAAAAACATTGAGTGTGTCTTCAGGCTCTTGTGTTGCCTCCTTGATGGTAGCAATGAGAAGAGGGTATGTCCTGGCTGATGGGTGCCAGCCACCTTTTTGAGGCATCACCAATTGAAGATGTCCTTGAGGCTGGTGCCATACCAGACAGTGATGTTCAGTTAGAATCCTGACCATGGTACATCTGTAGAAGTTTACAAGACTTTGGTAACATACCAAGTCTCCTGAAACTCCTAATGAAATATAGTCACTGTTGTGCCTTCTTCATAACTATCAAATATGTTGGGCCCAGGATAGATCTTCAGAGATACTGACGCCTAGAAGCTTGAAACTGCTCACATTTTCCACTGCTGATCCCTCGATGAGGACTGGTGTGTTCCCTCAACTTCCCTTTCCTGAAGCCAACAATCAGTTCCTTAGTCTTACATTGAGTACAAGGTTGTTGCTTTAACACCACTCAGCTAACTGATCGATTTGACTCCTGTACGCCGCCTCAGCACCATCTGAAATTCTACCAATAGTTGTGTCATCAGCAAATTTATAGATGGTGTTTGAACTGTCTAGCCATACAGTCCTGGGTGTAGAGGGAGTAGAGTAGTGGGCTAGGCACGTGTCCTTGAGGTGTGCCAGTGTTGATTGTCAACAAGGAGGAGCTGTTATTTCTGATCTGCACTGGCTACATTATTGTTTCCTGGAAAGTGCTTCAGGAATTCTCTGCTATATATTGACAAAGAAAAACTTCTCACTTTCTTGATGTAGGAAATTGTCAATTTGATATAGAGAACTGAGCCAAATTATTTTTGCAATAATTTTAGCAACCTTCAAAGGAGGTGAAATCTTTGAAGGTTCAATTGTTAATGCTGCTTTGGTTGCTAACTGTTAATTAAAATTAACATTGGACTTTGCAAAAGTCAGATTATTAAAATTTGAATAATAGACCTTTGCCAAATTTGGTGATAGTATTTCTTTTAGAATTAGACTCATCTTTGCAACATAGGTGTGTAATCTAGGCCAATACTTCAGTGTGATGCGAAAGGACTTCCACAGAGAAGTTAAGCCTACTTTGACTGCCGGTTGCTTCAAGTGGATGTTAAGGGTGCTCTGCGTCTATTTGTCACAAAACAACAAATTTCACAAGCTATGTCAGTGATAATTCTAATTCTGAACATGTCAGTTGGTAATAGGTTTGAATTAAATGCTGCTTATTCTTTGTTTAACAGTAATGTTGAAGGTTAGCATTTAAGTGATTGCCATTGCTGTTGTGGTCACTTTGGAACCTTTCTCTGGCACTCTTGCAAGGCCCGATTTTTGCAAGTGCACATTCTATAAATGAAAGTAGTTTACATTTAGGCTGTTTATTGGTTCAGTCAGCATTTACAGTCTTTCATTCATGCACATACAAAATGTATTTTGTATGTCTGTATGCAAATATTTTGATAAAATTGGACAGTTCGATAGATTGTAAAAACCTGTGCTGAAGAAAAGTTTCTAATTGCTAGGTGTTCTAGGGTGATTAGGAAATAAATAACTCGTGTTGAATGTGGCTTTTTTTTGTCATTTATGGGATCAACTTATGGGAATAGTGTTAATGTTACAAATCCAGAGAACACTGGAAGAATTCAGCAGGTAAGACAGCATCTGGAGAGGAATAAATATTCTTCCCCATTCCTTTTCAGTCTTGATGAATGGTCTCGGCCTGAAATGTTAGCTCTTTATTCTTTTCAGATCCAGTCAGATCTTTTCATGTTTCAGCAAGTATGGAGAAAGCTATAGACTGGTTGATTCTCATTGCCTTGCCAGCTACCAATTTTTTGGGTACATATCTTGAGTACTAAATGCATGGATCAGCAAGGTAGGATATGTTGTTTGATCTTGAAAATCATTGTTTTAAGAATCTTTTCAGAGATTACATTTTCATTTCAGACAGCTATTATTGGTGATGTTTATAATTACATTTCCATGTTGACAAGAAATTTATGGAGGTAAATGATTACAAAGACAAATATGCATCGGCAGTATTTCAGTAGTCCAACAAAAGGTTCTTGAGTTGGATGCACAGCAGTTATTTTTCAGCAATTGCAGCTGTTTCTTGCTGGCTGGTTGCTATTTTAAAACTTGTTGGCTTTATTCCTTTAAAGTATTCCTTGAATTCTGTGCACGTTTTGGTTACCCGTTGATTCAGTTTGTTTGCTGCTGGCAGCATGTTCAAGAGGTGTCCTTGCCAGATGAGGCATTAAATCATTTAAAAGCCCTTAAGTAAAAATGATTTGCTTTATCAAAGTGTGAAATGAGTGCTGTAACACACTGCCTCTTTCTTTTTCAGTGGCTTACACAACACATCCACTCCATGTGTTACTTCCCTTTCTGTGGATAGTTAGATATCTTAAAAATTCGCAATGTGTTCTGAAATGTTACAATGATTTTATTGGCATTCTTCAATATGGCTGAGATTTCATATAGACGGGTTGGAAAAATCCTATTTACTTGAAAAGGTTTGGTGGCAGGTTACTATTCTGTTCGTACTTGCCATGCTTTCCTACAGACGTGCGTTTTGAGATTCTTATCGTTTCTCATTAATCGGTTGTATAGAATACAAAGAAATTTCCCACTGCATTGGGTTTTGCATGCAACTGTGAAATGTTGCATTCCATCTTGTTATTTACACTGTCTTTCTACAGACCAGTTTTGGACTTCTGGCTTTGAAGACGGATCCAGGCATATTGTCCTTTAAAGGCCTTGAGATCCTTGATCTAACATTTTTGTTTTAACTTTTCAGCCTGGCAAAAGTTCTCTGAGGAATCTGTGACATTGTCGCATCAACCATCTGTTAGACGAAGTTAGATAGTGAAACAACTTTCTACAGAGCCAGCAAAGGCTATCTACTAACCATTGAAGAATTGTTTTATGGTGCTCTTACCTGTTTTGAATTAGACTCTCTCTTGTGCCAGAATGTCATTCGATGGAGTTCAACAAGATCATGGTCGTGGCATGAAGAAAGACAGTCATAATATTGGATTCTTTCAGTCTGCAAACGCCCATGCAAATCTTGGGAGAATGAACCAAGGTGCACGAATGGGTGGCTATCTGAATTTTGGACGTGGTCAGGCAGTGGGCCTACAAGCTATGGAACAAATGCATCAGAATATAATATCTTCAGGTATTGGTCCTTCTCGATCCAGCAGTGGTTTGACTTCCTTGTTTGATGTGAGCAGCCGTAATCAGCCCTCACTTGCCGCTCAGAAACGGATTGATGCGGACAAGGCCAGTAATATTTTAGCAACCTTTGGCCTTTCATCCAGAGACTTGGATGAACTGAGCCGCTATCCTGAAGACAAACTTACCCCCGAATCCTTGCCAGACATTCTTTTGCAACTTAAAAGAAAAAGAAATGATGTTGGAGCATCTTTGAATTACAACAGAGGTGACATTTCTCCTCGGGAAGATCGTTCCTTCAGAGCCTCCCGTAGTGAGTGGGAGGAAGAAAGGCGCTTTCGGAATAATTTTGAAGGTCGTGATCCTGATGCTGATCCTGTGGTCAATTATGACCATGGTTCTTCTCGAGAGCTGAATTTTAGATATTATGACAGGAAGGACTATGAGCCTGAACGATTACGAGGTGATGACTTCCGTAGGGATGATATGCATTTGTCTGACCCAATGTATAAATATGATTCTGATTATGGAAAAATGGGGCTGCCTTCTCGTGGCCAAGAAAGGTCCCTTTTTGAAAGAAAACGAGGATCTCCTTCACTGAGCAACATAAACGATTACCATGGCTTCTTGCCAGGAATGTTCCCTCACTTGTGTTCGCTGTGTGATGTAAATGTTCATTCTATAAAGGTGAGTGACCTTTAATTTAAAAATTGCTTTATAATGTATAAGCAACAGTTCTTATTGGACTTATGGAAACCTCACTTGAGTCTTAATTTGTTCCAGATGTTCTTTGGAACATCTTAGCAACATGAAATTTCTACAAAATATCTTTTCATTGAGAAGTAGTTATGAAACTGCAAATCAAATTCATGAGCAGATTGCCAGTGAAAATTACAACATACTTGGTCAAATCAAAGGGGTGTGCAGTACTTGTATCCCATTGCGTTATCAGTGATAACATTTGTTTTGAAGCTACTGGGTGTTGGGTCTCAATTTATTTTTTGTTTCTGTTCTTAAGCATGTGCAAATGGTGCACCTTATTACATGCAAAATGGCTGTTCCAGAGACCATGTTCAAGTGGGTGTGTTGCCTACCTCAATAGAAGGCAGGTTTCTTTCAACATACTGGGCAATTTTTCAGAAAGCAAACCAAAACTCCTGATATAATACATTCTTGTTCCCTTGTTAAGAGAGAAATTTGGAGTATTTTTCTGGTAAATACCAAAAAAGGACCAAATCCTTGAAATCTGAAATAAGAGCATAAAATGTAGGAAATGCTCTATAGGTTAAGAAGCATGAAGAGAAATGGAAGTAACATTTCATGTTGATCAACTTGTCTCAGCCCATGATTTTTTTTCACAATTTTCAATTAACACTAGCATCATGTAGTCCAATGCCCTGTTTCTGAGTTACATTAAGAGGTTATTTCTAAGATCTGTGAAGCTTAAATGTGACAGGAGTCAACTTTGGTTCTGATAGTAGCTTCTGTTGCTTTAATAAAAGCTTAATGAAGATTTATATTCATGAGAAATGTAAATGAGTAATACGGTACTGTGCACACATTTGATTTTTTTTGTATTCTTTATATTCCTTTAGAAACAATGGGATTTTTAGTTTATTAAGTCTATTGTTGTGGAGTGTCCAAATGTTTGGTCTAAGAAAAAAACCTACAGAATTTAATAGATGTGCACAGCTATGATTTGTAAGATATTCAGTGCACTTTTCCTCTGAGAGATGTCAAAATGCTCAAGTGCTGCTTCACTTAGTGACTGAAGTAACTTCATGTGGTCACATTATAGTCGTACAAAGATTTGTGACTAGTGTGTATACAGTGTCATAAATGTCTAATAGATCATGATAATTTAGACCTTGAACTCAGATAGTCATAAGAATCATCTCATTAAGTGACTTTCATGTGATATTAATGTCATTTATGCCAATGCTTTTCTTTTTATTGCCCAGAGGTACTTATTGCATCAAGGTTTTTCAGCACAGTGACCTCTCTTTGAACAGACCAGAGGGTTTGTTTAAAAGTTGAGAGGTTGAGTTGTCATTGTATTGATGTATTATGATTGTATTATATTTCCTATTCGATTGGATTGGATAATGTTGGACAATGCACTGCCAGTAGTAAGTTCAAAGTAATGCCAAGATTAATGATGGGTGCTTTCTTTTAGTAAAACTTTACTTTTGTACTGAACTTGAGAGGATGCTGGTACTATGCTCAGAGGACTCTGGAAAACTGCTTGCTTAACAGAAAACTCTTGCCCATCCTCCTGATTACTTAACAAAAAGTGCCCCCACCCTCGCTCACCCATAATCAGTAGAATGATACCTGCAGGCTCTGGAGCCTGGTAGTGGCACTCTGAAAGCCTAGTCATTTAGATTTTGTTACTCAATATATGGTTTAGGGAGGCTTATTTGAATCCTGGCTCTTTTAAATCAAGCAGTCCCCTTTCCATTCTTGAAATTACACTTTTTACTCATTGTAGTGTGTATGGAGGAAAAAATGGTGGAAGAGCACCTGTGTGCAGTAATTCTGAACATGAAAATGACTTTGTAATAGGTTGTCACTTCCCTTTCTAAGGAGAGTTGTAGATTTTAGTCCTGTGCCGTGTGCTTGGAGCTCCTTAACACTATTTACAAATGCAAAGGATAAGCTTTCATTGGTGTGGTGTGCACTGGCATGATATCCCTTAATGAGATGATGTGATAGGCAAAATAAATTTAACCAATGGTTACGACATGGCTATTTACTCATACGTGGAGGGAAACTTAATTTGAAGAAGGAAGTGTGCTGCATTTGGGGTGAGTATTCAATTTGATAAGCTGACCTTATTAAAGCAATTAAAATAGACAACTTGCTTCATGTTGTTTGCAAATAAATGCCCGTTCAATCTTAAAGTGTATTACTTTCAGGAAATGTTGCATGGTCTGGTTTCATGTTGTATTACTGCAGTATAGAAATGGTAACAAGATAAATTATCATTGGCTATATCAATTCTTGATCTTCACATAATATATACTGTGTATGTAACAAATTGGCAGTGATTTTAAAGTATTAGGATTTAATTGGAAATCTGGAAGTTCCCCAGGATGTTTTTAAAAGTAATTGTTTTGAAGAAGTATTCAAGTTCAGTTGGGTGTTAGAAAAAATTGTACAAGAGAATGGGGGGGGAGGGGAAACATTGTAATTGATTGGGAAGTACCCCTGGTAGAAATGCTTCAAAAATGGGTAATGATTACTGCTGTTGTATAGAATACCTTTTAAGCCATTGATACTAAGCCCATGTCAACTAAATTATGTGCTTTTTCAATGTGGGTGCACAAAGAAATACTTCAACTTTTGTTTAGCAAAATAAGCCATTTAAAATTTTATGCTCACCCTTTCTATACAGATCAATTATGGTGCCAAAAGCAGTATATCTTACAGTAGCTTTTGAGATTCTCATTTTTATTTTGTTGATAAACACTTAAAGAAAACTTAATTTTAGGTTTGTAATTTCAGCTTGTTTTATAAATTATTACATTTCATTAAATGTATTTTTCTGGTGCACTGGCCACTGGTGTCAGGTAGGTTTTACGGTAGTTTTAGGTAAGAAGCATGATGCGAAGCTTTAGAATATGTGTGGATTAACAGATAAGTTAATATGTGCGGATTTAGATGTATTTGATTATCTGCGTAGTTAAGAATGGCTTTAGGTTGCAAAACTACGTTAACTTAACACTTTGGATGGAAAAAAAATCAAATCTTAATATTTTTGTTCCCTTTTTATCATAAAGATAATGTGGTGAATGACTTTATCTCAAAACATTGGAGCTGGGGTGCTGTAGTGGGAAGTAATTTAAGTATAGAATCTACTGACAATCAGTATTGGGGACAAACTCCAAAAGAGTTAATCTTTTTGACCTGAAAGATGTTTGAACTTAATTTATGAAAACTTGGTCAACCTATTATTACCTATAAAAGGTGTGGGGGTGGTTGCAGAAATTAGTGTATTTGATGGTAGACCTTGGGGGAAAGCATGTAGAACATATTTATTTCCTCTGTGTCACCAATGTGAGCATTATAAATATAGAGAAATAAAGGACAAGACTAAATGAGTTGCATAGTTTATTTCCACATTACCATGGTTTGACTGTATGCATCATGAGATTGCTATGCCTACAGGAATACAAATTACCTTCATTATATAGGTATTGTAAGTAAATACAGGTGTTTTCCCTGCAGACCTTTGGTGCTTTTCAATAAATTACCCAATTGTATATGTTCATATTCTGGCCTGCTCTTTTTAGCACTTCATTCTATTAGTGTCCAAATATTTGTCAGTGGCTTTTGAAATCCCTCATTATTTTCTGCATTTCGTTCTGTTAACTTACCTGACAAATTATATGAAGTGGCCTCTGAGCTAGATAATTCTATACAAAAATGACAAATAATTAAAATAATCATGGGATGTTTAGGAAACTAAACCAGTTGATTGAGCAAAGTTCCTGCAGATTTTTCTTGAACTGTTGTCAGAGCAATTAAACCAAAAAATGTTTGATCTTGAAGACTCAAAGTTTTCCTTCGGGTTTAGAGAACATGAATTCCTTCTCCTATTTGGAGAACAGAATGGTTTTAATCATTATGCCTGTGCAAAAAAAACTTGCTGAGGTTTGCAGCAAAAGTTTTATGGGCATGAGATTTCTGATTTGAATGAGTTAAATTTGTGAAACCCACATAGAACTACTATAAAATTTTCTGATTTGTTTATTATCACCTGACATGTTTCCAAGGCATGTGTCATTGCATTTGTCCTCTTAAATTGTTCTTTATTCCTATTCAGATTAACATTATTTTTAATTTACTCATTGGGTTCCACTCATCATAGCTTCCCTAAAGTTCTATTACATTTTAGTAGCCTAGTTACTGCTGCAGTTATAATATCAAACACTTCTATCAGTTTTGGTTTTACTCCAGACTTATCTGGGCATACTTTAATATAGCTGGCAATTTCTTAATTATGTTTAATTAAGTTTATGGGCTTGGAGGATGTCAATGTTTTCCAGCAATGTGTTGTTTAGAAGATTTTTGAAAAGACATTGTTTTTGATCCTGTAGTTTCTTAATAGTTTGCCAATTCCCTCCTAAGCAAATCTGATTTCTGATTGGATACAGCTGGCCATGGATTGTACAATCTATTGGACATTTTTGTATTCTACTATTTGACTGTAGGTGCATTAAGATTGAGCCCAATAATGCTCTCATTCGACTTTGGCATCTAACAGGTTAGCTGGCAATTATGAACACAGTTATAGTGGGTTAATCACATAAAAATTAGAGTTTATAAAGTATAGATTTTATTGATTTACAGAATAGTGTTAAGGAGCTCCAAACACACGGCACAGGACTAAAATCTATACTTTATAAACTCTAACTAATCTTTATGTGATTAACCCACTATAACTGTGTTCATAATTGCCACAACTTATACTTTATTGATCCCAAAGGAAGTTACAGTGTCACAGCATTACAAGTACACAGATATATACATATTACAAGAAAAGTAGAAAGAATAAAAAAAAGTTACATCAAACAGGAAGGGCTGTCATTCCCCACCCCCCACTGGCTATTATAGAACCTAATGGCTGAGGGTGAGTGACCCTCGTATAGCGCTCTTTGGAGTAGCACAGTTGTCTTCGTGTTAAAAGTGCTCCTCTGTTCAGCCATGGTGGCATACAGAGGGTGAGAAACATCTTCCAGAATTGCCAGGATTTTCCATAGCGTCCTTTGTTCTATCACATCCTCCAGTGTGTCCAGTTTGACTCCTATAACAGAGTCAGCCTTTCTAATCGGTTTATTGAGCTTGCTGGCATCCCTGTATTGATGCCATTGCCCCAGCACTTCTTTTCAGTCACAGGGTTTGCTAATTGAATAAGGTATGTTACAGTGAATAATCATTGAATATTTAAGTTTTCGATAACAAGCCATCTCCCCATCTTTTGTTTCCTCAATTTGTTTTTGTGAAGCATTCATCTCTTGACACAGTCAACTTAAAATTGCTTTGCTATTTAGGGAATGGTGTATATTTAAATTCATCGTTACATTTTCATGGACTCAGTTATGTAGAATAAGAACATGGAAATAAGGGTGAGGAAAATAGATGAACAGTGTTGCAGAAATTATTGTTTAAGATTTATCCTTTGTCCCAGTGATTTTTGTTGTTGTTGTAATTCGGGATATTTACTTATATACAAATGAACTTTATGCCCAGAGCAGAGAAATGTAACCAACAATAAATTTTCAAACCCTTAATCATACACAGTGTATATTATAAGCTAACATTTCAGGTTTTGATCCTGACACTTAAATTTCGTATAAGATTTTCACCCAGTGTTGTTGAGAATGAACCTTTTAGTATATATCTAATTTCTGCTGTATTGGATTGACCTAATTTGTTCCTTAAAATACAGATTCTGACAAGGTTTTCATATGTTTGTGCTGAAATATAGTCATATGATTTTGTTAAATACAACTTGTTTTGTTTTTTCCCTCTTCCCATCCCCATAATGCAGGAGTGGAACCAGCATAAGAATGAACCAGCACACAAAAGACGTTGCTTGCTGCTCTTGGAGATGTATGCAGTTTTTATAAATTTATTATAGATAGATTTGTGACATGGATTCTTTAAGTTAACATCATCATGTGAGAAGTGTAGTGTGGTACCAAGTCCGATACTTGTGTTGTTGGCTAAACAATCATAATCGTCATTTAAAACATGGCATTTATGAAGAGAATGGAAATACTGCTCTTGGATGGATATAATTTGGTTGGAAGGGATTAGATCATAGGAGGATAAAGGGTGCAGGAATATATTAGCAGTGAACATTTCCACAAAGTACCCAGCAGTCAACAGATGAAGGAAAATATTATTAAAAGAAGATCATTTCCTGTTTTTCAGTGAACCTTGCCTACTCAGCATCCTTGATAGTTTAGAATATTCTGTGGAGATTCCTTTGGGTGAAAATGAGAATATGGTTGTAGTCATTGGTCGCTATCCTGGGTTTCATTATCATCCAGCCCACTTAGTCTATTTATTTTGTTCTCTTCCAAAAATATTGCTCCTCATTCTTGTGTCAGTTGTATTAAGTATTTATAAAAATGAAGGGAGTATTAAGTATTTATACTTAATATTTCAATACTTAAGATTTATTCAATTAGATAATTCTAAAGCAAGTTACCCACCTCCTCCCTGCCCTTTTCCCTTAAATTTTCTCTGTATACATGCTTTTTGAGCACATAATCCCTGAAGATAACCAAGATAACTTTTGGCGGTGTTATTGATGAGCCAAATTGCAGTTAGGAATTTTAGCTCTCTTCATTTGCACTTACTTTTATTGAGTAACAATTGCTTGAATTCAGGGACTGCTTTTTGGAAGTATATAATGAGAATTTTTGTCTTATTTCTAGTTACCCTCAATGGGTTCCAGAAGATGTACCATCTACAAGGTATGTCTAAATTGCTTCAGTGATATTTAGGTAAGGAGTGCTAAGTTTGAGTGGTGCTTATTTTGAATATAGCGTAGGATGTGGTAAAACTGCATACAGTTGGATCTGTTTCACCAAACTACTGGTTGGGTGCAGCCTAATCTTTATAAAAGTGTCTTTTAGGCTCCCAGGTTTGCTGTTCAGAGATTGTGCACATGCACAGCTGCTGATTGTGCACATGCACACACGGATAGATCCTTTATTTGATTTATATTGCTTATCACATAGGAAGTGATGAGTTGTGGCTAGTAATTAGTATATTGATTGTACATGAATACTCAACTTGCTTTCCCTTTGGGTCAAATGTAGGAACAATCCTGCTCGACAGTCCAATCTTGCTCCAGATGCTGCGTCTGCAATCCTCGCAGTCATCAGACAGTTGGATGCACGGGACCCTCACGGAGGTCAGAATAAGATTATCCTGTGTGCCTTTCTGTTTGCAAATCACAGTGATTGTTTTTCTTGTGTTCATCTTGTTATTAACTTTTCTGATATCATTTGCTAATTTAGAACACTTAATTGTCTTTAAGTAAAAAGTAATTTTCACATGGAGTTGCCTATCTTTTATCCTTCAATTTATCGTATGCAGTAAATTAAAATGACACAGACATCTGGGATCTTTTATATGGTTTCTTTCATAAAATGAATTCGCCATTTTTTTCTGTATTTGTAGTTCTGTTGTATTTTCACTTGATCTGCATGCAGCAGACAAGTGTAGTAAAATATGATAGAATGTCACTTGCTGGGAGCTCATGATGTGTTTTTGTTTTCTCAGGCAACAGAAAAGGTCAAATCCAGAACAAGCGAAACATGGTTTGTTTTCATCTCATTACATTATGAAAAAAAATTACACTGTTTATATTTTCAATTTGGTTCTTTCATCTGGGTTTGAAAAAAATATTCCATTTTAGATTGAGCTAAAGTGGAATAAATTTGATAGTTACTGCTTTCTGGTAATAGTTTACTCTTCTGAAATGTATTCTGGTGAATTAATATGTAAGTAGGTTCCATAATTTTTTTGTGCTCGAATTATTACTACTTTCTATTTTCTGTTGAGAAACAAACTATTTGGTCCATTTGATCCTTGTTGCTCCTTACAAGCTATTTCCATCCTTCCTCCTGTTTTATTTAACACACCTTTTAGATTGTTTTTGTCTTTCATCTTTTCCTTAAGTGCCACCTGTTAGCTGCTTCAGATTTGACTGGGGTTGTGAGTTCATTACTCTTGAATTCTAAATAAATTTAAAACAATAATATTCATTACACTTGTGATCAGCTTAAGAGTTAAGTACACGAAATGATAATGCCATTTACTTTTCAATGAAATATTTGGTTGTTGAAACATGCCATTAAATTATCTTTCCTTTCAAAAGGCAGTGAATGAACCTGGCAGAGTACTTCATATGACAGAATTGCCCAAAGGAAAATGCAAAGTGAAAGACATTCTCAAACTTGCTCAACCATTTGGACCTATTGCAAAGTACTTGCTTTTAAATACAAAGAGCGAGGTGAGTAAAGGGAATTTGGTGATATCAAATTAACCCGTATGCAATTTGGCGATAATAATCTGACTCTTGTTAAACAGTTTCTAAAAGTAAATTTGTATGTGAAGCTTTGAGTATACAATTAAATTTGACTTTCTGAGAATGAAGTAGTTTTTAAAAACAATTCCTACCACCAATGAGATCCATAGCTTGACATTTGTAATGGTCACAAACATTAATTGAATTTTTTTTGTTTAAACTCAAAACATTAGGGATTTGTACAAATGGCCACAAGTGGACAAGCTCAAGCAGCAGTCGCCTATTACAGTATGAATCCAGCAATTCTTTATGGCAAGAAGGTTCGAGTGGATATATCTCTCAAATACAAAGAGATTGATTTGAAGGTAATTGAAATGAACTATCGGTGAATGTTTCAGTTATTGTTTTTTGCATTTGAGTCTTTTTTTAAAAAGTGTTAAGTCTTGCTGTTGGTGTTTCTTTTGCTGCTTCTTCTGACTACCAGTTGTAACATTTATGTCTGCATTTGGGGCTAAGCATTTTGGCAGAAGTGTTAGAATCCATCAGAGTAATATATTTGGGGAGAAAGTTCTACCCTGCATGACTTCATTAGAAAAATGATTTTAAAATTGAAAATTTGGCATTTAAGCAGCTCTTTCTTTAAAATTGCTCTTCTTTCCAGAAACAAAAACAAGAAAGTGGTGGCAGGGTGGCGCTTCTCCAGAACCTTCCTCCCTCTGGGTATTCGGATGCTGATGTTGTGAAAATGGGCACCAGCTTTGGGAAAGTACTTAACTACATTGTGATGAGACTGAGGAACCAGGTATCATTAAAAGTATTTTTGGTGTTTAAAGAAGGCAAGGGTTGCAATTAATTATTTGGTATACCGGCTGTGAGAATTTACTGTAATGTTTATAATGTCCATGACCAAAGGAGGAGCAAGGGAAAAAGAACTTATCAGTAGTTGAAACGTTGGGACCATGGATATATAGTATACAATTATCCTAACATATTGTGGATTGTAATATCAATGTTATGGTCAATTTTGCATCAACTTTCTCCTTAACTATATAAATGTTGTAACCAATAGGCCTTTCTGGAAATGGAGTCAAGAAAATGTATGTTAGAAATGGTGAAACACTACAAGAAAAAACCTCTAATATTTCGAGGTAGAAAGGTAACTGTGGATGCATCTCAGAAATACAGAACTCTTGTACTGAAGGTAAGGAATACCCTAATTGTATTTCTCTATGACAACTGGAAATATTAAAAAAGTAATTAATTGTCCATAAAATTCTCTGTAGCTTCCTACGATTATATGGTGGTATGTCCTTTTTCTTTTTTAAGTGATCATTCTCTAAATATTTAGTATTTTGACTTTTTCAAAAGCAAAGTACTACAGATGGAATTGGTTGTGATAAGTACCTTATCAACATTTAAAGGATACCTGGATAGGAAAGGTTTAGATATCTTTTCATTCACTATGAATCTATGACTGAAGAAAAAAAAATTGTCATATTCTGTTAATCTGGTGTCATCTTGGCAGACTGAGTTAATAATGAAGGCTGGTAATATAAGAACTAGAAAATGTTAAAGAACACTTGAAGATGCAGTGAAAGGAAACAAGTCTGTTAGCCTGTAGTTTTCATCACAGATTCAAACTGTTCTGATTTATTTCCCAATATACTTAGGTAAATGCATAGTTTGCTGCTGCTTTCTAATTCTGACATTGAGCTTTTAAAATATTGCATGATATTTAATTTCATTTGGGTCAAACGTGTAAGGAAGTTTCCTTATTGTCAACTACAGTATACTTTTATGATGAATCATTGTTCTGCCATGTTGATCAACACTTGGAAGATGGACTTAAAGTACCAAAGACACAGAATGTGCAATGCCTATTGCCAGGAATGATTGGCAACCACTACTATTTAACCGACCTGGCCGATATCTATATTGACACTGAACAAACTAACAGGTGGACCCTCTCCATTTCAGTTACAAGGCACTACTTTTGTATTAACTTGCATTTATTAAGAACAAATACAGTCTTTCAAAACTAGGCATTCAGAAGTGAATTCAACCACAATTTATAAACTACATGGTCTGGCAAAGCTTTCACTTATGGGAAACCAGAGTTCAATAAGGAATGCAGAGCAAGAGCAGCACCAGGCAGATCTAAAATTAAATGCCATTTCGTTGCATAATCAAAGATTCAATAGTACAGTTACAGCATTGTCATCTACCTGATAATGTGGAAAATTACCAGGCTTGCTTGGCCACAAAGATCATCATCACTTGAAGAAATAAGTTATAGAGTTGAGGTGGTGGGTAACTCCTTTAGTTGAGGAATCATTGTAACTTGTGGTTGTTGGCATTCAGCTGGTTAAAATTGATTTCCTTGTGAATTTAATCCCATCCCAAGACATAACTACAAGTGTATCTCGGGTGTTTGATTCTCATGATATGCAATCCAAAGGTTCATCGAAAGTCAAGAATGAGGCATGAAACTTGTTGCTTGTAGCCATTTTATTAAATATTTGGCTCCTGTAACAAGAAGTAGTGTTCGGGTAACAAAGAAAAGTCCAGACTACAAAGTAGTTGTGATCGTCTCATACCAGAGCAGAGATAACAGCAAATTGCAGTGATAAATATTAACCTATAAAAGCAAGACAACTGCTATTGAAAACTAAGAAAAATACAGAAGCAACTGTACTGTAATTACTGGAAATTTACTGAACAATTATATGTATATTAGTGATTATTTAAAGATACAAGCAAAAATGGGAAAGTTTAAAGAAACTACAAGAAAAATAACTATTCCCCAATCCAACATGTGGCAGTGTTCTGGACTGAATTGCCTTCAGCAGCTTCGTTGATTATGATTCTGAAACCAAAAATATGGCAGCTAGTGATTGCATATTATGCAATTTCAATTAAGGTTCTTCCAGAATATGATGTAGTTCATCCCTTGTTGTTCGCTTGCTGACATTGTTTAGGCAGTGGTGATCTCAGACTTGTATGCCTTCAAGAGCAGGGCAGAAGCTAGTAGTCATGTAACTAGTAGCATTTTGATGACCCAAAGCACAAATGTAATGGCGTACCTTACACTTGCTTAAATGATACCCTACCCTATTCCACAATGGCCTACTCATAGAGCATTTCCCAAACCTTTACCATCAGGAAGAACTACAGCTACAAAAGCTTGGGAGCACCTGACTTGGAATTAAAAGAATAACACAAAATGCTGGAGGAACTCAGCAGGTTAGGCAGCATCTCTGGAAAGGAAAAAAGAGTTGACATTTCAGGACAGCATTTTGTGTATGTTTGTATTTTCAGCATCGGCAAAATTACTTGTGTTTGTGTCTTGGAAATATATTGCTGGTCCTTCATTTTCGTGGATCTATATTTTGGAACTGCAAACCAAACAGTGACAAATATCATTACCAGAAGGGTTTCAGTGGTTCTAGTAAATGACTTGTGACCATATTCTCAAAGGCATTTAGGGATAGGCAATAAATGTTACCTTTGCAAACAATATCTTATTGTGAAAATTGAAAGAAAAATACCTGCTAGTTTCTACCATTCTAGGTAATTACAGTAGTTATTCTCCCTTAAGGCTTTACATTGTCCATTAAGCAGTTGAATTAGCAAATGAACTTAAGTCGTTTTACTGGAAGTCTTAATATCTAAACTTATCAGTGAGGTAGTTGACAGAATAAAACATTGGTCTTTATATTAACTATATGGGCCACTTCTAAGATGAGACTTGATGTTCAGACCATGTAAGGTGATGTGCTTTTTCCACTACCAAGTCAAGCCTATTTGGATATTGGTTTATCATAACTGACGTGTATGTTGCATGAATTAAAAAAGAGATGATTTGGCTGGTTACAAAGCAGTCACTCAATCTCTATTCTGCTTCTACAACGTGTAGGAGGCAGCCTTAAATACCAAATGCAGTTGCTTTGCTGATCTTTAAGAGGCACAAATGTATCACTGTCACGTGTTAACATTTGTTTGGATTACTGGATGGTGGGAGGGGAAAAGAAGTTTTTTAAAAAAGTACCGCATTTTTCTCTCCTGAGGCATTGAAATATCAGAGGCAAGGGGATGGGGGTTTTTAAAGATAAAATATCAATCGAACAATTCCATTCTGAATTTAGCAAAGGGAACAATGTTTGCTGGTGACAACACCTTTTGCGGGTAATAATCTCTGGGTATAAAAGATCTTTCTGCTGAGTACTTTGAATCCTCTTTCCAAGGAAAATAAATCTTTTTATTTGCTATTAAAGTGTTCAAAGTTCTTTGCCCTTGTTTTCACTGGCTGCTTTGTCATCAATGAAAATGGAAATGTACACATGAGAATCCTTGTTGCAATTCTAAACAATGTTCCTTTAGAAGGTGTTTTTTCTTTCCAAGGATGCAGCATAGATTTACCATGCAGCATAGATTTTACCTTCGTTTGTAAAGGTTAAATTATCCTAAGAGGTTCCACAAGTTAGCATTCAATTTCCTGGAATTGAGACATTTAATGAGTCATTTGAAGTTTTCAAATATTTATCTGCTATATTGCTATTTCTACTAGTTGGGCATAGAATAAAATATGGAGTCATTTTAGTAAAGCAATAAAATAATTAGAGAAATAGCAGTAATTGGGCTCAAGGGGTAAATGGTCTTAGTCCTTTATAGTCAGCTATATAACTTTGGTATGTATGGAACATGAGACCCTTTAAACAGCCATGATCCTCTGAACCAGTGAGTTTTCTATAGTATTCCTGATATTGTAATAATTTTTACTGTTTCTTTCAGAAACCAAGCATTAAGGTTCAAGAAGTGTTGAAGGACCAGGATAAAGCAGATAGGTAAATAGGCTCATAGTTAATGTGTATTAGTCATAGTCATAGTGTATTATTATAATGTATTTGACAGTCACTTAGGCCCTTTTCTTTGGGTTATTTTGAAAGGTAGAAAGGAATGTGCCTATTTCCATAAATGGTCAAGGGCTTGGAGACAATTAATGAAAAGTCACATTCTTTATGCATTGTATCTTCAGATTTATTCATTCTTGGAATATGCACACAGTTGGCAATACCAGCATGGTCTGTCTATCATAGCCCCTCAACTGACGATGTTGTTATGACAGGAAACACAATGGTTTTAAGTTGCAGAGAAGCTCTGAGAAGGATGTGTTGGACACAGGCAATGGGGGCAGGCCAGGTTTGCCATGGAAATAGAATCCAGGAACTCAGCCAGGCAAGCAATGTCTGTAGCATGGGTAACGAGAGAGAAACTACCGTAGATACCGGATTATAAGCCGCTACTTTTTTCCCACGCTCTGAACAGCTTTGAACACTGCGGCCTTTACTACGGTGCGGCTAATGCATGGTTTTTTTTCATGCCGCCAAAAACATTTTGCCTCGTAACAGTAGACCAATAAAATTGATGAGTAGTTCACAGAGGTCCAATGAAATTGTACGATAAATCAAGCGCACTTTCACAATTAAATTATTGTAAATCAGTCATTTGTACTCACCCTCATCAACATGGAAAACACTCGAAGAAAAGCATTGTGCTGCCTTTATGGCAGTTATTTAGTTTATAATATTTTCGCTTAGTAATTCATTTGTTAGTATTTTCTAGTTAAAGTTAGAAGTGTTTTAAGTATATTTGTTTTCTGTACTACATCCCGGGATGCTATGACGTCACATCCGGTTTCACCGCGTCTTGTGGGGAAAATACCGGTTTGCGATAAACGGAAAGGAAGGGGCGAGCGCATTAGACCCGCGCGAGAACGCTGCTTTTAAGTTAAAGGCGATCAATAACTTTTCCTGGTAGGCTGCAGTATATATTTTTTTTACCAGTCGTTAGGAGATATTGGAATGTTGTTCGTGCACTGTTCAGTAAAAAAGTATACGCAACGTAATTTGTGTGTTACCGATACGTATGTATATTTAAAAGTAGCCGTGTTACAGGCATGATTCGAAAAAAAGCATTTGCAATATGTATTTGTTTATGTTACCATACGGATTTAATTAAAAGTTAAAAAATCCTCACGTGTAATATCTTTCTGTGTAAATATCTCATATTACAACGTGGGACACCTGCGGCTTAAAATCCGGTGCGGCTTGTACAAGTACAAAATTGATTTTCTTTCTAAAATTAGAGCCTGCGGCTTTTAATCAGGTGCGCTCTGTAGTGCGGAATCTACGGTAGTTGAAGTTTCAGATCAAAGACCCTTTATTAGAACAGAGAAATAAAGCAATACAGTAATTCAGTCTGAAGTAGCAGGACTTGAGGGAGGGCAATGGGTGGAATCTGGAGAAGAGAGGTCCATAAAAGGGAAGGCAAGTCAGATGGAGTATATGAATTTAACTTACTCTCCCTCATCAACCTCCAAAATATTTTGGACCAAATTTTGTTTTCCATATGCTGAAAAAAACTTCGACTAATGTGAGTTTGGGGCCAGTTTATTTTAGCTCATAGATTGTCTGCCATCGATTTGATTTACCCAGAGCTAAATATTATTATTTTATATTATTTGCTTCGCTCCCAGAAGAAGACGACGTTCCCGCAGTCCTTTTAAGAAGAAAGTACCAAGCAAATCTAGGAGCTCTCCAAAAGCTGATGGAGATAAAGGAGAGCAGGCAACCTCAGAGGGTTCACCTTCAAAAGCAATCAAGAAGGATAACTCTGAGGGAGATAGTGAACTGGAAATTAAATCTGAAGAAAAAAAGGAAGATTCACAAGAAGCAATTACAGTTGTTGAAAGCGATGTGGAACTTGATGAAGGAGGTGTGGTTGAGGGGCTCTGCATTAGCGAATCAGAGAATGAAGCTGATCAAGAAGATTTACTGAAGGAAACGGTACATGAGATGGAAGGATCTGACTTGGTGGAATCAGATTCGAAAACAGACATGGCAACAAGTGTGCAAAATGCATCAGGTCCAGCTGAAACGGTAAAAGTTTAGACATGTTTCTTTGACTAAGAGGGAGCATGTGGAATATAATATATATAAATTTTCAGAAAGCTTCCTTTCAGGTTGGACAGAAGAGGATGGTCAAAAAGCACAGTGTTTGTGGTGATGTACTAAGGTGGGTTGAGAATTCATAATCAGACATAAAGCATCAATGAGAGTAAATGGATCATTCTCTGTAGGCTCTGATCAGTGGGATATAGCCAGGATTAATGCATGGGCTCAGCATTTCATGATCTGCATGAATAACTTGGTTGAGGTGACCAAATGTCACATTTGCATGTTTGCTGACAGTATAAAACAAGGTGGGATTGTATATAGAGAAGCTTTACAGGGTAAGACAAATGGAATGAGTAGGCAACATATTGTGGGGAAAGATGTGAGACTATTCATTTTGCTGCACTGTGTGCAGTGTTTTTAATGGAGAAAGAGATTGGTGATATTAATGTTCAGAGGAGGCTGAGATGTCCCTGGGCACAAGTTATTGAATGCCAGTATGAAGTTGTAGTAAATGATTAGAAAAAAAAAGCATGTGGTGTGTTGTCCATTGGAATACAGGATGTCTTCCAAGTCATACACACGGCCTAGATAAGACTACCTCAATTTTGGTCAGTTTACCTTAGGAAAAAAATGAAAAATGTACTGTAGTTTTATTTGAAGTTTTCTGGACCAAATCTAGGAATGACTAGTTTTCTGCACGAGAAGAGATTGGGTGGACTTGGGGCCCTTAGTCTTTCAGAGGTTCTTGAGTGAAAGGAATTTTTGTTGAAACTTAAATTTATAAAACTTGATAAACAAAATGCAGGAAGAATTTTCCCCCTAATTGCGCCCAGAAACAAGGATTACATTCTCAGAGTAGGAGGTAGGCCAGTTGGGATTGAAGTGAGCCATAACTTTTCCTTTTGGTGAGTGATTAGTCTTTGGAATGGTATATTCAGGAGGCTGTAGCGAGCAGCAAGTTTATGCGAAATCAAGATTGGTGAATATTAAAAGTGATAGAGTTATGGAAACGTTCAAGGAAATGGAACAGAGATAGATCAGCCATAGTTATGATGAATGGTAGAGCCTGCCTCCTATTTTTTGTATTTGTTATTCCTCATGTGTTTTTCTGTTTTGAATCAGGTGCCAGCTGTACAAAGGAGCAAAACAAATCAACAAGCATCATCCCAGGTATTTTTCTTCCTGCTTGAGTTATTTGACTGTATATTTTAAGTTTTAAATATGTGAAAGTTACTTTTTTTATCAACAACTTGTTAACACCTGTCAGCCTCTGACTTTTGCTTTCTGTGAAGTATGTTGATATATTTTTCTTTTTTAACAAAGAGCTGACTGCTGCTGATAGATTTGCTTTTCAGATTGTAGGGAGGCTTAGACCACATTTTGACTTAAAATGTAAAGGTTAAAGTAAAGATATCATTAAGATAAACAATGTCTTCAGAAGAAATCCATGTTACAGATGTTCACTCTCAAATACTAGCAGTAGCATTTTAAGGCACAATCCTAAGTCATTACTCCTGCTTCTGTCATTTCCTCTCATACACTTTCTTCATGCTTTCATAGATCTTCAACTTGTGCCCTAGCTAAACATAAGACCATAGGTATTAAAAAAAATTATCTTAATGAGATGTTGGATATGTGTCATGGGTGTGGATTTGAGTTTCTTCTCCTTTACTTGATATCTTGTCAATATGTCAGACACAGAAATACATTTTTGGCATCTTAGTAATTTGAAGTGCTTTATAATATGCTTTACATTTTTTATCATAACAGATACTGTTTACAAATTATTTCAGAAAAGGCATTTGTGTCACAGAACTAATACCAGCTTTTGTAATACCATTTTTCCTTCACCACCTCCCTCCCACAATTTTTTCCCCACAATTACACACTGTTCAAGGCATTGTTTCTTGAAGTGGTCATGTACCCTATCCACAGACCAGAGAATTTATTATTATTGGGTTGTGTGGGTGAGCCATTTTGTTAAAGTGGATGGCATATATTTAAAGATGTGAATACCATTGCAGTGATGTAGCTCTTCTCAAGTACTGGTCCCTGAGTTGAAACACTTCAAATTGAGACTGACCAGAGGTTTAAATAGGTTTAGCAAACTTTACTTTTGTATTGCATTCAGTTAATATCAAGGACCCCACAAGCTTTTGTTTAGCTACCTTCAGAGACTTGTGGATCTGATTCTTGATTTTATTTTTCCCTTAACATACTTGAAAAGGGTCATTTATTCTGATCAAAATGTTACTTGCGATCATCTTCCCTTCCAAGTAAATCTTGGAATCCTCCAGTGCTCCATCGTCATCCTGTGTCTAAGATGGATTAAAAAATTGTTCCTAGAGTTTCTTCAATTTCCTTTGTACTTAACTCAAAACCAAATTGTTAACAGTATTCCCAAACTTGAGTACCTAATTTTATTCTAGCTGTCAATTGTTTTTTTTAACAACTGAGGAAAAATGTGTTACATTTTCACAATCAAACAATATTTCTGCTATAATGAAAGTATGTTGCTTTCATATTTGAATAGATCTAGAGGAAATACTTTTGTTACTGGTATAAAACTGTAATTAAAAGTTTTGTGCTGATATCCCTCAGGAGCTTAGCCCTTATCTCTTTTCCCCTTGTATCTCTGCAATCTCATGCAACCTAATTTCCTTTACTCCACCATTTTCAGTTATGTGATTCATGTTCAAAAAGAGTAGTGGCAAACTGATTTCAGCTAAAATAAGTTTTTTTTCCCTTTGGTTGAGGGTACTGTAAGGTGATAATAGTGGAATTGAGCTCAACCAAAAGTGAGGCTAAAAGCTACTGGGAAGTACAGAGCCATGATTTGACAGGTGAAACAGGTGAAATTTGGACCTGTTTACCTAGAAGCCTCAGTTTTGTATGTTTGAACCTTAAAACTTTGTGACTGGAGCCTTTAACACTGAAAGCCACATCAACATGTGATCATCTATTTGATGTTAGTGGGATTCCAGGCATGGAGGGTGTGAGGATTCTGGGAAGGAGGAAAGCTATCAAAGTACTGAGGCAACATCAAAAGAAAGCAACTAAAAAGTATGCTGGGGAAACTTAGCAAGTCAGGCAGCATCTGTGGAAACGAATAAATGGTTGACGTTTCGGACCTAGACCCTCTTTCACAATTGGAAAGGAAGGGGGAAGACGCCGGAATAAAAAAGGTGGGGGAGGGGAAGGAGGATAGCTAGAAGGTGATTGGTGAGAAAGATAAAGGGCTGGAGAAGAAAGAATCTGATAGAGGAAAATAGATAAAGAGAGAATGAAGAAGGAGGGGCACCAGGGGGAGGAGATAGGGAGGTGAGAAGAGGCAAGAGGCTGGAGTGGGGAATAGAAGGGGGGGGGGGCGTTTTATACTGTAAGGAGAAATCGATATTCATGCCATCAGGTTGGAGGCTTCCCAGGTGTAATTTGAGGTATTGGTCTTCCACCTTGAGAGTGGCACAAGATGAGGCCATGGGCTGACATGTTGGAATAGGAATCAGAATTAAAATGGTTGGCTATGAGGAAATTCTGTTTTTGGCAGATGGAATATAGGTACTTGACAAAGTGGTCCCCCAATTTATGACATGTCTCACCAATGCAGAGGTAAAGTGTTGCCTCAAGTAGTAGGAGTGTTTAGGGCCGTGAATGGAGGTGAGGGAGGAGGTAAATGGAGGTATAGTCGGCCCTCCTTATCCGCGAATTCAGCCAATCGCGAAAACCAAGAAGTGCTGTTCCGGCGCTTGTTGTTAGAGCACGTACAGACTTTTTTTTGTCATTATTCCCTAAACAATGCAGTATAACAACTATTTTATATAGCATTTACATTGTATTACGTATTATAAGTAATCTAGAGATGATTTAAAGTATACGGGAGGATGTGCGTGGGTTACTGTGGATTGGGATTGAAAAAAATCGGGAGTTCTTTTACTAAGTAAGTCGGAACAGGTACGTCCGGTATTATTTAGCGTCAGTTAGTCAAACGTATGGCTTAGTATATAGTATATATTTTACCTTTCTGTGCATATAACACGCTTAAGAACGTATGTTTCAGCACCAGGCTTGGGAATGGAAGTTCCTGACTTCAATCCAATGACAGACCGCTCCCGAGTGTGCTCTCCACCTTGCTGGGTTGATGTGGAGGATCAAAACCCCAAAACCCAATAATTAAACCACTGCGTTCCTTAGTAATAATTGCAGCTTTCATTGGGGCAGGTCCTTTCTCACTTTATCCTTTAAAATTGTTCCAGTCGTTGACGGACTGTAGCCTAGTGCTTTTCCAGTGACCAATGGCGTTTCAACTCTTTCTAATCGCTTTATTATTTCCACTTTATTTTCAATCATGATCGTGATTATTTTCGTGAACAGGAGCACTGCAGATTCAGAGCTCTACCACTGGGTCCTAATGTCCACCACATTGAGACAGGTTAAATAAGGTCTGAGCTTCCGCTGGGTCCTAAGATCCACCGCATTAAGACAGGTTGAATAAGGGACTTGAGCATCCGCGTTTTTTGGTATCTGCAAGGGGTCCCGGAACCAATCCCTCGTGGATAAGGAGGGCTGACTGTATAGCACTTTGGCTATTTGCAGGGTTAAGTGGTGGAAGAACCACTAATAAACATTTGTGGTGAGGCAAGTTGGATGCTTGTTAGGACGAGAGTCCCTTGCCCACTTGGTAGCTGTTACTTGGTCATTTCAACTGGATATGATTTATCTCCAACAGTTTGTCTTTTCTTTCTTTCTTTCTTTTTCAATCTTTTTATTAGTATTAAAAATATTATGAACAAAATACAGTTAATATATTAATAAAGGGATTATAAACATACAAATTCCCATTACACATGAAGGAATACATAAGCAATGATTACAGTATAAATAAGTTTTCCCAAAACATGAACCATATAGTATATATATGAACAAGGTAAATCTAGATATTTCATAATATGTATATATATATATATAAAAAAAGAAAAAGAAAAAAAAATATATGCAAAGTTACTAACCTACTAATCTAATATCTAAGGGGAAAAAAAGAAAGCAAAAAAAGAGAAAAAACTAAAGAAAAAGAGGAAAAAAAAGGGCTGTTTATAGTATCTCACAAGAATACATAAACATCCATGTCGTCAACTCCGATCCTCTCAACATACATACAATTAAAGCTGAAAAAACCAATAAGCTTGGCACAGGGCCATATTACATCATATGAAAATATTGAATAAATGGTCTCCATATCTTTTCAAATTTAATAGAAGTATCAAATACAGCACATAATTTTTTCTAAATTTAGACACAACATAGTTTGAGAAAGCCAATGAAATACCGTGGGAGGATTAATTTCCTTCCAATTCAACAAAATAGATCTTCTAGCCATCAAAGTGAGAAAAGCAATCATTCGACAGGCGGAAGGAGATAAATGGAGTGAGTCCATCATCGGTAAACCAAATATTGCGGTAATAGGATGGGGTTGTAAATCGATGTTCAGTACCGCAGAGATAATATCAAAAATATCTTTCCAATATTTTTTCAAAAGCGGACATGACCAAAACATATGAGTTAAACACGTGATTTCTAATTGACATCTGTCACAAATAGCGTTTATATAAGAATAAAAATGAGCTAATTCAACAGTTTGATATGCATGGTTAGTGTCAGACATGTGGACTTTACTCAATCACAGGGATTGTTGCTGCTTCCTCAGGTTCAACTATACATTGCTGTGTGGCAGGGGGGCTTAGCAGGGGTGCATCAATATTGATTTTGCTAATTTTCATTAACTCCTTCCTCTGTATTCCTTGTTCCCGTCTTTCTGCTTTCTCTTGTTCTGGTGACCCTTTCACACCTTGCATTGCCTCATGTCCTGCTTATCAATTCCCTCTGGTTCCCCACCTCCTTCCCTTAATTCTATGGTTTACTGTCCTCTCCCATCAGATCCTTGTTCAGCCCTTTACCTCTTCCACCCGTCACCTCCTAGCTACTCATATCATTGTCTTCCACTAATCACCTCCCTCCCTGCCTTTTTATTCTGGCTTCTGCCACTTTCCGGTCCCTATGAAGGGTCTTGCCCAAACTGGTGACTTTTCACTTCCCTCATAGATGCTTTCTGACCTGTTGCATTTTAACTTGTCGTTTGGAAAGGAAATGTTAACTGGCAAAAGATTTTGATCATTGAAGAAAAATGTTTAAGCAGGAGTGGGTTACATATAGAAATCTTAGACCATAAGACATAAGAATAAGGTTATTCAGCCTTTTGAGCCTGCTTCACGTTTTGATCATTGCTGATCCATTTCTCTCTCAACCCCGTGCTCCTGCATTCTCCCTGTATCCTTTCACGCCCTGATTAATTAAGAACCTATCAACCTTTGCCTTAAATATGCTCAAATGACCTGGCCTATGTCTCTGTTAACAAGTTCCACAGATTCATCACCTTCTGACTGAAGAAATTCTTCATCTCCATTCTAAATGGAAGTGCTTCTATTCTGATGTTGTACCCTCTGATCCTAGACTCTCCCACTATAGGAAACATGCTCTCCACATCCACTCTATCTAGGCCTTTCAATGCTCAATGGTTTCAATGAGATTCGCCTTCGTTCTTCTAAACTACAGCGAGTACAGGCCCACAGCCAACAAATGTTCTTCATATGACAGGACTTTCAATCCCAGAATCATTTTCGTGAACCTCCTTTGAACCCTGGCCTGATGTTCAGCAGACTAACAAGTTGTTTGAATTTTCTCACTGTTTACAAAGTAGTCTGCTATGCTTTTTTCTTCTACCAAAGTACATGACCATACACTTCCCGACACTGTATTCTGTTTGTAACTTCTATGCTCATTCTCGTAATCTGTCTAAGTCCTGCAACTACCTTATTGTCATATTTCAGCTCTTCTTTCTTTATGGATTTTCAAGTTGCCTTCTGTTGGTATTTAAAAACTTCCTAATCTTCTAACTTCCCACTAATTTTTTACTCTTATTATATGCCCACTCTTTTCCCTTCATGGTGGCATGGATTTCCCTTGTCAGCTGCAGTTGCATTATCCTTCGTTTAGAATACTATGTTGTATCTATCCTGTGCCTACTGAATTGCTACTGGAAACTCTAGCCATTGCTGTTCTGCAATTATCCCTGCTAGTGTCCACTTGCAATCAACTTAGGCCAGCTCCTCACATGCTTTTGTAATTCCCTCTTTACTCCACTGTTAGACTGATACATCTGACTTTAGCTTCTCCTTCTCAAATCGCAGAGTGAATTCTATCATATTACTATCACTGTCTTCTAAGAGTTCTTTTACCTAGAGCTGCCTAATCAAATCTGCTTCATTACACAATGCCCAATCCTGAATATCTGATCCCCTAGTGCACTCAACCACAAACTGCACTTTAAGAAGCCATCTTATAGGTATTCTACAAATTCTCTCCTGAGATCCAAAATCAACACCAACCTGATTTTTACAATATACCAGCATATTGAAATCACCCATGTCTATCGTAACATTGCCCTTTTGACATTTTCTTTTTCCCATTGTAAATTGTAGCCCACATCCTGGCCTTGTTTGGAGACCTGTATATAACTCCCATCAGAGTATTTCCACCCTTGCGGTTTCTTAAATGTACCTGCAACAAATCTACCTTTTCCAATCCTTTGTCACCTCTTCCTATGGGTTTAATTTCATGTTTTACCGACAACGTCATGCCCTTCTGCCTAGCTGCCTGTCCTTTGGATATGATGTGTATCCTTGGATGTTAAGCTCCCAACTATAATCTTCCATCAGCTACGGCTCAGTGTTGCCCACATTATACCTGCCAATCTTAACTGCACTGCAAGATCATCTATGTTATTCAATATACTGCATGCATTCAAATATAACACCTTCAGTCCTGTATTCGCAAACCTTTTTGACTTTTGTCCCCTCATCCCACTGGCTGCAATTTTGTCCTATCATCTGCTTATCCTTCCTGATAGTCTCTCTCCACACTACCTTTGTATACCAAATGTCACACCCTCCTCTCTATCACTCAGTTTTCTATCTGCTTGCCAAATTTGTTTAATCCCTCTCTTACTGTTCTCGTAAACCTGCCCACCAGTATATTGGTCCTCCTCGTGTTCAGGTATGACCTGTCCCTTTTGCACATGTCATACGTTCCCCAAAAGAGATCCCAATGATACAATAATCTGAAACCCTGCCCCCTTGCACCAGTTCCTCAGCCACACATTCATCTGCCAAATCATCCTATTCTTACCCTCATTGGCATGTGGCACAGGCAGCAATTCAGGGATCACTACCTAGAGGTACTGCTTTTGAGCTTTCTACCTAGTTCCCCAAGTTCTCTCTGCAGGACATCCTCCCTTTCCCTAACTATGTCATCATGTCAGTATGTACCAAGTCTTCTGGCTGCTCACCCTCCCCCTTTAGAACGTTGCAGACCTGAACTGAGATGTCCCTGAACCTGGATCCTTCCAGGTGTCTTTATCACGTCCAGCATATCGTATCTGCTCCTCTGTTAAATCCCCTATCACAACTGCAGTCCTCTTCTTCCCCCAGCCCATTCTGAGGCACAGTGCCAAACTTTGTGCTAATGACCTGGTTATCCTTCCCCACCCAGTATCCAAAACTGGATCCTTATTATTGATGGGATAGCCGCAGGAGTATTCTGCACTGGCTGCCCTTTTCCTTTCCCTATCCTGTCTGTCTCCTCAGTTTCCCATATGAGTTAAAAGTCAATGAGTTGTAGCTTGAGTTTCTTAACACGTTCTTTGAAGAGCTACAGCTCTGACAGCCTGCTGTGGATGTGGTTATCCAGGAGGCTGGAGGTCTCCCAGAATAGGAGCATTATCTTTTAGAAGATTAGGTGTGCTTGTGACCATTAAAGTTGTGTTTGAGAGTAACTGGAGCAGAAGTTCAAAGCATTTCATAACATTTGATTTTCTCTAGGAGCCGAAGCAAGAATGCTTTCCTGAAAACATAGATGAATTTGTAACTGTGGATGAAGTTGGTGATGTGGAAGCTGGAAATCTGGATCTGGAAGATCTGACACCTTGTGCAGAGAGTAGTAAACTGGAAACTGATGAAGCAAATGTAAGCATTTTAACAGAGAAATCAGAGGACACCACTGAGCAAAAAGAAGAGGATGTAGAGAAACCAAAAATAAAACATGGTCAAAAGAGGGGAAAGAGCATCAAAACTAAAAGAACAGAAAGTGACCAAAAAGATGGTAGTGAAGATGGAAATGAGCTGATTGACAGTAAGATGGAATCAGATGAAAAGAATGAAAGGCAGGGAGAGACAATCTCAACTTGTGCTGAACCAGAAAGCAAGCGTGCTCGATCACGATCTCCTACTCCAGATGAGTATCGACTTGGACCATATCAGCCCAACAACCCTGTAGGTAAGAAGGGTTTTCTTTGTAAAAAAAATGCAGGACTGCTATTCTTTAATATTTTTTATGTTGCTTGTCACACTCATATGTTCATTAACTTAATTAAAGCAGTTTGCAAATATACTATATTTACTCAAGTGCGACATTCATAGTATATTCACACGCATTTCAATACTGGTCCATTTGCAAATTAGTGCAATCTGGCTGAACTGAAGCAGTGGTCTCTTAATCTAATTATTTTTCTGCAAAATGTAAATATTATTTGCATTTATAGCTGTTAGCCAAAAACTCCATGAAATGCTATAGATTTGGTGGCTGAAGATCCTGTACTGTTTTTCCCTTCCTTTTTTGCTCCCTCGAAAGGCACATTTTCAGGTGTGAGATGATCTGGTCTCCACTTGCCTGGATAGTTTGTTCATTGCTGATTTAAAATTTGTAATAAGCTGCCTCTTTTTAATTACAGGACTAGACTATGTGGTTCCAAAGACTGGATACTATTGCACACTCTGCTGCCTCTTCTACACAAAGGAGGAAGTGGCAAAGAAAACCCACTGTAGCAGCCTGCCTCATTATCAGAAGCTGAAGGTGAGCATTCTGGTGCCTGTAATCTTAGGTGGTTGTTGGATGTTTTGTGTGTTTCCTTGTAGTTCTTCACACTGTTCAAGCAATTGAAGATCTATTGATTCACCGCGTTCATTGTCTTAATAACTTTTTTGATTCGAAACAAGAAGGCAGTGGGAAAGCACCTAAAGGTTTCCAGTGGGAAGACATTTTGAGTTCTCGGGGGAAGAGAGAGGCCAGACTGCGTAGGTGCGTGACGTCAGCCAGTTGAGCGTGAACAGTTTAAAAAGAAGGCAGCCATATCCAGCAGGCAGCAGAGTGAAAGGGCTTTGGCGGTAACGGGATGAGGTGAGGCAGTTGTTGATTGCAACAGGAGGTAGTATGTGTGTGAGGCCAGTTTTCTGTGGTCGGTGTCAGATGTGGGAGGTCCTGGAGTCTCCCGGCATCCCAGACGGCCACATCTGCACCCGGTGCATCAAGATGCAACTCCTGAGGAACCGTGTTAGGGAACTGGAGCTGCAGCTCGATGACCTTCGTTTGGTCAGGGAGAGTGAGGTGATAGAGAGGAGTTACAGACAGGTGGTCACTCCGGGACCATGGGGGACAGAAAAATGGGTCACAGTCAGGAGAGGGAAGGGGAAGAGTCAGGTACTAGAGAGTACCCCTGTGGCTATACCTCTTGACAATAAGTACTCCTGTTTGAGTACTGTTGGAGGGGACAGCCTACCTGGGGGAAGCGACAGTGGCCGTGCCTCTGGCACAGAGTCTGGCGCTGTAGCTCAGAAGGGTAGGGAAGGGAAGAGGAAGGCAGTAGTGATAGGGGACTGTATAGTCAGGGGTTCAGACAGGCGATTCTGTGGACGCAGGAAAGAAACTCGGATGGTAGTTTGCCTTCCAGGTGCCAGGGTCTGGGATGTTTCTGATCGCGTCCAAGATATCCTGCAGTGGGAGGGAGAACAGCCAGAGGTCGTGGTACATATTGGTACCAATGACATAGGTAGGAAAAGGGAAGAGGTCCTGAAAGAAGACTACAGGGAGTTAGGAAGGAAGTTGAAAAGCAGGACCTCAAAAGTAGTAATCTCGGGATTACTGCCTCTGCCACGCGACAGTGAGAAAAGGAATAGAATTAGATGGAGGATAAATGCGTGGCTGAGGGATTGGAGCAGGTGCAGGGATTCAGATTTCTGGATCACTGGGACCTCTTAGGGTGGGTGTGACCTGTACAAAAAGGACAGGTTGCACTTGAATCCCAGGGGGACCAATATCCTGGCAGGCAAGTTTGATAGAGCAGTTGGGGAGGGTTTAAACTAGTTTGGCGGTGGGGGGGGGGTGGGGAATCAGAATGTGAGTGCAGGGATTAAGGTAGAAGGACAAGGGCATAATGCTAAGAGTTCTGAGTTGATGAGGAAGGACAGGCAGGGGACAGAACATAATTGTAGTCAGTTAAAGGGATTGAAATGTGTCTTTCAATATTACGAGTATTAGGAACAAGGAGGATGAACTTAGAGCGTGGATTAGTACGTGGAACTACGATGTTGTGGCCGTTACTGAAACTTGGTTGGACGAAGGGCAGGATTGGATGATGCAGGTCCCGGGGTTCTAAAAAGAATAGGATGGGAGGTAGAAAAGGGGAGGAGTGGCATTGCTGGTCAGAGATAGTATCACGGCGATAGAAAGGGAGGATGCTGCAGAAGGAGTGTCCGTGGAGTCAGTCTGGGTGGAAGTCAGAAATAGGAAGGGATCAGTTACTGTGCTGGGAGTAGTCTATAGGCCCCCAAATAACCCTTGGGACACCGAGGAGCAGATAAGCAGGCAGATTTTAGAATGGTGCAGGAAATACAGGGTAGTGGTTATGGGAGATTTCATCTTCCCTCATATTGACTGGCACCTCCTGAGTGCAAGGGGGATAGATGGGGCTGAATTTGTCAGGTGTGTTCAAGAGGGATTTCTGACACAGTATGTGAACCGGCCGACGAGAGGAGAGGCTATACTGGATCTAGTTCTGGGTAATGAACCTGGTCAGGTGACAGACCTGTTGGTGGGGGGACATTTTGGTGAGAGTGACCACAACTCCCTTAGCTTCAGCATAGCTATGGAGAGGAATAAAATCAGACGAAATGGTAAAGTGCTTAACTGGGGAAGGGCTAACTTTGAAAGGATGAGGCCGGAACTAGCGACAGTAAATTAGAAACAGGTGTTCAAAGGGGAAAGCACAGAAGTAATGTGGGAGAAGTTTAGGGACCATTTGAGCTGGGTTCAGGATAGGTTTGTCCCACTGAGGCAAGGAAAAAATGGTAGGAAAAGGGAACCGTGGCTGACAAAACATGTGAGGCAACTCATCAAGAGGAAAAAGGAAGCATATGTTAGATATAAGAAGCAGGACGTAGAAGGGGCTTATGAGAAATATAGGGTAGTCAGGAAGGAGCTAAAGAAAGCACTTAGGAGAGCACGAAGGGGGCATGAGAAGGCCTTGGCGTGTAGGATTAAGGAGAACCCCAAGGCGTTCTATAAGTATGTGAAGAATAGGAGGCTGATGAGAACGAAGGTAGGACCGCTAAAAGGATAAAGAGGGTAGCATGTCTGGAAGCGGAGGAGGTTGGGGAGATTCTAAATGAATACTTTGCTTCAGTATTCACAAGTGAAAAGGATCTTGATCAGAATGAGGTCGAAGTAGAGCAGGCCTGTGTGCTGGACAGTGTGGAGATTAAGGAAGAAGAAGTGGTGGATCTTCTTAAAAACATTGATAAATCCCCAGGGCTGGATATGATACACCCCAGGTTGTTGTGGGAATAGAGAGAAGAGATTGCAGGAGCATTAGCTATGATCTTTGAATCCTCTTTGGCTGCAGGGGAAGTGCCAGAGGACTGGAGAATGGTAAATGTAGTTCCCTTGTTTAAAAAAAGGTAATAGGGAGAAACCTGGGAACTATAGACCAGTGAGTCTTACGTCGGTGGTATGCAAACTACTGGAAAAGATTCTTAAGGATAGGATCTACGAGCATATGGAGAAGTACAGTCTACTCGTGGATGGTCAACATGGGTTTGTGAAGGGAAGATCGTGCCACACGAGCCTAATTACGTTTTTTGAAGAGGTAACAAAAGAAATTGATGAGGGTAGGGCAGTGGATGTGGTCTACATGGACTTTAGCAAAGCATTTGGCAAGGTCCCTCATGAGAGACTCATCCAGAAAGTCATGAGGCATGGGATAAATGGAACCTTGGCTGTTTGGATAAAAAATTGGCTTAAAGGCAGAAAGCAGAGGGTAGTTGTGGAAGTAAAGTATTCTGCCTGGAGGTCGGTGACTAGTGGAGAGCCGCAGGGATCTGTCCTGGGACCCCTGCTATTTGTGATTTTTATAAATGACCTGGAAGTAGAGGCGGAAGGATGGGTGAGTAAGTTTGCGGATGACACCTAGATTGGAGGAGTTGTGGATGGAGCTGTAGGTTGTCGAAGGTTACAAGGGGGTATAGACAGGCTGCAGAGTTGGGCAGAAAAATGGCAGATGGAGTTCAATCTGGTTAAGTGTGAGGTGATGCATTTTGGAAGGACAAACCAGAAGACTGAGATTAATGGTCATTTACTTAAGAGTGTGGATGAACAAAGGGGCCTTGGGGTTCAAATCCATACATCCCTCAAGGTCACTGCGCAGGTTGATAGGGTAGTTAAGAAGGCCTATGGAATGCTAGGCTTCATAAACAGGGGGATTGAGTTCAAGAATAGAGAGGTCATGTTGCAAATCTGCAGATCTCTGGTGAGACGGTACTTAAGAGTATTGTGTTCAATTCTGGTCACCTCTGGAAGCTATGGAGAGGATGCAGAGGAGATTTACCAGGATGTTGCCTGGTTTGGAGAACAAGTCATATGAAGCAAGGTTAGCAGAACTGGGACTTTTCTCTTTGGAGCGTAGAAGAAGGAGAGGGGACTTGACAGAGATCTACAAGATTATGAGAGGCATAGATAGGGTGGATAGTCAGTACCTGTTTCCCAGGGCACCAATAGCAAACACCAGAGGGCATATGTACAAAATTAAGGGAGGGAAGTTTAGGGGAGACATCAGGGGTAAGTTTTTTACACAGAGGGTTGTGAGTGCCTGGAATGACTTGCCAGGGATGGTGGTGGAGGCTAAAACATTAGGGGTATTTAAGAGCCTCTTGGACAGGCACATGGATGAAAGAAAAATGGAGGGTTATGGGGTAGAGTGGGTGTAGTACTTTTTTTTAAAGGATTATATGGGTCAGCACAACATGGAGGGCTGAGGGCCTGTACTGTGCTGTAGTGTTCTATGGCTCTAACCCAAAATTTAAGTGACCGGGAAAAGAATCAACGGATTTTCCATGGAAACCAGCTTAAGCCATCATCTTCCTTTACTTCATATGTGCTAGTCTTATTTGAATTATAGCTTGAATTAAAAGTACTAAGTTATGTAACCATCCATCTCTGTAATATCCTTATACACATGTTTTTAGGCAAAAACCTGATACTTACTTATCAACTTGATTAACATTCAAACTTTATAGGTTTTTTAATCTTAAAAATGTATGTGGATTGCCTTTTTAAACTTGTATTTCTTTGAATTTATTGGATCAGACAATTAAAGCTTTGTCTTGAGTTTGGGAGGGGGCTGTTGTTGGTGTGGTATTTGCTTACTCAGACCATAGACTACACAGAAATACTCTGATGAATGATATACAGTGACAGAAGGCATTAGCTTGTAACAATATGGAACAAAAGAGTATATAAGGATAAAGGCAATTTAAGACACAAATACTTGGTTGTGTATCTGTCCTTTGCTCATGGAATTCCCCTAAGTGGTTAGCATGTGGAGATGGGAAATGAAAATCTGCCATTGCCAACATGAATCATGTAATTTGTTGCCTCTCTACCATAAGAAAGATGATGGGGAGTAGCCAAGATTAGTGGGCCATGTGGGAACTAGAAGCAGAGAAAATGATTTAATATTGTCCTCAAAGGTGTTAATTAGCAATGGTGTATTTTTGAAGTCTACCATAGTAAGATGGACAGAGATGTCAGATGTTCAGTAGCAAGAGCTAAAGGAATACTGGCAAGGGACAAAAGATATAAAAATATTGTAGAAGAACAAAAGGTTTAAAACATTAAAGAGTCTTCAGTATCTTTCAAGCAAATGAAGGAAATGCTGTTGTATTTAGATTAGGGATGCAATTGGATAACATTATTTTTTGGAATTGTATAATGAATGGTAGTCATTGTGGATTTAGTATAATAAAGGATGACATTTATTCATAAAATACACAAGGGGGTAATGAGTTGAAAATAAATGTTGTAGCCTTGTTAGATTTGTCAAAATTTTTTCAACCAATCCTTGACTAATAGGGAAGACCTTAAAGGATAAATAGTTTAGGTACTAATAAAACTATTTCACTTCTGGGGAGGGGGGAAGGAATAAGAAAGGCTCTCTGCATCAATCTCTTTGGATTGATGTGTAACATGCTAAATGTGAGGTTTATATGGCAAAAGAGAACCAATGTGAGTACAAAAACAAAATGGAGGTGTTTCCATAAAATTAAGAGGCAGAAGATATACCGATAGACAACTGGCATAAAGAATGAAAAACAAAAATAATTATTTATAAATAAATATCAGTAGGGATGGAAGTAAGGAGGGGGAGTCGATGAAAGCCTTGGAAGACAGATCATGGTTTAAAATCAAAATGACTGTACTTCATCGTTCTTCAGTCTCGCAAGAAAATAAGGGATGCTGACAATATTGAGTGGGATGGATGTATAGTTGTATGGGAAGGGCTTTCTGACAGTTTGTATTCTCGACTGGTGAGGAAAGAAAGAAAGAACCAAAATTGGTGAATTACAGTTTGGTCTGATGTTACTGGTAGGGGAGGTCTCCGGAGAAAATATTTTTAATATTCAACTATTTTCTTGGCATTGGCATGGATTGATTTAAAAACAGATCTTACTTGGTTAACTTGATTTTTTTGAAACAGATGATGCTTGTGAATATTTAAAATATCTTTATCAAAGAGTGGCAAAGGTTCTCAGCAAAGAACAACATGGACTGGTTGAAGTGCAGACAGTTAATGAACAGTTGCTAGACAGAATGGCAGGAAATATTCTTCAATATTCCCTGGCATGACTATTCCGATGTCCATAGAGTGTATATTGAGATTGACAAAAGGCAAACTACTATAAATGCTGGAATTTATGGACAAATGACATGGTTAATGTGTCCTTTGCAGCTCAGATTTAAAATGGGATTTTAAAAAGGGCAAATACTGGAATTGAAAGCAATAAAAATTTCTTGAAATATCTGACAGGTCAGGTAAGCTCTGTGGAAAGCTAGATGGTAAACATTTCAGATTGATCTTTCCTCATTTTGATGAAAGATTAAGTAAAACAAGTTGGTTTCCTATGTTGTACAGTTGAAGGAATGAATGAATCTATAACTGGGTAGAAACCAAGAAAGCATTGTTTATGCTGATTGAAAATGGTGATTTAAGGTTTAGTAATTGCAGCCTATCTAGCCGGTGAATGCAGAAACAAAGATGTGTATGTAGGCAAAAGAAACAGTACTGGAACTGAGATACAGAATGGAACCATTGCTAGAAATATTCAATGGGGCAGACGGCATTTGTGGAGAGAAAAGATGACTTTACATCACCATTGTGTTACACTGGCCAGATCCTGATACAAGCTAGAAAGGATAGTCATCTGTAATTACTGAATTTAATGTCTAATCATGAAGGCTGGAATATACCTAGGTAGAAAATGTATATTTGAAGAGCTGATTTCTGATTCTATTAACTTCATACAACTGTGAAATAAATCATATTTCAAGTATCTGTGTGATGGGATAAAGCTGAATTAAATTTTACAAGTATGATGCCATTCAATGCAACTATGCTGAGTTTGACAGTAACTTTTACAATTTAATGAGAGAGATCCAGATCGATTTGTGAGTAAAATGATGAAATTTGAAGTACACTGTGAATATGTATCTTGAGCTGCATTAACAGATAATAGTTTAAAGAATATAATTGTTTTTTTCAGACTTCAGCCCCAATAACAATCTTCTTAAGCTCAGGTCATTATATTGTGATGGGGGTGGGGGTCTAAAGACTCTTCCTAAAACAATGATGACATTGCCTCATTAATGTCCTTTATTTTTAAAGAAAATCTTGAACAAGCAAGCTGAAGATTACCGGAAATCCAAAAGAGAACAAAGCCCTGAAGTGGAGATCAAAGAAATAACTGATCAGTGATTCTACTTATGATAATCTGTAACATCTAACCTATTAGCTGCAAATTCTTTTAGCATCCTGATTTTATTGGTTATTATTTTTGTTTAGATGTCTTAATTTTGTAATGTACAGACATGCATGAATAGATTGGCAACAGTGATTTTGTTTGCAGTAACTATTTGTTAAATAAGTAAGTTCTCAGGATAGGGACAGTCAACTTTCAAGGGTATTGAATTGATGGATTTCTAAGTTATTGTTAGAATATGAGTTCTTGAGTTATTCCAGGAACTGCTTTGGGTCAAGTACCATATCTGGGTTACTTTAAGGAAGTTGGTGGATTTTGTAAGGTAGTAATTTGAAAATATCTGGCAAATGTCAAGTTTTATTGTTGCAGTAAAGAAAACAGCTTGGCAAGAATTAATTATGTGATTACTAAAATCTGCAGAAGAAATATCTAATATTCATTTGTTCCAGCATATTTGTACAATAACAAAGCTTGCATGGCATTGGTGTTAAGGGGTAAAGAAAGTGTTGAGATGGTGAGATTTTTGAGCTATAAAAATGGTAGAAATTCTGTTAATTTTGTGGAGCAAAATTCTCTGCAACTGTTAAAGATTATATTTCCTTTGATTTGAACTAATGTCAATCTTTTGTTTTTATAACATTGAGGTTGAGGGTTGCTGCAAGTTGAGAAGCCAATTTCAGTCTTCAGCAAGTTATAAAATTTTGGTTCTAGTAAACGATTTATTTAGATGAGCTTAAAATAAAATGCATATAAATCAATACAAATCAATCAACAGTTTTGTTTTTGCAGTGTCTAATTTGTGCTGCAATTATTGAGGGAATTATTTATTGACTAACATATCAGTCACTTTACAACTTTGACTTTTCACCAAAATACACATCTTACAAAGTTGATTTTTAACAAATTTATCAAATTGGACCACAAGATAGAGGTGCAGAATTTGGCTATCTGGCTCATCAAATCCGTTCTGACATTTGGTTTATTTTCTCTCAGCCCCATTATTTTGTCTTCTCTCCATAACCTTTGATACCCTTACCAATCAAGAACCTATTGGCCTCTTCTTTAAATTTGGCCTTTGTCTCAATTGCCATCCGGGGAAATGAATTCCATAGATATACCATCTTCTGACTAAAGAAATCTCCCTGGTTTAAGAATGTTTCCTTTAAAGCAAAAGTTTGAATTAAAGTCGAGCAAAAAAAATTAAACTTCTGGCTTGGTGAGAAATGTTCTGAAACTAGGAACATTATATTAATATTTAATATTAGTCTTGCAGAATCATTACAGTTTGTTTCCATTAAAACTAATTTCAAGTTTTTATTTTTTTAGGAGTTTGCTTACTTTACACAAATAGGAATAAGATTGCACAAAAGGAATTTTGTATTAAAATATTGTTTCTCTTGAATAACCTAAAATTATACTGCACTGTGTAGTATTCATTTCTGAACGATAAAACCAACTTGTATTAGTTTCCAATGATCCATGCAAATTGTCAAAATTTGCTAACAAAATGCACATTTACTTGACCACAGTACTTAAAAAAAATTATATGTACTCAGAATTGAACAAGTTCCCAAAAAGTCAGTGTCCTATTGTAAGCTTGTAAACAAGTGAATTTAAGCAACTCTTTGACAAAACTTTGTGCATTTAAACAAAATTTACTGTAAATAATTTTAATAACTCATTCTTGTGACTTAAGGTTATTGTCTGACTGGGATTCCATTGCTAGTTTGCTGATGATCCTGTTGTTAAAAATTGTTCCTTTTTTTTTAGTAAATTTTGTCTTTTGGGTGCTATGCTTTAATGTAGTTATCAATTTTAGATGTCAGATTCCCAATGCTTACAGAAGTTTTGGTTTGTTTCTTGATAAATATGACATAATAGGCATTGTGCTTTTTTTTGGCAAATGTATACCCTGCATGAGTGTGGAATAACAAATGCTTCCAGAAGAGTACATTTGCTAATGACGGTGTCTGAACCAAATACAACATGGAGTCACTTGTTTTATAAAAGAAATTGTGTGAGGCACTGCAGGTTTAGTTAAGAGGCAACAAAGTATTAAAACTGCTGTTATGTCATGTTTTGGTTTGAGTAGAAACAAGTAGTTTTGTAATTCTTCGAATAAAGCTCCAGGTTCCAATGATTGCTTGAATTTCTCTGCTTTTGCTTTTCTGTTGACAAAGAAATGTGTAATAAAGGATTTTCAGGACAATTTCATCTCTTGGAATACGATTGAGTATAATTTAACTGAGTTAATTACATAAATGTTTCTACACATTTTTGAATTTCATGATACTTTTATTTTTGACTATCACTCCATTACAAAAATGTCAATTCTATTTGCCTGAATTCTCATTTTTGCTAATAAAATTATTGAGGTTCCTTAAGCAATTTCATTTCTGACCCTGATGTCTTCATAATGATGAGGTAAGAGTCTAATGCTTATACAACATGGTGGACTGATCTGCATGTCCTGTATTGGATAGAATTCATCTATCAGTGTACACTCTTTAATTATTCAGTAGTTCAACCTACAGATTGGAACATCATCTTACCCTATTTATTGTTTTGTATATTACTGACAACCTAATAATGGAATTAAACAGCAATAAAATGGGTCCTTCAGCCCAACTTGTCCATGCCAACCAAATTATCTACCTGGCCTAGTCCCATTATGCTTGCCTTTGGCCGATGTCAGAGTAAATCTTTCCTATCCAAGAATTTATCTAAATCTTTTTAACCTTGTAGTTTATATACAGCTGCCTGCTATTCTTGTTATCTATGCCCTTATCAAACAGCTTGATAGTTAACACCAAGTCATGCAATCCAAAAGTGTTAACTGTATTGATGACCTGATTTCAAAGTGTAGGTAAGGTGAATTTATTATCAATGTACATGGCACCCTGAGATTCCATTTTCATGTGGACATTCACAGTAAATACAAAGAAACAGAAAACAGTAAGTGTCAAGCTTATTTATCATATGGCATTATTTGTATTTCTTTGTAGGAACAATTTAGTTTGGTAGTTTACCTTTAAATTCTCCTCCATCAAATAAAACACTTCTCAGCCGTGAAGTGTGTGAGAAGTCTCCAATGGTGTCCTGAAAGTTGCCACTAATTTATTTCTTGCTATCTCAACAGTGTTCAAATCCATCCCCATGTGTCATCAATGGTTTAATGTATATTGAACGTGCTCAGAGCCTTTACACAATCTGAATTTTCGGTTTCACATGAAAAATTATCTCTCAAAGCACAAAGTGAAAATCATGGCATTTGCTGCACACACATTCTAACAGAAATGTAGCTCTATGTCATCATTCCAGACTTGGCCATTCAGCTAGAAGGACTAATATCCTTTCGCGTAGACAGAAATGCTGCAGCCTCTGGGAACATCCGTAGACTGCTCATTGCAGATAAAATTCCCTACTTAGCGAGGGAGTTCTGCCATTGTGATTATTGCTGTTTACATTCTCTCCCACCTGCGCTGGGGAAGCGCTGCAGGAGTTCTGGGGGGCCATCTGCAGTCTCGAAGCCACTCACCCTGATGTTGGTAGTGACTTCAATCAAGCCAACTTAAAAACAGTTCTGCCAAAGTTCCACCGGCATATTAACTTCGCATAGGAGAGTACAGTATATTAGATCTGGTTTAAACCAACATTCATGGAGCCTACAATGCTGCCTCCCATCCTCAATGGTTAAACAAGACAAACCTGTTGCCCTTTTGCTGCAGGTGGGAACTTCCGACCATAACAATGAGAGGTTCAAAATATCCTTGGAAGCCAGCCGCCGGTTGGTTGACGCGTTTTCAGATAACGTTCTCCATCAGGGCCTGCTGCCTTACGCGGGTTCATCCTGAAGGATAACCTGACATCGGCCTCCGAGACAGATCACAGGGTCACTGGGTGCAGCAGGGATTTTCACAGCTGCAGTTATATTCTCCTTTTCAAAGCGGCCATAAAATGTGTTGCGCTCTGATAGTGAAGCGTTGAGCATCGCTGATATTCATGCTGTTGAGTTTCGCTTTGTATAATGTCCCGCAAACCCTGCCAGAGTTGACGTGCATCCGATGTCACCTCCAACCTCGCTCGGAATTGTTCCTTCGCTCTTGAAATCGCCCTCCGCAAATCGTACCTGGTTTTCTTGTTACAGTCCTGGGTCGCCAGACTTAAATGCCACAGACCTAGCCTTCAGCAGGTGACGAGTCTCCTGGCTCATCCACGGCTTTTGGTTTGGGAATGTACTGTAAGTCTTTGTAGGCACACACTCATCCACACAGGTTTTAATGAAGTCGGAAACAACTGCGGCATATCATCCAGATTTGAAGATGAATCCCTGAATACAATCCAGTCCACCGGTTCAAAGCAGTACTGTAAGCGCCCCTGTGCTTCCCTTGTCCAAACCTTGTGTCTCACTGATGGTGCTGCAGGCTTCAGTATCTGCCTACACTCGTAGAAGTACAGCCAAGTGATCAGACTTTCCGGTGTGGGCGTGGAATAGCACCGTAAACACTCATGATCTTAGTGTAACAGTGGCCCAGTGTTTTCTTTCCCCGGGTACTGCAAGTGATTTATTGAATATAATTATTTAGTGGCTTTTTCAAACTGGCCGGTTAAAATCCCCCAAAATAATGGTGAGGCATCAGGGTGTGCTGTTCCATGCATGTTGATTACACTGCTCAGATCATCTAGAGCCTGTCTGGCATTGGCCTGAGGTGGAATGTACACCGCCACCAAAAAGGTCGCAGAAATCTCCCACAACAGGTAAAATGGACGGCCCTTAATTGCGAAATATTCCAGGTTTGGTGAGCAAAATTGGGACATCACCGGCACATTAGTACAACACGAGGAGTTGATCATGAGGCATACACCACCACCTCTGCTTTTTGGAAACTCGACAGTTCTATCTTGACGGTGTGTAGTGAATCACTGCGTCTGATACGGGTTAACCAGGATTCCGTGAAGCAGTGGACGCATGCTGTCCTACTATCACTCTGATACAGCACACCAGTTCTGAGATCGTCAATTTTATCTACGTTTGCCGGCAAGATAGTTGGTATTGGTGGTCGAAAACCTCGTTTTTTAAAAAAAAAACGAGCGACAGCCACATTCCTGACAAGGAGTCCTCCTAGCGAGAATATTACGGCCATAATCGGTATTATTTCCGTCGGTTTTAAGCAGTGATGGATTGTTCAAACGCATTGAAACATCTTTATTAACTGCACTGCCCTTGGATGCAGTTGCGATTCTCAGCTGTAGCCGGCTGAAAGGGGAATATTTAATCGTTATCCATCGCGCTGCGCCGCCACGAGAGATGTCACGCAGTGCTCTCTATGCACAATTTGACGCACAGAATGATGAGACATTGACGAAAGCTGCTACCACCCTCCACCCGAGATATCTAGTCTGGCCGTAGCCGAGCGAAGAGGCTCCTAGTCAGGGTAAACTCACACAAAGCTGCACCTGGTGAGTTACTGTGCGACCCAGCTAGCAAAAGTTTTTAATGTATATCTTTACTATCTCTCTGACACAGTCGACTGTCCCCGCAGACCAAGGCCGCCACCATTATTCTGAGTGCTCAAGAGAACTATGGTAACTGGCTTAAATGATTCCCGCCCGGTGGACCAAGCTTCAACAACATGAAGTGCTTTGAGCGGTAAAGGATCGAATAAAATCCCATCTTCAACTACTTTGGACCTTTTTCCAGTTTGTCTACCACTCAAAAAAGCTCCACTAATGATGCTGCAGGGCAATGTAACGGGTGGAACCATGCGGCTCACTTTAAGAGGCTGGTCTGACTTGATGACAAAATTACCTGAAGTTTTTTTTTTACCGCGAATTATGTTCTGGGTTTCGTTGACAGTAAAGGAGTTGCTACGGTAACACTTAAACTTAAAACATCTCTGCCGTTTTATTTATTAATAACTACACTTGTTACCACGATGCTCTAGGACAATTCCAGAGTTATTGGACATGTCGGCCAATACAGTCGCTTTGAAACTGCTGGAGCTTTGCGAGCAAAATGCCTTGCTTGGTTGTACAAGCCAAGGTTCAATTCGTGCTGCGAGAAATCTCAGTGGAAGTCACCAGATATCACTACACAGTAGCATCACTGGCAGTGAGAATTGTGAGTCTACTTGAACACCCACATGAACAGGATAAATACTGATCGCTGAAAACTCACCTTTTACAGACTGTCGCATTATCTGAGTCTGAGCTTCAGAGGGACATGCCCTCTCTCCTGGGAATCACCAGCCGTGTTTTATTTTTAAAGAACTCTTTGTACAGAAAACTCCTGATCAAGTTTGCATAGCCCTGGCTAATGCAGCCGTGAATGACTATATAGAGAGCTTGCTAAAATGACTGATATCTTCATTCAGCCAGGCTGAAGTGTATAATTCCTTCTCCTTTCCCTGCCTCGATAAGCTGGGCTTGCAACACATGCACAACCTCACGACTGCAAGAGGACAAAACTGGGTCTGTGCTTTAACCATGCTCACTTTGGTAGGAACGCTAGGAAGTGCCGACCACCTTGGAGTTTCAACAGTGCCAGTGCATTGGGACATCAGAGGTCTGTGAACACCACAGGTTCCAGCTGCCAGGGTCATCTACTGTTCTTTACGGACACCCTTTCAGGGCGACGCTTCTTATGTGACATGGGTGCTCACGTGAGCCTTGCCTATTGATCAGAATCTCACTGGAGGCTGCCAACAGCAGCAGGATCCAGACTCATAGGACATGACAGGTGACGCTCTGCTTCAGTGGGCAATGTTACACATTGGACTTTGTCCTAGCTAGAGTGGCTAGACATCTGCTTGGTGCAGATTTCCTGTGTTAGTTGAGCATAAGAATTGCCGGCTTGTGGGTGTCAATGATTTTGGGTCATTACCCAGCTCCCCCAGTAAGTTGCCCAAAACAATATTGTCAAGCGCATGCACCACCACATGTGAGTTTAGTCAACTGCTGGGCAAATTCCCAAACCTCACCAAGCCCTCATTCTCAACTACAGTCATAGAACATGGGGTCAAGCATCACATTTCCACAACTGACCCCTTGGTCTATGACTTGCATGTAGACTGGACGAAGAAAAACTGGCAACTTGAAGGCTGAGTTTGCCAACATGGAAAGGCTTGGCATCGTACATTGGGTCAAATAGCCCCTGGGCGTCATCCCTCCATATGGTTCCTAAGTCTGATGACAGTTGCCACCCTGTGGAAATTACCGACACCTTAACAAGGCCACCACTCTTGATCGTTACCCAGTCCTATACATCCAAGATTTTTTGGCAAGCTTAACCAGAAAGTTAATTTTTACTAAATTTCACTTGGGGTGCCTGTGTTCCTGGAGGACATTCCCAAAATGGCCATGATAACCCCATTTGTCCTCTTTGAGTTTCTGCACATGCCATTTAAGCTGAAAAATGCAGCACAGACTTTCCAATGGCTGATAGACTCTGTAATAAAAGACTTAGATTTGCTTCTTGTTTACCTGGATGACATACTTGGTCACCAGTGCATCCAAATCTGAACACGCACCTCATCTCCACACACTTTGAGTGCTTAAGCCAACACGGGTTGATTATACCAGTTTGGATTGTCAACCATTGACTTCCACGGCCATCACAACTCTACAGAAGGCGCGAAACACCTCCCACCAAAAGTAGTCGCCATTATGGATCTCCCACCCCCCTGCACAAATAAAAAACTATAGGAGCTTTTAGATATTGGGAATTTCTATCACCACTTCATTCCACAAGCTGCTGAACTTATGCTCCCCTTAAAGGCAATGCCCTAATCACATGCTTGACTGGTCAGTGAACATGACTAGAACGCCTGATGACACAAAATAAGCTCTTTCCAACGCAACACTATTAGCACACCCACTCAGCAAGCTCCTGTGCATCAGACTACGCTGTAGGTGCTGTGCATGAACAGTTTGGTCAGAGGCATGTGGCAGCCACTCGCTGCCTTCAGACGGCAGCTTGGTTTCCCATGAAAGGAAGTACAGCACGTTCAACTTTGAGCTTCTCGGTCTCTAACTGGCTGTCCACTGTTTTCATTTTCTTCTAGAAGGTCGCCATTTCACAGCGTCCGTTGACCACAAACCCCTTGTGCACGCGATGGCCAAAATATCAGACCCTTGGTCTGCATGGAAGCTATGCCACCTTTCCTATGTATCAGAGTAGTATCTGTGCCACTGTAACATTATTATTCGGTGGCCTATAGACAATCCCCACTAGTGATTTATTTCCCCTTTACTAATCTCTACCCAGATGGATTCAGCATTCTTCTCCTTAGATCTTACATCATCTCTCACTATCGCCCTGATCTCATCCTTAATTAAGAACACTACCCCACCTCCCTTACCTTCCTGCCTATCCTTCTGTATTACCTGATATCCTTGGATATTTAATTCCCAATCCTCTCCACCCTGCAACCATGTTTCTATAATGGCCACTAAATCATACCCCTTTATACTAATTTGTGCCACAAGTTCACTGACCTTGTTACGAATACTGCAGACATTCAGATCAAGTGCCCTTACACTCATTGTGCCTTTAAAATCTAGTAATCTTTGTCTCTTTTCGACTTGACTTTTCTTCACTCCACCCATACTTCTCTCTTTTTTAACTTTTGCTTTTACTTTATCTTTATCCACACTTTTCTCTTTTACTTTATCCATACTTCTCCAGTCTGTTGAATCCACCCACTACTGTTTAGTTTAAAACCCTATCCACAATCCTAGTCATGTGATTCGCCAGGATCCAGGTCCCATCACGATTCAGGTGGAGCCCGTCCCAATGGAACAGCTCCCTCCTTCCCCAATACAAGTGCCAATTTCCCATGAATTCTAACCCACTTCTCCCACACCAATCCTTGAGCCACGCATTTAACTCTCTAATGTTCTTGACCCTATGCCAATTTGCACGTGGCTCTGGTAGTAATCTAGAGATTACCACCTTTCTGGTTCTGCTTTTTAAATTTAGTCCTGTTACGTAACCCCGTAACCAGGTAACTTACCAGCAAAGATAGATGGATCAGCTGAGTCGGATGCTACTATTTTCAAACGTTTTATTCAAAAAGGGCACAAACGTATGGTTAATACAAAACATTCAGATCATATACATCGTCAAAACTCAATCTAAAGCACCGGTGTAACAATAATCAATCAGAAATAAGCTCTATAGTTGTCTAGGGGTTAATACTGAGTCCAATTGAAATATAAAGAGTCACTCGGAAGTTTGCAGGCTTTTCCCTTTTGGGAACCGCCGGGGTTTTCACGTTGTAGAGAGAAAGAGATGATTTAGAAAAGATGAACACTTGCCCGTTGTCTTTACAGAGCAAATCCTTGGAATCAGGGGAGCAGGCTTCCCCGTTGTTAGTTAAAAGCGGTCTTTCGTTGGTTCTAGCCCACAGATTCAAAAGTCGGAATCTAACGCACGTGGCTTCCTTCAAAATGGCTTCCCGCTCCCACGGGAATCGATATCGTGCTTCCTTGGTGTCTCCTTGGTGCGTCTGAGGGTTGTCCCCCCCTCAGACCCTCCTTTATACTTCTTCACGGGATCGCAGGTGTCAATCAGGTTGCAGGTGATGCGATCTCTCTCTCAACCAGCCCACTTTGCCCGAGGGCTTTTCACGTGGTCTTCATGAGACAATAGTCAATATCGCCTTTATTCTGCTTCTTGGGAGAACGTGGTCTCTCTCTCTCCCATTTTCCTGTGTCTATTCAGCACGTCTCTTTCTCTCTTGGGTCAGTTGACCCCCCCTCGACTAGGGCTCTTGCGATTCTCACAAAGGAGGGGGCCAAGGGCATAACACCTCCCCCCATAACGGGTTTTTAACCAGCGGTTAAAAACAGGTTGGTACAGGAATTTTTTTTGAATCTACATACTACACAAGCTTTTCTCTTCACAGAGTACTACTGTTATACATTCAAGTCAGTATCTAAACAGGTAACAAGTACAGTGCCCCTTTTCTTTAATACCTTAACCTCACGTGCCATACTAACGCCTGGTAGCATCAGACTTCAGCTCAATGAGTCTTAGCTTACATACATCTACAAAGGTTCATGCAAAATACTAATTTTTATGTTACTTTCAAACTTAACAGTCAAGCTTCCATGGGTGTTGTCTTTATTATTCACATACTTTGTCAAAATCCCTTAAAACCGGCTTCCGCTATTTAAAAATCGCGTCCCCATTAGCCCTCGCCTCTTTTCCGGTTAATTCCCTCGTGGTGATCTTGGGCACCCTGGCGAAATAGGCTTTCGCCCGCTCCTTTCATAGGAGTTATTTTATCAACAATGTGTTCCAGTTTAAACTCTTTGTTCAGACAGCATTTCAAATTCTGCCTTTTCACACCACACTCTGGAATAACAATAGCGTGTGGGGCCCCTTTACCTTCCAACTCAACCTGTAATTGATTCACAGGCTTTGTGGTACCAAGCCATTGTCTCTGCAGCCTGGTTGCTGCTTCCGATATCAGTCCAGCCTTTAAATTTTCTTCATTCAATTTGGGAACTACACATTCCCCTTTTCCTTCAATATTAATATTCACCTCATCAACTGGTAACCCACCTTCGAGCATAAACACCTGGGAACTCTCACTTCCCAAGGGTAACCCTTTTTTTTCCGAACCAAGTCTATTCGATCCAAAAGGACGGCCGTCTCGTCCAGCTGCGTCAAATACCTCCACTTTTCCCTGAGCTTCGTGACTAGGTTCAGCACCACATGCATCCCCGTCTTGGACACACTCAAACGGGACATTGGCCTCTTCCAGGCTTTCAACACCCGTACCTTTTTCAAATTCTAACGTCCCCCGATCCTTCCAGCTACTCTCCAGGCAGCCCCCCGTTGGGGAAGGCGCAACCCTGCGGGCTGACACAACCTCCTCGGCCATTTCAGCTGACTTCTCCACAGCAAGGATACCCTTCCTCTCTAAGACTGCCCTCATTTCACTCTTGGGACCATCGAGAACATCTTTAGAACTCTCAACTTCTCCAAACAATTCTGCCAAACCAGACAGATCAACCACGTCCAACTCTGGACGTTTTAACAGCTTTATCCGTTTCTCATCTTTATTTCCTACCTCTAGGACCTTTCTCTTCACTAAGGGGGGGCTATCTCCTCGCCCTTACCCCCTTTTACTTTACTACCTTCTGTTTTACCACCCTCTGAACCCTCGTGGTATAGGGTCGGTAAAAACGTCTTGGCCAATTCACTACTGGCCCGATTTAAACTGCTCTGGTTCTCAGCTGCTTTTCTCGACAGGCTGCGAGTGACCGCGCATGCGCGATAGCTTTGGGACTCTAGGGGCGGGGAGACCGTACTCGCCGGTCGGTGGGTCGGCATCCTGGCTGCCGAAATCCTACCTCTGGCTAAATCGTCCCCCTCCCCTCTCTCTTCCCCTTGAGCTCTTCGCTCTTGCCTTCGCCTGTCCAGCTCCAATTCATGGCTCCTTTGTTTCTCTTTCTCTCTTGCTTTTACCTCTAGCTGCTTTAGCTGGAGCTCATGGTCCCATTTCATCTCTAATTCCCTTAGTCTGAACACATGCTCTCTTTCCACAGCCTTTTCCCTCGCAGCTGCTTCTACTTCTAGCTGCTTTACTTTAAGCTCATGGTCCAGCCTTGCTTTCTCCAACTCTGCCTGATCTGTCCCACTCGCTAATCTCCTTTCGGGAATATTTTCCAAATCCTCAGCTGCAAACACCTTCTTCCCAACGTAATGCTGTTGTATGACCCTTCGCACTTCCTGCTTTTTCATTGCTGGCTTCACCGCTGTGAGGTCTAACGCCTGCGCCAAATTTACCAAGTCTGATTTTGTAGCCTTCCCTAGCGCCTCTACCGTCGGGTTTCTCATAAATTCATCCACATCCATCTTTGCTGGTTTCCCGTCTGGCTACCTGCGTAACCAGATTTAAGTTTGGACTTACAGCCCGATTCACTGACCCTCCCGTTTGGTTTCAAATCTGGGACGAGAACCCCACTTGTTACATAACCCCGTAACCAGGTAACTTACCAGCAAAGATAGATGGATCAGCTGAGTCGGATGCTACTATTTTCAAACGTTTTATTCAAAAAGGGCACAAACGTATGGTTAATACAAAACATTCAGATCATATACATCGTCAAAACTCAATCTAAAACACCGGTGTAACAATAATCAATCAGAAATAAGCTCTATAGTTGTCTAGGGGTTAATACTGAGTCCAATTGAAATATAAAGAGTCACTCAGAAGTTTGCAGGCTTTTCCCTTTTGGGAACCGCTGGGGTTTCACGTTGTGGAGAGAGAGAGATGGTTGAGAAAGGATAAACACTTGCCCGTTGTCTTTACAGAGCAAATCCTTGGAATCAGGGGAGCAGGCTTCCCCGTTGTTAGTTAAAAGCGGTCTTTCGTTGGTTCTAGCCCACAGATTCAAAAGTCGGAATCTAACGCACGTGGCTTCCTTCAAAATGGCTTCCCGCTCCCACGGGAATCGATATCGTGCTTCCTTGGTGCGTCTGAGGGTTGTCCCCCCCTCAGACCCTCCTTTATACTTCTTCACGGGATCGCAGGTGTCAATCAGGTTGCAGGTGATGCGATCTCTCTCTCAACCAGCCCACTTTGCCCGAGGGCTTTTCACGTGGTCTTCATGAGACAATAGTCAATATCGCCTTTATTCTGCTTCTTGGGAGAACGTGGTCTCTCTCTCTCTCCCATTTTCCTGTGTCTATTCAGCACGTCTCTTTCTCTCTTGGGTCAGTTGACCCCCCCTCGACTAGGGCTCTTGCGATTCTCACAAAGGAGGGGGCCAAGGGCATAACAGTCCCTAGCGGCTCAAATTCCCTCTGCAGAACCTCTTTCCTTGTTCTACCTATGTTGTTGATACCCACATGGACCACGACAAGTGGATCTTTCCCCTTCTACTGCAAATTCCTCTGCAGGTCAGATAAGATGTCCTGAACTCAGGCACCAGGCAGTCAACACAGCCTCTGTCTATCCTCGTGACAGAGAACTCTGTCTATTCCCCTGACTATACTATCCCTAATTTCTCTTCTCTCCCTTCTCTTGAACGGCTCCCTGAACTACAGAGCCACAGTTAGGTTGCTCATCCTTCCTACAGTCCCCACTCTCATCCACACATGGAGCACGAATCTCAGACCTGTTGGACAGGCTCAAGGGCTGAGGCTCCTCCAGCATTGTCTCTTGGATCCCACTACCCACTCACTCGCAGTCAGAGCCTCTTGTCCCCAACCACAGACTGAATCTGAGGCAGCTAATTTAATGGGTGTGACTACCTCCTGAAACAGAGAATCCAGGTAACTCTCCCCCTCCCTTGATGTGCCACAGTGTTTGAAGCTCAGATTCCAGGTAATCAACTTTGAGCCTGAGTTCCTCGAGCAGCCAACACTTGCTGCAGATGTGGTCACCAGGAACCACAATGGAGTCCACCAGCTCCCACATCATGCAGCTACAGCACATCACCTGATCCTGCATCTTCCTTCCTTTATTTAATTAGTTGTAGCTTGGTGACTTTTTATTTAACCACTACGAAAGCTTTACCCGTTACTCGACTGTGCCTCCTCACCAAAGCCTCTTCAGCTGAAGTCGGTAAACTCTGTTCTCTCCACCAGTAAACTATACCACAAAGCGACTTTTAGTCCTGCCTTGTTAGGCCTACAACAACTTCACCACTATTTTAATTATCAGTTCGCTTTTTCCTTTGAAAATCACGCTAAGTGCCTCTATTACCGCTAGCGAACTGATTATGCAAAAAGACTATTCGCCCAAAACAAAAGATAGGCTGGAAATAAATTCCACTGCGGCCCCCTGTAAGGCAACCAAACACAAGCTATATAAGCAGCCATGTCCAAAATTTAAAATAGAACAAAAGAATGCAACAGGGCAAGCCAACCAAACCTCTTTCTCACACTCACACTCTCCCAAACAGCGCGCACAGTCAGACTGGAGTCTGCTACACTAGCTACCTGGAGCGTTGCAGACAAAGTGCCCAAAACATTGTTGAGGATCCCTCCCACCCATCCCAGAATCTCTTTGACCCACTACTATCAGGAAGGAGGTACAGGAATGCCAGGACTAGGACTGCCAGACTGGGTACCAGCTTCTTCCCTCAGGCTGTGAAACTAATAAATAATCTCCCACCACGAAGGTCTCGTCACTAGGACAACGAGCTATTTACTGTCTACTGTACTGTTTCCTGTTTACCTGTGCTGCACACTGCATGCTTTTGAATTACATTTTACTCTCTCATTTTTGGTCTGTGTGTGATTTATGTTTTGTGGGTGCACCGTTGTCAGGTGGAATGTTGTTTCATTTGGTTGTATATATGTGTAATCAGATGACAATAAACTTGAACTCAAGGGGTATGTGAAATTCCTCAGAATAACTTTCAGCTAAGGTCTATTCCCTGAAAAATCTATATAGAATTATGGTGACTCTTTGATCACTGGGTGACTGCAGCACATCTGTGTCATATTTCTCAATTTGCTGCTCATTATAGTGTTAGAGTGGTCACTGATTGTTTCTCACCTAGTATCATTTATGCATAAAGTGACCTCTCTGGCACAGAGATGTCCCACAAATTGAGGAATCTCTCAACTGTACTCCTCTGCCCACACGGCCTCAAAACAACCTCCAAATCAGAATCAGAATCAGGTTTATTATCACTGGCATATGACATGAAATTTGTTAACTTAGCAGCAGCAGTTCAATGCAACACATAATCAGCAGAGAGAGGAAAAAAATAAAACATAATAATAAATAAACAAGTAAATCAATTACGTATATCGAATAGATTAAAAAACGTGCAAAAACAGAAATACTGTATATTTTTAAAAAAGTGAGGTAGTGTCCAAAGATTCAATGCCCATTTAGGAATCAGATGGCGGAGGGTAAGAAGCTGTTCCTGAATCGCTGAGTGTGTGCCTTCAGGCTGCTGTACCTCCTACCTGATAGTAACAGTGAGAAAAGGGCATTCCCTGGGTGCTGGAGGTCCTTAATAATGGACACTGTCTTTCTGAGACACCACTCCCTAAAAGATGTCCTGGGTACTTAGTAGGCTAATGCCCAAGATGGAGCTGACTAGATTTATTATGAACTTTAAGAGTTTTTGCTCACTACATGTTCAGCTGGTTGCAGACAATGAGAAGAATTTCATGACGGTCATGGTCTCCTCCTAAGGCCCATGACTTCCTTTGCTAGAAAATGTGCTCACTGCTGGACTTCTTCAAGAACCAGCAAAGCCCTGAGGAATGGATCCTGGGCAGGAGGGCTATCCTCATCAGTTAACCTCCATCTTGATTGTTGAGTGGACGTAAGTTGAAAGCCAAACGAATGACATTAGTCAGTATCAGAGGAATGTGGGGAACCAGTAGCCAAACTGCGAAAACCAGTAGGAGGAGGAAGAACAGGAGAATGATAAAAGCAGCCTTTGTTTTTTCTGGGATGTCTTTGCCCAGAGCAGCTTCATCTCCCAGCCAAGTCAAAGGGGGAGACATTACTGAAATTGGCAATAAGAAACTCCCTGGTAAAGAGACGTTTCTCCAACATACCTGCAAACTTGATTCTTAATTGAAACCATGTGGCATGCTGTATATTTTAATAATTGTCAAAAATATTACCCAACAGTAATCAGCTAAATACCCAGAGGATGCACAACATTCTCATATCTTATACTGACGGTCCACTTGCACTGATCATAAATATAACTGAATAAAACTTGAGCTAGTTACTTAACTGGCTTTGCTTTAACACCTCAGTAAGTCTACACGAGTGGCACCACACTTAAGCACCTCTGACCTCCACATAAAATGCACCTTCCTCAGAAAAGTTTAACTTGACAAGTGTAAACATTGGTTGAGAGCTTGAACCCATTGAACTCAATGGAAGTAAGAGTAATGCACACCGCAGTACATCATTTAGATTGCTATGTGATGGATTTAGTCATTTAGTGATGAGAAACATCATCATAAGTATGCTTCAATTCAGCTTATTTCAAGATTCAAGTTTATTTATCACGTATATATCAAAATGCATGTTTGTGTTAACAACCAATAAACCCAAGGATGTGCTGGGGGCCGCCCACAAGCGTCAGCACACATTCTGGCACCAACATGCCCACAATGCTCAGCAGAACACAAGGAACAACAGTAGCAAAGCAAGCCTCTGTTCCTCCCACCCACACACACGTATACACAGTCCTCTAAGCCCACGACAGTCTATATTCTTCTGTCCCCAATGAATCAGAATCAGGTTTATTATCACCGGCATGTGACGTGAAATTTGTTAACTTAGCAGCAGCAGTTCAATGTAATACATAATCTAGCAGAGAGAGAGAGAGAAAAAAATAATAAATAAAATAAAACACAATAATAAACAAACAAGTAAATCAATTACGTATATTGCATAGATTGTTAAAAACGTGTAATAACAGAAATACTGTACAATTTTTAAAAAAAGTGAGGTAGTATCTAAAGCTTCAAAGTCCATTTAGGAATCAGATGGCAGAGGGGAAGAAGCTGTTCCTGAATCACTTCAGGCTTCTGTACCTCCTGCCTGATGGTAACAGTGAGGAAAGAGCACGCCATGGGTACTGGAGGTCCTTAATAATGGACGCTGCCTTTCTGAGACACCGCTCCCTAAAGATGTCCTGGGTACTTTGTAGGCTAGTACCCAAGATGGAGCTAACTAGATTTACGTCCTTCTGCAGCTTCTTTCAGTCCTGTGCAGTAGCCCCCCCCCCCCCATACCAGATAGTGATGCAGCTTGTCAGAAGGCTCTCCACAGTACATCTATAGAGGTTTTTGAGTGTATTTGTTGACATACCAAATCTCTTCAAACTCCCAATAAAGTATAGCCACTCTCTTGCTTTTTTTATGACTACATGTGAATGTGGATGAGCAGACATTGTGCCTGATTCACAGTCCCAGAGCTCCAGCCAATGGGCTTCAACTTTAGGTTCGACCCTCAGGCCTCAATCCTTGGTGTTGACCACAAAACTCAATGATCAGCAGATTGAACTCCAGTCTCAACGCTATGAAGACCCCAGGGGGCCATCGGACCCTGTTCCTCCGACCCGCAAGGATCATGGACTCTGGAACCTGTCAACAACTTGCTGACCCTGGGAGAGCCACCATCCTTCCTCCATGCTAGTCTGTCGGCTGAATATCCCAGCTGGTCTTGGATGCCCCACATCTGCATCCTGATCGTTGGAACTCAGAGCAGAGAGTTAAGTCTCTGGTCTGCGCTCTAATTCCTCTTATTGTCTCACACCCCTGTTGCCAAAGCCTTATCATGACCACAGTGGGGGAAAAGTAAAAATAAAAAAGTGTTGATGAGAGAATAGTCATATTTCTTTCTGTTCATAACAAATGGGTTTGAACATTATTTTATCTTGCATGCTTGCACAAGCACTCACTCTCCCAGATTGAGCAGATGTTTCATGTCACAAACCAAGCACCTTATAAATCTTCATTGTCTTCAGATTGTATCAAAAAGTCAGGCAAGCAGGCAGAGGGGGTGGTGTGGTTCAGTTGGTACAAAATTAAATCAAATCATTAGAAAAAGATGACATGACGTAAGGTTGGAAGGTGTTGAATCATTGTGGGTCGAGCTAAGGAACTGCAAAGGTAAAAAGACCCTGATGGGAGTTATACACAGACCACCAAACAATGGTAAGGATGTGTCTACAAATTACAATGGCAGATAGAAAATGCACACCAAAAAGGCAATGTTACAATAGACATGGGGGATTTCAATATGCAGGTAGATTGGGAAAATCAGATTGGTGCTGGATCCCAAGAAATTTCTAGGACGCCTATGAGATGGCTTGATGACAGTTATATACAGGCCTCCCAACAGTGGCTGGGAGGTGGACCGCAGGTTACAACAGGAAATAGAAAAGGCGAGTCAAAAGGGCAATGTTATGGTGGTCATGGGAGATTTTAACATGCAGGTTGATTGGAAAAGTCACGTTGGTGATGGATCTCAAAGAGTGAGTTTGTTGAATGCCTAACAGGTAACTTTTTAGAGCAGTTTGTAATTGAGCCTAGTTGGGGATCAGCTATACTGGTTGGGTGTTATGTAATGAATCAGAGGCAATTAGGGAGCTTAAGGTAAAAGAACATTTAGGAACCAGTGATCATAATATGATTGTGTTCAACCTGAAATTTGTTAGGGAGAAAGTAAAGTCTGATGTAGCAGTATTTCAGTGGAGTAAAGGAAATTACAGTGGCATGAGAGAGGAGTTGGCCAAAGTAAATTGGAAGGAGCTGCTGGCAGGGATGTCAGCAGAGCAGCAATGGCATGCATTTCTGGGGAAAATGAGGAAGGTGTAGAATGTGTGTATTCCAAAAATAAAGAAATACTCAAATGGTAAAATAGTACATCTGTGGCTGACAAGGGAAGTCAAAGCTTTTGTAAAAGGAAAAGAAAGGGCATACAACAAAGCAAAAATTAGTGGGAAGATAGAAGATTGGGAAGTTTTTAAAAACCTGCAGAGCAACTAAAAAAATAATTAGAAGGGAAAAGATGAAATATGAAAGCAAGCTAGTAAGCTGAGGGGCTGGACGAGGCTAAGAGGGATGTACTGATGGGAATTGCTCGGAAGTTAAAGATTAAGGTGACCACTCGCATGAAGGCAACTCAGGTACAGCTGTTAATAGCACATCATTACGTAGCCGAGGGGAAATTCGAAGAAGAGGCGTTGGAGATGTTTGTTGAGGGTAAAGCACTTACTGAGGCTGAGGTTCAGCTTCAGGTGGATAAAATGAAGGATGAACATGAGTTCCAAATAAAACAGCTGGAAGCAGAGGTAGAAAGACAGAGGGAAGAGGCAGAAGGACAGAAAGAGGAAAGGGAAAAAGAGAGGCAGTTTGAGCTGGCAAAGTTAAAGGCAATGCAGGATGGGGGACGAGTGCCAGACCCAGTCAGGGGGTTCAAGGTTAGTCAGGAGGTTAAGTTGGTTCCCCCATTTGAGGAGATGGATGTTGATAGGTATTTCCTCCATTTTGAGAAAGTCGCTGTTGTTACGAACCCCGTAACTGGGTCACTTACCAGCAAAGATAGAGAGGTCCGTTGAAGTCTGATGGTATTATTTTGAACAGTATTTATTAGTAAAAATAAACAAAAATAATATCAATGCAAACATACAGATAATATACGTCATCAATACTAAATCTAACAGTGCGGGTATAATAATAATCAATAAGAAATAGCTCTATCGTTGTCTAGGGGATAATGTATTGTCTGATGGAAATATAAAAGTCACTCAGTTCATTCAGGCTGCAGCCTTTTGGTTGGAGAGAGAGAGATTTTTAGAAACTTGCTGGCTTTCCTTGTTATGATTTTGATCCGTCAGAAGTCCCGTTGGTGTGGCCGTTCACTTGTGGCCTCTCCTTTAGCTAAGCTGTTCTTCCGTGATGAGCCCGCTACCCTGGCAAGGGAGGACGCACACAAGCCCTCACCGGCATTCGCTATAAAACGCTGTCACTGGCTTTCCAGCGTTTCTCCTGGTGCGTCTAAAGGGGTTGTTCCCCAGACCCTCTTTTATCCTTACTCACGGGGTCTCAGATGTCGATCAGGTTGGGATGATGCAATCCCTCAACCAGCCCACTCTGGTCGTCCCCTGAGGGCTTCAATGAATAGTACAGTACTCAATACACAATTCCGTCTCCAAGAGACAATGGCAGTAATCAATGGTTCCGTCCCGCTTTTGTTAGGAGGCATTCCCCCTACCTTGTGTATTCTGCGTTGTCTATGGCAACTGCCGGGGCTGTGATCTGGCGTCTCGCTCTCTCTCATTATTGCCATGATGTGTATCTCTCTCATTTCCTGGGTCCCAGACCCGAATTAATAGCGATCTTGCGATTCTCAAAAAGGAGGGGGCGACTTTGTACCCTTCGGCCCCTCAGAGTTGTGGCACATTCGTAACACTGTGAATCAGGACTGGCCGAAGGAGAAGTGGGCTGTTCTGTTACAGAGTGTTCTTAAGGGGAAGGCTCAGCAAGCCTATTCGGCGTTGTCCGCAGATGAGGCAAAGAATTATGATGAAATAAAAGGGGCTATACTGAGGATTTACCAGTTGGTTCTGGAGGCATACCGGCAAAGGTTCTGGAATTTGAGGAAGCCATGGGACCACACATACCTAGAGTTTGCTCGTGAGATGCAGATGTACTGTACTGTGATTGCTGGTGCGCCTCGAAAGGGATCAATGGGGATTTTGTCGAACTGAAACAGCTGATGCTGATTGAGCAGTTTAAAAGCTGCGTCCCTGAGGGTATGAGGACCTATCTAGATGAGAAAGAGGCAGAAACCCTGGTCGTGACTGCCGAGTTAGCAGATGAGTACGCTTTAACTCACAAGGTAAAATTTTCTCCAAGTAAGAGCTACCAGAGGGTAGTAGGGATGGTAGAGCCCTCCGGCTAATTCAGTTTCTGGGGACTAGCGGAAAGGGTAAGGAGGATGAGAAGCAGTCTGGAGGGAAGTTTCCCAGTTTTACGTGTTATAATTGTGGGAAAGCTGGTCACATAGCATCTAAGTGTCTAGCTCCAAAGAAAGAGACAGGAAAAGGAAAGGCGACAACCCCGACTGCCTGCAATAAGCCGGCTGAAATGCCACAAAAGGGGGAGGAGACAAGCCGAGTTCAGGAAGGATGTGAGAAATTTCTTTCAACCAGGTTGGTATCTGTGAGGGAGGGGTCAACCCAAATGCCAGTGAGAATCTGGAGAGGCACTGGGGCTTTTCAGTCCTTAATCCTAAGCAGTGTGTTGGAATTCAGTGCTGAGACCGAGACTGGTGATAGAAGGGGTTGGAAAAGGGACCGAGGGCATAAAATACTTTTGAAATGTGACTTAGTATCCAGACCAGTCACGATAGGGTTGCGGTCCGCACTCCCGATACGCGATATGGATGTCTTACTTGGGAATGACCTGGCAGGGGGGGGGACGTGTTCTCAGCAGTGCAGCTCACAAGTAAGCCTGTAAGGGCTGAGGACCCACCCATAGATTCGGAAGTTTACCCCGCCTGCACAGTAACCAGAAGCATGGAGAAAAAGGCTGCTGAGACAAACACTGATTTAGCTGAGATGTTTTTACCGTCCCTGTACCAGCAGGGGTTAGAGGATAGTAAGGCTGAGGAGAATAGGAGGGCCGAGGCAGATTTATAGTTGTCGAGGAAAGACTTTGTGAAGGCACAGAGCAAAGATAAGAAACAGATGTGACAGCTGGAAGGTCCAGTGTTGGACACTGATGATTTATATAGCTTGAAAGAGCTGGCTGTTATTGAAGAATTTAAGAAGTGTGTTCTGGATGATGTAAGGGCACTCTGAGATGAAAAGGATGCCACTACCTTGAGGGAGTCTGCTGGGTTAGCAGACGAGGTTTTAACCCGCAAGGTTGAGTTTACTCCGGATGGGAGCTTCCCAGAGAGTAGCTGGGAGGATCAGGGGAACCTGGAATTTGAAACTGGGACTGGTATTGAAAGCCTAGAAGAGGCAGATGTCCCGTTTCCCTGTGTTCAGGTTGTTGAAGTACCTGTGGATTCACAGGGTACTGAACCTTGTGTTGAGACTCAGGAAGGTCTGAGGTGTCTGACTGGGTTAAAAAGGAATGCAGTCCTTTTGTGTCAGATGGACTTGGTTCAGTGAGTAAGGGGTTAACCCTGGTACAAGTGGAAAGTGAGAATTCTCAGTCACTTGTGTTAGAAGGTGTTCTAAAAGTTAGTGATGAGATAAAAACTGGTGAGGTGACTTTTATTGAAGATATTGAGAAAAGTGTTACTGGACTTTTGAATAAGGTAAATTTAAAGTCTGGATTGGTTTTAGAAGCATTGACCATGCTGAAGGGTCAGTAGTTTGGTAACAGGGTGCCTGCTAGTCTGTTACAGTTTGTTTTGGAATTTAAAGATAAACAACTTGGTGATGTTGTTCACGTTTGTGATTTGGAGAGACCATCTGCTGGTGTTATGGAAACTAATAAAATTAAAGATCTTGAAGATAAAATTAATGACTTGCTTAAAATTAATGAGTTGTTTGGAGATTAGTATTTGTATACACTTCTGTAGTATGCTACATGATCACATATGTATTGTTTTATATTCTGTAATGTACTGACAATGTGATTGACGATTGTTTATCTCGATGTTAGATTTGAAGTTATATCTGTTTCACTCTATTGATTGATGACTACCTATGTATTATGTTGGACTCCGTAATGTACATTCATGTTTGAATTTTTACCCCCCGTAAAAATTCCTAAAAGGGTGGGGGTGTGATGAGCAAACCAAGCTGAGATGGGGTCCAGAGTTGACCCCCCCGTGAACTATGCTGAGAGAGAGAGAGAGAGAGAGAGAGAGAGAGAGAGAGAGAGAGAGAGAGAGAGAGAGAGAGAGAGAGAGAGAGAGAGAGAGAGAGAGAGAGAGATGATTTAATATTATGACTTCTTAGCTAATTGTTTACCTTTGCTCCAAGGACACTCTCTTTGCCTGCTTGAGACGGCAAGGCAGGACCAGGTGATGGACGGCCGGTACCCCACCAGGGGAGATAAAAAGCAGGTCTGCGAAGACACAAGCAAACACACCACGGGACACAAAGAGCGTTGTGCACCCATGTGAAGGTGGGGGTTTGGAGGATGGATTCGGGGGAATCGATCAGAGGCTCACAGTGTGTAAAGGTGCAACCAGTGGGGGCTTGTTTGTGTGTCCACCCTTGCCTGGGTGACAGGCCTATCACTGAAGAATGGTTGTGCCGGGTATGGGGTCACAGTCGGTGACCATAACAGGACAGGAAGGCAACAGAAGGTTTGATGGCAACTGCATCACCCCTCACTCTCTCTCTCTCTTTAACGGTACACCAGAACTAACTCGACCTAAACGGAACTGAACTGAACTCTGCACCATTGTAAGACTATCCATTTACACCTAGACTTTGAAAGAGCTTGGTTTTTGATTCCTATTTCCACACTTCTGTATATATCATTGCTAACCTGTTTTTTATATATATTTTCATTTTATAGTACTGTATTACTTAGTTTACTAATAAACACTAATAGTTACAGTAATACCAGACTCCAACATGTATTCCATTTCTGCTGGTTCGGTAACCTGGTCACGGGGTACGTGACAGGTCTAGAATACAACAGCAAGGATGTGATGCTGAGGCTTTATAAGGCACTGCTGAGGCCTCACCTTGACTACTGTGAACAATTTTGGGCCCCTCATCTTGGAAAAGAAGTGCTGGCATTGGAGAGGGTCCAGAGGAGGTTCACAAGGATGATTCCAGGAATGAAAGGGTTATCATACAAGGGACGTTTGATGGCTCTGGGTCTGTACTCGCTGGAATTCAGAAGGATGAGGGGGGGGGATCTCATTGAAACCTTTCGAATGTTGAAGGGCCTAGTCAGAGTAGATGTGGAAGGGATGTTTCCCATGGTGGGGGAAAGAGTCTAGGACAAGAGGCCACAGCCTCAGGATAGAGGTACGCACTTTCAAAACAGAGATGTGAAAATTTTTTTTTAGCCAAAGGGTGGTGAATTTGTGGGATTTGTTGCTGCATGAAGCTGTGGAGGCCAGGCCATTGGATGTATTTAAGGCAGGGATTGATAGGTTCTTGATTGGACATGGCATCAAAGGTTACAGGGAGAAGGCCAAGAACTGGGATTGAGGAGGAGGTAGAAAAAAGGATCAGCTATGATTGAATGACAGAGTAGATTTGGTGGTCAGATGGCCTAATTTTGCTCCTATGTCTTATAGTCTTATGTTCTTAAAGCTTTTCAGGGCAGCTCATGTTTAAGCCCACTAGGATGGATTCTGGATTGGGTGTTGTGCAATGAAGCAGAATTGATTAGAGAACTTAAGGTAAATGAACCCTTTTAGGGGATTGATCACAATGATAGAATTCACCCTGCAATTTGAGAAGGGGAAGCTAAAGTCAGAGGTATCAGCATTACAGTGAAATAAAGGGAATTACAGAGGCATGAGGGAGGAGCTGGCCAGAATTGATTGGAAAGGAACACTGGCAGGGATGATGGCATAGCAGCAATGGCTGGAATTTCTGGAAGCAATTCAGAAGGCACAGAATATATACATCCCAAAGAGGAAGATGTTTTCTAAAGGAAAGATGACACAACAATGGCTAACAAGAAAAGTCAAAGCCAACATAAAAGCCAAAGAGAAAGCACATAACAGAGTAAAAATTAGTAGGAGGTTAAAAGATAGGAAGCTTTCAAAAACCAACAGAAGCCAACTAAAGAGTCATTAAAAAGGTCAGGATGGAGTACAAAAGTAAGCTAGCCAATAAAAGAGGATATCAAAAGTTTGTTCATATATAAAGTGTAAAAGAGAGGCAAGCACGGATATCAGACTACTGGAAAATGAGATAGTAATAGGGGAAAATGAAATGACGGATGAACTGAATAAGTATTTTGCATCACTGTGGAAGACACCAGCAGTATGGTGTAAGTTCCAAGTGAGAGGGGGCATGTAGTGTGAGAAGTTACCATGACTAGAGAGCAGGTTCTTCAAATTTGGAAGACACAGGTTATACACATCCCAAATAAGAAGTATTCTAAAGATGACACAACTATGGCTAAAAAGAAAAGTCAAAGCCAACATCAGAGCCAAAGAAAGGGTATACTGTATAATAAAGCAAAAATTAGTGAGAAGTTAGAGAATTGGGAAGCTTTTAAAAACTAACAGAAGGCAACTAAAATGCCATTAAAATGCAAAGATGAAATATGAAACTAAGCTAGCCAATAATATTACAGAGGATACCTAACATTTCTTCAAATAACGTGCAAAAGAGAGGCGAGAGGAATGTTAGTAGTTGGGAAAATGCTTGAAGCTGTAATTAAGGAAGAAACAGCGAAACATTTAGAAAGGAGTGGTTCCATTAGACAGACACAGCATGGATTCAGAAAGGGAAGGTCCTGTTTGACAAACTTACTGGATTTCTTGGAGGACATAATAAGTACAGTGGATAGAGGGGAACAGGTGGATGTCATATACTTGGATTTCCAGAAGGTGTTAGATAAGGTGCCACACAAGAAACTTATAAATAAGATACGGATGCATGGAGTCGGAGGAAGTGTATTGGCATGGATAGTGGATTGGTTAACCAATAGAAGGCAGAGAGTTGGTATAAATGGGTGTTTCTCTGGTTGGCAGTCTGTGGTGAGTGGGGTGCCACAAGGGTTGGTGCTGGGCCCGCAGCTGTTTACCACTTACATTGATGATTTGGAAGAGGGTACTGAGTGTAGCGTGGCAAAATTTGCTGATGACACTAAACTGAGTGGAAAAGCAAATTGTACAGAGGACGTGGAGAGTCTGCAGAGGGATATATATAGGTTAAGTGAGTGGGCCAAGGTCTGGCAGATGGAATACAATGTTGGTAAATGCCAGATCATCCACTTTGGAAGGAATAACAGAAGAGAAGATTATTATTTCAATGGTGAAAGATTGCAGCATGCTGTTGTGCAGAGGACTTGGAAGTACTTATTTATGAATTTCAAAAAGTTGGCTTGCAGGTACAACAGGTTATTAAGAAGGCAAACGGAATGTTGGCCTTCTTTGCTAGAGGGATTGAATTCAAGAGCAGGGAGGTCACGCTGCAACTATACAGGGTACTGGTGAAGCCGCACCTGGAGTACTGTGTGCAGTTCTGATCTCCATACTTGAGGAAGGATATACTGGCTTTGGAGGCAGTGCAGAGGAGGTTCACCAGGCTGATTCCAGAGATGAAGGGCTTAACCTATGAGGAGAGATTGAGTGACCTGGGACTATACTCTCTGGAGTTCAGAAGAATGAGAGGGGATCTTATAGAAACATACAAAATTTTGAAAGGGATAGATAAGATAGAAGTAGGAAAGTTGTTTCCATTGGTAGGTGAGACTAGAACTAGGGGATATTGCCTCAAGATTCAGGGCAGAAGATTTAGGACGGAGATGAGGAGAAACTGTTTGTCCCAGAGAGTGGTGAATCTGTGGAATTCTCCGCCCAGGGAAGCAGTTGATGCTTCTTCACTGAATATATTTAAGATACAGTTAGATAGATTTTTACATAGTAAGGGAATTAAGGGTTATGGAGAAAAGGCAGGTAGATGGATCTGAATTTACAGACAGATCAGTCATGATCTTATTGAATGGCGGGGCAGGCTCGATGGGCCAGATGGCTCCTATTTCTTATGTTCTTATGAGAGTGGATATTGGACCACGGGACAATTATTCTGGAGAGGTAGTAATAGGGATAAGGAAATGACAGATGAAGTGAATAAGTATTTTGCATCAGACATCACTGTGGAAGACACTAGCACTGTGCTGTAAAACCAAGAATGTTGGGGGCAGAATTGTGTGATGTTGCCACTACTAGGGAGAAAGTTCTTGGGAAACAGAAAGGTCTGAAGGTAGGTAAGTCATCTAGGCCAGATGGTTTACATCCCAGTGTTCTGAAAGAGGTGGTTGAAGAGATTGTGGAGGCATTCGTAATGATCTTTCCAGAATCTATTGATGGTTCCTGAGGAATGGAAAATTGCAAATGTCACTCCACTCCTCAAGAATGGAAAGAGGCAGAATAAAGAAATTACAGACCAATTAGTCAGAGGCACATGATAAAATAGGCCATAGTCAGCATGGTTTCCTTAAGGGAAATTTGTGTCTGACAAATCTGTTGGAATTCTTTGAAGAAATAACAAGCAGGATAGACAAAGGAGAATTGGTGGATGTTGTGTACTTGAATTTTCAGAAGGCCTTTGATAATGTGTCACTCATGAGGCTGCTTAAGAAGTTAAGAACATGGTATTACAGGAAAGAAAGTAGCGTTGATAAAGTGGTGGTTGATTGGCAGGAGGCAAAGAGTGTAATAAAGGGAGTCTTTTCTGGTTGGCTGCTGGTCACTAGTGGTGTTCCACAGGGGTCCATGTTGGGACTGCTTCTTTTTACGCTGTATGTCAAAGACTTGGATGATGAAATTGATGGCTTTGTAGCAAAATTTGTGGATGATACAAAGATAGGTGGAAGGGCAGGTAGTTTTGAAGAAGTAGAGAGGCTACAGAAGGAATTAGACAGATTAGGAGAATGGACAAAGAAGTGGTAGATAAAATACAGTATTGGGATGTGTACAGACATGCACTTTAGTACAAGAAAGTAGTAGACTACTTTCTAAATTGAGGGAAAATTAAAAAATCTGAGGTGCAAGGGGAATTGGGAGTCCTTGTGCAGGATTCCCCACAAGTTAATTTGCAGGTTGAATCAGTAGTGAAAAAGGCAAATGTGATGTTAACATTCATTTCAAGAGGACAAGAATGTGAAAGCAACAATGTAATGCTAAGACTTACAAAGCACTGATGAGCGTCACCTGGAGTATTGTGAGCAGTTTTGGGCCTTTTATCTAAGAAAGGATGTGTTGACATTGGAGAGGGTTCAAAGGAGATCACTAAAATGGTTATGGGATTGAAGAGCATCTAATGGCTCTGGGCCTGTACTCATTGGAATTCAGAAGGATGAGGGGTGACCTCTTTGAGCCCTATCAAATGTTGAAAGGGCTCAAGAGAATGGATGTGGAGAGGATGTTTCCTATGGTGACAGATGTCTAAGATCAGAGGACATAGAATAGAGGGCCATCAATGGAGGTGACAATAAATTTCCAGCCAGTTAGTGGTGAATCTGTGGAATTTGTTCCCACAGATGGCTGTGGTGGCCAAGTCTTTATGTACATTTAAGGCAGAGGTTGATAGATTCTTGATTAGTCAGGGCCTGAGGAGAATTGGGGAGAAGGCAGGAGATTGGGGCGGAGAGAGAGAAAACTGATCAGTCATGATGAAATGGTGGAGCAGACTCAATGGGCCAAATGGCCTAATTCTGCTCCTATGTCTTATGGTCTTATGGTCTAACAGTTTGCAGTGGTTTTCTTATATTGTGAGAAGATGCTGCACCAAATCAGATAGTAATTGTTGACGTCAAGATGCTCTCTATTATGGAAGTGTGGAATTGCATCAGTATGTTCTGGTGAAGATGGAATTTTACCAACTGCTGGAAGATGCACATCCTCTGTTAGCCTTTTTATTAATTAAAGAGATATGGTTTTGATATTAAATAACATTTAAAATTTAATTGATAATAAATAAAATCTGTTGTTCACAGACATGACAAATTGGCGATGAGTACAAACCCGAATGTCAGAAAATACCACTAACTGCACTGATAGTTACGGCACGATTACGGGATGAAATGAGAGTTAAACAGGACAAGAAGGCCGTCACAAATGCTAGCAAAGGAACTCCTGAGTGACAATGGAAGATATGCTGAATTTAAAGTGAAAATAACATGCCGACGGCTTCAGTTGGGAAAGTTGATGAATTTGATAACGCTAATGAAGACTGGGAGTCGTATGTTGAGAGGATGGAACTGTACTGTAACGCGAACAACGTGAAGGACGAAAAGAACGTACAGTCTCCTACACAACTTAGTAGCCCCTGCAAAACCAGCAACCAAGATGTTCAATGAAATTGTTACAATTTTACAAAATCACTTGATCACTAAACCACTTTTAATAACTGTGAGATTTAGATTTTACAAATGGAACCAGTCAAAATAAGAAAGCCTTTTTGAATACTCTGCAAACTACACAAACCTTCCCAGAACTGTGGCTTTAGGGGTGGCCCTTCTGATGCATTAAGGGACAGGGTTATATGTGGCATACATAGTAAAAGCATTCAAAAGAGGCTCTGAAAGAGACCAAATCTTAGAACAGGCATTGACCATTGCAATATCGTTAGAGAATGCAGCAAAGGATGCAGCAGAACTACAGAAAAGGAGGTTAGAATGTGAAATGCACAAAATGTCCCTGAGTAGTGTAAAAAGCCAAAGATGTTATTGATGTGGCAAATCCTCCCATGATGCAAATAACTGTTGGTTCAAAGAAACGGGCTGCGGAAAGTGTCACATACAAGGTCACATGGAGAGAATTTGCAAGTCAGACAAAAAGCACAACCAAGTGAAAAATCTCAAACACAAAACTAAGCAAATGCATAAAGTTACTGAATGTAAAACAGAACCAGACAACACAGAGTCTGACAAAGGTGAACTGTCATGCCTAGAACTGCAGAGTATATCTGAAGCAGATCACAAAATCATATGGATCACAATAGATATGTCCAGTGTAAAAATGAAAATGGAGCTGGATGCAGGGTCAGCTTTGTCCCTAATTCCAGAGGCTGACTACAACAGACTGTTTTCTAAGATACCATTAGAGAAGACCTCAGTGATGCCAAAGACTTTCACAGGCAAAAAAGTATCTCCTAAAGGCAAACTGAAAGTAAATGTGATGTATGGAGGCCAAACACAACAGTTAGAGCTTAATGTATTGAAAAGTTAAGGGCCAGCATTTTTTGGATATGCATGGTTGAGAAAAATCCAACTAGACTGGCACTTAATCAAAACTCTCAGTGTGAAATCAACAGTCAACAGCAGCCCAAATGGTAGCACTAACCAGAGACTGGCACAGTTGCTTAATGCTAATGAGAAGGTGTTTGAGAAGGGGATTGGTAAACTCAAAGGCATGAAGACCAGAATTGAACGGGATGAAACAGCAACACCTAGATTCCATAAAGTGCATCCAATGCCTTACACACTACATCCGAAAGTGGATGCTGAACTCGGAGCTTGGAGACATCTAGAATTCTCTCCATGGTTGACTGGAATGATTGGGCCACACCCATTGTCCTGGTGGCCTAGAGCTGTTTGCATACGTGGGGATTCCAAGGTGAGCATCAGCCCGGTGCTGTGTACTGTGCAGTATCCCCTGCTGTGAATGGAAGACATTTTTGCATTTTTGCCAGGCAGGGAGAGAGTGACTTTTCACAAGCCTATCTGCAAGTGGAGAATGAAGAGTCATGCAGGACGTTCCTCACAATCAACACTCACAAGGGACTGTTCTAGTATAATTGTCTCATCTTTGGTGTTGCAACCGCTCCAGTAACTTGGCAAAGAGCAATGGACCAAGTGCTCCAAAATATCTTAGGAACACAATGTTACCTTGATGACATCATAATGACTGGCACGAATGATGAGCAGCACCTCCAGAACCTTGGTAAAGTGCTGACCAGGCTGAGTGAGTATGGTCTGTATACAAAGAGAGAGAATCTCTGAAATACAGAAGGAAACAAGGAATGACCCAATATTGTCAAAAATCTATGAAATCACCATGCAAGGATGGCCTGCTCATGGTAATCCTATGTTTCCAGGCTTCTCAGCAAGACGAGTCCAACTGTTGGTATGTCAAAGAACACTGATGTGTGGATTTTGTGTTGTGGTTCCCTCTAAACTGGGCAATTAGAAAATCTGCATGAAGAACACCTGGATAAAGACACCTGGATGAAGAGTCAAGATGAAGAGACTTGCCCAGAGCTCTGTGTGGTGGCCGGGAATAGATAAACAGATTGAAGACTTGGCTAAAAGCTGTTCACGATGCCAAAAAGTTCAAAGTGCACCCCCACAGGCATCATTACACCCGTGGGTGCGGCTGGCTTCACCATGGCAAAGGGTACATATTGACTTTGCTGGGCCATTCATGGACTCCTGATTGCTGTGGATGCCCATTCGACGTGGCCAGAGGTTATAACAATCAAGTCAACCAGCAAAGACGGTCTCCGCTCTGAGGACTATCTTTGCCAGAAATGCCTTACCAGAACAAATTGTGAGTGACGATAGAATACAAAACACGTCAGAATTCTGACTGGTCATGAAGAAAATGGCATCAGACATTTCAAGTCAGCTCCTCACCACCCAGCAACGAAACGGCCAGACCGGGAGCTGTCCTAGGAGAGAGACTAGGGCTGGGAGAAACGTGCCATGGGGTGACTAAAGGTACAGGATGACCGGTCCTCTCCCTCTGACGCTCTCGGAGTTGGTTGTCCAGCCTGGTGGCTAGGGAGATCACTGAACCCAGGCTGTTAGTGTCATCTCTAGCCGCCAACTCGTCCTTTACCATGTCCCAGAGGCCTCGCTAAAATACCTCCTGCAGTGCCTCATCGTTCCACCCTGAGTCGGCCGCTAGCATCCGGAACTCCATGGAATATTTGGCAACACTGCGTGATCCTTGATGGAGGGTGAGAAGACACTTAGCAATATCTTTATCAGGGTCAGGATGGTCAAAGATCTTCCTCATTTCTGAGATGAAGGTGGGGAATGAAGAGCAGGTCCCTGGCTGATTATCCCAAATTGCAGAGGCCCACGCTAAGGCACTTCCTCGCACCAACCCCATGATATAAGTTATGTTTGATCTGTCCGTGGTGTACATGGATGACTGCTACTTGTACACCAAGGAGCATTGCAGCAGAAAGGCCTGGCACTTCCCCAGTTCCCCAGCATAGCGTTCTGGTTCAGGTACGTGTGGCTCTCTTAGCAGTCGTGTTGTCGACACACAGGGCGTTGCCACTACAAGCTGTCCGGGCTGGTGATACTCGGTCAACTTGTTCACTGACAGGGAACGGAGGTTCTCCATGACATCCCGGAGCAGCTGATCGTGCAGGCCCAGTAGGGAGCCCTGGCTGGCGAGGGCTTGTTGCAGGAGATTTATGTCCGCTGGTACAGGTACAATTTAACCTAATTTCCTCTCCTCAGGCTCCTATAGTTCTTGGGTACCCCTGGTTAAGCCGCCATAATCCCCACATTGATTGGTCCACTGGGAAGATGGCCAGCTGGAGTCCGTTTTGTCACTCCACTTGTCTACAGTCGGCGCTTTCCTCTGTAAAAGCCACCGCGACCTCGTCTGTTGCTGAACCTCCTGACTTGTCCAGGGTTCCAGCAGAGTACCACGACCTGGGTCAAGTGTTTAGTAAGCAATGGGCTCTTTCCTTGCCTCCACACTGACCATATGATTGTGCTATTGACCTTCTACCCGGAGCTCCTCTACCCACCAGTCAGCTGTATAACTTGTCCCAACCAGAGAGGGAAGCAAAGGAGGGTTACATCAGTGAATCTCTCACTGTGGATATTATCTGACCCTCATCCTCCCCGGTGTGCGGAGGGTTCTTCTTTGTGGGGAAAAAGGATGGTTCACTAAATCCCTGCATCGACTACCGAGGCCTAAATCATATAACCATAAAGAACAAGTATCCACTGCCCCTCATAATCTCCGCTTTCGAACCACTTCATGGAGCCACCATCTTCTCCAAGTTGGACCTACGAAGCACCTACCATCTGGTCAGAATAAGAGAGGGAGACGAGTGGAAAACAGCATTTAATACCCCTCTAGGCTACTTCAAATACCTGGTCATGCCATTTGGCCTCACCAACGCCCCCGCCATCTTCCAAGCCCTGATTAATGATGTCCTAAGAGTGTTTATTAACCGTTTTGTGTTTGTTTATCTGGATGACATCCTAATCTTCTGCAGCAGTTTCCAGGAACATACCCATCATGTCCGTCAGGTTCTACAGAGGCTTTGGGAGAACAAATTATTCGTTAAAGCTGAGAAGTACGAGTTTCATGTCCCCTCAGTCAGTTTCTTAGGGTACATCATCAAGAGTGGGCGAGTGAGAGCGGATCCCGAGAATATCCGGGCGGTGGCGGAGTGACCAAGACCCACGACACACAAGTGTTATGAATGTACAGCAACTCTGAGGGGCCGAAGGGTACAAAGTCGCCCCCTCCTTTTTGAGAATCGCAAGATCGCTATTAATTCGGGTCTGGGACCCAGGAAATGAGAGACAGACACGCAGAATCCACAAGGTTTGGAATGTGTCCTGGCCTCAGCGAAACAAAACCACGGATAATAGCTATTGTCTCTTGGAGACGGAATTGTGTATTGAGTACTGTACTATTCATTGAAGCCCCTCAGGGGACGACCAGAGTGGGCTGGTTGAGGGATTGCATCATCCCAACCTGACTGACATCTGAGACCCCGTGAGTAAGGATAAAAGAGGGTCTGGGGAACAACCCCTTTAGACGCACCAGGAGAAACGCTAGAAATCCCGTGACAGCGTTTAATAGCGACAGCCGGTGGGGGGCTCGTGTGCGTCCTCCCTTGCCTGGGTTGGCGGGCTCACCATGGAAGAATGGCTTAGCTAAAGGAGAGGCCACAAGTGAACGGCCACAACAAAAGAGACACCTGACGGATCGAAATTATAAAGGTTGGAAAACCCGTAGCGGTAACTGTTCCCATTCTATTCCTATTTCTCTCTCTCTCTCTCTCATAGCGACAACCAAAAGACGGCAGCTTGTGGAACTGCAGTGAACTGTATATTTCCATCGGACAATTCATTATCCCCTAGACAACGATAGAGCTTATTTCTTATTGATTATTATTATACCCACACTTTTAGATTTACTATTGACGACGTATATTATCTGTATGTTTGCATTGATATTATTTTTGTGTATTTTTACTAATAAATACTGTTAAAAATAGTATCATCAGACTTCAACGGACCTCTCTATCTTTGCTGGTAAGTGACCCAGTTACGGGGTTTGTAACACAAGCAACTCCAGCGATTTCTGGGGTTTGCGAACTTCTATCGCTGGTTCATCAGGGATTATAGTCAGGTGGCGGCGCCCCTCACCCAACTCACCTCACCTACAACCCCTTTTCACTGGGACCCCGAAGCTGACTCAGCATTCTTGGAGCTGAAGAGGTGTTTCACCTCTGCTCCCATCCTGGCTCAACCTGACCCCTCTTGTCAATTCATTGGGGAGGTCGATGCCTCCAACTCTGGCTTGGGAGCAGTCCTCTCCCAATGTTCAGGCCCTGATCTGAAACTTCATCCCTGTGCCTTCTTTTCTCGTCGAATGTCCCCCGCCGAACAAAATTACCACATAGGGAACCTGGAGTTACTGGCGGTCAGACTTGCTTTGGAGGAGTGGAAGCGCTGGCTGGAGGGAGTGGAACATCCGTTTATTGTCTGGACCGATCACAAGAACCTCGCATATATCCAAACCACCAAAAGCCTGAACTCCCACCAAGCCCGCTGGGCATTATTTTTTGGCCTGTTCAGGTTTACACTCACCTATCGTCCGGTGTCCAAGAACAGGAAGCCTGATGCTCTCTCCCGTCAATACATTTCCGAGGAGGACCTTCCCAACCCTGAGACCATCCTGTGTGGTGGCTGCCCTCACCTGGGAGATCGAGGCCATAGTCAAAGAGGCACAACGGGCCCAACCTGACTCAGGCAACGGACCCTCCAATCGTCTCTTTGTGCCCCATTCCATTCGATCTCAGGTTCTCCAGTGGGGGTACACGTCTCATTTTGCCTGCTATCCCGGGATCGATCGGACACTGTCCCTTCTGAAGAGACATTTCTGGTGGCCCTCCATGGACGCTGATGCCCATACTTCTGTCTCTACCTGTTCTGTCTGTGCCCGTGGAAAAGCCTCCCACCTGCTGGATTGCTTCGTCCCCTACCTGTCCCTAGCTGCCCTTGGTCCTACATTGCACTGGATTTCATTACAGGACTACCCCTTCACATGGGAACACTATCGTACTCACTGTGGCGGACTGCTTCTTCAAAGTTGTGCACTTCGTATCCCTTCCCAAACTCCCTACAGCCCATGAAACAGCCGACCCTCTCGTTCATCACATCTTCCGCCTTCACGGGATTCCTTCGGACATTATTTCTGACCAGGATCCCCAATTCTTCTCTCAAGTTTGGAGATCTTTTTGTCAAGTCCTTGGAGCCTCAGTAAATCTGTTGTCTGGTTTTCATCCACAGACTAATGGTCAAACAGAGCGAGCTAACCAGGATTTGGAAACAGCACTGCGTTGCATAAACCGCCAACAACCCGTCTGCCTGGAGCACCCATCTCGCTTGGGTCGAGCACACCCACAACTCCCTGGTCAGCACCGTCACCGGAAGATCTCCTTTTGAATGCTTCCTCGGCTACCAATCCCCTCTGTTCCCTGCTCATGAAGATGATATTGTTGCACCTTCTGTTCAGGCCCATTTCCGCCAGTGCCGCAAGATCTGGGAAGACACACGCGGCCCTGCTCCGCTCAACCAACTGCACCTGATAATCGGCCTGGGCAGAAGGTGTGGCTCTCGTCTAAAGACATTCCCCTCCAGAAACTTGCCCCTTGCTTCCTGGGACCTTTCGAGATTGAGAGTATTATCAACCCCACGGTGGTCCGACTCAAACTGCCTAAATCTATGCACATCCATCCTGATTCCACGTTTCCCAATTGAAGCCGGTATCTGACAGCACTTTGTGCCCGACTGCCGTACCCCCTCCACCCGCCGGGATCATTGACGGTGTACACCGCCTGGTGATTACTGGGTGTGCGTCGCTGAGGCAGGGGCCTCCAGTACCTGGTTTCATTGGGAGGGATACGTCCCAGAGGAACGCTGCTGGCTTCCCCACTCCTTCATCCTGGACCCTTCCCTCATCCGTGATTTCCATCGAGACAACCCGGACAAGCCTGGTGGATTGCCAGGAGACTCCCGTCGAAGTGGGGAGGGGTACTGTTATGGTCCCGATTGTTAATCCCCTAATTTCCTTTGATTATGCCTTAATTCCAATTGTTAATTTCCCATTTACCGCTAATTCGCTTGATGACAGCACACCTGGTCTCCGTCAAGAACTGCAGGATAAGAACTCTGGCATCACAACCACAGGTCGCCAGTTCGTTGGTCTATTCCCATGTGATAACTTAGTTTCCTGACTGCTTAAACTGTTAGTTCGAAGTTCAGCTCCGGTTTCAAGATATTCCATGAAAACCCTGTCTCCGTGTCAAGACTCCATATCAGAGCTCTGTGTCAAGATTCCTCCGGTTTGCTGTCAACGTTCACGTCTGTGCCAGCAGCACCAACTCAGTGTCCATGCCCGTGTCCCGCACTTGGGTTCTCCTCAGTCGCTCTGTGCAACAGTGTGATCTGTGATCACAAAGTACTCTGCAGATGCTAGGGTCAATGCAACACATACAACATGCTGGAGGAACTCAGCAGGTCAGGTAGCATCCATGGAAACTAGCAATATTTCGGGCTGAGACCCTTCGTCAGGACTGAAGAGGGAGGAGGCAGGGGCCCAATAAAGAAGGTGGGGGGAGGGTGGGAAGGAGAAGGCTAGTAGGTGCCAGGTGAAAAACCAATAAGGGGAAAGATCAAGGGGTGGGGGAGGGGATAGGCAGGAAAGGTGAAGAAGGAATGTAAGGGGAAAGCACTTTGTGTAGTAGAAGAAGGTAGAATCATGAGAGAGGTATTAGGCAGCTGGAGGAGGAGGCAGAGTGAAACTGGACGTACAAAAAAGCTGGATGAACTCAGCAGGTCGGGCAGCATCCATTGAAAGAAGCAGTTAACATTTCGGGTCGAGACCCTTCGTCAGTGAAACTGGGATGGGGAAGGGGAGAGGGAGGGAATTACCAGAAGTTGGAGAATTCGATGTTCATACCAAGGGGCTGGAGACTACCCAGAGGGTATATGAGGTGTTGCTCTTCCAGCCTGAATTTGGCCTTATCATGGCAGTAGAGGAGGCCATGTATGGACATATCTGAATGGGAATGTGAAGCAGAGCTGAAGCGGGTGGCAACCGGGAGATCCTGTCTGTTGTGGCAGACGGAGCGGAGATGCTCGACGAAGCGGTCCCCCAATCTGCGTTGGGTCTCGCCGATGTAGAGGAGGCCGCACCAGAAGCAGCGGATGCAATAGATGACCCCAACAGACTCACAAATGAAGTGTTGCCTCACCTGGAAGGACTGTTTGGGGCCCTGAATGGTGTAGGGACAGGTGTAGCAGTTACACTTGCAGGGATAAGTGCCAGGTGGGTGATCTGTGGGGAGGGACGTGTGGACCAGGGAGTCGCGGAGGGAACGATCCCTGCGGATGTGATGTGTGGATCTATTTCTTTCAGAGCAATGGCGCCCCCCCCCCCCAGCACTACGTATTGATCTGTTGTCTGCACTTGTGCATTGTTCTCCCTCGTTAATACACCACTCAAAGTCATCTCCTGTGTGTGTGCTTTTACTTCATTGATATGTAGTTGTGCGCAGACACTCAGGACCTGAATGTTGAAACAGTGGTAACTGTAGAGTGGTGGATGACGAGTAGAGACACATTTCTCCCGAAGTCGATTTGCATCTCCACAATTTTGAGGGGACCTGCCAGCTCCATGTTTTTTTGATTGCACCAGAATGGTAGCTTGTTTACTTCCTGGCTGTATTTGCATTCGCCTCAGGTGGTTAGCTCTGAAACACCCCGGTTTCCTCGGCTGCGTGAGTCTAGGGAAGACAACTTCCAGCCCCGGCAAACGCGTGACGTTGCGACGTGCTTGATCCCACCCCAAAACCCGGTTTGTGTGGACGCCGTGTCATTTTCTACCCTGTTACAAATTAATGCCACAAAATACTGCTATTACAAAGATTATACTGCTAATACAAAAAACGACTGCTACTTCCAGTAGAAGTGGTAGAGGCAGGCTCGGTATTGTCATTTAAAGTAAAATTGGATAGGTATATGGACGGGAAAGGAATGGAGGGTTATGGGCTGAGTGCAGGCCACTGGGACTAGGTGAGTGTAAGTGTCGGCATGGACTAGAAGGGCCGAGATGGCCTGTTTCCGTGCTGTAATTGTTATATGGTTATAATAACACAATACACTGCATACAATTAAAGGAATTATACTTATGAATCTTAACTGAAGGGTTAGTAAACAATAACAAAAAGAAAAGGGCCCATTCTAATTGAACAGTCAAATGTATACAAGTTGGAGCTCATCTTGAACTTCTCTGTCACTCAAGTGCTGAGCCCTCGGTCAGCGTGAACACCCACCCCACCTTCCGATGTCACTCGCAATCCATCTCGAACAAACGGGTCTCCCTCCGGATCGTACGCTACGACTGGTTTTCCTGAGCATCTCTCTCTTCATCTCCTCTCGAACAAAAGCTCCAAGCCCAACCTTATTGTCCCTCAGCAAGAAAAACCTCCTGCTAATTGGATGGCACACATTCCACATCATCCTTTATCTTCAATAAACTCAAACAGGCTGAAAGGTGAACAGCAGCTCTCACAGAGCCACTAAATGAAATACCTACAGCATAACAGTAAAGATGTGAACCAGGGCATTACAGCTCTATGACAATGGCGTCATCTGCAAAGTTTAGCAGAGGAGACGCAATCAATGGTATATGGAGACAAGAGGAGAGGGGAGAGAACACAGCAATGCTGACTGAGTGAGAGGAGGAGATGTGCTTGTCTAGTCCCACATACTGCCTCCTGTCAGTAAGTTTGTGATCCACCTCCAGAAGGGACCTGGTACATCAGGTTTGAAGAGCTTCTTTCACAGAAGCACGGGGATGATGGCATTGAAAGCCGAACTGAAAACAACAAAAAGAGACTCCTGACATATACAGCACTGTGCAAAAGTCTTAGCCACAGTACTGTTGCAATCTTTTGTATTGCACTGTACTGGTACTGCAAAAAAATAATTCATGACATACGTAGGTGATGATACGGGTCTCTATTGATATGGGAAGAAGAATCATGTCTGGGAAATGGGGAGGTAGTGGGAAGCACCAGAGGGACATTCTGTAATGATCAATAAACTATTTGTTTGGAATCAAATTGGTGTCTCAGGGTTGGGTATGGCATGCCTCACCCCTGGCACTTTCTCTGCCACCAGTCCCTCACCCCTCACGGTGCACCACCCTCGCCATTCTCAACATCCTTTGCTCACGTCGGGTTTACAAACTTGCTCTCTGCTCCACATTGACAGAAACAGTACTGTGCAGAAGTCTTAGGCACCCAAGCTATATATATGGGTCTAAAACTTCCACACAGTACTGTACATGTAGCCATTGGAAGCCATTCGCTGTGGCATGATGTCCAGAGCGATGTTAACTTTATAATTTATAGATCTGTTGGCTCTGCAGGTGAACTGAGCAGGCTGGAAATTTTTGAGTTATGGATTTGGGAAGTAACATGATGAGTCTTTGAAAAGTTTTAAGTGTTTCTCTTTGTGCAACTATCCAGAATCAGTCAGCAGTTTCAGAATATGAGGTTGTTTATTTAAGGCAGAGTTGAAGGGAAATTTCTACTTTTCGCCATAACTCTAACTCTCTATCCCATTCAGCTAAGACATGGAATTATTGAATTCTGTGGCTGAGACTGACAGAGATTTAAAATACAATGGAGTACGGAGAAATTGTGGGAAAGGAGTATTGAAACCAATATCAAATTAGCTAGGATTTTATCTAAGGGCAAAGCAGGCTTGAGGAATGCATTGACCAATGCTTGGTGTTGGCTATGTTTCTCCAGTAAATGGCCAGATCACTGGGGAAATTCTTACCTCTTCCTAAAACTCAAAACCTGAATAATATGCTCAAGCTCTCAAGGGGAACTGAAATCCATAAGCATGTACAAGCTACAGTATATTTTGAACAGTGGAAAATTAATTATCAGGCTAATCAAACATTGTTTGGTGTCTACCAAAAAAACGATTCAATAGACAATAGGTGCAGGAGTAGGCCATTCGGTCCTTCGAGCCAGCACCGCCATTCACTGTGATCATGGCTGATCATTCACAATCAGTACCCCGTTTCTGCCTTCTCCCCATATCCCTTGACTCAGCTATCTTCCAGAGCTCCATCTAACTCTCTCTTGAAAGCATCCAGAGAACTGGCCTCCACTGCCTTCTGAGGCAGAGCATTCATAGATCCACAACTCTCTGGGTGAAAAAGTTTCCTGAACACCATTCTAAATGGCCTACCCCTTATTCTTAAACTGTGGCCTCTGTTTCTGGACTCCCCCAACATCGGGGGGGGGGGCATGTTTCCTACCTCTAGCGTGTCCAATCCCTTAATAATCGTATATGTTTCAATCAGATCTCCTCTCATCCTTCTAAATTCCAGTGTATACAACCCCAGTCGCTCCAATTTTTCAACATATGACAGTCCCGCCATTCCATTCATTTACATTTTATTTCAAAGTGGAGATTATTTATGATTGACTACTGCAAACTTCACAATAATTCTTACTTTAAAACTTGCCAACTTTAAAAACAATCCAAATCCATCCAAAACGGCTAACGGAACGTTGCCTCACGGCGGTGTAATAGTCCACACAACGCTTTACAGTAGCAGCGACCGGGCTTTAATTGCCCCCGCTGTCTGTAAGAAGTTTGTATGTTTTCCCCGTGACCTCGTGGGTTTTATCCTGGAGAAGCCACATTCATAGGTAAGCTAGTTGGTCATTGTAAATTGAGCCTGTACCGCGCTGTAGCTCAGTAAATAAATGATGAGCAACACACCGAGTTGCGCGCGGCTCTGGGCGATAATGCGCATGCGTGGAGACGGCTACCCCGCCGGGCGCCTGCGTTTCAGCGCACGGGAGTGCGCATGCGCACTGTTTGGTTGCGAGGACTCGCCGCGGGAGGTAAGAAGGTGGCTGGTGAATGGCGGCACGGAGTCGAGAATAAACTGAGGGGAGTGGGCCGACCAGACGATCTGGACCACTCACCGGGGTTAGTGTAGAAGCGGGATTTGCTTCCTAAGTAGGCCCTTAAGAATGTGACATCAGTGAGCCGTCCTCACTCCCAGGATTCTTTAATATTTTCACGGCCGGAGTCGGCGCCATTTTGAGATGAACGAACGAACGAAGGGGAGAAATCCGCAGGCAGCCTCAGAGAAACGGTCACCCGACAGCTGGAGAGACCTAGGTATCCGGGGGGAGTGTGAGGACAGGGGAAAAGAAGAGTGGGTGTTTTCTTAACGCAGACCGAAAATATTTTCCAGTGAAAACAACAAATTGGGCGCAGTATGTATGGGGAGAGAGGAGACGGTGTGGGAATTCAAATAAACTGATGGAGAAGAGTGGAATGCCAGTTTATATTGTTACTGTCACTGGGGAGGGGAGGGGGGGGAAAATCCCAGGGTACATTACGGGGTCAGTTGTCAAACAAATTTCACACTTTCTGTTAAACCATATTCCTCTATATTACCATTGTTAATATAAATGGGAGAATTATAGTTTGATGGCAGTCTTTTAACAAAAGGAAATACAGGAACAAGCTAAATTTATTTTCGTGTATTTTTCATTGTTTAGCCAAAAGAAATAATGCATTTACAGAAAAGCAGCAATGCAATTGATACTTGGGGCATCAGAATAACTGGTTTGTGTGTGTGAACCAATTTCTACCAAGTACAGTACTACAGTCATTTTATAGTGGACAAGTGGATAGCCCTTAGAGGTTGGTTTGCTCAAAGGCTGTTCAAAAATTGAAAGATGAAAGCAGAATTGTTTTTCTAATCGCAAGCAAGAGAGATTCTGCAGATGCTGGAAATCCAAGCAACACACACAAAATGCTGGAGGAACTCAGGAAGCCAGGAAAATAGTGTAGTTGACGTGTGGAGGCAGGGATCCTTCATCGAGACTGGGGAAAAAATGAAGAGTCACAGTAAGAAAGTGTGGGGAAGGGAGGAAGAACCACAGGGTGAAAGGTGAAACCAGAAGGAGGGTGAAGTAAAGAGCTGGGGAGTTGATTGGTGAAAAAGATACAGGAATGGAGAAGGAATCTTGAGGGAGAGAACAGACCCCCCTTCACCAGTCCCATTTCCTCTTTCACCTCCCCTCTCGCTCTTCCCTTTTCTTTCTTCCATGGCCTTCTGTTGTCTCCTATTAGATTTGACAGTCAAATCTTAACCTGCCAACACATTAATCCGTTAATCAATACAGTACCTTTCCTACACCTCTATACGCTACTTTGAGATTTGTACTTTCTGCCGTGATATCTTATGTGACTTGTATCATACGTTTAATATCATTAACAACTTGTAAGATGTGCTTTTTGTACTTGTGCAAAGACTTTATTTTTTCTAGTCATAGTTATCAAAACAACTAACCCACTGATGTTACTGAGTTGCTTTCGGCTTTTATTTGCCTTTTGTTCTGTGCTAGTGAATCCCTAAACCTTTTTGGGTACCTTCAATTCTTTTGATCTTTTAAATAATAATTGAATGTGTGTTTAAACGCATAACTTGACATGCCTGCAATTTTTCACTCTGTAGCCTATTCTCATTTCTTTCCTGTTATGTTTCTATCCCTATTTCCTATTCATTTCAATAATTGCGTCAATATAAATTTGCATGGAACACTATTGTATGATATAAATTCATGTATGAATTTCACTTTTGCATAGGGGAGTGGGGAAAGATTAGGTTAAATGAATAAAAATGGATGGAATATGAGAAGCTGTAGATGGTATAGGGTGAAAATTAAGAAAATGATTTTATGAAATAAAACTTTGTATCATCAGTAGGGACAGGAGAAGTACTGGTGGATTGGAGGGTTGCATATGTTGTTCCCTTGTTCAAGAAAGGGAGTAGAAATAACCCAGGAAATTATAGACCAGTGTGTCTTGCTTCAGTGGTGGACAAGTTGTTGAAAATTGAGATGTTGGAGAGACAATCTGATAAGGGATAGTCAGCATGGCTATGAGCCTGATTGAATTCTTTGAGGATGTAATAAAATACATTGATGAAGGTAGAGCAGTGGATGTAGTATATATGGATTTCAATAGGCATTTGATAAGGTTCCCCATGCAAGCTCATTCAGAAAGTAAGGAGGCATGGGACCTAAGGAGACCTTGCTCTGTGGATCCAGAATCGGTTTGCCCACAGAAGGTGGTTGTGGATGGTTTGTATTCTGCATGGAGGTTGGTGACCAGTGGTGTTCTGTGGGGCTCTGTTCTGGGACCCCTTCTCTTTGTGATTTTTATGAATGACCTGGATGAAGAAGTCGAAGGGTGGGTTAGTAATTTTGCTGAGTGTTATGGATAGTCTGGAGGGTTGTCGGAGATTACAGTGGGATATTGATAGGACGCAGAACTGGGCTGAGATATGGCAGATGGAATTCAACCCAGGTAGGTGTGAAGTGGATGATTTTGGTAGGTCTAGTTTGAAGACAATATGATATATGTCTTGACAATATGACTTGACAACGGAGAATCAGAGAGATCTTGGGGTCCATGCCCATAGGGCACTCAAAGCTGCTGTGCAGGTTGACAGTGTTGTTAAGAAGGCGTGTTGGTATTCATAAACTGTGGAATTGACTTCAAAAGCCATGAGGTAATGTTACAGCTGGACTTGGAATACTGTGTTCAGTTCTGGTCACCTCACTACAGGAAATATGGATACTATATAGAAAGAGTTCGGAGGAGATTTACAAGGATGTTCCCTGGATCGGAGAGTGTGCCTTATGAGAATAGGTTGAGTGAACTTGGCCTTTTCTCCCTGGAATGACAGAGGATGAGAGGTGACCTGATAGAGGTTTATAAGATGATGGGAGGCTTTGATTGTGTGGATAGCCAGAGGCTTTTTTTCCAGGGCTGAAATGGCTAACATGAAGGGGCATAGTTTTAAGGTGCTTGGAAGTAGGTACAGAGGGGATGTCAGGGGTAAGTTTTTCAACAGAGAGAGTGGTGAGTGCATGGAATGAAGGTGCAGGTGATGGTGGTGGAGATGGATACAATAGGGTCTTTTAAGAGACTCTTGGATAAGTACATGGAGCTTAGAAAAATAAACAACTATGCAGTAGGGTAATTCTAGGCAGTTACTAGAGTAGGTTACATGGTTGGCACAACATTGTGGGCTGAAGGACCTATAATGTGCTGTAGATTTCTATGTTATATGTTCAAGACAAGCTGTACAAGAAATGGGATAGTGAAATGCTAGTAATGTATTGAAGAAGATTAGGCTTGAGTATTTGCCTCAATTCAGAATTGAGACAAAGTTAGCATAAATGGGGTATTAAGTTGTGTGTTCTACATACACCAGCAGATGTGTTAGGTGATGAAACTGTCAAAAATAAGGCAGACTCTGCACAGGAAGGAATGTTAAAATATTTGAGTAAGTTTGTTTCCTTAATAGACACTTCAAGTTTTTTTTGAGTGTGGACATTGCTGACAAACCTAGCATTCTTTTTCTTTAAAGGTGGGGGGGGGGGGTGAGCCACCTTGAACTGCTTCATTGTTCTTGTAAGGCATTCCCATGGTCAAGAAAAAGTCAAGCTACCTAGAGCATTATTTGTGGCATATGATAAACTTTGTTAAAGATATAGATTTTAATGACCATCTTAAACCAGGAGAGGTGGAGATTTCTTGAGAGAATTCAGACTTTTGGTCTTTGGCAGTTAAGATCAAGACTACTGGTAATGGAGCATGTGAACTTATCAATGAATAAAATGTTCTAACATGCCAATGTTGGCTCTTTGAAGAGGTCATTGATTAGTTTCCAATGTGCTGTCCAACCACTCCCCAAATAATTATTTACCCTTTAAGTTGCTGTAGAGATCTGTTTGGGAATTGCAGGCACTACATATATGTTAAAATATGGACTATTTTAGAAATGAGACAGTTCAGAAATCAGATGTAAAGGGTCATGGGTGACCTATTTAAGGATTCCTCTAGGTTAACTTGTAGGTAAATACAATGTTAACATTAATTTCAGGAGACTAGATTAGCAAAGCAACTATGTACTTCTCAGGCTTTAAGGTGTTGGTCAGACTATGTTTAGAATGTAGTGAGTGATTTTTGGGCCCTATTTTTAAGGAACGATCTGCTGGCCTGGAGAGTGTTCAGAGAAGGCTCATAAGGATGATCCCAGGAATGAAAGGCTTAATGCGCCTGGAGCATTTGAGTCTTTGTGCCAATATTAATTGGATTTCAGAAGGACAAGGGTGGATCTTACTGGACATTGAAATACTGAGGTAGATTTGATAGCAGGGGGATGTTTCCATTAAAGGATAGACTAGGATCTAAGGGCAGAGCCTCAGAAGGGTAGCCCCTTAAATCTGAGATGAGCGATTTCCAGAGAGTAGTGAATTTGTGGCCACAGAGTTCTGTGGAGGCCAAATCATTTGAATGTATTTAAGGCAAAGGTTTTTTTTGATTGGTAAATGGATTAAGAGTTACAAGACAATGGGATGGGGGAAAAAATCAGGCATGATTCAAAGGAGCCACAGACATGATTGGCTGAATAGCCTAATTCTGCTATGTTTTATGGTTTTTGAAGCAATGGTTTTGTCAAGCCAATTGACTTGTGTTGCTTTGATAGTGATACATTGGCCCATTTATCTCTGATTTCACTATAATCTGTAAATCATGATATTTTTGATTAACTTTGGAATTGAATGGTAATGCCAATTGTGACCTTGGATGCAGTATATACTTCTAGAATCTCAGTATCTTATCTAATTTTATGCTTGCATTTAATTTTCAGAGAATGTTTTTAACATAATTTGGGAAAACACAAATGATGCCGATGCCCTGCTTTCAAATTTCAGAATCTGTTTCAACATCGCTGGCATATGTCATGAAATGTTTTGCGTTAGCATTGCATTGCCATACATAATTTAAAACTATAAATTACAATAATAAATTCATATACCATAAATTCCGGTGTATAAACCGACTCGGAGTATAAGCCGACCCCCCCCCCCCCCCATTTTCAAGGTTAAAAAAGTGTCTTTTTCCATGTTACCTTTGTATAAGTCTACACATCATAGAGCATTATAAGTGAATTCTTAATATGTAAATAAATCAAGGAGGGAAGTTTTGGATTAGGTTCCCAATGGTAAAGAATCCTCTGAAATGTAGCTCCCGTGAAAACATTTAGTGGCCGTCATAATCTCGTTAAAACATCCATTGGGGTGGCAGGATCAGTACGTGTACTCAGTATTGAGTTTGCGACCACCATGTACAAAAGATTAAAACGAATGCAATATGATGCTGGTTTCAAGCTGAAGGTTGTTGATTTTGCTAAAGGAACGAATAATTCTGCAGCTGCTAAGAAGTTTAGTGTAAACGTGAAAAATATGAGAGAGTGGAGAAAGGCAGAGGACACACTGAGGGAAATGCCAAAGACAAAATGTGAAAACCGCAGGAAAACATGCCGGTGGCTAGAACTGGAAGAAAAAGTTTGAGTGGGTGAATCACCAGCGATCGTCTGGATACATTATTACGAGAGAAATGATTCGAGTTCAAGCGTTGAAATGGGCCAAAAAAATGCCGTGAGGTCAGTGAAAATTTCAAAGCTACGCGAAATTGGTGCACCCGATTTATGAATAGACGTGATCTTGTGTTGAGACAAAAAACAAAGATTGCTCAGAAAATTCCCATGGGTTTACGTTCAAGAACGCTGCTGGATGGATGAAGCAGGTTGCTTGAAGTGGATTAAAGAGGTGTGGCGTCGACGTCCCGAAGGTTTCAGGAAGGAAAAGTCACTACTTGTCTGGGACATGTTCAAAGCGCACTGTCAGGTGAGACAAAAGCAGCATTGAAAGCTGAAAATATGGATATTGCAGTCATCCCCAGTGGTTTGATGTCCGTGGTCCAGCCACTAGATGTGTGTTTAAACAAAACATTCAAAGAATTCATGCGTTGAGAATTTGACTCAAAAACAGCCAGTAAATACAACCTGTCTTCTATGTGCTCGTATTTCCAAAGTTGGCACCCTCTGTATAAGCCAACCCCCTAATTTAAGGTCCAAAATTTAGGGCAAGTTCTCGGCTTATACACCGGAATTTACGGTAAATTAGTACAAAAAGAGAGAAAGAAAAAATAGTGAGGTAGTGTACATGGGTTCATTGTCCATTCAGAAATCTGATGGCAGTGGGGAAGAAACTGTTCCTAAAACACAGTGTGTATTTAGGCTCCTGTGCTACCTCCTTGATGGTAGCAATGAGAAGAAGCTTATGTCCTGCGTGATGTGGGTCCTTAATGATAGATGCAGCTTTTTTTTTTGAGGCGTTAACTTTTGAAGATGTCCTCAGTGCTGGGGAAGCTAGTGACCATGATGGCACTGACTGAGTTTGCAGTATTTTCTGATCCTGTGCTGTAGCTCTTCCATACCAGACAGTGTTGCAACCACTTAGAATTGCTCTCCATGGTACATCTGTAGAAATTTGCTAGTGGCTTTGGTTAACATACTGGATTTCCTCAAACTCATAATGAAATATAGCTGCTGTCATGCCTTCATTGTAATTGCATCAATATATTGGTCCAGGACAGATCTTCAGAGATGTTAACTCCTGGGAACTTGAAACTGCTGATCCTTTGATGAGGACTGGTGTGTGTTCCCTTAAAAGATCCCCTTCCTGAAGATCATTATGAATTCCTTATTCTTAAATTGAGTGCAAGGTTGTTGCTTTTACACCACTCAACCAGCTGATCTATTTCATTCCTGTACTCCCCTTGTCAACATCTGAAATCCTGCCAAAAATAGTTGTCATTGGCAATTTATACATTGGTATTTGAATTGTGCCTAGCTGCACAGTCCTGGGTATAGAGCAGTATGTGTCTTTCAGTATGTACCAGTGTTGATTGCCAGCAAAGAGGAACTTCGATCTGCACTGGCTATATTCTTGTTTGCTGGGAAGAGCTTCAGGAATGTTCTAATATCTTCTGAAAAGAAGCTTCCTACTTCCTTGGTGTACGAATTGGGCAATTACTGAACCAAATTATTTTTATGTGATCATTTTAGCAGCCTTCAAAGGTCCATCCTTCGAAGATACAAGTTACATGTTGCTTTAGTTGGTAATTAATTGAATTAGAATCAGGTTTATTATCACTGGCATGTGTCATGAAATTTGTTAACTTAGCAGCAGCAGTTCAACGCAATACGCAATATAGAAGAAAAAATATAAGTAAATCAATTACAATATACGTATATTGAATAGATTAAAAATTGTGCAAAAAAACAAATAATATACAGGTGTCCCCCACTTTACGAAAGTTCGCTTTACGCCACTTCGCTTTTACGGAAGACTTACATTAGTACCTGTTTTCGCTAACTGAAAGAAATCTGAAGAGGATTTTCACTATTACGAAGAAAGGCGCCCCCTTTAAACTTATGTTTACCCCAAGAAACTCTACCATGACCGTGAAGCCTTGCGCAGGCAGGTGTGTGCGCATGTGTGTACGTGCTGATTTTTTTTCCTACAAATCGGTTTTTGGCTGAATCTTCCTGATTCTGGTAAGTGGAAGCTACACTGTACATACATTATTTCTGCTTTATGTAGGCAGTGTATTTATCATATCATTCCTGCTTTTACTATACGTTAGTGTTATTTTAGGTTTTATGTGCTATTTGGTATGATTTGGTAGTTTTTTTGGGTCTGGGAACACTCAAAAACTTTTCCAATATAAGTTAATGGTAATTGCTGCTTTGCTTTATGCCATTTTGGCTTATGAAAGGTTTCATAGGAATGCTGTACTTTTCGATAGCAGCGGAAACCTGTATTTAAAAAGTGAGGTAGTGTCCAAGGGTTCAATGTCTATTTAGAAATCAGATGGCAGAGGGAAAGAAACTGTTCCTGAATTGCTGAGTGTGTGCCTTCAGGCTTCTGTACCTCCTACCTGACGGTAACAGTGAGAAAAAGGGCATGCCCTGGGTGCTGGAGGTCCTTAATAATGGACATTGCCTTTCTGAGACACCACTCCTTGGAGATGTTCTGGGTACTTGTAGGCTAGTACCCAAGATGGAGCCAACTAAATTTACAATCATCCTGCAACTTATTTCGGTCCTGTGCCATAGCCCCCCCCTCCTCCCCCCCCCCACACCAGACAGTGATGCAGCCTGTCAGAATGCTCTCCACGGTACATCTATAGAGGTTTTTGAGTGTATTTGTTGACGTACCAAATCTTTTCAAACTCCTAATGAAGTATAGTCGCTATCTTGCCTTCTTTATAACTGCATCGATATGCTGGGACCAGGTTAGGTCTTCAGAGATCTCGACACCCAAGAACTTGAAGCTGCTCACTCTCTCCACCTCTGATCCCTCTACATGGATTGGTATGTGTTCCTTCGTCTTACACTTCCTGAAGTCCACAATCAGCTCTTTCGTCTTACTGAGTTTGAGTGCCAGGTTGTTGCTGTGACACCACTCCACTAGTTGGCATATCTCACTCCTGTATGCCCTCTTGTCAACATCTGCGATTCTATCAACAATGGTTGTATCATCTGCAAATTTATAGATGGTATTTGCTTAGCCACACAGTCGTGGGTATAGAGAGAGTAGAGCAGTGGGCTAAGCACACACCTCTGAGGTGCACAAGTGTTGATCGTCAGTGAGGAGGAGATATTATCACCAATCTGCAGAGATTGTAGTCTTCCAGTTAGGGAGGATCCAATTGCAGAGGGAGGTACCAAGGCCCAGGTTCTGTAACTTCTCAATCAGGATTGTGGGAATGATGATATTAAATGCTGAGCTGTAGTTGATGAACAGCATCCTGACATAGGTGTTTGTGTTGTCCTGGTGGTTTAAAGCTGTGTGAAGAGACATTGAGATTGCATCTGCCGTTGATCTATTGTGGCGATAGGCAAATTGTAATGGATCCAGCTCCTTGCTGAGGCAGGAGTTAAGTCTAATCATGACCAAAGTGCCTTCACTGTAATAATGCGAGTGCTACTGGGCCATAGTCATTAAGGCAGCTCACATTATTCTTCTTAGTTACTGGTATAATTGTGACCTTTTTGAAGCAAGTGGGAGCTTCTGCCTGTAGCACTGAGAGGTTGAAAATGTCCTTGAATACTCCTGCCAGTTGTTTGGCACAGGTTTTCAGAGTCTTACCAGGTACTCCCTTGGGACCTTCCGCCTTGCGAGGGTTCACTCTTTTTAAAGACAGCCTAATGTCGGCCTCTGAGACAGAGATCACAGGGTTACCGGGTGCAGTGGGGATCTTCACAGCTGTAGTTGTGTTCTCCCTTTCAAAGTGGGCATAGAAGGTGTTGAGTTCATCTGATAGTGAAACATCATTGCCATTCATGCTTTTGGGTTTTGCTTTGTAGGAAGTAATGTGTTGCAAACCCTGCTAGAGTTGTCGTACATCCGATGTTGCTTCCACCCTGTTCATAATTGTCACTTCGCCCTTGGAATAGCCATTTGCAAATCATACCCGGTTTTCTGGTACAGGCCTGGGTCACCAGACTTGAATGCCACAGATTTAGCCTTCAGCAGATGACATACCTCCTGGTTCATCCACGGCTTTTGGTTTGGGAATGTACAGTGAGTCTTTGTAGGCACACACTCATCCACACAGGTTTTAATGAAGTCAGTAACAACTGCAGCATACTCATCCAGGTTTGAAGATGAATCCCTGAATACAGTTCAGTCCGCCAATTCAAAGCAGTCCTATAAGCGTTCCTGTGCTTTTTTCGTCCATACCTTCTTGGTCCTCACTACTGGTGCTGCAGTCTTCAGTATCTGCCTACACTCGTAGAAGTACAGCCAGGTGATCAGACTTCCTGAAATGAGGTAGGCATTCTTGATGGTGGTGTAGCAATGGTCCAGTGTGTTGTGTCCTCTAGTATTGCTAGTGATTTGTTGATGGTAATTGCTTAGTGAATTTTTTCAGACAGGCCTGGTTAAAATTCCCCCAAAACAATGTTGAAGGCGTTAGGATGCACTGTTTCGTGCATGTTGATCCATTGCTCAGATCATCTAAAGCCTGCTTGACATTGGCCTGAGGTGGAATGTATACTGCTACCAAAATGATTCCTGAAATCTCCTGTGGTAAGGTAAAAAGGACGGCACTAAACTGCTAGGTATTCCAGGTCTGGTTAGCAGTATTCGGACAGCACTGATATATTTGAGCAACAAGAAGAGTTGATCATGAGGTATACTCCTCCTCCTCTGCTTTTGAGAGAGTCTATAGATCTATCCTGACAGCGTATAGTATACCTGTTGATCTATATAGCTGAATCCGGTATGGAAGGGGTTAACCAGGATTTTGTGAAACAAAAGACACACGTGGTTCTAATGTCCCTCTAATTCAGCACCCTAGCTCTGAGGTCATCGATTTTATTCACCAGAGGCTGCACGTTTGCCAGCAAGATAATCTGTATTGGGAGTTTAAAACCCCGTTTCCTTAAACACACTTGTATCCCTGACCTGCAGCCATGTTTACTGCGTGGAATCCTACGAGGACGAAGCCATCCCCATTTGGCATTGTTTTTGTCAGTTTTAAGCAGCGATAGTTTGTTTAAACGCATCAAGACATCTTTGTTGACTGTACTGACCTTGGAAGTAGTTGTGCTTCTTAGCTGTATCAAGCTGAAACAAGAATATTTAATTGTATCCATTGAGAGTTCTGCTGCTACATGAGTTGCCCCTAGGCAACTAATGAAAAGTTGATGTTGGACTTTCCAAACACCTTTTGAATTTTCTCAGTGATGGAGAAAAGTGTTATCCAGAAGTGAAATGAATAAGATTTTAATAATAAGGCTTTGCCAAATTTAATATGTTTTTCTTTAGAATTGGACTTGTCTTTGTAACATGGGTGTGTAATCTAGGCCAATACTTCAGTGTGATGCAAAAGGACTTCCACAGAGGAGAAGTTAAAACCTAGCTTGGCTGTCTGTTGGTTTAAGTGAATGTTAGGAGTACTCTCTGCATCTATTTGCCACAAAACAAATTTCATGAGATGTGTCAGAGATAGTAACTCTGATTCTGAGCATGTCAGTTGGTGATAGGTTTGAATGAAATGCTGCTTATTCTTTGTTTAACTTGGTAATATTGAAGGTTAGCATATTGCTGTTGTGGTTATTTTTGGAATGTTTCTCTGGTACTCTTGTAAGGCTCAATTTTGTAGGTGTACATTTTGTGAATGATCCTAGTTACTTTTGCACTCAGGCTGTTCAATGGTTCAACCAGTATCTGCAGTCTCATTCATGCACATACAAAATATATTTTGTAGATCTGCAAGTATATATCCAAACATTCTGATAAAATTGGACAGTTCAATAGATTGTAAAAACTTGTGAAGAGAAGCTTCTAATTACTAGGAGTTCTAGGGTATTTGGGGGATCAAATAACTCGTGTTAAATGTGGCTTTTTGTCATCAACTTAAGGGAAATAGTGTTAATGTTGCAAATCCAGAGTAACACAATGCTGGAGGAATTTAGCAGGTGAGGCAGCATCTGTGGAGAGGAATAAAGAAGTGGCTTTTCAGGCTGAGATACTTCATCAGAACTGCAAACACGGGGGTAGAAAACATTCTTAACCTGTTGCTTTCCAGATCTGGTGAACGGTCTCTGCCTGAAATGTCAGCTCTTTATGCCTTTCCATAGATGATAACTAATCATCTGAGTTTCACCAGCATTTTGTATTGTTTAAAAAGTGTTTTTGAACAGTGTAAATAATTTATCTTCAGTGTGTCATTTGTGAGACCACTTGAAACATTCCTGTTCATCACATACATAAAATAGCAAAGTACTGCTTAATCAAGTTAATTTTAAGAATGATTTGGGAATTGCAGGTAGTTTCATTGTGCTTCAGATGATAAGCATGACTTTGATTAACTTTAAATTAATGTTTATTGCCTCCATCCTCAATTTTGTTTTTAATTAATCAAATTTAAATTGAGATTTGGTTTCATGGTTCTAGTAATACATAGCAGGTCCTCGCTTGTACTGGAGCAAGCTTTTAGTTACCCATTTTATTTCACAGAAATACAATCACAAAAATAAAATGCTTTAAGAATAGTTTCCATATTTATGAGAAATAAATTTTAAATGTAGTTGAGGAATTTATAGACAATAAAATAATAAATGTGGCTTTGAACCAAGCTATCAGTTTACTTATGAAAAATATATGTATGCAAGTATTATTTAAAATAAAAATCAAGCAATATTGATTCAGAGTGAAGTTTAAATACACTTGGTCAAGTTTGTGAAAAGAACCTCCATACTGATTGCAATTCCGATAAAAGAAAAATCATGCTGTTTTGCTCACACGTCTGGTGCTTGATCAGTTTCAAAGGCACAAATCATCTTCATAAACATTACTCAATATTGGTTTGCATGATAGCTTGGTAGTACAACTGGTCTTGAACAGTTAAATCTTGCTTTCCATATCAGGCATTGATCATATTTTGGTAACAAGATTGGAACTCGGAATTGTTGGTCCTTGCTGCTCTTATGGGTGGAGACTATTGGTTAGGTAGACAGCTGTTACCTGACAACTTCAATATGCCATGAGATTAATCCTTTACAAAATATAATTTTAGTGCCACTATGTGCTAAAACATCTGAGAATGTACACTTTAATGCAGATATTTCTCTCCTCTCACTGAGATTTCATTATGTGAAGATGGATGTCAGACTGTAACGTTCCTACAGTCAGATCTTTTCATGTTTCAGCAACTGTGGTGAAAGCTATTGACTGGTTGATTCTCAATGCCTTGCCAACAGCCATTTTTTTTTTTGGTACATGTGATCTTGAGTGCTAAGTGCATGGTAGGATGTGTTTGATCTTGAAAGTTGTTTTAAGAACCTTTTCAGAGATTAGATTTTCATTTCAGACAGCTTCTACAATGGATAATATTTATAATTGCATTTCATTTGACAAGAAATTTATGGAGGTGTTTCAATAGTCCAACCAAAGGTTCTTGAGTTGGATGCACACCATTTATTTTTCAGCAATTGCAGCTGTTTCTTGCTGGCTGGTTGCTATTTTAAAACTTGTTGGCTTTATTCCTTTAAAGTATTCCTTGAATTCTGTGCACGTTTTGGTTACTTGTTGATTCAGTTTGTTTGCTGCTGGCAGCATGTTCAAGAGGTGTCCTTGCAAGATGAGGCATTTAATCATTTAAAAGCCCTTAAGTAAAAATGATTTGCTTTATCAAAGTGTGAAATGAGTGCTGTAACACACTGCCTCTTTCTTTTCTAGTGGCTTACACTACACATCCACTCTGTGTTACTTCTCTTTCTGTGGATAGTTAGATATCTTAAAAATTTGCATTGTTTTCTGAAATGTTACAATGATTTTATGGGCATTCTTCAATATGGCTGAGATTTCCTATAAACATGTTGGAAAAATCCTATTGATTTGAAAGGGTTTAGTGGCAGGTTACCATTTTGTACCCGCCATGCTTTCCTACTGATGTGCTTTTTGAGATTCTTATAGTTTCTCATTAAGTGGTTGTATAGAATACAAAGAAATTTCCCACTGCATTGGATTTTGCATGCAACTGTAAAACGTTGCATTCCATCTTGTTATTTACACTGTCTTTCTACAGACCAGTTTTGGACTTCTGGCTTTGAAGACCGTTCCAGGCGTATGGTCCTTTAAAGGCCTTGAGATCCTTGATCTAACATTTTTGTTTTAACTTTTCAGCCTGGCAAAAGTTCTCTGAGGAATCTGTGACATTGTCGCATCAACCATCTGTTAGACGAAGTTAGATAGTGAAACAACTTTCTACAGAGCCAGCAAAGGCTATCTACTAACCATTGAAGAATTGTTTTATGGTGCTCTTACCTGTTTTGAATTAGACTCTCTCTTGTGCCAGAATGTCATTCGATGGAGTTCAACAAGATCATAGTCGTGGCATGAAGAAAGACAATTATAATATTGGATTCTTTCAGTCTGCAAACACCCATGCAAATCTTGGGAGAATGAACCAAGGTGCACGAATGGGTGGCTATCTGAATTTTGGACGTGGTCAGGCAGTGGGCCTACAAGCTATGGAACAAATGCATCAGAATATAATATCTTCAGGTATTGGTCCTTCTCGATCCAGCAGTGGTTTGACTTCCTTGTTTGATGTGAGCAGCCGTAATCAGCCCTCACTTGCCGCTCAGAAACGGATTGATGCGGACAAGGCCGGTAATATTTTAACAACCTTTGGCCTTTCATCCAGAGACTTGGATGAACTGAGCCGCTATCCTGAGGACAAACTTACTCCCGAATCCTTGCCAGACATTCTTTTGCAACTTAAAAGAAAAAGAAATGATGTTGGAGCATCTTTGAATTACAACAGAGGTGACATTTCTTCTCGGGAAGATCGTTCCTTCAGAGCCTCCCGTAGTGAGTGGGAGGAAGAAAGGCGCTTTCGGAATAATTTTGAAGGTCGTGATCCTGATGCTGATCCTGTGGTCAATTATGACCATGGTTCTTCTCGAGAGCTGAATTTTAGATATTATGACAGGAAGGACTATGAGCCTGAACGATTACGAGCTGATGACTTCCGTAGGGATGATATGCGTTTGTCTGAAATGTATAAATATGATTCTGATTATGGAAAAATGGGGCTGCCTTCTCGTGGCCAAGAAAGGTCCCTTTTTGAAAGAAAACGAGGATCTCCTTCACTGAGCAACATGAACGATTACCATGGCTTCTTGCCAGGAATGTTCCCTCACTTGTGTTCGCTGTGTGATGTAAATGTTCATTCTATAAAGGTGAGTGACCTTTAATTTAAAAATCGCTTTGTAAAGTATAAGCAACAGTTCTTATTGGACTTATGGAAACCTCACTTGAGTCTTAATTTGTTCCAGATGTTCTTTGGAACATCTTAGCAATATGAAATTTCTACAAAATATCTTTTCATTGAGAAGTAGTTATGAAACTGCAAATCAAATTCATGAGCAGATTGCCAGTGAAAATTACAACATACTTGGTCAAATCAAAGGGGTGTGCAGTACTTGTAACCCATTGCATTATCAGTGATAGCATTTGTTTTGAAGCTACTGGGTGTTGGGTCTCAATTTTTTTCTTTGTTTCTGCTCTTAAATATGAGCAAATGGTGCACCTTATTACATGCAAAATAGCCAGAGACCATATTCAAGTGGGTGTGTTGCCTACCTCAATAGAAGGAGGGTTTCTTTTAACATGCTGGGCAATTTTTCAGAAGGCAAACCAAAAATCCTGATATAATATGTTCTCGTTCCCTTGTTAAGGGAGAAATTTGGAGTATTTTTCTAGTAAATAGAAAGTAAAACAGGACCAGATCCTCGCAATCTGAAATAAGAGCATAAATGCAGGAAATGCTTTATAGGTTAAGAAGCATGAAGAGAAATGGAAGTAATATTTCATGTTGATTTTGTCTCAAGAGTCTATGATTTTTTTACACAACTTTTCAATTAGCACTAGCATCATGTCATCCAATGCCCTGTTTCAGAGCTATATTAAGAGGTTATTTCTAAGATCTGTGAAGGTTAAGTGTGACAGGAGCCAACTTTGGTTCTGATAGTAGCTTCTGTTGCTTTAGTAAAAGCTTAATGAAGGTTTATATTCATGAAAAATGTAAATGAGTAATACAGTACTGTGCACACGTTTGATTCTTGTATTTGTTATTGTTTATGTTCCTTTAGAAACAATGGGCTTTTTGGTTTATTGTCTATTGTTGTGGAGTGTCCAAGTGTTTGGTATAAGAAAAACATCTACAGAATTTAATAGATGTGCACAGCTATGATTTGTAAGATATTCAGTGCACTTTTCCTTTAAGAGAGATGTCAAAATGCTCAGGTGCTGCTTCTCTTAGTGACTGAAGTAACTTCATATGGTCACATTATAGTCGTACAAAGGTATGTGACTTTAGTGTGCATATGATAATCATGAATGTCTAATAGATCATGATAATATAGACCTTAAGGTCAGATTGTCATAACAGGCATCTCATTAAGTGACTTTCATGTGATATTAATGTCATTTATGCCAATGCTTTTCCCTTTTATTGCCCAGAGGTACTTAGTGCATCAGGGTTTTTTAGCACAGTGACCTCTCTGAACAGACCAGAGGGTTTGTTTAAAAGTTGGGTTGTCATTGCATTGATGTGCTTTCTTTCCTATTCTGTTTCGATTGGATAATATTGGACAATCACTGCCAGTAGTAAGTTCAAAGTAATGCCAAGATTAATGGTGGGTGATTTATTCTAGTAAAACTTTATTTTAGTACTGAACTTGAGAGGTTGCTGGTACTATGCTCAGAGAACTCTGGAAAACTGCTTGCTTACAGAAAACTAGCAAGTTTTAATTACTGAACCTGACAATAATTAATTAAATCCTTAAGACAATTGTTTAGAATGTAATTTTCTCCCCCAAAAAACACATCCTGTGCACACACAGGAAAGTAGAGACTAATCATAACCTGGTTATGATTAATCATAAATTCTGACCTAATTTCAATGCATTCAATCTATTTGAGGAATAATTTTAAAAGCTGGTATCACAAGTAGGTTCAGTCTCTAGTTTGTTCACTTAAAAGGTCTCCAGCCCTCTACCTCTTTGAAATGTATCCATAAATGTCATGGATGAAGTCCGGATAGGAATATGCTTAAAGTAGCAATAAATAACAAGTCCATGTCCCCCAGTACTTCAGTGTTAGGTGTTACAGCATTCGCTGCGTTGTGAATTAAAATCAGGCTTTCCACAGTAAGCAGTTTGGAGGTTGAAAAGCAGCAGCCTTAATGTTGATTACCACAGTTACTCTGGGAGGAGGGGAAAGTATTGCATTATTAAGGGCTGTTTGAATATCTTCAGTTTGACCAGTCATAGTGTTTGATTGGTTCAATTGTGGTACTCCTGCCTTGAGTTTGAGGTTGTTGGTTCAGAATTGGAGGACATGGTCTACGTCCTTATTACCACTACCATCTGAGTGGTATTAAATTATCTCAAGTTGCTGCTACTGTTGCCAACAAAAATGTTATTTTTGAAACAATATTTCAGGCCTCATCTGCAAATTGGCAGTTGTAATTATAACAACAGAGCTGGAAAAGACTTGAGATAAGGGCATAAAGGGTTATTTTCTCTTACTATGCGGAAACTAAGGTAGAGTGTTTAATGGCAGATTACACCGGTTTTGAGGACTGAAACAGAAAATATTTTTTCTGTTTGTAAAATAAAGTACAATTGGAAAATGAAATATGCTGCATTTGGGGTGAGTATGCAATTTGATAAGCTGACCTTATAAACAAGTAAAATAGACAACTTGCTTCATGTTGTTTGTAAATAAATGCCCATTCAATCTGTTAAAATGTTGCACAGTCTGTTTTCATGTTCTATTACTACGGTATAGAAATGGTAACAATTATCGTTGGTTATATCAATTCTGGTTCTTCACATAATATATACTGTGTATGTAACAAATTGGCAATGATTTTAAAGAATTAGGATTTAATTGGAAATTTGGAAGTTCATAATTCCCTAGGATATTTTTTAAAAGTATTGTTTTTAAGTATTCAAGTTCAGTTAGGTGTTGGAAAATTAATGAAAAGAAAGTTGTAATTGATTGGAAAGTGTACCTGGTAGAAATGCTTTTTTTTAAAAAAAGAGTAATAATTGCTGTTGTATAGGGCACCTTTTAAATGTTTGATGCTAAGCCCTTGTCAATTAAATTATGTGTTTTATCAATGTGGGAACACAAAGAAATGCTTCAACTTTTTTTTAGCAAAATTAACCATTCAAAGTCATATGTTCACCCTCAGAAAGAGCAATTATGGCACCAAAAGCAGAATACTTTACAGTAGCTTTTGAGATTCTCATTTTTATTTTGTTGATAAATGCTTTTTTTAAAAAAAACTAATTTTAGGTTTGTAATTTCAGTTTGATTTATAAATATATTTAATCAAACACATTTTTCTGGTGCACTAGGCACTGGTGTCAGGTAGGTTTTACAGTAGTTTTCGGTAAACAGCAAGATAGAAACATAGAAAACCTAAAGCACAATACAAGCCCTTTGGCCCACAAAATTGTGCCGAACATGTCCTTACTTTAGAAATTACCTAGGGCTAACCCATAGCCCTCTAAGCTTTTTCTAACCTCCATGTACCTATCCAAAAGTCTCTTAAAAGACCCTATCGTATACGCCTCCACCACCGCTGCCAGCAGCCCATTCCACGCAGTCACCAATCTGCGTTTTTAAAAAAAAAACTTACCCCTGACATTTCCTCTGTACCTACTTCCAAGCACCTTAAACCTGTGCCCTCTTGTGGCAGCCATTTCAGCCCTGGGAAAAAGCTTCTGACTTTTTCCACATGATCAATGCTTCTCATCATCTTAAACGTGATGTGAAGCTTTAGAAATATGTGCAGTGTTGTATTTGTTTATCTGCGTAGTTAGAATGGCTTTGGGTTGCAAAACGTATGTTAACTTCACACTTCGGCTGGATCAAATCTTAATATTTTTGATTTGTTTCCCTTTTATCTTGAAGATGAAGTGAATAGCTTTATCGCAAAACATTGGGGTGGGAGGATGTCAAAGTGTTAAGTTATTCAAGAATGGAATCTACCTGCAATCAGTATTGGGGACAAACTCCAAAAGAGTTAATCTTTTGTGGAAAGAGTACAGGGCATTTTGACCTGAAAGATGTTTGAACTTAAGTTATGAAAACTTGGTCAACCTATGATATATTATAACCTATAAAAGGGGTGGGGATGGTTGCAGAAATTAGTGAAATTTGATGATAGACCATGGGGGAGGGAGATACAGAACATATTTATTTCTTCTACCACCACCAATGTGAGTATTATAAATATAGAGAAATTAAGGACAAGTCTAATTCAGATGTATAATTTATTCCCATATTACCATGGTTCCACTGCATGCATCATGAGCTTGCTCTGCCTAAAGGCAAATTACAAATTACCTTCATTATATAGGTATTGTAAGTAAATACAGGTGTTTTCCCTGCAGACCTTTAGTGCTTTTCAATAAATTACCCAATTGTGTATGTTTATATTCTAGCCTGATCTATTTAGCACTTCATTCTATTAATGTCCAAATATTTGTCAGTGGCTTTTGAAATTCCTAATTATTTTCACCATTTCATCCTTTTATCTTACCTGACAAATTATACGAAGTGGCCTCTGAACTAGTAGAATAACTTGTCTAGATAATTCATGCAAAAGTGGCAAATAATTAAAGTTAATCATGGGGAATATTTAGGAAACCAAACCAGTTGATAGAGCAAAGTTTCTGCTGATTATTTTGGGACTGTTGTCAGAGCAATTAAACCAAAACGATTTGATCTTGAAGACTCGGGAAAAAATCCCTTTGGGTTTAGAACGTAAATTCCTACTCCTACTTGAAGAACAGAATGACTTTGATCATTTTGCCTGTGCAAAAAACTTGCCAAGGTTTGCAGTAAAAGTTTTGTGGGCATGAGATTTTAGGTCTGAATGAGCTAAAGTTGTGAAATCAACATGGAACTGCTATAAACTTTACTGATTTGTTTATTATCACACGATATATTTCCAAGATATGTATCATTGAATTAACCCTCTTAAATTGCTCTTTATTCCCATTCATGTTAACATTTTTTTAAAAATTTACTCTGGGTTCCACTCATCATAGCTTCCCTAAAGTTCTATTACATTTTAACAGCCTAGTTACTGCTGCAGATACCTGAAGTAATGTGGTTTGTATTAATTCAAATTGAAAATAATATCAAACACTTATGTCAGTTTTGGTTTTACTCCAGACTTAGCTGAGCATACCTTAATATAGCTGAACAATTTTCTAATTGGGTTAAAAGCTTCATTAAGTTTGCGGGCCTTGGAGGTGTCAGTGTTTTCCGGCAAGGCATTGTTTGAAAGATTTGTTTTGACGAGACATTGTTTTTGATCCTGTAGTTTCTTAAGTTTGCCAATTTGATCCTAAACAAATCTGATTTGGTACATCTGGCCATTCATTAAACAATCAATTGACAGTTTTGTATCCAGTTATTTGGTTGTAGGTGCATTAAGATTGAGCTCTCATTCGACTTGGGCATGTATCAGGAGTGGTTAGCTGGCAATTATGAACACAGTTATAGTGGGTTAATCACTTGGAGATTACTTACAGTCACATATACTTTATTGATCCCAAAAGAAGTTAGTGTCACAGCAATTCAAGCACACAGATATATAAATATTACAAGAAAACTAGAAAGAATTAAAAAAAAAGTTAACTTGAACAGTAACAGCCATCACTGCTCTCCCCCCCCCCCACTTCCCGGCTATAGGTTGACTCATTATAGAGCTGAATGGTCAAGGGTAAGAATGACCTCGTATAGCACTCCTTGGAGCAGCGCTGTTGTCTTGGCGCTAAAACTGCACCTCTGTTCAGCCATGGTGGCATACTGAGGGTGAGAAAATTTTTCCAGAGTTGCCAGGATTTTCCATAGGGTCATTTGTTCTACCACATCCTCCAGTGTGTCCAGTTTGACTCCTGTAACAGAGCCAGCCTTTCTAATCGGTTTATTGAGCTTGCTGGCATCCCCTGTATTGATGCCATTGCCCTAGCACTTTTCAGTCACAGGGCCTGCTAATTGGATAAGGTATGTTACCATGCATAATCATTGAATATTTAAGTTTTCAATGACAAGTCATCTTCCCATCATTTGTTTCCTCGATTTGTTTTTGTGGAGCATTCATCTTTTGACACAGTCAGCTTAATATAGCTTTGCTGTTCTTCATTCATCATTCCAGTTTCCTGGTCTCAGCTATGTAGAATAAGAGTGTGTAAATAAGGGTGAGGAAAATAGATGAGCAGTGTTGCAGAAATTATTGTTAAAGATTTGTCCCAGTGTTTTTTTTTAAATCAAATTCAGGATATTCTCTTGTATATGGTGAATGAACTTTATGCCCAGAGCAAGGAAATGTAACCATCAAAAGATTTTCAAACTCTAAATCATACACAGTGTATATTATAAGCTAACGTTACAGATTTTGATCCTGATGCTTAAATTCCATGTAAGATTTCATCCAGTGTTGTCGAGAATGAACCTTTTAGTATATATCTAATTTCTGCTGTATTGGATTGAATTATTTTGTTGCTTAAAATACAGGTTCTGACAAAAAATGATTGATTGTACTGAAATATGGTCATATGATTTTGTTAAATACAATTTGTTTCTCTCCCCCCGCCCCCCCCCCCCCCCCATATTCCAGGAGTGGAACCAGCATAAGAATGAACCAGCACACAAAAGGCGTTGCTTGCTGCTGTTGGAGATGTATGCAGTTTTTAAAATTTACTCTGGATAGATTAGTGACATGGATTCTTTAAGTTAACGTCATCATGTGAGAAGTGTAGTGTGGCGCATAGTCTGATCACTTGTGTTGGCTAAACAATCATAATTAAGCTATTTAATTTAAAAGAATGGCATTTATGAAGAGAATGGAAATACTGCTGTTGGATGGATTTAATTCGGTTGGAGGGGATTGGATCATAGGAGGATAAAGGGGGTAGGAATAGATTAGCAGTATGCATTTCCACAAAGTCTCCAGAAACCAACAGATGAAAGAAAATATTTTAAAGATGTTGATTTCCTGTTTTTATGTGAATTTTTGCCTACTCAGCTTCCTTGATAGTTTTGAATATTCTGTGGAGATTCCTTTAGGTGAAAATGAGAATATGGTTGTAGTCATTGGTCGCTATCCTGGGTTTCATTATCATCCAACTCACTTAGTTTATTTATTTTATTCTCTTCCAAAAATATTGCTCCTCATTCTTGTGCATGTTTTCCTAATTATTTGTAAAACCAAAGTGAGATAATTCTAAAGCAAGTTAGCTACCTCCTCCTTGCCCTTTTCCCTTAAATTTGTTCTGTGCACATGCTTTTTGAGTGCATATGTCCTGAAAGTAACTAAGGTAACTTTTGCTGGTGTTATTGATGAGCGATTATGCAGTTGGGAATTATAGCTCTTCTCATTTACACTGTTATTGAGTGATCATTGTTTCAATTCAGGGACTGCTTTTTGGAAGTATGTAATGAATTTTTGTTTTATTTCCAGTTACCCTCAATGGGTTCCGGAAGGTGTACCATCTGCAAGGTATGTCCAAATTGTTTTAGTGATATTTGGATAAGGAGTGCTAAGTCTGAGTGGTGCTTATTTTGAATTTTGGGTAGAATGTAGTAAAATTGCATACAGTTGGATCTGTTTCACTAAACTAGTGGTTGGGCACAGCTTGATTTTTATAAAAGTGAGAACTGAATTTAATTGTTTTTAAAGCATGTTAGAGATAGACTCTACAATTTTAGACTCCCAAGTTTGCTGCTTCAGAGATTGCCACATGCTCATTTGCTGTTTGTGTGCACGCACACACTACATACACACACACACTTTATTTAATTTGTATTGCTTATCACATTGGAAGTGTTAGGTTTGTGATTGTTAATTATTATATTGATTGTACTTGAATACTCAACTTGCTTTCTCTTTGGGTCAAATGTAGGAGCAATCCTGCTCGACAGTCCAATCTTGCTCCAGATGCTGCGTCTGCAATCCTCGCAGCCATCAGACAGTTGGATGCACTGGACCCTCATGGAGGTCAGAATAAGATTATCCTGTGTGCCTTTCTGTTTGCAAATCACAGTGATTGTTTTTCTCTAAAATCATTTTCTTACATAATTTTCTAGTTTGGAACACTTACTTAATTGTCTTTAAATAAGCGTCATTTTCACATGGAGTTGCTCTGATGCCTATATCTTATCCTTGAATTCATTGTAGACAATAAGTTAAAACAAGATCACAGACATTTAGTTAGATTTTAGATGCTGAGTTCTTTTATACATAAATCCCTCATAAATTGTATTTGCCTTTTTTTCCCCTGTATTTGTAGTCCTGTGGTATTTTCACTTGATCTGTGTGCAGCAGACAAGTGTAATAAAATATAATAGAAATTCACTTGCTGGGAGCTCATGATGTGTTTTTGTTTTCTCAGGCAACAGACAAGGTCAAATCCAGAACAAGCGAAACATGGTTTGTTTTCATCTCATTACAGTATGAAAAAATTACACTGATTAAATTTTCAATTTAGTTCTTTCATCTGGGTTTGAAAAAAATATTCCACTTTAGATTGAGCTGAAATGGAATAAATTTGATACTGTTACTGCTTTCTGGTAATAGTTTACTCTTCTGAAAAGTATTCTGGTGAATTAATGTGTAAGAAGGTTCCATAATTTTTGTCTTTAGTTCAGGATGTTAAAAACATTACCTCTTGTGCTTGAATTATTACTACTTTCTATTTTCTGTTGAGAAACAAACTATTTGGTCCATTTGATCCTTGTTGCTCCTTACAAGCTATTTCCATCCTTCATCCTGTTTTATTTAACACACCTTTTAGATTGTTTTTGAATTTCATCTTTTCCTTAAGTGCCACCTGTTAGCTGCTTCAGATTTGACTGGGGTTGTGAGTTCACTACTCTTGAATTCTAAATAAATTTAAAACAATAATATTCATTACACTTGTGATCAGCTTAAGAGTTAAGTACACGAAATGATAATGCCATTTATTTTTCAATGAAATACTTGGTTGTTGAAACATGCAGTTAAATTATCTTTCCTTTCAAAAGGCAGTGGATGAACCTGGCCAAGTACTTCATATAACAGAATTGCCCAAAGGAAAATGCAAAGTGAAAGACATTCTCAAACTTGCTCAACCATTTGGATCTATTGCAAAGTATTTGCTTTTAAATACAAAGAGCGAGGTGAGTGAAGGGAATTCGGCAATATCAAATTAGGCTGTTTGGTAGCAGACACCAACAGAATCAACAAACTTATTTGTAAGGCCAGTGATGTTGTGGGGGTGGAACTGGACTCTGACGATGGTGTCTGAAAAGAGGATGCTGTCCAAGTTGCATGCCATCTTGGACAATGACTCCCATCCACTCCATAATGTACTGGTTAGGCACATGAGTACATTCAGCCAGAGACTCATTCCACCGATTTGTAACACTGAGCGTCATAGGAGGTCATTCCTACCTGTAGCCATCAAACTTTACAACTGCTCCCTCAGAGTGTCAGACACCCTGTGCCAGTAGGCTGGTCCTGGACTTATTTCCACTTGGCATGATTAACTTTTTATTTAATTATTTATGTTTTTATATTGCTATATTTCTTCACTATTCTTGGTTGGTGCGGCTGTAACGAAACCCAATTTCCCTCGGGATCAATAAAGTATGTCTGTCTGTAATTTAGTGACGGTAACAGTCTGACTCTTTCTAAAAGTAAATTGCATGTGAAGCTTTGAAGATACAATTAAATTTTACTTAGAGAATGTAGCTTTTAAAAGACAATACCCACTGGCCGGCTGGTGGCATAGTGGCATCAGTGCCGGACTTTGGAGCGAAGGCTCCTGAGTTTGAATCCAGCTGGCTCCGTAGCATGCTTTCCATCCACGCTGGGTTGAGCTTCGAGCTAGCAGCTCAGCCTCGTAAAAGTAAGAAAGCCTGCTTAAAAAACGCCGTCGTGATGGCATCCCAATGACTCCACTCGGAGTTAAGGGCTTTCTTCTTCTTCTTCAGTACCCACCACTATTTTCAATAATTTATAATTATTGATAATGAGAGCTATAGCTTGACATTTGTGATGGTCACAAGCATTTTTTGTTTAAACTCAAACTTAGGGGTTTGTACAAATGACCACAAGTGGACAAGCTCAAGCAGCAGTCGCCTATTACAGTATGAATCCAGCAATTCTTTATGGCAAGAAGGTTCGAGTGGATATATCTCTCAAATACAAAGAGATTGATTTGAAGGTAATTGAAATGGACTATCGGTGAATGTTTCAGTTATTGTTTTCTGCATTTGAGTCTTTTTTAAAAATATTAAGTTTTGCTGTTGGTGTTTCTTCTGCTGCCTCTTCTGACTACCAGTTGTAACGTGGGTCTGCATCTGAGCCTCAGCCTTTTGGCTTCAGAAGGGTTAGAAGCCATTGGAGTAATATATTTGGGGAGAAAGTTCTACCCTGTGTGACTTCATTAGAAAAATGATTTTAGGATTCTCAAGATGGCGCTCATGGAGTAAACCGCACTTAGGCTTTGCTCCAAAACTTTTACGTTTTTTTAGCCTATAAACACCCCTTAAACTTATTCTAAAGGGGTTAAATATACTGAATTCTTCTTTCTAAACTATTTGAATTATTCTCAACTTGCTGAAATGTCTAAAGCAAAAGAATCGAAACAGTCGAAAGACTTGGTACCTTTAGAAGCAGTTGCGAAGATTGTGGAAACTAAATTTGAAGAGATGCAGGAAAAATTATTCCTAAGGCTTTCGAAGTATGACGATCGTTTGAAATCACTCGAAGAAAAGTTTTTGGAACTTTCACTGGAATCACAAAAACAACAGGCAAGCATTTTGGCTCTTGAAGAAGCCGCTCGTAAGAAAGATCGTATGATTGAAAAGATACAAGAAGAGCAAACCTCGACTTCTCAACAGATGGATCGTTATAAAGTTAAAATTACGGATTTGGAAAATAGCTCTCGAAGGCAAAATCTCCGGTTAATTGGGATCCCGGAAGGATTTGAAAGCGGTGATCTTACCGTTTTCTTCTCTAAATTTCTAGTGGATGTCCTGGGCAAAGAGGTCCTGGATCCCTCCCCAATAATCGATCGAGCACATCGGGTAACAAGATTTTATGCAAGTTCAACTTCGAAACCGCGGCACATAATTTTGAGGATTCACTATCCTCATATCAAAGATCGCTTGATCCGTCTGGCTCGTAAAAAAGGTATGATTATCCATCAAAATTTCAAGTTTCGTATCTTGGAAGACTATAGCCCAGAAGTATTACGGGCTAGGCTGGCTTTCAGATCGGTTATGTCGAATTTCCACCAGAAAGGCTACAAGCAAGCGCTGTTATTCCCAGCACATCTGAGAGTCGCCCTGGATGATGGAACTGTTCGGCTGTTTAAATCGCCTGCGGATGCTCAAGGTTTCCTGGATCAATGACATTCTATTGGGCTGATCAGTGTAATTTAGCCTATAAATTTGGATCTATTATGGTTTGATATATGGGTCCTTTTTTTTATATGGCTTGCATATACTTTTTATATACGATTAAAGCTTTTTTTCTCTGCTAGGTTTATGCCGATTTTATAGTTTTTCATATTATTAATCTATTTGCGTTGAAAATGACCGATTAGGGTTTCTCTTTTGTTTTTCTTTTTTTTTAAAATAAAAAACGATATACGCTTTCCTTTATACTTTTAACATCTGAATATTAAAACTGAGAGAGAGAAAAAAAAAATGGCGTTTCTTCTTCCCGACTGACTCCAGTGTTTGGAGCGTCATAACTGTTTTGATGTATTTGAAAGTTTGAAACTTTTATTTATTGTTTTAATTCTTTTCTTTTAACTTTTTTGTTTATATACATTTATAACACTAATTTTATATTTTAACTTTTGTAGTATTACCCTTTTTATAATGTGGGTTGTGTGTATTTTCTTAACTCTATTACGTTCGAGTTGCCGTCTTGAGACATGGGGGTAGTTTTAGTATTAGCTTGCTCGCTTGCCTTTTTTGGCTTTTTTCTTGGGGTTTCAAGGGTGGTGGGAGGGGGATTTTTCTTACTTTTTTTGTTTTTTGCTTGCTTTTTGCTTAGTTTTATTTTTTGGGCGCATATGAAACTACAAAAATGGCTGCAGTGCTATGACTTCCGGTTTCCTTTTGAACTTACTTCCTTCTTCCGGGTTCATGAGTTCACTTTTCTTTCGAACTTATGTATTAACTATAATATATACTGTCATGATGGTTAAGACTATTAATTTCGTTTCTTGGAATACTAATGGTTTAAATCATCCGATCAAACGGAAAAAAGTATTCAATGTATTCCATAGAATGAATGCTAATGTTATCTTTATACAAGAGACTCATGTAAGGAAGATGGATAGTCAGCGCTTGTTTAGGTTCTGGAAGGGCCAACAATACCACTCAAATGTGCAAGCTAAAGTGAGAGGTGTGTCTATTTTTATAGACTCATCTACTGCTTTTATACATCATGAAACAATTTCAGATCCGCACGGTAGATTTTTGCTTATTACTGGTTTACTTTGTAATCAAAAAGTTCTTCTAGTTAATGTTTATGCTCCAAATACTGATTGTCCTGAATTTTTTAAATGTTTATTTACATCCTTTCCCAATTTGAATCAATATAGATTGATAATGGGCGGAGATTTTAATTGTTGTTTAAACCCTGTGTTGGATAGGTCCAAGCCCATTCAAATTTTGCCGAACAAATCGGCTTCTCTTATTAATTCCTTTATGGTTGATTCAGCTATTTGTGAGATTTGGCGTTTTTTACACCCTAATGACAAAGAGTTTTCATATTTTTCCCATGTCTATCATAGTTATTCAAGAATTGATTACTTTTTCATTGATCAGCATTTACTTACAGATGTCATGGATTGTAAATATGACTCAATTACCATATCTGATCATGCACCTTTGAAGTTATCTATTAAGGTGACGGATTCATATATTAGTACGAAAAGTTGGAGGCTTAATCCTGTTCTTTTGCAGGACTCTGACTTTATTAGCTTTATTAAACAGCAAATTGATTTGTTTTTCTCAATAAATTCTACAGCAGAGATCTCTAGTGGAATTTTATGGGATACTTTTAAGGCATATATTCGTGGACAGATTATTTCATATTCTGCTGGAGTTAGGAAACGAACTAATTCCAAAATATCAACATTAGTTGATAAAATTAAGGCAATTGATAAGATCTACTCATCAACTCCTAGTAAAGAACTTTATAAAGAAAGAGTGGAACTCCAAATGGAACATAGTTTACTATTAACCTCCTCGATTGAAAGTCAGTTAATTAAATCGAAGGCTCAATTTTATACATATGGAGATAAGTCAGGTAAACTACTAGCTAATCAATTGAAAATTGCTTCAGATAAGCGACAAATTACTAGGATTCGTAAACAAGATGGTACTTTGACGATTGACCATAAAGAGATAAATAAAGCCTTTCAAGATTTTTATAATTCTTTATATCAATCAGAATGTACTAAGGACTCTTCTATTATGAATGAATTTTTAGGGAAATTGAATATTCCAAAAGTAACTGTTGAAGATAACGTATTTTTGGATACACCTATTACCGAGTCTGAAATAGAAAAGGCTATTTTTTCAATGAACTCGGGTAAAGCTTCAGGTCCAGATGGTTTTTCCGCAGAATTTTTTAAATCCTTTTCTTCTATACTTTCTCCTTGGCTTTGTAAAATTTTTAAAGATGCATTAAGTATAGGTAAATTACCACAATCTTTTTATGAAGCTTCTATTTCTTTAATTCTTAAAAAAGACAAAGACCCGACTGAATGTGCATCCTATCGTCCTATATCTTTGCTGAATACGGATTTTAAGATTTTTAGTAAAATTTTAGCTATTAGATTAGAAAATATATTACCTCGGATTATTTCTGAGGATCAGACCGGATTTATTAAAAATCGCTATTCATCTTTTAACATTAGAAAATTAATTAATATTGCTTATACCTCTACATCTAAAATCCCTGAATGTATTATCTCTTTGGATGCCGAAAAAGCATTTGATAGAGTCGAATGGTCATATTTATTCAATACATTGCAACATTTCAATTTTGGATCAAAATTTATATCATGGATTAAGTTAATATATCATAAACCTTTAGCTTCGGTTTTTACCAATAATCAAAAATCCCCTTTCTTTCAATTATTTCGCGGTACAAGACAAGGTTGTCCTTTGAGCCCTTTATTATTTGATATTGCTTTAGAACCTTTGGCTATAGCTATTCGTGAATCACCCAATATTTTAGGCATTACCCGTGGAGAGGCGATGTATAAGGTATCATTATATGCGGACGATTTATTATTATATATATCTGATCCTGAAAAATCTATTCCTGCTATTTCTTCTTTACTTGCTCAATTTAGTAATTTTTCTGGTTATAAATTGAATTTTAATAAGAGTGAACTTTTTCCATTAAATATGTATATTCCAATTTATAATCATGTACCATATAGAATCGTTACAGATTATTTTACCTATTTAGGTATTAAAATTACTAAAAAACATAAAGATTTGTTTAAAACTAATTTTTTCCCCTTAATAGACCAAATTAAGCAACTTGCTAATAGATGGTCCCCACTTTCTTTGTCTTTGGTAGGCAGAATTAATGCCATTAAGATGATGATATTACCTAAATTTCTATATTTATTTCAAGCATTACCAATTTTTATTCCTAAATCTTTTTTTGATATGGTTGACTCTAAAATATCTTCCTATTTGTGGCAGAACAAAAATCCTAGATTAGGTAAAAAATATTTACAGAAGTCAAAGAAAGAGGGCGGCTTGGCTTTACCAAACCTAAGATTTTACTACTGGGCAGTTAATATACGGTATTTGATATTTTGGACACAAGAATTGACTACAGTAGCTGGCCCACAATGGGTAAATTTGGAATGTAAATCTGTGCAAGATTTCTCATTGATCTCAATCTTAGGATCTTCACTTCCTTTTTCGTTACTCAAAATTAATAAACAGATAACTAATCCCATAGTTAAGTATACATTACGAATCTGGTTTCAATTTCGTAAATCTTTTGGCTTGAATAAGTTTATACTGTCAAGTCCTATAATATCTAATTATTTCTTTCGGCCATCATTTATAGATCAGGCTTTTTTCCTATGGAAAACAAAAGGTATAAAATGTTTTCGTGACCTGTATTTGGATGATAACATTATGTCCTTTGAACAGCTATCTAACAAATACAATTTACCTAAAACCCATTTTTTTAGATACTTACAAATTAGAAATTTTTTATATAATGAATTAAAGTCTTTTTCGAAAGAATGTCCACTGGACATTACAGAGAGAATTCTAACTCTTAATCCTTATCAAAAGGGTTTAGTAGCTATCATTTACAATATGATTATGAAGATACAGCCGGATATATCAGAAAAAATTAAGAAGGAATGGCAGGAAGAATTGCATTGCCCTATATCTACTGAGCAATGGGAAAATTTTTTATTATTGGTAAACTCATCCTCTATTTGTGCTAAACATGCTCTAATACAATTCAAGGTTGTACATAGAGCCCATATGTCTAAAAATAAAATTGCTCGATTTTATTCTTATGTTAATCCAACCTGTGATAGATGTCATTCTGATATTGCTACATTGACTCATATGTTTTGGTCTTGTCCTTGTTTACAAAGCTATTGGAAGGATATTTTTAATATCATTTCAAGAGTTTTAAATATTAATCTTCAACCACATCCTTTTACTGCAATTTTTGGTCTACCTATGATAGATAATATGTGTTTATCTGCTTCTTCTCAGCGAATGATTGCATTTGCTACACTATTGGCTAGAAGATCTATTTTATTGAACTGGAAAGAAATTAATCCTCCAACTGTATTTCAGTGGCTCTCTCAAACCATTTCCTGTTTGAGTTTAGAAAAAATTAGAAGTGTGGTCTTTAACTCCTCAGCTAAATTTGAGGAAACTTGGAGACCATTTATTCAACATTTTCATGTGAGTTAAATGGTCTGATCCTGAACCTTATTGCTACCATCCTGAATTGTATAAATGGAGGTTCGGAGTCATTGGCACTGCTGTGTGTACTTAACATTATACAATTGCCCATGTTAGGTTTTTTTTTTTTATATATTGTTTTTTTTTCTTCTTCTTTTTGGGGGTTTTTTTTTGTGCTTTTTGTCTTAAATTCTTCATATTAATATTATAAGTTTGGGAGACTTTTTACATTGATAATATATAATTGATTATTAATGAATCTATTGTGTACTCTCAAATGTTTTTTTTTGTACTATATTTTACTTATGTTATGTTCTAAAAATCAATAAAAAGATTTAAAAAGAAAAAAAGAAAAATGATTTTAAAATTGAAAATTTGGCATTTAAGCGGCTCTTTCTTTAAAATTGCTCTTCTTTCCAGAAACAAAAACAAGAAAGTGGTGGCAGGGTGGCGCTTCTCCAGAACCTTCCTCCCTCTGGGTACTCGGATGCTGATGTTGTGAAAATGGGCACCAGCTTTGGGAAAGTACTTAATTACATTGTGATGAGACTCAGGAGCCAGGTATCATTAAAAGTATTTTTGGTGTTTAAAGAAGGCAAGGGTTGCAATTAATTATTTGCTATACCTGCTGTAACAATTTACTGTAATGTTTATAATGTCCATGTACAAAAAGTTAAATGACCAGAGGAGGAGCAAGGGAAAAAGAATTTGTCAGTAGTTGAACCATTGGGTCCAGGGATATATGGTATATTGTTACTCTATTGTGGATTGTGAAAAGAATGTTATGATCAATTTCACGTTGACTATCTCCTTGTATTAATGCTGTAACCAACAGGCCTTTCTGGAAATGGAGTCAAGAAAATGTATGTTAGAAATGGTTAAATGCCACAAGAAAAAACCTCTAATATTTCGAGGTAGGAAGATAACAGTGGATGCATCTCAGAAATACAGAACTCTTGTACTGAAGGTAAGGAGTACCCTAATTGTAATTCTCTGACAACTGGAAATATTTAAAATTAAATAATTGTCCATGAAGTTCTCTGTGGCTTCCTAAGTTGGTGAAAGCTGTTACATGGTAGCATGTTGTTTCTTCAAGTGATTATTTCTAAACATTTGGCATTGTGACTTTTTCAAAAGTAAGGTACTACAGATGAAAGTGGTAGTGATGGGGCATCTAATCGACATTTAGAAGCCTGGGCAGGTACATGCATAGGAAAGGTTTAGAGCTGTTTTCATTCATTATAATCTATGACTGCAGAAAGTCTAAAATTATAAGAATATTCAGTTAATCTGTTGGCATCTTAGCGGAGTGGGAGTTCATAATAAAGATTGGTAATATCAGAACTGGAAAACATTAAAGAATGCTTGAAGGTGCATGGAAAGGAAACATGTTTACATTGGCCTAGAGTTTGTCATATAGTTGAACTGTTATCTGGTTTCATGTTTCCCAGCATACCTGGGTCTCTTCCTCTTTCTGTTTTTTTTGCTGCCTCTTGATGCAGCATTCTGTTACATAAAGACCAACCCAATTGTTCTCCATAAATTTGCTTACAGATATGATGCTGTGAGAATCTGCTCCAGCCTGTGTAAGGCAGATTCACTTCTACCTTGAAAACCTGAATTAACCAACTTTCTTGCTATCCACTCTCACTCTGGACCATGACCCTGCAATTGAACATCAGATCATTGATTTGATTTTCCTGGTGGTCTCTTTCTGCAGTCTCTAACTTCAAAATCCCCAATCATGCCTCGAGCATCATAGTAGCACAGTGGTTAGAGCGACACTATTACAATTCGGAGCATCAGTGTTCAGAGTTCAGTGACTGCATCAGCTGTAAGGAGTTACTGTATGTACTCCCCATGGAATGCTTGGGCTTTCTCTGGGTGCTCAGGTTTCCTCCCGTAGTTCAAAGACCTTCTTGGTTAGTTAATTGGTCATTGTAAATTTGTAAAATATGCTGTGATTAGGGTAAGACTAATTCGGGTTGTCAGAGGTTTCTGCAGCAGCAGGGCCTACTCTGTACTGGTTCTCTAAAATAAATGCATAGTTTGCTGCTGCTTTCCAATACTGACATTGGACCCTTAGAGTATTGCATGATATTTAACTTCACTTAGATCAAACATGGGCAAGGAAGTTTCCTCATTAACAGCTACCTTATTTTATTTTCACCAGCTGCTTTCTCATCAATGAAATTGAAAATGAACACGAGAATTTTCCTTGTTATAACTCTGCTAGATTCATAAAATCTCCTTGTTTGATCAGATCTTGTCTTATGAGCTATTCTAAACAATATGCCAGAATGTCTTGGTTTTTTTTTTCAAGAGTGCAGCATAGATTTACCGGGGAAATACTTTGTTTGTGATGGTTAAATTGCCTAGAGAGATTCCACAAATTAGTATTCAGTTTCCTGGAATTGACACGTGAGGAATGATTTGAAGTTTTCAAATATTTATCTAATATATTGCTATGCTGGTTGGGCATAGACTAAAATATAGAGTCTTTTTAGCAAAGTGATAAACTAATTGTAGAAATAGCAGTAATAAGGCTTGAGAGGTAAATTGTCTTAGTCCTTTATAGTGAACTGTATAACTTTGGTATATATTTGAAACATGAGACCCTTTGAACAGCCATGACCTATATCTTCTGAACCTAGAGAGTTTTCTACAGTATTCCTGATATTGTACTAATCTTTACATTTTTTAATTCCAGAAACCAAGCATTAAGGTTCAAGAAGTGTTGAAGGACCAGGATAAACCAGATAGGTAAATGGGCTCAAAGTTAATGTATTTTATGGTGATGTATTTGACAGTCACTTTGGCCATTTTCTTTTGGTTATTTGGAGAGATAGAAAGGAATGCTCCTATTTTTGTAGATGGTCAAGCAGTTAAAGATACACTTCATGAAAAGTAATACCCCTTAGGCAGTATATCTTCAGATTTATTCATTCTTGGAATATGCACATAGTTGGCAATACCAGCATGGTCTATCTCTTGTAGTTCCTTAACTGACGAGGTTATTAAGACTTGATCATATTAAGGGATCTGCAAGTGCATAAAGAACAGAAATTAGAAGAAAATGCTGGAAGCTTAACAGATGAGGCAAGATCTTTGGTTAGTGATTCAAGATGAATACTATCAGAATTGGGACAGAAAACACAATGGTTTTAAGTTGCAGGGAAGCTCTAAGAAGGATGTGTTGGACACAAGCAACAGGGGCAAGCCAAGTTTGCCAAGGAAATAAGAGTCCAGGAACTCAGGCTGGCAAGCAGTGTCTGTAGTGTGGGTAAAGAGAAAGAAGCTAGTTGAAGTTTCAGGTTAAGGACCCTTTATTAGAACAGACAAAGAAAACAATTCATTATTTCAGTCTAAGTAGCAAAAGTTGAGGGTGAAATCTGGAAAAGAGAGATCCATAAAAGGGAAGGCAAGTCAGATGGAGCATCTGAATTTAAGAACAAACTGGCAACCAAATGAAAAGTTATGAGAATGATCTGAACTTTTCTCCTACCAAATATATTCTTTTGGTTTAGTGTTTAACCTATTCTCCCCCCTCCATATCCAGAATATCTTGGATCAAGTACAGATTTCCATATGTTATAAAAACTGTGACAAATGTGAGTTTGGGGCCAGTTTATTTTAGCCCATAGATTGTCTGCCATTGACTTGATTCAATTACCAGAGCTAAATCTTATTATTTTATATTATTTGCTTCGCTCCCAGAAGAAGACGACATTCCCGCAGTCCTTTTAAGAAGAAAGTACCAAGCAAATCTAGGAGCTCTCCAAAAGCTGATGGAGATAAAGGAGAGCAGGCAACCTCAGAGGGTTCACCTTCAAAAGCAATCAAGAAGGATAACTCTGAGGGAGATAGTGAACTGGAAATTAAATCTGAAGAAAAAAAGGAAGATTCACAAGAAGCAATTACAGTTGTTGAAAGCGATGTGGAACTTGATGAAGGAGGTGTGGTTGAGGGGCTCTGCATTAGCGAATCAGAGAATGAAGCTGATCAAGAAGATTTACTGAAGGAAACGGTACATGAGATGGAAGGATCTGACTCAATGGAACCAGATTCAAAAACAGACATGGCAACAAGTGTGCAAAATGCATCAGGTCCAGCTGAAACGGTAAAAGTTTAGACATGTTTCTTTGACTAAGAGGGAGCATGTGGAATATAATATATATAAATTTTCAGAAAGCTTCCTTTCAGGTTGGACAGAAGAGGATGGTCAAAAAGCACAGTGTTTGTGGTGATGTACTAAGGTGGGTTGAGAATTCATAATCAGACATAAAGCATCAATGAGAGTAAATGGATCATTCTCTGTAGGCTCTGATCAGTGGGATATAGCCAGGATTAATGCATGGGCTCAGCATTTCATGATCTGCATGAATAACTTGGTTGAGGTGACCAAATGTCACATTTGCATGTTTGCTGACAATATAAAACAAGGTGGGATTGTATATAGAGAAGCTTTACAGGGTAAGACAAATGGAATGAGTAGGCAACATATTGTGGGGAAAGATGTGAGACTGTTCATTTTTCTGCACAGTGTTCATTGTTTTTTATGGAGAAAGAGATTGGTGATATTAATGTTCAGAGGAGGCTGAGATGTCCCTGGGCACAAGTTGTTGAATGCCAGTATGAAGTTGTAGTAAATGACTAGGAAATCAAGTGGTATGTGGTTTGTTGGAATACAGTAAGTGTAGATGTGATGCAAGTCATACACAGCGCCTAGATAAGACCGTACCTCAATTTTGATCTGTTTACTTTAGGAGAAAAATTAAAATGTACTGTTGTTTTATTTGAATAGTTTTCTGGGCCAAATCTAGGAATGACTAGTTTGCTGATCAAGAAGAGGTTGAGTGAATGTGGGGCCCGTAGTCTCTCGGAGGTTCATAATTGAAAGGGATTCTTGTTGAAACTTTTACAGTTTTTACAGTTTGACAGACAAGATGCAGGAAGAATTTTGCACCTGCTTGCGCCTAACACCAAAGGTTATATTCTCAGTGTAGGGGGTAAAGTTAGGCCAATTTGGATTGAAGTGAGCAGTAACTTGTCTTTTGGTGAACGGTGAGTCTTTGGAATTGTATATTCAGGAGGCTGTGGAGGCTGTCAACAAGTTTATGCAAAATTAGGTAGATTGGTGAATATTAAAAGTGATACAGTTATGGGACTGTTCAAGAAAATGGAACAGAGATAGAAGATCAGCCATAGTTATGATGAATGGTAGAGCCTGCCTCCTGTTTATTGTATTTGTTATTCCTCTTATATTTTTCTGTTCTGAATTGGGTGCCAACCCTATCCCGAGTGGGGATTCCCCTCTACCACCACTCTGCTCTGTCTAGCGGAATTAGTTCTTACTCTCAATAATTTTTCCTTTGGCTACTCCCACTTCCTCCAAACCAAAGGTGTAGCCATGGGCACCTGCATGGGTCCCAGTTATGCCTGACTTTTTGTTGGTTTTGTGGAACAGTCCATGTTCCAAGCCTATACAGGTATTTGTCCCCCTCTTTTCCTTCGCTACATTGACGACTGCATTGGCGCTGCCTCCTGCACGCATGCTGAGCTTGTTGACTTAATTAACTTTGCCTCCAACTTTCACCCTGCCCTCAAATTTACCTGGTCCATTTCTGACAGCTCCCTCCCCTTTCTTGATCTTTCTGTCTCCATCTCTGGAGACGGCTTATCTACTGATACCTACTATAAGCCTACTGACTCTCACAGCTACCTGGACTATTCCTCTTCCCACCCTGTCTCTTGCAAAAATGCCATCCCCTTCTCACAATTCCTCCACCTCCGCCGCATCTGCTCTCAGGATGAGGCTTTTTATTCCAGGATGAAGGAGATGTCTTCCTTTTTTAAACAGAGGTTTCCCTTCTTCCACCATCAACTCCGCTCTGAAATGCATCTCTCCCATTTCTCGCACATCTGCCCTCACCCCATCCCCCCACCACCCCACTCGGGATAGGTTCCCCTTGTCCTCACCTACCACCCCACCAGCCTCCATGTCCAACATGTAATACTCCGTAACTTCCGCCACCTCCAAAGGGACCCCACAACCAAGCACTTCTTTCCCTCCCCCCCCCCCCCCCCCGCTTTCCGCAGGGATCGCTCCCTACGCAACTCCCTTGTCCGTTCATTTTCTCTCCTCCCCCCCCCCCCCCCCCCCCCATCCCTTCCCACTGAGCTCCTCCTGGCACTTACCTTGTAAGCGGAACAAGTGCTATACCTGCCCTTACACTTCCCCCCTCACCAGCAGGGCCCTGCAGGGCCCCAGACAGTCCTTCCAGGTGAGGCGACACTTCACCTGTGAGTCGGCTGGTGTGGTATACTGTGTCCGGTGCTCCCGGTGTGGCCTTTTATATATTGGTGAGACCTGACGCAGACTGGGAGACCGTTTCGCTGAACACCTACGCTCTGTCTGCCAGAGAAAGCAGAATCTCCCAGTGGCCACACATTTCAATTCCACCATGGCCTCCTCTATTGGCAAGATGAAGCCACACTCAGATTGGAGGAACAACACCTTGTATACCGGCTGGGTAGCCTCCAACCTGATGGCATGAACGTTGACTTCTCTAACTTCTGTTAATGCCCCTCCTCCCCTTCTTACCCCATCCCTGATATATTTAGTTTTTTTTCCCCCTTCCTTTTTTTCTCTCTTTCTGCCCATCACTCTGCCTGTTCTCCATCTCCCTCTGGTGTTCCCCTCCCCCTTTCTTTCTCCCTAGGCCTCCCTTCCAATGATCCTCTCCCTTCTCCAGCTCTGTATCCCTTTTGCCTATCACCTTTCCAGCTCTCAGCTTCACCCCACCCCCTCCGGTCTTCTCCTATCATTTCGCATTTTCCCCTCCCCCTGCTACCTTCAAATCTCTTACTATCTTTCCTTTCAGTTAGTCCTGACAAAGGGTCTTGGCCCAAAACGTCGACAGTGCTTCTCCTTATAGATGCTGCCAGGCCTGCTGTGTTCCACCAGCATTTTGTGTGTGTTGCTTGAATTTCCAGCATCTGCAGATTTCCTCGTGTCAACCTGTTTGATATTAGTGGGATTCCAGGCATAGAGGGTGTGGGGATTCTGGGAAGGAGGAAAGCTATCAAAGTACTGAGGTAACTTCAAAAGAAAGCAACTAAAAAGTATGCTGGGGAAACTTAGCAGGTCAGGCAGCATCTGTGGAAGTTAATGAACTGTCAACATTTTGGGCTGAGACCCTCCTTCAGGACTAGAAAGGAATGTGTCAGAATAAGAAGGTTGGGGTAGTGGAAGGTGGATATCTGGAAGGTGATAGGTGGAAACCAGGTGTGTGGGAAAGGTAGAGAGTTGGAGTGGAAGAAATCTTGAAAGAGGATAGTGGACCATGGGGTGGAGGGGAACCAGGGGAAGGTGATAGACAGGTGAGAAGAGGTACGAGGCTAGAGTGGGGAATAAGAGGAGGGGAGTTTTTTCTGGAAGGAGAAATTGATGTTCATGCCATCAGGTTGGAGGCTATCCAGATAAAATGAGGTATTGCTCTTCAATCTTGAGAGTGGCCTCTTTGTAGTACAAAAAGAGGCTATATGGACCAACATGTTGAAACTTAAATGGGAGTCAAATTTAAATGGCCACTGGGAAAATCTGCATTTAACAAATGGAGTTGAGGTACTCCATTTACCCTTGACAACAGTCCCCCATATGTGTAAGGAAATGGACAGTTGCTGTTTGGGGGAAAACGTAATATGAGATATTGCACCTTTGTTCTATCTGGCACAGAAGCCAGGATCTTCTGGTGGCCACACATTTCAGTTTCACTTCTCATTCTAACATTGATATGTCTGATCATGGCTGCTTGTACTGACCAAATGCAGGTCAAAGGAGCAACATCTCATATTCCATCTTTGTAGTTTCCAACCTAACAGCATCAAATTTGATTTCTCTAATTTCCTTTAACTACTTTCTCTGTTTTCCTTGTTCCTGGCCCTCCCCTTTGCTTTCTCTTATTTTGATGACCCTCTCACACCGTTGCCCTTTTGACCTGCCTATCACTTTCCTCTTTCCCCACCTCCTTCCTTTATTCCATGGTTTACTCTCCTGTCGTATCTTCAGCCCTTTACCTCTTCCACCTATCACCTCCTGCCTACTTACATCATTCCCTTTCATCCCCGTCCCCCTCTCTTCTGCTTCAGCTATTTTCTGCTAAGTTTTGCTCCTTCCTCCCTCCCTCCCTCCCTATCTTTTTATCCTGGCTTCTACCCCTTTCGTTTCCAGTCCTGATGAAGGGTCTTGCCCAAAATGGTGACTTTCCATTTCCCTTTGTAGATGCTGTCTGACCTGCTGAGTTGCTCCTGCATATTCTGTGTTGCTTAGGATTTCTAATATCTGTAGAATCGGTTGTATATCTGTATATTCATGTTTTCCTATAACTTGCCCTTTGGAAAGGAAATGTACTGACTGTTTCTGATATTGGGGGAGAGGGAAGAGTTGAAGCTGAGATAGTTACATAGACCATAAGACATGGGAGCTGAATTAGGCTATTCAGTCTGCTTCACCATTTGATCATGGCTGATCCATTTCCCTGTCAACGTCATTCTCCTGCATTCTCCCCTAACTTAATCAATCTCTGCTTAAGTATACTCAGTGACTTGGCCTTCACAGCCGTCTGTAGCGGTGAATTCCACAGATTCACCATCCTCTGGCTGAAGAAATTACTCCTCATCCAGAGGCTCCAAACTTTTTTTATGCCATGGACCCTTACCATTAACTGAGGGGTCTATGAACCCCAGGTTGGGAACTCCTCTCTGTGTTCTAAATGGACATCCCTCTATTCTGTGCCCTCTGATCCTCAACTCCCTGTCGATGAGAAAACAGTCACTTTATCTAGGCCTTTGCATATTCAATAGATTTCAATACTATATTCAATAGGTTTCAACGACATTTCCCCCAATCCTCTTAAACTTCAGCAAGAAACAGGCCTAGAGCCAACAAAAGCTACTGGTATGTTAACCCTTTCATTTTTGGAATCAGTTTTGTGAACCTCCTTTGGACCCTTTCCAATCCCAGCACATCTTGTTTTTTAGATGAGGGGTCCAAAACTGATCGCAATACTCAATAATGAGGCTTGACCAGTGCCTTAAAAGCTTTGGTAATTACATCTTTATTTTTATATTTTAGTCTTCTCAAGATGAATGCAAAACCGACAGTACTCAAGTGGACTCTGATAGCTGGTGCGGATCCACTATAAAAAAGCGGAAGAGAGGACGCCGTGGTGGTGTAAAAGTTCGTTTAAGGATGCAACAAAGACTGACCATGCAGTCTGTGGTAAATAAAATTTAAGATCTGTGCTAGAGTGCTGTATCAGAGGGTCATTAAAATCTGTTGCATTTTTTGTTTCATGGAATCTTAGGTAACCCCCTCCATTCCGGAAACAGCGATACATCTTGTTGGGTCCACAGTATACCATCAAGATAGGATTGCTGAATCCTTCAGAGGCGGGGGAGATGGAGTATGTTTCATGATCAACTCCTCATGGTGTTCATATATGGTGGTTCTGTCCAAGTCTTGTACACTGCTCCTGGAACTTCTCACAATCAAGTGTTGTCCATTTTATCTGCCACAGCAGATTTCAGCAATCATCTTGGTAACAGTGTACATCCCACCTCAGGGTAAAACAGGTTTTAGAGCGATTATGAACAGGCATTAAACAGCACATTCTGATGTCTTTCCCGTCATTTTGGGGATTTTAATCAGGTCAGTTTGAAAAAGTCTCTAAATAATTGTTACCAACAAATCACCACCAGAGGAATCAACACTCTAGACCACTGTTACACCACTCCAAAGAGCACTAACCGTGCTATCCAATGCCCACACTTTGGAAAATCCGATCAGCTGGCTGTACTACTTCTCTCTGAATATATGCAGAGACTGAAGACTGCAGCACCAGGAGTCAGGACCAAAAAGGTATGGACAAGGGAAGCACAGGAGTGCTTACAGGACTGCTTTGAATCCGTGGACTGGACTGTATTCGAACGTTCATCTTTGAGTCTGACTATGCCACAGCTGTCACTGACTTTATTAAAACCTGTGTGGATGATTGTGTGTCTATAATGAGAACTTGTACAAACCCAAGTCAAAAGCCATGGATGAACCAGCAGGTTTGTAGTTTGCTGAGGGCTAGATCTGTGGCATTTAAGTCTGGCAACCCAGGTCTACAAGAGAAACAGGTGCGACTTGTGGAGGGCTATTGCGAGAGCTTTGGAACAATTCCAAATGGGGTTGGAGGGGAACTCAGATGTACATCAACTCTGGCAGGGTTTGCAGGCCATTACTTCCTATAAAGCAAAACTTAACATCATGAATGGCAGTGATGCTTCACTCCCAGACTAGTTCAATGTGTTTTATGCTTGCTTTGAAAAGAAGAATAAAACTGCAGTTATGAGGATCCCTGCTGCACCTGGTGATCCTGTGATCTCTGTCTCGGAGGCCGAGCTCAAGCTGTCTTACAATAGGGTAAGCCCTTGCAAGGTGGCAGGACCCAAAGGAGTACCTGGTAGGCTTTGAAAGCCTGTGCTAATCAACTGGCGGGGGTGTTCAAAGACATTTTTGCTCATGTTGCTATAGTTGGAAGTTCCCAACTGCTTCAAAAGGGCTACAATTATTCCTGTGCCCTAACTGCCTTAATGTCTACCATCCAGTAGTGCTCACATCTATGGTGATGAAGTGCTTTGAGAGGTTGGTTATGGCTAGAATTAACTGTTTCCTCAGCAAGGGCTTAGACCCACTGCAATTTGCCACAATAGGTCTACTGCAGACGCAATCTCATTGGCTCTTCACATGGCCTTGGATCACCTGGACAATATAATTCAGTATGACAGGATACTGTTTATTGACTACATTTCTGATTGAAAAGCTCCAGAACCTGTGTTTCTGTACCTCCCTCAGTTTTCTAAACAGAAGACCACAATCTGTGTGGATTGGAAATAATGTCTCCACCTCGCTGTCATCAACACTGGCACACCTCAGGGATGTGTGCTTAGCCCACTGCTCTGCTCTCTCTCTACACCCATGACTGTGTGACTTGGCACAGCTCAAATGCCATCTGTAAATTTGCTGACCATGGAGCCATTGGCAGAATTTCAGATGGTGATGTAGTATAGTATAGATGGTATAGTAGTGAGATATATCAGCTAGTTGAGTGGTGTTGCCGCAACAACCTTGCACTCAATGCCAGTAAGACCAAAAATCTGATTGGATTTCGGAAAGCATAAGAAGAGGGAATGCACACCAATCCCTCAAAGGGATCAGAAGTTTAAAGGGTGAGCAACTTCAAGTTCCTGGGTATCAGTTTCTCTGAAGAGCTATCCTGGACCAACATATTGATGCGACTACAAAGAAGGCATGACAACAGCTATATTTCATTAGGAGTTTGAGGAGACTTGGTATATCACACTCACAAATTTCTGTGGATGTACTATGGAGAATTTTGTAACTGGCTGCATCACTGTCTGGTATTGTGTGCTACTGCACAGGATAGAAGCTACAGAGTGTTATAAACTTAATCAGCACCATCATGGGCACTAGCCTCCGTAGTATCCAGGAGATCTTCAGGGAGTGATACCTCATCACTTAGGTAATGCCTTGTTCTCATTGCTACCAATGGAAACAAGGTACAGAAGTGTGAAGGCATACTCTCAATGATTGAGGAACACCATCTTCCCTGAGCCATACAACTTCTGAATTGACTTTGAACCTATGAACACTACCTCACTACTTTTTTTTGCATTAATAATTTAATTTAACTATTTAATATCTATATTTGCTGTATTGCCATGTACTGCTGCTGCAAAGTCAGCAAATTTCATGACGTGCTGGTGGTATTAAACCTGATTCTGATTCTAACATTGGATTCCTCACCACCGACTCAACATGCAGGGTAACCTTTAGGGATTCCTGGAAGAGGACTCCCAAGCCACCATGCCCCTCATTTTCTCCCTGTTTAGAAAGTAATTGGTGGTTTTTATATTTTCACCCAAAGTGTATGATCATTACTTTCACACACTGTATTTCATCTGCCACTTCTCTGCCCATTCTCCTGAACTAAGTTCTTCTGCAGCCTCCCTGCTTCCTCAACAGTAGCTGCCCCTCCACCTATCTTCATATCATTTGCAAACTTGGCCAGAATGCCACCAATTCTGTCATCCAGATAGTCCCAACACCGGCCCTGGCAGAACACCATAAGTCACCAGCGGCCAATCAGAAAAGGCTCCCTTTCTCCCTATTCTTTGCCTCCTGCCAATCAGACAATGCTCTATCCATGCTAGTATCTTTCCTGTAACACCATGGCCTCTTACCTTGTTAAGCAGCATCTTGCCAAGGGCCTTTTGAAAACCCAGGTACGCAAAATCTTCTAATTCTGCTTTGTCTGTCCTGCTTGTTATTTCTTCAAAGAAGCAGATTTGTCAGGCAAGATTTTCCCTTAAGGAAACCATGCTGACTTTGGCTATTTTATCATGTGCCTCCAAGTACCCTGAAACCTCATCCTTAACAATTGTCTGCAGCATCTTCCCAGCCACTGAGGTCAGGCCAACTGTCCTATAATTTCTTTTCTTCTGCCTCTCCCTTCTTGAAGAGTGGAGTGGCATTTGCAATTTTCCAGTCCTCCAGAACCACGCCAAAATAATCTTGAGAAACCTGGGGTGCAGTCCATTTGTTCCAGGTGACTAATCTACCTTCAGACCTTCAAGTTTCCCAAGAACCTACTCCCTTGTAATTGCAACTGCACTCCTAGTCCCGGAAATGCTTGAATTTCTGGCATACTGTTAATGTCCTCCACAGTGAAGCCTGGTGCAAAATACTTCCAAGTTTGTCTGCCATTTCCTTTTCCCTCATTACTACCTCTCCTGTGGTCCAATACCTACTCTGGCCTCATTTTATATATTTGAATGAGCTTTTTGTATCCTCTTTGTTATTGGCTAGCTTACTTTTTTCATCTTGTCTCTGGCTTTTTTAGTTGCTGTTTTTAAAAGCTTCCCAATCCACTGACTTCCCACTAAATTTTGCTCTATTATATGCCTTCTCTTTTGCTTTTATGTTGGCTTTGACTTCCTTGTCAGCCATGTTTGCATTATCTTGTCTTTAGAATATTACATTGTGATGTATCTATCTTGCATCTTTGGAATTGTCCCTGGAAACTCCAGCCATTGCTGTTCTCAATTATCTCTGCTAGTGTCTCTATCCAGTCTACATTGGCCAACCTCTGTAATTTCTTCTTTGCTTCACTGTAATGCTAATGCATCTGACTTTGGTTTCTCCTCTGAAATTGCGGGGTGAGTTCTATCATGTTATGATTACTGTTGCCTAAGGGTTTCTTTACCTTAAGCTCCCTAATCCAGTCCAGTTCATTACACAATACCCAGTCAAGAAAACACCCTATCCTCATTATATGCGGGGAATACGTTCCTCGAAGTCGACGCATAATGCGAAATCGCATAATGTGAATAATTATTTAAATAGAGAAAATAGCAAGCCCCCGGAACGCATCCCTAAGTATGTTTTATTTGTAATTTACTCACACTAACATACCAATACGACACAAAAGCAGTACCACAAGACAACATTTGTATTATGTTTCGTCAATTTAAGATAATATTCAATGTAATAAATCACAGAAAGTTAACATCCTGGGGTGTACAGTACTCACCAACAGTGGCAGGTGCGTTCACTCTGGGAGGTGAGTGGTTGTTATGGTGTCAGGCAGCTTTACCTGGATAAGATGGATGGTTATGGTCGTCAGGATCATATCAAGCACAGCAAGGTGTTAAGGAAGACTCACAGAACTCTTAGAACTGCCAGCAGCAGGAGATGGCACCAGTTTGAAGAAAGTGGTGAGGGTTGCTTGCTTTGCAGCATTTTGTTTTTCAGGATTAAATTTGCTTGTAGGGAAGAAGGGTTGACTGCAGGGAACGACTGAAATGCTGACTCCGTTCTAAACTTGGTCCATGTTCATCGCCATTTGTACCAAGTGTTCCGACTTCCACCATTCCCTCACCGTTGGTAAACTCCTAGGATTTTCAAAATCATCTGTTGCTTGCAGCATCTGAGAGAGAGTTTGCCATAAAAAAAATACGTATGCCTTGAATGTGGATCACACCTTGGTCGAGTGGTTGAATCAGCGATGTGTTAGGCGGCAGGAGACGCACTGTTATGTTACAATGAATGCTGCCCAAATGTTTAGGATGGTCTGGCGCATTGTCAAGCAACAAAAGAAATTTAAAGGCAAGATTCTGTTCCCGGCAGTAGCGTCCCAGAGCTGCGTTACTTTCAGCTGATGCTACGCCATTTATAATTTCCAACTTTTTTTCAAGTGTTAAAGTGGTTCTCTGCCACTCAGCTGATGGCCCAGGACATGACATCGGATGATTAGGAGGCATAGTTAAATATTTCAAGCACAAAATCACTGTACTGTAGGTAAAACCAACAAAAGTTTTAGAGCGCAAGATCTCGCATCCATATGTTACCAAAGCCGATGCGAGACTGGCGGGAGTGAGACTGTGAGGTGTGCGCATATGACTTGCATTCTATAAATTATCTTTTGGAATTCAGCACCAACTTAATTTTCCCAATCTACCTACATATTGAAATTTTCCCCATGACGAGCATAAGGTTGCCCTTTTGACATTTATTTTCTATCTCCTATTGTAATTTGTAGCCACATCTTGGCTACTGTTTAGAGGCCTGTATGTAACTCCCAGTTAGGTCTTTTTACTCTTGCAGTTCCTCAACTCTATGCACAGTGATTCTAATTTGATCCTCTGACACCTCCAAGGATTTGATTTGATTTACTTTTTTTTAATTTTTACTAACAGAGCCATACCACCCCTTCTGCCTACCTGCCTGTCCTGTGGATATTGTATGTATCCTTGGATGTTAAGCTGCCAGCTATATTTTTCTTTCAGCTTTAATTCAGTAATGGCCACGTCATATCTGGGTGGGATGGTAGCATAGTGGTTAGCACAACACTTTACAATACCAGCCACCTAGGTTCAGTTTCCACAGCTGCTTGTAAAGAGCTCATGTGTTCTTCCTGTGACCGTGTTAGTTTCCTCCAGGTGCTCCGGTTTCCTTCCACAGTCCAAAGATATACTGGTTGGTGGGTTATTGTAAATCGCCCATGATGGGGCTCGGATTAAATTGGGAGATTGTTGGGTAGCGCAGCTTAAAGGGCCTATTCCGCACTGCATTGCCAAAAAATAAGAAAAATAACTGCACTTGAAGATCATCTACATTATTCCATATACTGTATGCATTCATATATAACACCTTCAGTTACCCGTTTCAATTTTTTTGTCCCCATTATACTGCAACTCATCCCAGTGACGGCAATTTTGCTTATCAGCTGCTTATTCTTCTTGACAGTCTCACTGCACACTGCCTTTTTATACAACTGCCCCACCCTCAGTCTTATCATTGTTTTCCATCCCCATAGCAGATTCATTTAAACCCTCCCCAGCTGTTCCAGCAAACCTGCCCGCTAGGATATTGGTCCCCCTTGGTTTCAGATATAACCGGTCCCTTTTGTACATGTCATACCTTCCCCAAAAGAGATCCCAGTGGCAGAAATCTGAAACCATGTCCCCTGCACCAGTTCCTCAGCCATGTATTCATCTGCCAAATCAATCCTATTACCTTCACTGGTGTGTAGCACAGATAGCAATCCGGAGACCTGGAGGTCCTGCTTTTCAGCTTTCTACCTAGCTTCTTAAATTCTCTCTTCAGGATCTTCCTTGTGTCATTGGTGTGGATATGTACCAAGCCTTCTGGCTGCTTATGCTCTGTCTTTAGGATGCCGTGGACCCAATTGGTACGTCCCCGACCCTGGCACCTGGGAGGCAGCATACCATATCATCCAGAAGTTTCTGTCAAGTCCACGTTCTCATGTCATCTGTAACAATGAAAGTCCTTATCACTACTGCATCCTCTTCTCCCCCTGCCCCACAGTATCCAAAATGGTATACTTGTTATTGAGGGGAGTGGTCACAGGGGTACTCTGTTCTTTTTCGCTTCCTAACAGATTCACCCAGGTACCTGCCCCCTGCAACTTAAGGGTGACTACCTCCCTGTAGCTCCTGTTTATTTGTCTCCTCAGTTTCCCATATGAGTTGAAGGTCAATGAGTTGTATCTTCACTTTCTTAACACGTTCTCCGAAGAGCTACAGCTCTGAGCACCTGCTGTTAATGTGGTTATCCAGGAGGCTGGAGGTTTCCCAGAACAAGGAGCACTGTCTTGATAAGATTAGGTGTGTTTTTGACCATTAAAATAATGTTTGCGAGTAACTGGAGCAGAAGTTCAAAGCATTTCATAACATTTGATTTTCTCTAGGAGCCGAAGCAAGAATGCTTTCCTGAAAACATAGATGAATTTGTAACTGTGGATGAAGTTGGTGATGTGGAAGCTGGAAATTTGGATCTGGAAGATCTGACACCTTGTGCAGAGAGTAGTAAACTGGAAACTGATGAAGCCAATGTAAGCATTTTAACAGAGAAATCAGAGGATACCACTGAGCAAAAAGAAGAGGATGTAGAGAAACCTAAAGTAAAACATGGTCAAAAGAGGGGAAAGAGCATCAAAACTAAAAGAACAGAAAGTGACCAAAAAGATGGTAGTGAAGATGGAAATGAGCTGATTGACAGTAAGATGGAATCGGATGAAAAGAGTGAAATGCAGGGAGAGACAATCTCAACTTGTGCAGAACCGGAAAGCAAGCGTGCTCGATCACGATCTCCTACACCAGATGAATATCAACTTGGACCATATCAGCCCAACAACCCTATAGGTAGGAAGGAGTTTCTTCGAAAAAATGCAGGACTGCTATTCTTTAATTTTTTTTATGGTGCTTGTCACACTCATATGTTCATTAACTTAATTAAAGCAGTTTGCAAATATACTATATTTACTCAAGTGTGACATTCATAGTATATTCACACGCATTTCAATACTGGTCCATTTGCAAATTAATGCAGTCTGGCTGAACTGAAGCAGTGGTCTCTTAATCTAATTATTTTCCTGCAAAATGTAAATATTATTGGCATTTATAGCTGTTATCCAAAAACTCCACTGAAATGCTATAGATTTGGTGGCTGAAGATCCTGTACTGTTGTTTTTCCCTTTTTTGCTCCCTTGAAAGGCACATTTTCAGGTGTGAGATGATCTGGTCTCCACTTGACTGGGTAGTTTGTTCATTGCTGATTTAAAAGCTGTAATAAGCTGCCTCTTTTTAATTACAGGACTAGACTATGTGGTTCCAAAGACTGGATACTATTGCACACTCTGCTGCCTCTTTTACACAAAGGAGGAAGTGGCAAAGAAAACCCACTGTAGCAGCCTGCCTCATTATCAGAAGCTGAAGGTGAGCATTCTGGTGCCTGTAATCTTAGGTGGTTGTTGGATGTTTTGTGTGTTTCCTTGTAGTTCTTCACACTGTTCAAGCAATTGAAGATCTATTGATTCACCATGTTCATCATCTAATAACCCAAAATTTAAGTGACCAGGTAAAGACTCGACAAATTGTCCACGGAAACCAGCTTAAGCCATCATCTTCCTTTACTTCATATGTGCTAGTATTATTTGAATTACAGTTTGGATTAAAAGGAATAAGTGATATAACCATCCATCTCTGTAATACCCTTATTCACATATTTTTAGGCAAAAACTTGTTATTTGTCTATCAGCTTGATTAACATTCAAACTTTATAGGTTTTTTAATCTTATAAATGTATGTGGATTGCCTTTTTAAATTTGTATTTCTTTGAATTTGTTGGATTGGACAATTAAAGCTTTGTCTTGAGTTCAGGATGAGTTTTGGTGGGGCTGTTGTTGGTGTGGTATTTGCTTACTCAGTCCTTAGACTACACAGAAATACTCTGACGAATGATATACAGTGACAGAAGGCATAACTTGTAACAATATGGAGCAAATGAGTTCATAAGGATAAAGACAGTTGTATAAGACACAGATACTTTGTTGTGTATTTGTCTGTTGACCATGGAATTCCCCTAAGTGGTTATCATATGGAGATGGGAAATGGATATCTGCCATTGCCAACATTAATCATGTAATTTGTTGCCTCTCTACCATAAGAAAGATGGTGGGGAGTAGCCAAGATTAGTGGGCCATGTGGGAACTAGAAGCAGAGAAAATGATTTAATATTGTCCTCAAAGGTGTTAATTAGCAATGGTGTATTTTTGAAATCTACCATAGTAAGATGGAAAGAGATGTCCGATGTTCAGGAGCAAGAGCTCTAAAAATACTGGCAAGGGAAAAAAGATATAAAAACATTGCAAAAGAACAGAAGGTTTAAGACATTAAAGAGTCTTCAATATCTTTCAAGCCAATGAAGGAAATGCTGTTGGATTTAATTTTGGGGACAAAATTGGGTAACATTTTTTGGAATTATTGTAAAATGAATGGTAGTCATGCTTGTGGGTTTAGTATAACAGAAGGATGACATTTATTTATAAAATGCATAATAAGGGGGTAATGAGTTGAAAATAAATGATACAGCTTTGTTGAATTTGTCTGAATTTGTTCAACCAATCCTTGACTATTAGGGAAGACCTCAAAGGACAGATAGTTTAGGTGCAAATGAAACTATTTCCCTTGGCAGGGTTGGGGGGGGGGTAAGGAATAAGAAAGGCTATCTGCATCAATCTCAATCTCCTCGGATTGTTAAATGTTACAAGCTAAATGTGAGGTTTGTATGACTAAAGAGAAGCAATCTGAGTACAAAAAACAAAATGGAGATCTTTCCCTAAAAATAAGAGGCAGAAGATATATGAATAGACAACTGGCTTAAAGAATGAAAACAAAAATCTATGTAATACTAAAACTCTCATGCTCTGTCTGTCTGTTTGTGACTTCCAATTAGCGCAAACAGTACATTACAGCGGCACAATTTTTGGCTAAATCGACTTAAAATGTGCGAACTTACAGAATGCAGGCAAAATTCAGGCTTATATTTATATAAAATTGTTCATTTGCCAAAATCAACTGCCCTGTCTTGACCCGAGAGCTGATCAGCCATCATGGAAATCTGGACGTGACATCAAGACGCATGCGCATGGCCAGCCTCAGCAGTGCCTCACGATGCTCACAGAGCCGATTCCACCTTTGAGTTATAGGGCAGTTTTTGCAGTGAATAGAGAAGATGAAAACACACAGTATTTGACAAGCAGATATATTGGGCCCTTTGAAGCTGTCAGATCAATACTTGGATTTCCAATTCACGAGAGGGAACCAACCATTGTTTGCCTTCAAGTACACCTTCCCCAACAGCATCAAGTATTCTTTCGAGATAATGCTTCTGTGCAACTGATTAATGATATGGCAAGAACCACTTTAATGGAATTCATGGATCTTTGCACTGGTGATTCATTAGCAAGAACCCTGTACTATGCGGATATTCCCAGATTCTACACTTGGACTAATAAGAGATGGGTAAGAAGGAGAATGGGTAAAAGAGTGGAGGAGTACTCCAAGAGTTTTGAAACAAATGTTCTGGGTCTAATGTATACTGTTTCTCCACGAAGTGGTGACCTTTACTATTTGAGACTTCTTCATCAATAAAGGGACCAGTATCTTTCGAATCATTGAAAACACATGATGGAGTTGATTCTTCCATCATTCAAAGATGTCTGCAGAGAGAGGGAATTGTTGCAAGCTGACGATCATTGGCAGCAAACTATGGAAGAAGCAGAGAGAACAAGAATGCCCAGAGCAATGAGAGATTTGTTGTCTTGCTAACAAACACTGAAATCAACAATCCACAGCAATTAAGGGACCAGTTCAAGAATGCAATCTCTGAAGATTTCTTACAAATGGAGAGGAGAACTATCAATGATCCTAATATCATGATCGATGAAAGGCATCATGGACATGCTCTTGTGTATTTCCAAGAGAAACTTGAGAACTTGGGCAAAACACTTGAAGAATATAACTTGCCAACAGCAAAAAATTGTACAATTATTCAAAGTGCTGGCAATCTGGAATTATTGCGTGAACTGCAGTACAACAGAGGCGAACAGCAGGAATTTGTTTCACAGAAGGAGCCCCTATTGAATAATGAGCAAAGAGAAGTATATGAATATGTGTGCGACTGCTTGGAAAGGACTCTCTCTTCAATGATTTTCATTGATGTACCAGGAGGAACGGTCAAGACATTTATCATCAACTTGATCCTCGCTAAAGTTAGGGGAGATGGAGGTGTTGATATTGCTGTAGCATCATCAGGTATTGCAGCAACATTGATGCCTGGTGGTAGGACAGCGCATTAAAGATTCAAAATACCCCTCAAAAGTCAATGAAGATGCCCTTTGTAACGTCGATTTTAAAAACACCAATACTGCAAATTTACTCCAAAACGCGAGGCTTGTTGTTTGGGATGAGTGCCCCGTGATTAGGAGGGGAGCTTCAAAGCCGTGGACCAGACTCTTCGTGATGTATGCGGCAAGAATGAGGCCTTCGGGGGTATTTTAACCATTTGCTGTGGCGATTTCCATCAGCTTCTACCAGTTGTGAAATATGGAAACGATGCTGATGTGGAGAATTCGTGCATAAAAAAATCGTACTTGTGAAGAAGCTTCATCAAGTTTCAATTGAAGAGAAACATGCAATTGAGTGAGGGAGAAGGGCGATATTCTGAGTTCTTATTGGATGTTGGAGAAGACAAGATTGATTGGATGAAATTGAATTACCTGAAGATATGATTCTGCCAGCAAAAGCTATGGAAGAATGCATTGATTTAATCTACCCAACGTTCGACAATCCTGCAGAACTATTCTCGAGGAATTCTATCTTGGTTTCTCTCAATGAAATGATGCGAAAAATAAACTTCACATGTATTAGACGCTTCCCTGGAATCATGAAAGAATACTGTTCCTTCAATGCCGTAAGTGAAGGAGCTAATGCCACTCATTTTCCAACAGAATTCCTTGATTTGGTCGAACTTTCTGGATTGCCCCCACATAAACTGGAATTGCAGAGGGGATCTCCCATCATTTCAGTGAGGAACTTGGACCCACCAAGGCTTTGCAATGGAACGCTAACGATGGTGGAAGAACTGCACAACAATCTCATTGTAGCAAAGATAAACATTGGTGCGTTCAATAATGACATTGTCATGATCCCAAGAATTACACTCAATTACTCCCAAGAAGGGGAAGATGTCCCTCTTCAGTGGAGCCTGTTCCTGATACAGTCATGCTTTGCTATATACATAAAGCGCAAGGCCAAACCATGGAGAATGTGTTGATTTATCTAGAGGAACCGGTATTCCTGCATGGTCAGCTGTATGTGGCTTTAAGCTGGGAAAAAAGAAATGAAAATGTTAAGAATATTCTTGAAGGGTGGCAAATCAACCAGAAATGTTGTCATCAAAAGTGTCCTTCGTTAAATGAGGAGGAGCTATACTTGTCTTGCCTCGCGTCTTTATTCTTTAATAAACTGAGTTTTTCTTCTTTAATTTCTAAAGCACATCACATCACACTCCACTACCTTTCTCTCAAAGGGTGCCCCAATGGGTCACCCAGTTGTCTAGTAATTATTTAAAAATAAATATCAGTCGAAGTGGAAGGATGGGGGGGGGGAACGTAAGCCAATCTAGAGCCAGATCATGGTTTAGAATCAAAATGACTGCACTTCATCATTCTTCAATTTTGCAAGAAAATAAGAGATGCTTAGTGTTGAATGGGATGGATGTAAACTTGTATGGGAAGGGCTTTCTGACAGTGTGTATTCTTGATTGGTGAGGAAAGAAAGAAAGAATCAAAATTGTTGAATTACAGTTTGGTCTGATGTTACTGGTAGGAGAGGTCTCCAGAGAAAATATTTTCGATATTCAACTATTTTCTTGGCATTGGCATGGATTGATTAAAAGACAGATCTTATTTGGCTAACTTGATTTTCTTGAAACAGATGATGCTTGTGACTATCTTAAATAGTGAAATATTCAGCAATGAGAGCATTTATGGACAAATGACATGGTTAACGCGTCTATTGCATCTCAGAATGGGATTTTAAAAGGGGCAAATACTGGAATTGAAATAAAAATTTCTTGATATATCTGGCAGATCAGGTAACATCTGGAAAGCTAGATGGTAAACATTTCAGATTGATAATCTTTCCTCATGCTCATGAAAGATTAACTTAAAACAAGTTTGTTTTTTATGTTGTACAGTTTAAAGGAGTTTGGGGAGAACAAAATGAATCTGTAACTGGGTAGAAACCAAGAAAGTATTGTTTATGCTGACTGAAAGTGGTGATTTAAGGTTAAGTAATTGCAGCCTATCTAGCTGATGAACGCAAAAACAAAGGGAGGTATGTATGTAGGCAAAAGAAAATTAAATGGTACTAGAACTGAGATACAGAATGGAACCATTGCTAGAAATATTCATTGAGGCAGATGGCATTTGTGGAGAGAAAAGATGACTTACCATTGCCATTATGTCACACTGGGCAGTTCCCAATACAAGCTGGAAAGAATAATCATCTAAAATTACTGAATTTAGTGTCTAATTGTGAGGGCTAGAATATACCTAGGTAGAAAATGTATATTTGAAGAGCTAATTTGTGGTCTTCTATTAACTTTATACAACTGTGAAAGAACTCATGAGTATGTTTTGACTATCTGAACACTGAGAATTCATGCAATGGGATAAAGCTGAATTAAATTTAAAAAGTATGATGCCATTCAATGCAACTATGTTGTTTGACAGAAACTTTTTAAATTTAATGAGAGATCCACATTGATTTGTGAGTAGAATGATGAAATTTGAAGTACACTGTGAATATGTATCTTAAGTTGCATTAACAGATAATAGTTTAAAGAATACAATTATTTTCTCAGACCTCAGCCCGAATAACAATCGTCTTAAGCTCAGGTCATTATATTGTGATGGGGGTGGGGGTCTAAAGACTCTTCCTAAAACAATGATGACATTGCCTCATTAATGTTCTTTATTTTTAAAGAAAATCTTGAACAAGCAAGCTGAAGATTACCGGAAATCCAAAAGAGAACAAAGCCCTGAAGTGGAGATCAAAGAAATAACTGACCAGTGATTCTACTTATGATCATCTGTAACATCTACCCAATTAGCTGCAAATTCTTTTAGCATCCTGATTTTATTGGTTATTATTTTTAATGTTTAGATGTCTTAATTTTGTAATGTACAGACATGCATGAATAGATTGGCAGCAGTAATTTTGTTTGCAGTAACTATTTGTTAAATAAGTAAGTTCTCAGGATAGGGACAGTCAACTTTCAAGGGTATTGAATTGATGGATTTCTAAGATATTGTTAGAATATCAGTTCTTGAGTTATCCCAGGAACTGCTTTGGGTCAAGTACCATATCTGGGTTACTTTAAGGAAGTTGGTGAATTTTGTAAGGTAGTAATCTGAAAATATTTGGCAAATGTCAAGTTTTAATGTTGCAGGTAAAAGAAAACAGCTTACCAAGAATAAGTTACATGATTACTGAAATCTGTAGAAATATCTAATATTCATTTGTTGGCCCATATTTGTACAATAATGAAGCTTGCATGGCATTGGTATTAAAGGGGAAAGAAAGGATGAATGCGGTGTTAATGGTGAGATTTTTGAGCCATCAAAATGGTAGAAATCCTGATAAATTTTGTAAAGCAATATGCTCTACAGCTGTTAAAAAGACCAAAATACAATTATATTTTTCTTTAATTTGAACTAATGTCAATCTTTTGTTTTTCTAATGTGGAAGGTAGGGGTTGCTGGAAGTTGAGAAGCTAATTTCAGTCTTCAAGTTGTAAAATTTTGGTTCTAGTAAATTGTTTATTTACATCAGTTTAAAATAAAACCCATGCAAGTTAACACCAAAATCAATCCACGGTTTTGGTTTATGCAATGTCTCATTTATGCTGCATTTGCAGAGGGAATTATTTATTGACTAACATATGAATCACTTTACAACTTTGACTTTTCAACAAAATACGCATCTTACAAAACTGATTTTTAACAAATTTATTAAATTGGTCCACAAGATATAGGTGCAGAATTTGGCCATGTGACCCATCAAATCTGTTCTGACATTTGATATCAACTGATTTATTTTCTCTCTCAGCCCCATACTCCTGGTTATCTCTGTATAACCTTTGACACCCTTACCAATCAAGAACCTATTAACCTCTGCTTTAAGACTTGGTCTTTGTCGCCAATTCCATCTGGGGAAACAAATTCAATCGATTCACTATCCTCTGGCTAAAGAAATCCCAAATGGTTTAAGGATGATTCCTCCAAAGCACAAGCTTTAATTATAGTCAACAAAGATAAATTGAACTTCTGTCTTGGTAAGAAATATTCTGAAACTAGGAACATTAATTGTTAATATTAGTCTTGAAGAATCACTACTGTTTGTTTCCATTAAAACTAATTTGCGTTTATTTTTGTAGGAGGTAGTTTGATTACACAATTCGGAATAAGATCGGATAAAGGAATTTTGTATTAAAATATTGTTTCTCTTGAATTACCTGAAATTGTATAGTATTTGTTTCTGAATGATAAAACCAACTTGTATTAGTTACCAATGATCCATGCAGATTGTCAAAAATTGCTACCAAAATGCATATTTACTTGACCCCAGTACTAAAAAAATTCTCAAATGCACTCAGAATTGAATAAGTTTCCAAAAAGTCAGTGTCCCTTGATTTGTCCTGTTGTATTCTTGTAAACAAGTGAATTTGAGCAACTGTTTGTAAAATGTTGTGCATTTAAACAAATATTACTTTAATTTTAATAACTCCTTCTGAGTTAAAGGTTATTCCATTGCCAGTGTGCTGATGATCCTGTTAAAATTTTTAGGTTTAATCAAGAGGCTGTAAAGTATAAAACCTGCTGTTACGTCATGTTTGAGTTGAGTAGAAACAAGTAGTTTTGTAATTCTTCAAATAAAGCTCCAGGTTTCAATGATTGGTTGAGTTCATCAGCTTTTGCTTTTTCTGTTGACGAATAAACATAATTTAGGATTTTCAGGACAGTTTTAGCATGGAATTAGATTGATTGATATTTGTAACCTATAATTCACTCAGTTACTACACATTATTTTCTTTTGACTTTCCCAATACTTGCATGTTAGACTATCATTCCATTACAAAATGTCAGTTCTATTTGCCTGAATTTTCAGTTTTGCTAATAAAATTATTTAGAGGTTCCATAAGCAATTTCATTTCTGACCCTGATGTCTTCATTGCTGATGTAAGAGTCTAATCAATGCTTAGACACCAAGGTGGATTGCTCTACATGTCCTGTATTGGATAGAATTCATCTATCAGTGTACACTCTTAATTATTCAGTATTACAGCCTTTGAATTTTAGAACATCATTTTGTTCCATGGTTTAAATGAACTGGACCTACATCAGTGCCTATTTATTGTTTTTTATATTATTGACAACATAGAATTAAACAGCAATGAAATGGGTCCTTCAGCCTATCTCTCACCTTAAACCTATGACCTCTAGTTTTATCTTCCCTACCCTCGGATAAAGAGCATTACCATTCAAGTTATCTATGCCCTTATCAAACTGCTTGATAGTTAACAGTTTGGATTGCATGACTTGTTAACTGTACTGATTACCTGATTTCAAATTTCAAAGTAAATTTGGTCACCCTGAGATTTATTTTCTTCAGGACATTCACAGTAACATAGAATAGTATAGCACATTACAGGCCCTTTGGCCCACAATATTGTGCCAACCCTCAAACCCTGCCTCCCATATAACCCCACACCTTAAATTCCTCCATATACCTGTCTAGTAGTCTCTTAAACTTCACTAGTGTATCTGCCTCCACCACTGACTCAGGCAGTTCATTCCACACACCAACCACTCTGAGTGAAAAACCTTCCTCTAATATCCCCCTTGAACTTCCCTCCCCTTACTTTAAAGCCATGTCCTCTTGTACTGAGCAGTGGTGCCCTGGGGAAGAGGTGCTGGCGGTCCACTCTATCGATTCCTCTTAATATCTTGTACACCTCATTCTCGTGAGACAGTCTAATGTGCAAAGTTGGAGCTCACAGTTTTCCCGTCTTTGTTCTCCTTCGATTTTTTTCCCTGGCGTCACCAACTCCCAACTCCATTCCAAGTCGACTCCGTCCTGCAGACTACGACTTCACCATTCTGGCGTCTTCTCTCTCTATCTTCTGCTGAACAAAAGACGGCAAAACCTTCGCTCGGGCAAACAAAAGAAAAACATCTCCCCTCATTGGTCAGCGCACATTCCAAAGCCCCTATTATCTCTGGTGGTAACCCAGACACTGCTGCTACAGAGAAGCCATTACATTAGCCTTAACATACTACAGAGAGGCCATTACATTAGCAGTGAAAACTTAGACAGTGCGTTACATGTGTGGTAAACATCAAAGGACAATTCCATATTTACAATGTATCTACAGTGCTTACTTTGAAACTACACACAAACTTCACACCTCCTGATTAGCTCACACAGCACAGAAATCCAAATGAATTTTAATCAACATTGTCTGGTCTAGGATTCACAGCTTTTAGGAACCCATTGTTCAGAGTTACTGTCCAAATTTAATACAAATCCAAACTGTCCAAATTTATACTCAGACCCAGAGACTGCTGGCCAAAGTCATTAGCTAAATATAAATGTGCTAAACCCAAAAATCGCTCTAAAAGCTACCCATGAGGGACTTTGTCAAATACCTTACTAAAATCTACTTGTGTAGACAACATCCACTGCCCTACCCTCATTAATGTTCCTCATCACTTTGTCAAAAGCTACACTAGCTCTCATTAATTAGGCCATGGGTTTCCAAATGCTCATATATCCTATCCCTAAGAATTCTCTCCCAACAATTTCCCTACATCTGATGTGAGACTCTGTTCCCAGGGTTTCCCATCTTAAATAGAGGTACAACGTTAGTCACTCGCCAGTCCTCTGCGACCTTACCTATGACGAGAGAGGACACGAAGATACAGTCAAGGCCCCAGAAATCTTGTCTCTCACTTCCTTCAATAGCCTGGGGTAAATCCCATCAGGCCCTGACGACTTAACCACCTTAATACTCGGTTGGATGCCCAACAATTCCTCCTATTTCACCTCTAAACGGCCAACCATGCAGTATTTATACATTCAGCACTGATGATCTGGTCCTCCGTGTCATTTTACTGGAGGAAATAACTCATTAATTACCTCATTATGTTTTCTGCATCCAAGCAAATGTTCTCTTCTTTATCTTGGAGTGGTCCTACTTTCTTCCTAGTTATCCTCTTGTTCTTAATGTATGTATAGAATGTCTTGGGATCAAACCTTAATCCTACTTGATAAGGACTTTGCATGACCCCTCTTGGCTTTCATAATTCCCTTTTTCAGTTCTTTTCTGGGTACTTTATAATCCTCATGCCCCTTTTGATCTTAATTTCTGAAGCTTTACATACTTTTCCTTTTTCTTCTTGACTAAATTCATTACCTCCCTGGACATTCAAGGTTCTCTTATCTTTCCATCCTTGTCCTTCCTTCTAACAGGCACATACCATAAGACATAGGAGCAGAATTAGTTCACTCAGCCCATCGATTCTGCACTGCCACTCTATCATGGCTGATCCCAGATCCCACGCAACCCCATACACCTACCTTTTTGCCATATCTTTTGATGCCCTGACCAATCAGGACACCATCAACTTCCACTCTAAATATACCCACAGACTTGGCCTCCACTGCAGTCTGTGCCAGAGCATTCCACAGATTCACTACTCTCTGGCTAAAAGAATTACTCCTTGCCTCCATTCTAAAAGGTTGACCCTCAATTTTGAGGTTGTGCTCTCTAACTCTGAATACCCCCACCACAGCAGACATCCTCTCCACATCCACCCTATCTTGTGCTTTCAACATTCAGTAGGTTTCAATGAGATACCCCTGCATTTTTCTAAATTCCAGTGAGTACAGGCCCAAAGGTGCCAAACGCTCCTCATATGTTAACCCCTTCATTCCTGGAATCATCCTCGTGAATTTCCTCTGGGCTTTCTCCAATAACAACATATCCCTTCCGAGATATGGGGCAAAAAACTGTTGTTAATACTCTAAGTGCAGCCGGACTAGTGTCCTATAAAGCCTCAGCATTATCTCCTTGCTTTTATATTTTATTCCTCTTGGGGAAAAAAATGCCAACATTGCATTTGCTGCCTTTACCACAGACTCAACCTGCAAATTGACCTTCTGGGAGTCTTGAACGAGGACTTCTAAGTCCCTCTGCACCTCTGATGTTTGAACCTTCTCCCCATTTTGATAATAGTCTGCACTATTGTTCAAAATGCACAATCATACATTTCTCAACACTGTATTCCATCTGCCACTTTTTTGCCTATTCTTCAAATTTGTCCAAGTCCTTCTGCAATCACATTGCTTCCTTAGCACTACCTATCCTTGCCATTATCTTTCCTGTAACGCCATAGGATTTTATCTTGTTAAGCAGCCTCATGTGTGGCACCTTATCAAGTACCTTCTGAAAATCCAAGTAAATGACATCTATTGCCTGTCCTTAGTTCACCCTGCTTGTTACGTCCTTAATGAGCTCTAACAGTTTTGTCAAGCAAGATTTCCCTTTACAGAAGCCATGCTGACTTTGACTTATTGCATCAGTTTCCATGTATCCAAAACCTCATCCTTAACAGTAGACTCCAACACTTTCTCAACCACTGAGATTAGGCTAACTGACCTAAAATTTCCTTTCTTTTGCCTTCTTCCCTTCTTAAAGAGTGGAGTGACATTTGCAATCTTCCAGTCCTCCAGGACCATGCCAAAATCAAGTGATTCTTGGAAGGTCATGACCAATGCATCCATTATCTCTTCAACAACCTCTCTCAGGACTCTGGGATGCAGTCCACCTGGTCCAGGTGATTTATCCACCTTAAGACCTTTGAGTTTGCCTAGCACTTTTTTCCTTTGTAATAGCAATGGCACTCACTCCTACTCCCTGACACACACAATCCTCTGGCACCCCTAATGTCTTCCACAACAAAGACTGAAGCAAAGTACCCATTAAGTTCATCTGCCATTTCTTTATCCCCCATTACTAACTCACCAGTATCATTTTCAACAATCGCCTCCTTTTTACTCTTTATATAACTGAAAAAACTTTTAGTATCCTGCTTTACATTATTGGCTAGTTTGCCCTCATATTTCATCTTTTCCCTTGGCCTTTATGCAGTCCTTAACTTCCCTTGTCAGCTATGGTGGCCTATCCTTGCCATTTGAGTACTTTCTCTGGGGGATATATCTATCCTGCGCTATGGGAACTACTCCCAGAAACTTTAGCCACCTCTGTTTTGTCATCATCCCCTCCAGTATCCCTCCAGTCCACCTGGGCAAACTCCTCTTTCATGCCTCTAATTTCCTTTATTCCATTCCAATACTGTTACAAGTGATTTATGCGTCTCCCTCTGATATTGCATTCAGTCATATTATGATCACTGTTTCCCAAGGGTTCTTTTACATTAGGCTTCTAATGAGATCTGGTTTATTAAACAACACCCAGTCTAAGATGGCCTTTCACCAGTAGGCTCAAGCACAAGCTGCTCTAAAAAGCCATTTCGTATGCATTCAACAAATTCCCTCTCTTGCAATCTGACACCAACCTGATTTTCCCAATCCCCTTGTATATTGCAGTCCCCCATTACAATTGTGTCACTACCTTTATAACCTGCCCATTCCTGCTCTCTTCGCAATCTCAACCCCACATCTTGGCTACATTATGAAGGCCAATACTGTATATGATTCCCATAATGCTTTTTAAAACCTTTTTGCGGTGTCTTAACTCTACCCACAAAGATTCAACATTCTCTGACCCTATTTTCTGTCATTTCTTTCTAAAGATGTAATTCCATCTCTTAGCTACAGAACCACACCACCACCTATGCCTTCCTGTCTGTCCTTTTGACACAAAGTACTGTATATCATTTGATGTTAAGCTCCCAACATCCTCCTTTCAGCCACGACTCGGTGATGTCCACAACATCTTAGCAACCAATTTCTAACTGCGCCACGAGTTCATCCACCTTATTCCGAATATTACATGCATTTAAATACAGCTCCTTCAGTCCTGCATTTTTCGCCCTTTTGAATTTTGCCTCTATGGTACAATTTAACTCTTTGGCCTGTCAGCATTTTTACCCAACTATTTGTACCTTTCCTGTACTCTGTGCAATTGATTTTTAAACACCATCTGCATGTCTGATGTGGACTTGCCAGAAAAAAGGTGTTCCCAATTAACCCCTTGTAGTTCCTGCCCAATGCCCTCGTAATTTGCCCCACTCTAATTTAAAACTCTCCCACATCGACCGTACCTATCCTCATCTATAGCTATCCTGAAAATTAAGGAGTTGTTGTCACTGTTCTCTAATGCTCACCCATTGAAAGGTCAGTTTCCCAAAACTAGCCCCTCATCTCGTTGGACTGTCCACATATTGATGAATTAATAAACCCTCTTGTGTACACTTATCAAATTCTGCCCCATCTAACCCCCTTGCTCTAAGAATGTTGCAGTTTATATTAGGGAAGTTGAAATCCCCTATGTCAACAACCCTTTTAATATACATATCTCCTTAATCTGCTCAGATATCTGTTCATCAGCGTCCCGGTGGCTACTGGGGGGAGGGCGGGGTCTGTAGTAAAATCCCAGCAGTTTGAGTGCACCTATTCCTAAATTCTACTCAAATAGACTGTGTCTGAACCCTCCATTATGTCTCCCCTTAGTGCAACTGTTATATCGTCCCTGATTAGTAGTGCACCCCCCCCCCAACCTTACCTCCTCTCTATTTTTTCTAAAACTTCGAAAACCTGGTACATTAATCTATTCCTGCCCCTCTCAACCAAGTTTCAGTAATGACCACAACATCGTAGTTCCACGTACAGATCCACACTCTTAAGTTCATCACCTTTATCCATAATACTCTTAGCATTAAAATACACACACTTCAAACTATCCAGCCCATCATATCTGTTATTTCGATTTTGCCTTTCAATACTTTCTCTGACATCTACCTTGACTTACTGACCTGGAATTTGCGCATTCTCGCTGGCCATTTAGATTATGCCTGGCTGCAGTGCAAAATGACTAAGGGCTTCCAAAATGAGCACAACTAGCAAAATAATCAAAGTGAAGTTGACGGGCATGTGAGAATGACTAAGTGAAAGGCATACAAGGGCACAAACTGGCAAAATTGCCGTGTGGCGATTCTACGACTTTAAAAGTTATGTGGGTTACTTTGCCGATTCAAAAGTATCAGCATCTCATTTAAAACATGACACCGCTGATAATGCAAAATCTTCTAACCTATACACTCGGGTGACAGCCGTGATTTACTTTCGTGTGCTAAAATCGCGAAGTGAGATTTGGAACTATAAATTTCAAATTAATTGCAGTGGTATTAGAACACTGCTGCACTTGGGACTATTGTAACCATAGGGGAGATCATATGAATTGCTCCCCTTGACGACGTGGATAAAATAATCACTTGACGACGATTACTTGCCCAGACATTAAACCAAACCCCTCCGCTCGGCAGAAGTATTGGGGTGGAGGGGGGGAAGGGGGTTGTGGAGGCGGGACGCGCAAAGCATTGTGGACGTCCTGGCAGGGAAGGCTGTGACGGATTGCGCGCGAAGGGCTGTGGGAAGCCTGGCAAGACGGGCTCCGCGCCGGCGCGCTGGACTGTGGGTTCTGTTAGGCCTGTGCCAGAGCTCCAGCGGCGACTGACGGTAGGACCGCGGCGGCAGGGAATGTTGCATTTCGGTTGTTGGTGAAGCCGAAGCAGCCAGTGCTCCTCAGTGTTCCCCCCATGTTAAATGGCTGCTTCGGCCAGATCTTCCACCATCACCGGCGGTCTTACAGCCCCTAGCTAAAGTTTAAGGTCATACATGGAGATGATGTTTGGTGCTATTTAACCATTTCAGCATTACCGGTAGAAGTGGGTGAAGTACCTTGACATCAGGTTACAGGCTCACTGGGTGAATGTCTAAAGTTGGTCATCCAGTACTGGTATTATCAGTAGCGTTGGGAACACTGTCTTCAGTTTTGGGTGGGTGGGGGAATGAATCTGAGGTTGTTTAATCTGGAATCAGGCCCACTGTCTCTCCCCCACCCCATGGCTTTCCCCTTTGCCCGTGGTTCAGGAAAAAGATCAAGATGAATCATTGTGTATAAGTGGCCCAGCTCATTCAGCAGTATGAATCAAAAGAGGCAATCGCAGGTTGTTCAGGGTGTTTCAGTTTATATTCCCAAGTTTCAGGTGACTATTACGGACACCCCACCCTGCAAAAACTAATTTCAGGGAGATACCACCCCCATAACCCCCCCCCCCACCCCAGTCGACCTCCAAAGGTGTATGTAATACTTTGTTTAGTGATTTTGTCTAATCTAGAAAATGTGACATTAAAATATGTACTTATATTATGGATGTGTTGGCGCGTGGCCAACTGGTTAAGGCGTTGGTCTAGTGATCTGAAGGTGGCTAGTTCGAGCCTCAACTAAGGCAGTGTGTTGTGTCCTTGAGCAAGGCGCTTAACCACACATTGCTCTGCAACAACACCAGTGCCAAGCTGTATCGGCCCTTGCCCTTCCCTTGGACAACATCGGTGGCGTGGAGAAGGGAGACTTGCAGCATGGGCAACTGCTGGTCTCCCATACAACCCTGTCCAGGCTGGAAACTTCCCAAGCGCAAATCCATGGTCTCGCGAGACTAACGGATGCCTATTACTATGATCATGGAGTCGTTTTTTTATTCTGTTACAACTTTAAGCAAGTTTACAGGGAGTTTGGCCTCATCACGTAGGACATCAGTAGAGTAACTCCTTAGCAGCTAGCCAGTTAGTTTAAATAAAGTTAGCTATGCTAAGCTAATGAACAAATGACACCTGTTAAACTCACCCAACATGTCTTTTACATTTTAATCCACCATGGGTAATGGAAAAGGCACTGTTGCAACACTCATTATTTTTGTGGTCAACTGTAAAGCCCGCCCACAGAGAAAACTGATAGGTCTACTTAGTACGAAGAGAGACCAATCCGAATGCTCCCTCTCACTCTTGCTCTTCCTCTCAAAAAAATCGATTTCTGGGATATTGTATATAATTTGCAGGCGTCAGGGAGCTGCTATCAATATGCGGGAGACTCCCGGAACTTCTGGGAGAGGTGGGATGTCTGCTATTACAAGAAGATGATCAGACAATGTATCAGTATCCTTGTCTGAGATGGTTGTTATCACTTCAGTCTTGGAATGGGTTGAAGCACGCCCCAATAAGGTGCTTTTGTGCTCTGGTTCATTCCCGGTTTTGACGTCTGTTAAAAACAGGTACTGGACATTCCTCTTGAGATTGGACATGTGTTGAGGCTGCAGGGTCTAGGCTTACTATTTTTCATTGCCACTGCCATGGTGAGGTTGACTGAAACGAGGTGGCAGAGATTCTAGTAAGGCACTCACTTAAAATCAAGGATGTGGCGCCTTCGCGTAAAGGGGAGCTGAAAGCTGTAATTTAAAAAAGTCTATTCATTACCTGTGGCAACAAAGTTGGGATAAGTAAAAAGGACAGCATTTATAGAGAATTCAGAGGATGGTGCAAACTCAAATGGGAGATGGGAATAAAGGGACAGAAGAAGTTCTCCTTACATGTTTACGTGTAGGACATAATAGATTCCGTGTACAGGCTTAATATTCATGATATGGGCATTTGTAAGGAGTGCATTTGTCAAGAAACACTGCAGCATAGATTGTTTGAAAGCAGTTCCTACGAGGTGCAAAAGAAACATCTAATTACTAAATTGAGATCTTTGGGACAGACACAGTTTAACGTGGAAAGTTTGTTAGGATATCACTGCCATCATAATGTATATAAGTGCGTATTTGACTTTCTGAAGATCATTAGACTTGTTGATATTATTTGTGTTTTTTTGGGGGGATTTAGTGAAGAAGGTTATCTTTGCTGCACCTTACGTTGGGCTGTCAATCACAATTAAACTTCCACCATCTTGCATCAAATAAGGGGAAATTAGATGGCAGAGAAACAGCGAGTAAAGGACACTGTGTGGGACAAGGTGTGAGTGACTGTGGGGTAGGGGGCGAGGGGACAGATTGTGAGTGAGTGTGGGGTAGGGAGCGAGGGGACAGATAGTGAGTGACTGGGGTAGGGGGCGAGGGGACAGATTGTGAGTGACTGTGGGGTAGGGGGTGAGGGGACAGATTGTGAGTGACTGTGGGGTAGGGGGTGAGGGGACAAGGTGTGAGTGACGGGCGAGGGGCAGGGTGTGAGTGACGGGTAGGGGGCGAGGGGACAGGGTGTGAGCGACTGTGGGGTGAGGGGCAGGGTGTGAGTGACGGGTAGGGGGTGAGGGGACAGATTGTGAGTGAGTGTGGGGTAGGGAGCGAAGGGACAGATTGTGAGTGAGTGTGGGGTAGGGGGCGAGGGGACAGATTGTGAGTAGTGTGGGGTGAGGGGACAGTGAGTGTGTGGGGTGGGGTCAGACTGAGTGACTGTGGGGTAGGACAGTGAGAAAGTGGGAGGGGTGGCAGAGTTCGCGTGAATACGGTGAAGCGCATGTAAGTATGAGGGTGGGGACAGAGCATGTGTATGAGTATGGAGGGCACAGGCAGTTTGCGACAGCACGTCTGGAAAGAAGGAGGTGCAAGATGGTGTGGATGAAATTCTGCAAAGACGCTAGGGACGGAGCAGTTGGATGCACGTGGAACAGTGTTCAGTGGGAATGATAACTGAAAGGACAATTCTGTTCTCAGTCATTAAAAGCTACTTCTTGTTTATTGTTTCTCTATTAAAACATCCCCTTGTTTCTTGTTTTCTGCCAATTCTTTTAAAACTAAAAGCCTATGCCGTATTGTCCAGATGAATGTAATTTGCTATACAGTTGCTATGTTTTATCGCACATTTTGACTTGAACTCTGAAAGGCAGGGAGGAATGCAGGGGAATTATTTTTATTCACTAACGATTTTCTACAATTTCAAGATGTTTTATTTGGGTAAAAGTACACATTTTAGAACTGCCTCTCCTTGTTTTCCACTGTCTGCTTTTTCTGAAAGTATTTACATTCCACAATGTCTCCTTATTTCTTTGAAATATTCTTTTATCTTGCATTCCTCCCAATCTGTTAGCTAAGTACATAGTGCTTTCCCTTTGTGTTTTATCCAAAGTTGCCATGGAAACAGCTGAGCATGGTATAAATTGATTACAGGTTTGCTCATCAATGCATGTTATGATATATTTCATTGTTATCCTTCTTTGCTATGCTATAGTATTTACACAAATTGAATTATCTGAGTGATCTGCTTTCCTTTTGCACTTCATGACATCTGGGTGACACTTCAAGCTGGATTAACATTTAGTTGAGTGGAAGATGGCAAAGATAATGGTTGACTCGAATTTTATTGATGTTGTGCATACTTGATTTTGGGTTCACTTCCTACTGCTGCCTGTAAGGAGCTTGTACATTCTCCCTGTGACCGTGTGGGTTTCCTCCGGGTGCTCCGGTTTCCTTCCACAGTCCAAAGGCACACTGGTTAGTAGGTAAATTGTCCCATGATTAGGCTAGGATTAAATTGGTGCCTTGCTGGGTGGCGTGGCTCGAAGGGCCGGAAGGACCTCTGCTGTAGGTTACTAAATCAATAAATAACTTGGACTTGTATTTTTACCACAATTAAGTTTGCAGATGATAATCAAGATTGTCAGTGTGCTTGATGCTATGAAGGAAAGTTCTAGGTTGTAAAGACCAAAGGAAGTCAATGGACCAGGTAGGTGACACAAGTGTGACCAGATAAAGTAGACGTGAAGAGAATGTTTCTTTCCAATAGTAGGAAAGTCTAGGACCAGAGAGCACAGCTGCAGAATAGAAGGATGTCCTTTTAGAACGGAGATGAGGAATTTAAAGCAACCCGTACAAAATGCTGGAGGAACTCAGCCGGTCAGGCAGCATCTATGGAAATGAATAAATAGTCAACATTTCAGGCCAAGACCCTTCCTCTAGACTGAAAGGGAAGGTGAAAGTTGCCAGAATAAGGAGGCGGAGGAAGGGGAAGGAGTACAAACTAGAAGCCAGATGGGTAGGGGAGGGGGAATGAAGTAAGAAGCTGGGAGATGACATGTGGAAAAGGTCAGGGGCTGGAGAAGAAAGAATCTGATAAGAGAGGAGAGTGGATTACAGGTAGTCCTCGAGTTACGAACATCCGACTTACGGACAACTCGTACTTACGAACCGAGGAAGGAGAACGCCGTCTGCCATTTTAAGTCGTTGCCGTTGACACTGTGTTGAGTGTTTAACTTTGTATTTATCTTAAATTTTTCTTAGTAAGATTCACCCTGACCCCGCCCCACCACCATTCCATTCGGCTGGTGGCTCAGTGAGATCAGCGCCAGGCTGGAGAACGGAGGTTCCCGAGTTCGATCCAGTGACAGACCGCTCCCGTGCCGGGTTGATGTTGATCCAGTGACTCCCGTACTATCCGTGTCGGGTTGATGTCGAGCTCGCAACTTGACCTCGTTAAAAAAAAACACTGCCATCTCCAGTTTAAATTCCCACGCGGAATATTATGGAGGATCAAATACCCAAACCCATCTCAGCCCCCACTTGTCCCATTTAGCCTGTCTCAGTGGAGTGGTCCTTAGGACCCAGTGGACCTCAGGAGCCGAGGACCCGCCACCCGCAGTGTTTCTGTTCCATTGACGGGAAGCGATCGCGATTGAAAATAAAGTGGAAATAAAGCGTTTGGAAAGAGGTGAAATGCCATCGGTCATTGGAAAAGCGTTTGGCTACAGTCGGTCAACGATTGGAACAATTTTAAAGGATAACAGATAAAATGAGAATAATGGAGCATGTGAAAGGCCCTGCCCCAATGAAAGCTACAATTATTACTAAGCAACGCAGTGGTTTAATTACGGGAATACATACGTTTTCTTAAGTGTTTTATATGCATAGAAAGGTAAAATATATACTATAAACTAAGACAAACGTTTGACTAACTGATGCTAAATAATACTGGATGTACTTGTTCCGACTTATGTACAAATTCTACTTAAAGACGGACTCAGGGATGGAACTCGTACGTAACCCAGGGACTGCCTGTATAGGAGAAAGAGAAGGAGCAGGGGAAGGGGGAGGGAGGTGATAGGCAGGTGAGAAGAGGTAAGAGGCCAGAGTGAGAAATAGAAAAAGAGGGCAGGGAGGAGGGAATTGAAGAATAAACTTCACCTATCGCCTTTTAGCTTTTACTCTTTCCCCTCTGCCCTCCCCACCTCCTTATTCTGGCATCTTTCCCCTTCCTTCCCAGTCTAGATGAAGGGTCTCGGCCTGAAACGTTGACTGTTTATTCATTTCTGTAGATGCTGCCTGACCTGCTGAGTTCCTTCAGCATTTTGTATGTGTTGCTCTGGTTTTCCAGCATCTGCAGAATCTCTTGTATTTATGAGGAGGAATTTCTTTAGCTACAGAGTGTTGAACCTGTGGAATTCATTGCCATGAACGGCTGTGGAGGCCAAGTTACTAGATTATTTAAAGTGGAGATTGATACATTCATGATTCACAAGTACAAAGTCAAAGTACATATATGTCACCATTTACAACCTTTCATTTTCCTGTAGGCATTCACAGTAAATACAAAATAATCACAACAAAATCAATGAAAAACCGCCATCAATTAATCAAATTAAAGAATGTTGAAGGTTGTGGGGAGAAGGCAGAGAATGGGGTTGAGAGGTGAAATAATCAGTCATGATCAAAAGGCCTAATTTTGCTCCTGTGTCTTATGCCCAGTAGATTTCAGAGTATGGATGTGAGGTAATGGATTTCAGGATAAAGAAACTGGAACAACAGATTTGAATTGGTAGGAAACAATGGAGAGGAATGAGGATCTAGGAGTACATGTACAGAAATCCCTGAAGATGGCAGGACAGCAGAAAGTGTGATTGTGTAAGTATACAGGACAGCTTTGACTGAAGCTTAGAGTACAAGAGGCAGGAGTTCATGCTAGAGCTGTGTAGATCATTGGGCTGCAGTTTGAATACTCTGTAGAGTTCAGCATGCGAAGAATGTAATCATATTTCAAATGATGAAAAAGAGATTTATAAGGATATTATAACAGTGGGGTAAGTATAGTTATGTGGAAAAACTGGCTAGGTTGGTGTTCTTTTTTGGAAAAGGGAGATCAGGGAAAATTTAATTGAGCTGTATAAAATTTTATAACAAGATAAACTGGACCTTTCACAAACGAAGAAACATATAAATTAGCAAAAAAAAAGCGGCACATCTGAGGACTGGGAGAAATTCAGAGACCAGCAGAGGAGGACAAAGGGCTTAATTAGGAAAGGGAAAAAAGATTATGCGAGAAAGCTGGCAGGGAACATAAAAACTGACTGTAAAAGCTTTTATAGATACATGAAAAGAAAAAGATTGGTCAAGACAAATGTAGGTCCTTTACAGTCAGAAACAGGTGAATTGATCATAGGGAACAAAGACATGGCAGACCAATTGAATAAGTACTTTGGTTCTGTCTTCACTAAGGAGGACATAAATAATCTTCCGGAAATAGTAAGGGACCGAGGGTCTAGTGAGATGGAGGAACTGAGGGAAATACATGTTATTAGGGAAGTGGTGTTAGGTAAATTGAAGGGATTAAAGGCAGATAAATCCCCAGGGCCAGATGGTCTGCATCCCAGAGTGCTTAAGGAAGTAGCCCAAGAAATAGTGCATGCATTAGTGATAATTTTTCAAAACTCCTTAGATTCTGGATTAGTTCCTGAGGATTGGAGGGTGACCGGTCACAACTGGTGACCGACCTCCATGCAGAATATGACCTATCTGCAACCACTCTTTGCCTTCTGTGGGCAAGCCAATTCTGGATCCACAAAGCAATGTCCCCTTGGATCCCATGCCTCCTTACTTTCTCAATAAGCCTGACATGGGCTACCTTATCAAAGTCCTTGCTGAAATCCATATACACTACATCTACTGCTCTACCTTCATCAATGTGTTTAGTCACATCCTCAAAAAATTCAATCAGGCTCGTAAGGCACGACCTGCTTTTGATAAATCCATGCTGACTGTTCCTAAGGCAGATAAATCCCCAGGGCCAGATGGTCTGCATCCCAGAGTGCTTAAGGAAGTAGGCCAAGAAATAGTGGATGCATTAGTGATAATTTTTCAAAACTCCTTTGATTCTGGATTAGTTCCTGAGAATTGCAGGATGGCTAATGTAACCACACTTTTAAAAAAAGGAGGGAGAGAAAAACCGGGGAATTATAGACCGGTTAGTCTGACATCAGTGGTGGGGAAAATGCTAGAGTCGGTTATCAAAGATGTGATAACAGCACATTTGGAAAGAGGTGAAATCATCGGACAAAGTCAGCATGGATTTGTGAAAGGAAAATCATGTCTGACGAATCTTATAGAATTTTTTGAAGATGTAACTAGTAGAGTGGATAGGGGAGAGCCAGTGGATGTGGTATATTTAGATTTTCAAAAGGCTTTTGACAAGGTCCCACACAGGAGATTAGTGTGCAAACTTAAAGCACACAGTATCGGGGGCATGGTATTGATGTGGATAGAGAATTGGTTGGCAGACAGGAAGCAAAGAGTGGGAGTAAACGGGATCTTTTCAGAATGGCAGGCAGTGACTAGTGGGGTCCCGCAAGGCTCAGTGCTGGGACCCCAGTTGTTTACAATATATATTAATGATTTAGACGAGGGAATTAAATGCAGCATCTCCAAGTTTGCGGATGACACAAAGCTGGGCGGCAGTGTTAGCTGTGAGGAGGATGCTAAGAGGATGCAGGGTGACTTGGATAGGTTAGGTGAGTGGGCAAATTCATGGCAGATGCAATTTAATGTGGATAAATGTGAGGTTATCCACTTTGGTTGCAAGAACAGGAAAACAGATTATTATCTGAATGGTGGCCGATTAGGAAAAGGGGAGGTGCAATGAGACCTGGGTGTCATAGTACACCAGTTATTGAAGGTGGGCATGCAGGTACAGCAGGTGGTGAAAAAGGCAAATGGTATGTTGGCATTCATAGCAAAAGGATTTGAGTACAGGAGCAGGGAGGTTCTACTGCAGTTGTACAAGGCCTTGGTGAGACCGCACCTAGAATATTGTGTGCAGTTTTGGTCCCCTAATCTGAGGAAAGACATTCTTGCCATAGAGGGAGTACAGAGAAGGTTCACCAGATTGATTCCTGGGATGGCAGGGCTTTCATATGAAGAAAGACTGGATTGACTAGGCTTATACTCACTGGAATTTAGAAGATTGAGGGGGGATCTTATTGAAACGTATAAAATTCTAAAGGGATTGGACAGGCTAGATGCAGGAAGATTGTTTCCGATGTTGGGGAAGTCCAGAACGAGGGGTCACAGTTTAAGGATAAAGGGGAAGCTTTTTAGGACCGAGATGAGGAAAAACTTCTTCACACAGAGTGGTGAATCTGTGAAATTCTTTGCCACAGGAAAAATGTTGAGGCCGGTTCATTGGCTATATTTAAGAGGAAGTTAGATACGGCCCTTGTGGTTAAAGGGATCGGGGGTATGGAGAGAAAGCAGGTACAGGGTTCTGAGTTGGATGATCAGCCATGATCATACTGAATGGTGGTGCAGGCTCGAAGGGCCGAATGGCCTACTCTCCTGCACCTATTTTCTATGTTTCTATGAAGGTAATCAGGAAGCATATATTTAATTGAAGTGGTATAAAGATTAGAAGTGAGTTGAGGGAAAATGATTTCACTCAACGAATGGTAAGGGTCTGGAACTCAATATTTGGAAGGGTGGTAGAAGCAGAAATTCCCACCATATTTTGAAAGTTGTTCTAAAGCAAGTACACCCTGCATTACAATGGACCAAAGCCATGGAAATATTAACTTAAAGTCCATTTGCTTGGCATAAATGTTTACCTATATTTTGAATTAGAGTCTATGAACCTTTCTGTAAATTATCACAGCATAAGGAGCCTATTAAGCATAATTATACACCTTGAGTTTTCTTTTGCTTTTTTCTGTTGTGTCAGAACCAGACTTAATACCACAGGCATATTTTGTGAAATTTGTTGATTGGCAGCAGCAGTACATTGCAATTAAAAAAACTATAAATGACAATAAGAATTATATATAAAAAAATAATTAGTGCAAAAAAGAGAGGAAAGTAATGAGTTAGTGTTCATGGATTTATTATCCATTAAGAAATCTGATGGTGGAGAGGAAGAAAGTGCTCCTGAAATGTATAGCGTGTGTCTAGAGGCTCCTGTACCAGCTCCTTGACAGTAGCAATGAGAAGAGGGCATATCTTGGGTGATGGGAGTCCTTAATGACGGATGCTACCTTCTTGAGGCATTGCCTTTTGAAGATGTCCTTGATGCCGGAGAGGGTAGTGCCCATGATGGAGCTGGCTGCGTTTGCAGCATTTTCTGATCCTGTGCAGTGGCCCCGCTGTACCAGATGGTGATGCAACCAGTTAGAATTCTCTCTGTGGTGAATCTGTAGAGATTTGCGAGTGTATTTGGTGACATACGAAATCTCCCCAAACTCCTAATGAAATATAGCTGCTGTCATGCCTTCTGTATAATTGCATCAATATGTTGGGCCCAACATATTCAGAGACGTTGACATCCAGGAACTTGGAACTGCTCATCCTTTCCACTGCTGATCCCTCAAGGAGGACTAGTGTGTGTTCCCTCATCTTCCCGTTCCTGAAGTCCACAATCAGTTTCTTAGTCTTACTAATGTTGAGTGCATGGTTGCTGTTGCGACACCACTCAACCAGCTGATATGTCTCACTCCTGTATGCCTCCTCGTCACCATCTGAAATTCTGCCAAGAGGCATTGTGTTGTCGGCAAATTTTATGGAAGGCATTTGAACTGTGTGTAGCCAGGCAGTCCTGGGTGTAGAGAGGGTAGAGTAGTGAGCTAAGTACACATCCTTGTGGTGCGCCAGTGTTGATTGCCAGTGAAGAGGAGGTGTTATTTCCAAATTTGCACAGACGGTGGTTTCCCAGAAGTCAGAGGGAGATACAGAGGCCTAGTTTTAGAGCTTGTTCCTATTGTTGATATTAATATTGCCCAGATGACCCAAGGCTGAGTGGAGAGCCAGTGATATTACATCCACTGTGGACCTATTGCAGTTACAGGCAAATTGCAGCAGGTCCAAGTCCTTGCTTAAGCAGGAGTTGATTTTGACCATGACCAACCTCTCAAAACACTTAATTGCAGTCACTGGTTGATAGTTGGTGGGGCAGCTCACCTGCTCTTCTTGGGCATTGATAGGATTGTTGCCCTTTCGAAGCAGGTGGGAATTTCTGACTGCAGCAGTGAGACATTGAAGATGTCCTTGAGCACTCCTGCCGGTTGATTGGCACAGATTTTCAGAGTCCTACCAAGTCCCATTGGGGTGTGGTCCCTGACCAGATCACAGGTCACCAGATGCAGCAGGGATTCACACAAGTTTAGTTTTATTCGCCCTTTCAAAGCGTGCGTAAAAGGCATTGAGCTCATCTGGGAGTGAAATATCACAGCTATTCATGATGTTTGGTTTTACTTTGTACGAAGCAATGTCCTGCAAACTCTGGCACAGCTGATATGCGTACTATTCCATCTCTAACCTTAATCAGAATTGTTTTGTTGCCCTTAAAATAGCCTTCCATAGGTCATACCTGGATGACTTGTATAGTTTTGGATCATCAATCTTGAATGCCACAGATCTAGCCCTCAGGAGACTATGAACTTCTTGTTTCATCTCACGCCTTTCGGTTTGGCTGTGTTCTTCAGTATGTTCTCAGAGTCACACACCTCATCCACACGGGTCTTGATGAGATCGGTGACAACTGTGGTGTATTCATTCAGATTTGAAGACGAATTCCTGAATACTGTCCAGTTCACTGAGGCTTCTCCGCCTCTCTTGACCACACCGTCTTAGTCCTCAGCACTTTAATCTTAAAATTCAAAGTAACTTTATTATCATAGTGCATATACAGCCTGAGATTCATTTTCTTGTGGGGCATACTCAATAAATCTATAACAGAATCCATGAAAGACGGCACCAACTTGGATTTTCAACCAGTGTGCAAAAGACACAAGCTCTGCAAATAAAAAAGAAAAAATAATTAATAACCAATAAATATCGAAAACATGAGATGAAGAGTCCTTGAAAGTGAGTCCATAGGTAGTTGGAAATTTTCAATGATGAAGTGAAGTTATCCTCTGATGATTGAGGGGGAATAACTGTTCCTGAACCTCATGTGTGAGTCCTATGGCTCCTGTACCTTCTTCCTGATGGTAGCAGGGAGAAGAGAGCACGTCTTGGATGGTGCGGGGTTCAGGGTCCCTGATGATGGATGCTGCTTTTCTATGACAGCATTTTGTGTGACAGCTCAATGGTGGGGAAGGTTTTACCTGTGATGGACTGGACTCCATGGACTTGATGGACTCCTATCCGGTACTTTTTGTATTGGTGTTTCCATACCAGGCCATAATGCAACCAGTCAATATACTCTCCACCACACATCCAATGTATATCAAAGTTTTAGATGTCATTTCGAATATTCCCAAAAATCCTAAGGAAGCAGAGGCATTGTCATGCTTTTTTCATAATTGCATAAGGGCAGCTCCTCTGAAATGATAACACAGAGGAATTGAAAGTTGCTGACCCTCTCCACATTGATCCTCATATGAGGCCTGGCTCATGATCTCCTGGTTTCCTCCTCCTGAAGTCAAGAGTCAGCTCTTGTAGGCTGATTTGTTGCCACCTTTGATTTGGCCTGCAACAGCGGTGTCGTCAGCAAAATTGAAAGTAGCATTGGAGGGTGGAATGGCCTTATTTATTTCAGGTTTTGGAGAGATTTAATTTTGGTCTGGGATTTATTTCCTGGATCAAACTGATCTATCAAGCCCCATGGCTGCAGTTATAACTAACAATCAAAAACCTCCTTATTTTAGACTATATAGAGGAACCCGTCAGGGTTGTCCTCTTAGTCCTTTATTATTTAATTTGGTTTTAGAACCACTTGCTATCACTCTTAGGGATTCCAACTCTGTGCAGGGTATTAAGAGAGGGGATAAAGTATATAAGGTTTCGTATACGCGGATGATTTATTAGTTTACATTTCAGACCCTAGGAAATCTATTCCCTCTACGTTATCCATATTTACTGAATTTAGTACTTTCTCTGGATATAAGTTAAATTTACATAAAAGTGAATTATTTCCTATTAATAATTATTCTGATCATTATGATCAAATACCTTTTAATATTGCTAAAATTTATTTTACCTATCTTGGTATTAAAATTACTAAAAATTTTAAAGATTTATTTAAATATAATTTTCTTCCTTTAATTGAATATACACAACAAACACTTTCCAAATGGTCGCCTATGACGATGTTGTTAATTGGTCGAATAAATGCTATAAAAATGACAATTTTACTGAAATTTTTATACACGTTTCAAGCCGTTCCTTCCTTTGTCCCAAAAGTGTTTTTTGATAAGATAGATTCTATGATCCTGTCATATATCTGGAATAAGAGTTCTAAAGCGAGCAAACCTTTACTGCAAAAATTAAAAAAAGATGGAGGCATGGCTTTACCAAACTTTAGATTCTATTACTGGGCAATTAATATTCGTTATTACTTTTTGGATTTACTGAATAGATAACCAGGACTGTCCTTCATGTTTGGACTTGGTAAAGGGGTTCTCTGTTTCTTCTTTACTGGGAGCTCCTCTTCCCTTTTTGTTTTCTAGGATTGGTAGACACGATCTTAGTCCCATTGTTAGACATACATTAAAAATTTGGTTTCGGTTTCACAGATTTTTTGACTTAAGTAACTTTGTTCTTTCTAGTAATATCCATTTTAACTTTTTTTTTAAACCATCAATTTTGGATAAGGCCTTTTTAACATGGAAAACTAAAGGAATAAAAACTTTTCTAGATTTGTTTTTAGAGGATTATTTAATGTCTTTTTCGCAACTAGTGGACAAATATGATCTAATGTACAATTTTTTAGATATTTACAAGTCAAGAATTTTTTATGCAATTTGTTACCGAATTACCCATTTGCTCATTTACCAAATATGATAGATGTTATCTTTCAGCTTAAACCATTTCAAAAAGGATTGATAGCCATTATATATAAATGGCTATTGAATTTATGAATAATGTCTAATGATAAAGTTAAACGTGCTTGGGAATTGGAACTTCAAGAGTCACTTTCAGATAATCAATAGAATAAAATTTGTCATTTAGTTAACAATTCATCCATCTGCGCCCGTCACTCCTTGATTCAGTTCATATGTCAAAAGATAAACTAGCGCATATTTTTTCTAATATAAATCCCACCTGTGATAGATGCAACACTAAGGTGGCTACCTTAACTCATATGTTTTGGTCCTGCATAAAGTTAAATAATTTTTGGAGAGATGTTTTTAGAACATTATCAAAAGTCACCTACAACCTAATCCATTTATGACAATCTTTGGGATTATTCCAATGGAAGGAGGAAACTTCCTTGTTTCCTCTCAATGCATGATTGCTTTCTCAATTTTATTGGCTAGGAGAGCTATTCTATTGTTTTGGAAGGATCCCAATCCACCTACTGTTTTTTGTTTGGCTCTCCTCAATTATGTCGTGTTTAAGTTTGGAGAAAATTAGGAGTCGGATGTTTGATACATCTTTTAAATTTGAGCAAACTTGGTGACCTTTTATTCAATATTTTCATATGATCTAATTCTTTTTACTTTTTCAGTTAATTTTTTTTCTTCTCCGCGAAGTTTTAGATTTGACCAGAAGGATTTTTCCTTTTTTTTTTTACTGTATGCTCAAAATGGACTGCCCAGTCCCCCTTTTTTTGTTTTAGGTTAGTTTAGTGGGTTTTTTTCCTCAATAACAGAAATTTTGAGTCTTTTTTCTATGAATTGTTAAGAGGAAATGTGGTTCTTTTTTTTCTTTATATTAGCCTAATACTATATATGATTTTGACAGTGTATGTTCCTTTCTTTGTTTGTACTATTATTGAAATATGTATTTGAGATAACCTCTCCTCTGACTTGTATTTATCATTATTCTTTTAAATCAATAAAAAAAGATTGAAAAGGAAAATGGCATTGGAGCTGTGCTTAGCCACACAGTCTTAAGTGTAAAGCAAGTCGAGCAGGGGGCTAGGCACACAGCTTTGTGGTGCAGCTATGCGGGGGGATACCGTAGAGGAGGTGTTATTACCAATCCGAACTGACTGGGATCTGCAAGTGAGGAAATTGAGGATCCAATTGAACAAGGAGATATTGAAGCCAAGGTCTTGGAGCATTCTGACGTATCCATCTTTACTATCCAGATGTTCCACGGTTGAGTGAAGAGCAAGTGAAATGGCATCTGCTGTGGACCTGTTGCTCCAGTAAGCAAATTGGAGCAGATCCAAGTTGTTTCTCAGGCAGGAGTTGATACGTTTCATCAGCAGTCTCTCAAAAACTCTTCATCACTGTGGATGTAAGCGCTACTGGATGACAGTCATTGAGGTAGGTTACCTTGGCCTTCTTAGGCACCAGTATAATTAAAGCCTCCTTGAAGCAGGTGGGTTCCTCAGACTGTTGCAGTGAGAGGATAAAATCTCAGTGAACACTCCTGCAATTGGTCAGCACAGGTTTTTAGTATTTGGTCTGTTACTTTTCATGGGTTCATCCTCCAGAGGGCTGCTCAAGAATGAGGCAAAATCCTTGCAGTTACCTTTGTATTTTAGGTTATAGGCAATAAAATGAACGTCTGACTACATTTAAGAGGGATACAGTAATGTGAAAATATACTTGCACATGCAGTGGAAAGGCTGTTGAGCATAATGGGTCTTCCACTTTTCCTTAGAGTGTCTTAGAACCAATATACAGTTACAAGAAAAAGTTTGTGAACCCTTTACAATTACCTGGTTTTCTGCATTAATTACTCATAAAATGTGGTCTGATCTTAAGTCACAATAATAAACAAACACAATCTGCCTAAAGTAATAACACAAACAATTCTACTTCTTGTTGATACTGAGTACACCATTTAAATGATCACAATCTAGGTTCAAAGAAGTATGTGACCTCTGGGGTAATGCCTTCTACAAAAGCTATTTGGAGTCAGGTGTTCCAATCAATGAGATGAGATTGGGGTGTAGAGGTGCCCTGCCCTAAAGAAAAAGCCACATAAAGTGTGGTTATTGACAGAGCCTGTTCTTCTCAAGGAATGGGATCTGTTTATGTGCACCATGACTCCATCAAAACAACTTACAGAGGACCTTAGAAGAAGAATTGTGGAGATGCATGAAACTGAAAAGGCTACAAAAGCATTTCTAAAGACCTGAGCGTTCATCAGTCCAGAGTAAGAGAAATTGTCTAGAAATGGAGGAAACTCAGTACTGTTGCTACTTTCCCTAGGAGTGGGCATCCTGCAAAGATCACACACCAAAATCACAACATACAATGCTGAAGGAGATAAAAGTGAATCCAAGGGTAACAGCAGAAATCTCTAGAACTTTCTAAAGTCTCTGTTCATGTGTCCACTATGAGAAAACCATTGAACAAAAATAGTGTTCATGGAAGGACACCAGGGAGGAAACCACAGCTTTCCAAAAAAAAACATTGCTGCATGTCTCAAGTTTGTAAAAGATCATCTGGATATTCCACAATGGTTCTGGGACAATGCTCTGTGACAGATGAGACAGAAGTTTGGAGGAAAAAAGGTACTGCACACCAACACTGAAACCTCTTCTGAACTGTGAAGCATGGTGGAAGGAACATCATGGTTTGGGGCTGCTTTGCTGGCTCATGGCCTGGACTGCTTGCAATTGAGGGAACTATGAATTCAAGATTGTATCAAGATACTTTACAAGAGAATATCAGGGTGAAGGTCCATCACCTGAAGCTTAATAGACGTTAGATGATACAACAAGATATTGATCCGAAACACAAGAGTAAGTCAACAAAAGAATGGTTTAAAAAGGAGAAAATTCGTGTTTTGGAGTGGCCAAGTCAGAGTTCAGACCTTAACCCAATTGAGAAGCTGTGGCATGACCTGAAGAGCGCTGTTCATGCAAGGCATCTCAGGAATATTGATGAACTGCAGTAGTTTTGTATGGAGGAATGGTCTAAAATTTGTCCTCGCCATTGTGCAGTCTGATCAGCAGCTACTGGAAACGTTTGGTGGAGGTTACTGCTGCTAAAAGAGGTTCTACCAGTTATTAAATATAAGGGTTTACATACTTTTTTCCTGCCTGGACTGTGAACGATTAAAAATGTGTTAAATGAAGACATGTAAAATACATGTAAAAGACATGTTAGTTTAGGCAGATCGTGTTTGTCTATTATTGTAACTTAGATGGAGATCAGACCACATTTTATAAGTAATTAATGCAGAAAATCAGGCAACTGCAAAGGGTTCACAAACTTCTATTTGCAACCTTGGGTCAAATTTGCACCACAAAACCATAACAAGCAGATCACAGCATTGTTTTAAGAAGTGGTTATATAAAATCAGAATGCAGGGGTTGGGGGGGTGAGCTGAGTCAAAGTCCTGACCTTAATCCTATAGAAATGTTGTGGAAGGACCTGAAGCAAGCAGTTCGTGCTAATAAGCATTCTAACAACCCAGAGTTGAAGCCTTTTTTAAGGAGGAATGGCCTAAAATTCTTCCAAGCCGATGTGTAGGACTGACCAGCAGTTATCAGAAACGTTTGGTTGAACTTATCACTGTAGAAGGGGGTCACACCAGTTACTGAAAGCAAAGGTTCACATACTTTTTCCAACAAATACATGTAATATTGGATCATTTTTCTCAATAAATAAATGAACAAGTGTAATTTTTTTTGTCTTATTTATTTAATTAGGTTCTCTGTATCTAGTTTTAGGACTTGCGTGAAGATCTAATCACATTTAGGTCATATTTATGCAGAAATGGAGAAAATTAAACAGGGTTCAAAGACTTTCTAGCACCACTGTGTATCACTCTCTTTACTAACAGATCAGTACAAAGGAAATCTGAAATACAAGATGAAAGGGAGTAAAATCTGAGTTCTGGAAGTGAGTGTTACAAGTTTGGGATAACTGATTAGTTGAATTTGGTGATGAGTCTAGAATGCTGTAATGTGACATAAGACATAGAAGCAGAATTAGGTCATTTGGCCCATCAAGTCTGCTTCACCATTCTATCATGGCTGATTTGTTATCCCTCTGAACACCATTCGCTTGTCTTCTACTCATAACCTTTGATACTTTTATTAATTGAGAACCAGTCAGCCTCCACTTCACATATACCCAGTGACTTGGCCCCAGAGCCGTTTGTAACAGTGAATTCCAAAGATGGCTAAAGGAATTCCTCCTCATCAGGAGTACTGTTTTTTGAACTTATGTTGCATTGCTTGAAACAATATAACAGGCTCAAAAAACTGAAAGCTCAAAGTGGGATGGACACAAAACCCCAGTAGAGTCCTTGCAGATTGGTTGGTAGTGTTGTTCCTCAAAGTGGTCACCCAGTCTGTGTTTGGTTTCCCCAGAGCTGAGGAGATCTCATGGGAATCACCAAGTACAGCTTACTAAATTGGAAGAAATACAAGTAAATCACTGATTAGATTTCAAGTATATGGAAAGGGAGTAGGGAAAAAGCAAATACTGTATTGAATCTCCTGTGGTTTTAGGGCAGTGGTGCAAGATGTTTACTGGATATTGGTGAAGACAGAAGAGCTGACCAGTGTATTGCTGAGAAGTTTGGAATATTGAAAGAGGAGGGAAGAGAAAGATGTTTGGTGGTGATAATATGTAGAGATGTCAGAAATTATAGATGAAATGGACAACCTGCTATTGACAAAGTTGCTGAATAAGACACCATCTCAACACAGCTGACCCAGCAAATATCTACTCTTGCTAGCCAAGACGATATCCCAGACCCAACTATATTCAATTTCTGTTTTTCCCCTTGTAAATCTGAGCATAGTAAGTGTAACAGCTTGTTCAGAGGCATGGTGTTGTTTCAAAATACAAGTCTGTAGCTTTACAGAAGGGGTTAGTTTGGAGCCCATAGCAATTCCTTTGAGTAGAGTTTGTTGTTGTTGGTTGATGCTATCTGGAGTGAACAGAGAAAGCTGGAGACTAGATCTGTAATGCTGTGAATTTTAGAAAATTCTTTGACTGAGCTGCTGGATGTGTCACACAACAAAAGTAATTATGACATTTCACATTACAGTGTGAATGTAGGACTTTGTTCCTAGAAGCGCTCCATGGAAAATGCCTGTTGCTGCACTTCCTACTCTGGGAAGGTGCAACAACACGTAGTATATTATTTTCCTCCATGTTGGTTCTCTGCAACTTAAGAAACTTACAAACAATTTATTATCTTCTGCACTTGTGGACTCTTCCACCATTGAAGGTGAAGATGTTCATGGAGTTGTCTCCTCTCATTAGTTGCTTAATGTGCAGAATACAGTGGATTCCGCTTAATTGAGGCAGCTGTTTATTTGGGACAACTCTTAAAGAACAAAAACATATCAAGGAAATAGCCCGGATTCCTTATTTGAGACACTATGCCGCTCTAAGAAAGGATGTGCTGACGTTGGAGGGGGTTCAAAGGAAGTTCATGAAAATGATTTTGGGACTGAAAGGCTTGCCCATGTGGAGAACATTTGCTGGTCTGGGCCTGAACTCACTGGAATTTAGAAGAATGAGAGGGGACCTCATTGAAATCTATGGAATGTTGAAAGGCCTTGATAGAGTAGATGTGGAGAGGATGTTTCCTATGGTGGAGGAGTCTAAGACCAGAGGACATAACCTCAGATTAGAGGGGAGTCCTTTTAGAACAGAGGTGTTGAGGAAATTCTTGAGCCAGAGAGTGGAAATTCTTGCCACAGGCGGCTGTAGAGGCCAAGTCATTGGGTATTTTTTAGGCAGAGGTTGATAGATTCTTGATTAGTCAGGGTATGAAGGGATATGGGGAGAAGGCAGGAGATTGGGGCTGAGAAGGAAAATGGATCAGCCATGATGAAATGGCAGAGCAGACATGATGGCCCAAATGGCCTAATTCTGCTTCAATATCTTATGGTCTTAACTGGAAAAGGAGACTGTTGCTGAACGGTTCCTAACTAGTGTCAGTCGCATGAACTGTTAGGAAACCACACTGAGCTTAGAGCAAACAGTTTTAAAATATTGTCACTTGTGTGTTTGTGTTCAAAAAGCAGTGGGTTTTTTTGTCACTGATAGTGAGTAATAAGTAATAAAAGGCAGCAAGAGAACTCAGATCTGTTTTGCTCACAGCGGCTTTAAGCATTCAGGCTTGGAGATGCCGGAAGTGGCCAGGAGTGAAAATGAAACGATTTTACTAATTCAACAAGTTAGGAACTGCTAAGAATTTGAAGGTATCAACAATCATCTTGAATGTTACAATGAAAATGAAGACTTTGGATGCAGACTTCGAAAGCATTGTATGAAGGCAGTCCATTATCTGCACTCAGTGTGCTGATTTTGTTCATTTATAGTCAATCAAAAGAGCATGACAGTGTACACTGGATGAATTCCTCCATCGATAATGATTAGGAACTCCTACACAGTTTTATAGAACTGAACTAGTTTTGGTAGTGTCCTAATTTGTTCTGAATTTCATTTAAATGCATAATTTTTTACTTAGTTAAATGGTAGTTTGTCATTTTTTTTACCTTTTTAACTATTTCCATGGAAGTCTGGATAATTGGGCCAAAATGTACTGGTCCTGCTCTGTACCAATTAACCAGAATCCACTGTATATAAAAATAATAGCACATATGAAGAATATAAAGTAGATTGCTTTTATTTCCTTCCATTAGATTGATTTTTAAAAATTTCCCCATGTTTTTGTGCTTATTTGTCCACGCATGTTGTAAATGCAAATATGAATTCTCTATAACAGATTTAATCAAATGTTTTTCCAAGTTACTATGTGGATGTTACGGTCACGTGTCTTTTAAAGTTCTGGACTTTGAGTATCTTGAACATGTTTTTCATACTTTTCTTTACTTTTCAGCTTGCTGGCATTGGTGTGGTTATTGGTCATATCTGTATCAAAATGGGCACGTATTATGAAACTTAACTACTGAAAGTTCAGTTCGCTTTGAGTCAACTTGATGTAGCCCATCCCTTCTGCCAAAATGTCAGGGAGTCAGAATATAATTGGTTATGCTAAAAAGGTTCATTTTCAAGAGGCAAATGTTAAACTTTTTATGCCAGAGAAGTCTCATATTGTTCAAGCAGAACTGGAGAAACTGGGCCATATTCCATATGGTACAATCCATTTAGGAAGGGATCGAAAAACTGAGCAGGATATGGAAGCCTGTCAAAGTATTGAGCAACCAGGTGCAAGATTGCAGTCTCAGTGGCAGATTTCAGGTGGTGTGCCATCTTACAAAATCAGCAGTGTAACAAGTGATTTACCATTCTCAGAAGCTAGACAGCAAAATCAGACATCAACGGATAAGAAGTCAGTTGGTCTGCAAAAGACCAGCAACAGTTTAACTGCCCTTGGCCGTTCATCTAGGGATCTGGGTGAAGTGGAGAGCTATCCTAAAGACAAACTTACTCTTGATTCTTTGCCGAATATTCTTAAACAGATTAAAAAGAAAAGAGCAATTTTGAAGCACAATAAAGGTGATAGTTCTCCACAACAAAGCCAATCCAACATGGCTTCCCGTGATGATGGAATTGGAGAAAAAAAGTCAACAGAAAGGAATCTGGAAGGTCTGGACACTGTGCGCAAACCTCTGGTCAATTATGAATATGATCCTTCCTCTGGAGAGTCAAGTGCTGGATCTGAACAGGAAGGAAAAAGTACTGAGATTTTCCATAAAAAAGAGAGACATTTTTCTGAATCACCACGTCATTTAAGTAAATTTGATTCTGATTCTGAATCAGAATCTGATTATGATGTTGAAGAAGTTCCTTTTCCATGTGCAGAAGATCAATCTGTCCTTGAGAAAAAACGGAGAACTCCAATTCTGCAAAACATCAAGGATTTTCTTGGTTATTTTCCAGTGGTACTCCCACACTGTTGTTCACTTTGTGACAAAACAATTGATACTCTGCAGGTGAGTTACTGGGTAAGATCTTTTTCTTACTTCTGACATCACCTACATTTCTTGATGAGATTCAAGATTATGAATTTATTTTATGATTTAGGTGAAATGTCTAAATATTGTTTGCAAAATATTTTAATTAAATGTACTTCTTGTTAAATTTTATACCCCAACTTATGAATAATAACTTTTTGATGTGTTGAGGCTACATTTTCAAATATGTCCAAGTGGGTAAACAAAAATAAATAACCATAAGTTTGTGGTGTGTAATAAAAATTGTAAGTTTTGATGTAAAGTAACGCAGTTTACAAAAAAACTTCAGCGATATTCACTTTTAAACTATGATAGCCTCTAATTGTTTGCCTTTGATCAGTTAGTGCAATGCACACTTGTTTGCTGCGTTTTAGTTTATTGCTCATGAATAAGATTCTACTTCATATGATCTTGGCTCTGTATAAAAACAGAAACTGATGAAAAACAGCAGCATCAGTGTGGAGAGAAACGGATTCAGCATTTCAGGTAAAGAACCCTTTATCAGAATTGTAAAAGTGCGAAGACAAACATGTTCACTTGCAGAGAAGTGGAAGAGAATAGAAGGAATGAATGTCTATAATTGGGTTCAGACCAAAGTTGTGAATGTTGTTTCTATTTAATGTACATAATTCTGATCTGCTGAAGCTAATATATTTGATAATTATACCTTTTATTATTAAAACAATCTAATCTTTTCATATTATACAGGATTGGAATCAGCATACAAATGATCCATTGCACAAACTACGTTGCCTGTTACTGCAGAGAGTGTATGTAATTTGCAAACAAATATTGTGCTGATTATATGTTTATTCTCACCAATGTGTATCTTTATATATTTTGAGGTATGAGGCAGGGAGGATATTTACATTTGGGTTTCATTTTCTGATCTAGTGTCTTTGGATTTTGGGAAATAATTGGACTTCTGAGGTTCAAATTCAGTACAGGCAACTCCCATGTTGTTCCAGTTTGGTTAATGGAAATTTGCTCTTACAGAGTTCACAAATAAGTACTTAAACGTTTGAGATGTGAAAAAAAACACTCTCACAGAATTTGTGTGGGGAAAAATAAGTAAATGAATAATTTCAACATTCAGTTATTGATACTTGCGCATGTTTTGAAGCTTCACAATGCAGAGAATTGCATTGTGGACCATTTTCTAGGAATACAGCCCCTGCCCTTGTAAAGCGGGGTCTGGCTATTGCTCAAATTCTAATTTTTTTTTGTTAAGTGCATACATTTATCTTTTGGTTTTTGGGTACAGATTGTATATTAAATTTACTGCCCTAATTTGGTATATAACGTTGAGGTTACCTCGAGTTACTTTGAGTATTGAAATAATTGTGGGAGATCATTCAATACCCGTAGAAGGTATTGACTAAATAAATAAAGGGCAAAATGTTGGAATTGGTTGGATGTTTGTAAAACTGAATGGAAGAAACTAGTTACTAAAGATCCTGATGTGCTAATATTCAAAAAAAGTTCTAAGATTTTCTTTTGAAAAATAAGACAAAAATCCTTGCTTAAATTTGACAGTGGTGTTCTTTAGGTCTCAAGAGCAGGCAGTTGAGGAATGTAGTGTAATTTATTTCTATCCTGTCAAAGAATGCTATTGATACATCAGGATTTCTGATGAGTTATGTACGAGATACATTCCTTTCAAATAATGTGGGCTTAATCCTGGTAATTGATCTACCATTTGTACAAGACACAATGAATTATTTTGTGCTTACTGTACTGGGTTATTATTCAGGTAGGCTCTGTGAAAATGTAAATTGGTTACACCGAGAAGGCAAATTTGGTTTTCTGATTTATGTGAGGCTTTAGCGGATGCTTGCTTTTTGTGGAAAATAATCCAAAAATGCACATTGTAAATGGAGAATTATTTGACATTTAGGTGACCATTTATTTAATATCTATAGTACACCATGACATTGCTTACAAGTTAATATTCTCCAAATTTATTTCCAGCTACCCAGATTGGGATCCTGGAGAATTACCAGCTGCAAAGTAAGTGCAGCTACATTGAGATGTTGTGAATAGAGATGTTCCTCACTTGTCTAAAGGGTTTGGTAGATAAAGTGCTAGAATTTTAATTCAAGTCTATGAATTTTGATGCTCTTGCACTAATAAAATTTTGGTTTTGGCGAGAGTTTTGTGTTTAGTAGGAGAGACCTTCTCTCGATCAGTTGCTTATGGATCAGCGTTATCAGGCACAGATGGTCTCTTGTTGGGCGACAATTGGTGCCATTATTGTCTTTCACACAAAGAAATGAGTAATGCTGTTGGGCTATTGAAATTTTGTACTTGAGTTAGTCTCGACTGAGTTATATTTCTTTCAAATCCAAGAATCTTGATAGGATCTGAGCACAGGAAACAGATCCGATGATGAACCCATGGTGGACAAAAGAAAACTTTTGTGGCATTAATGCTTAATTCACTTGTATCAAATGGAGAATTAAATGTTCTAATAATGAGTCTGTAATTACTCATCAGATCAGGTAATATTTGCTGAGCAAGAAACAGTTGTTGCCATAAATTTGTGACTTTGTCAGAATTGGAAAATCAAATGGTTTTAAGCAATTACAGTACAACTTCTGGGAAAGTGGTACGCAGCAGGGCAGGTGGAAGTAAGGACAAAACTAAAGCTGTGTTTTTGTTTTATACTTCCTCCCTTCCCAGCCTCTACTTCCTAAGACTTTGCTGTATGGCACTTGTAATTGAATCTGTTTTCTGTTTCTGATAGAAGATCTCAAACTTCTCCACAAATGCTGCCAGATCTCCTGCATGACTTTTTGTTTATACTTGAGATTTCTAGTACCTAGAATATTTTTCATTTTTTCTTATCAAAAGATGATTTCAGATGTAGTAGTTTCTTTCATATGGATCTCTTACATTATTAAATAATATTAAATATTAATAATGTAATTATTACAGTGATTAATAATCACTATCATTGTTTAATCAGTCCTTTTAATTTGGAAGTAAGTTGAAATCAAGGTAATTAAATTACAATGAAAGCTAAAGACAAGAAACTTTGCAACTCAGACAAATTAAATTTTACCTAAATTTTGAAAGAATGTTAACAGTTAGTGGTTTTTGCCACCAGTGATCTAAGTAATTAAACTGAAGTTAGTACTTAATTTAAAAATAATATGTGATTTGGTTTGTAAATTCATGCTAATGCTCTTTATAATTTATGTATGATACTCAGTTACTAAAGTAATTTTATTAAAATACGTTAAAGCTATATTTTTGTGGTTGCACCTAGGAAAAATCCCTTTGAGAAAGGCAAGATTTCAACTGACCAACTCAAAAGTAAGGTGAAGATGAAAACAAATGCAGGTAAACTTGAACTAAATTATGCTTCTGATGATGAACCCTTGCAGTTTTATTTTTAATACATTTTTTTTTATTGATTATTCGGCATATCTTTCAACGGCTCTTACCTCTCACCTTGCACAACAGTTTGATCTTTGGCAGGTATCTTAAGTTTTAGTACTTTCTTTTGTTCATCTCTCATCAGTTTAGTGCTTTCTCTTAGAAGTTTCTGGAAGCAGCATATCTTTATTTATATGGTACTTTGTCTAAGGAACAGAGAGAACAGACTACTTTGCTTCTCAAGCCTTTCCTGTTTGGCAATACCGTATGCTTCAGATCCCTTTATATTTCTGGGTAACAGAAATCTATGTTTCAGATTTAGCATTAAATGTCATCTTCTGGCAGTTATGGAGAAGGGTTCTAGACTACCACTACTTTTTTAATGTGTAGGAGTGTTCTTAATTTAAGAACCTGGGCTCTAGTTTTTTTTTTAATTATGCCATTATATCCAGATTTATTAAGTAAGTATTCAATTGAGCAGTATAGCACAGGACGGGCCCTTTGCCCTACAATATTGTGCTGGACTTTTTTATATTTTTCTTCTTTTTTGCCTGGATGGTTGGGGAGAGACTCATAGCAACATGGAGAATTTTAAAGAGTTCCCAAGGTATTATGAATGACTAATTTGCTTAATTTATTAAGTTTTAATGTTAATGGAATTAATGGGCCTGTGAAAAGAAAAAGAGTTTTAACATATATTAAGAAAATGAAAGGAGATATAGCTTTTTTATAAGAAACGCATTTAACAGAAACAGAACATAAGAAATTAAAGAGAGATTGGGTTGGAAATGTTATTGCAGCTTCATTTAATTCAAAATTGAGAGGAGTTGCAATTTTGGTTAATAAATCTTTACCAATTAAAATACAAAATGTAATAATTGATTCTGGGGGGGAGATATGTAATTATACATTGTCAATTTTTTTCAGAATTATGGACTTTTATGAATATTTATGCACCAAATGAAAATGATACAAAATTTATACAAGAAGTTTTTTTGAAATTGGCTGATGCACATGATAAAATATTAATAGGTGGAGGTTTTAATTTTTGTTTGGATCCAGTTTTGGATAGGTCAACTAAAGTTGCTACAAAATCAAAAGTAACAAAATTAACTTTATCATTAATGAAAGATTTAAACCTGATTGATATATGGAGAAAAATGAATCCAAGAGAGAGAGATTATTCATTTTATTCAAATAGACATAAAACTTACTCAAGGATTGATTTTTTTTTACTATCAAAAAATATTCAAGATAGAGTGAAAAGTGTGGAATATAAAGCAAGAATACTGTCAGATCATTCTCCCTTGATAATGACAATGATAATGATGGATAAGGAGGAATCGATTTATAGATGGAGATTTAATTCAATTCTATTAAAACATCAAGATTTTTGTGATTTTATGAAAAAACAAATTCAATTTTTTTTGGATATAAATTTACATTCAGTAGAGGATAAAATTGTATTATGGGAAGCGATGAAAGCATATTTAAGGGGTCAGATTATAAGTTATACATCTAAAATCAAGAAGGAATACGCAGCAGAAATAGATCAGTTGGAAAAAGATATTATAAAGTTAGAAAAAGAATCTCAAAGACACATGACAGAAGAAAAACGAAGACAACTTGTTAACAAAAAACTACAATATAATACACTCCAGACATATCGTACAGAAAAAGTAATTATGAGAACTAAACAGAAATATTATGAATTAGGTGAAAGATCACATAAAATTCTTGCTTGGCAGTTGAAAACAGAACAGGTTTCTAAAACAATAAATGCAATTAGAACAAGTGTAAATAAGGTTACTTATAAGCCTTTAGAAATTAATGAAACTTAAAAAAAAAATTTACACTGAACTATATCAAACAGAATCAAAAAATAAGATTGCTGAGATAGATAAATTTTTATCACAAATAACCCTTCCAAAATTAAATTTTGAAGAACAGAAAGGATTACCGTAGATATGCCCTTTACATTAAAAGAGGTTGAAGAAGCTTTAGGATCACTTCAGAGTAATAAATCCCCAGGAGAAGATGGTTTTCCTCCTGAATTTTATAAAAAATTTAAAGATTTATTAATTCCTCCTTTTATGGAATTAATATATCAAGTGGAAAGAATGCATAAACTCCCACAATCTTTTTTAACAGCGATCATAACTGTACTGCCAAAAAAAGATAGAGATCCTTTAAAACCAGCATCATATAGGCCTATTTCTTTGTTGAATACAGATTATAAAATAATAGCAAAAATTCTATCTAATAGAATATCTAAATATTTACCAAAATTAATACATATGGACCAAACAGGTTTTATTAAAAATAGACAATCAATGGATAATATAACCCGGTTAATTAGTATACCGTAATTCATTTGGCACAAAAAAGAGAGGAAATGAGTGTGGCAGTTGCTTTGGATGCAGAAAAAGCATTTGATAGATTGGAATGGGATTTTTTATTTAAGGTATTGGAAAAATATGAATTAGGAAAATCTTTTATACAATGGATTAAAATTTTAAATATTAATCCTCAAGCTAAAGTAGTTACAAATGGTCAGATTTCAACACCATTTTGTTTAACGAGGTCAACTAGACAAGGCTGCCCATTATCACCTGCTTTATTTGTATTGGCAATAGAACCATTAGCTGAATTAATTAGAACAGATTCAGATATTGGGGGCTTTAGAGTTAATCAAGAAGAATATAAGATTAACTTATTTGCTGATGATGTTTTGATTTACTTAACAAACCCATTGCAATCTTTGCAAAGATTATCTTTTAGATTGGAAGAATATGGGGAAGTATCAGATTATAAAGTAAATTGGGATAAAAGTGAAATTTTACCCCTTACCAATGGAAATTATAATCAATGTCGATTAGCAACTCAATTTCGATGGTCAATAAATGGGATAAAATATTTAGGTATTAGAGTTAATAATGATGTAAAAAATTTATATAAACAAAATTATTTGCCATTATTAAAAAAATAAAAGAGGATCTTGATAAATGGATGATGTTACCAATAACATTAATAGGTAGAGTTAATGTTGTAAAAATGAATATATTTCCTAGATTGCAATATTTATTTCAAACTTTACCAATACAATTACCTCAGAAGTTTTTTCAAGAACTGAATAAATATGTAAGGAAATTTCTTTGGAAAGGAAAGATGTCAAGAATATCATTGGGAAAATTGACATGTAAATTTGATTTAGGAGGGTTACAACTTCCAAACTTTAAGAATTATTATAAAGCAAATCAACTTAGATTTATTGTGTCTTTTTTTGATGAAGAAAAACCGGCATGGATTAGAATAGAATTAGATAAGATAGGAGAAAATATACCAGAAGATTTTATATATAAATGGGAATCCAAATGGATACGGGAAAAAAAAGAATCTCCTATATTAAGACATTTGATTGATTTATGGAATAAGGTAAATATGGACGATGAGATAAAGAAATCTTTATTAGCAAAAAGGACTTTAATTCAAAATAGGCTTATTCCTTTTACAATGGATAATAAACTTTTACATAATTGGTTTCAAAAGGGGATTAAATATATAGGTGACTGTTTTGAAGGAGGTATATTGATGTTGTTTGATCAATTAAAAAATAAATATAAAATATCAAATAACACTCTTTTCTGTTATTTTCAATTAAAAGCTTGTTTACGAGAAAAGCTGGGACAAACAATGTTGATGCCAAAACCTAGTGAAATAGAAATATTAATTCAGAAAGGAAAAATTAAAAAATTTACATCTTGCATGTATAATTTGATTCAAAAGCAGACAATTAAATTAGGAATTCATAAATCAAGACAAAAATGGGAATCTGATCTGAATGTTAAAATTGATGGAAAAAATTGGTCAAGATTATGTTCTGATAGTATGAGAAATACAATAAATGTTCGACTTAGATTAATACAATATAATTTTTTACATCAATTATATATAACACCACAGAAAATAAATAGATTAAATTCAAATATGTCTGACTAATGTTTTCGATGTAAACAAGAAATTGGTACTTTTTTACATTCTACTTGGTTTTGTTCTAAAATTCAACCATTTTGGATTAATTTAAGACTTTTATTGGAACAAATTATTGGAGTACAACTTCCACATAGTCCATTATTATTTTTATTAGGAGACATTGAAGGGACAATAACGAAATTTAAATTGAATAAGTATCAGAAAAAATTTATAAAAATTGCTTTGGCAGTAGCCAAAAAAGTTATTGCAGTTACTTGGAAATCTGATTTAAATTTAACTATGGATCGTTGGAATAATGAAATACATAGTTGTATTCCACTTGGAAAAAATTACGTATAATTTAAGAAATGGATATGATATTTTTGAAAATTTGGTCACCATACTTACAAAAGATAGGATTAGATACATAGGTCCTTTGAAGATAAAATTATAGTAATTGGGGAAAGTGAAAATAAATATCAAAATTATTTTGAACTCCATGGAGCATGTGGGGATCCTCCGATATCCAGGCAATCTTTCTTCTCTTTTCTTTCTTCTTTTTCCTTTTCCTTTAGATAAGGGTTAAGGGGGGGGGGAGGGTTAGGGGGAGGGGGGAGGGTTACTATTTTATTATCACATTTATTCTTTGTAATTTCTAAAATTCAATAAATAAATAATATTTAAAAAAATATTGTGCTGGAATGATTGAATAAATGACTCTTAATTAACAAATCCTCTCCCCACTTATTGACTATATCTCTCCTTTCTCTGCGTATTCGTGTGTCTATCTAAGAGTCTCTTAAACATTCTTATGCCATCCACCAGTACCACTACATCTGGGAATATATTCCAGGCTCCACCACTTGCCATGTAAAAAAAAATACTCGCCTCACACATATCCTTTGTACTTTCCCCCTCTCTTAAATACATACCCTCTAGTACTAGATATTTCAGTCTTGGGAAAAGGACACTGGCTGTCTACATTATTTATACCTCATATAATTTAATAAGCTTCTGACAGGTCTCCCTGCAGCCTTTTGCTTTAGAAAAAACAGCCCCAGCTTGTCCAACCTCACCTCATAGCATATGTCCTTCAAGCCAAGCAGCATCCTGGTAAACCTCTTCCGCACCCACATTCTTCCTGTAATGAAGCAACTAGAATTGAACATGGTAACTTAAGTGAGGCCTAACCAGACATTTATATCTCTATAATATAACTTCCTGGCTCTCAAACCTCAATGCCTCAACTAATGAAGGCAAGGATGCCATTTGCCTTCTTTACAACCCTAACAGCCTGTGTGCCCTCTTATAGGGAGCAATCTATCTGGACTCCCAAGATCCCTCTGTTCATCAAAACCACTAGAGATCCTGCCATTAACTGTGTACTTACCCTTTATACTGATCTCCCAAATTATTATACCCCACACGTGCCCGGATTAAACTCCATCTGCCACCTCTCCACTCATGTCTGCTATTGATCTATATTCTGCTATATCCTTTAGCAATCTTCTATGCAATCAATGGCACCACCAATCTATGTGTCAACTGCACACTAACTCAGCCATTCTCTATAATACAGAGAGCTACCTCTTTGTACTATAGATCTAGTATAGATCCCTGCGTAATACCATGAGGCACAGAATTACATAAGGCAATTTTGGATCCAATCAGTCATCTTTGTGGATCCCATTGTCCTAATTTTCTGGATGAACCAACAGTGTGGGACCTTGTTGAATTCCTTACTAAAATCCAAGTATACAAAGTCAAAGTTGAATTTATTGTCATATGCTTAAGTGATTGTATGCGCAGGTGCAAGGAAAACATTACTTGTAGCAGCATCACAGGTGCATAGCATCAGATAAGCAGCATCCACAAAAAAACATAAATTAAACATTAATGATACTTATGTTCTGTCTTTGACATTTGTATTTACCCTGTTATTTTCTCTTAATGGCCTGAAAGATTTACTCATCTGTTACCCCTCCAAATTTCATACATTGTTGGAAATTACAGATTTTTGTATTTCTGTGGATATTTTTTGAACCTTCAAACTTAATTTGTAATGCAATCACCTGTTAATGTACAAAGTAAAAAGTGTTCCATCTCGATCAGCTGCATGCTCACTTGTCGCGTTCTTGCACTTAATCTGATATGCTACAAAAAGTAAGCACCTGTTACAGTCCATTGTGTAACAAGGCATGAAAATAGTAGGGAAGGGAAAACTAATTTTGACTTGCCATAAATATGTTCGAAGACTCTGAAAGAATTTCTGTAAATATTGCTTTGAAAGTAAGCTTCATTGATATGTTTCTGTAATTTATTTTTAGATATTCCTGTGCAAAGCAGGCGAGAAAACCTGGTCAGTGTTCATTTAATTCTGTAGATATACAATATTGAACTGTTCAACTAGAGCATTGAATTTAATATGATAGAGTGGAAAATATGAAGAAATGGGCTAAAGACATTTGCTAGCTAATTGTGAAATTCCATTTTATTTTTGATTAGTGTACCCTTGAAAGCTGCTCATCTCATTTAAAAAGCAGTTTAAATGTTACTGAATCTGACAATTCTGGTAACACCTCCCGTCTTCCACATTGCCCTTGTTTTAACTGATTGACTTGATTTTCTTCTGCGCTTATATCACCACAGAAGGAGAATTAGGGCAGGAACCCTAATAGTCATGGAGGTATACAACAGCTAAACAGGTCCTTTGATCCCAGCTGGTCCCTGCGACCAAAATTCCAACCTAATCTAGTTCTATTTGCCTGCTTTGGTCCATATCCCTCTAAACCTTTTCTACTCATGTACTCTACCTATTCAAATGCCTTTTAAATGTTGTTAATGTACTTACACAAACCACTCCCTTTGATAGCTCATTCCATATACTGACATGCTCCAGGTGAAAAAAATACCTTTCAAGTTCCTATTAAATCTCTCCTGGCTCACCTTAAACCAAAAACCTCTAGTTTTTGATTCCTTAACATTGGGAAAAAAACTGTGTGTGTTCACCCTGTCTAAACCGCTCATAATTGTATACACCTCTATGAGATCACTCCTTATACATCCTCTACATAGCACCATCCAGAGACAGAGAAGCAGTTTCAGCGACAGGTTGCTATCGATGCAATGCTCCTCAGACAGGATGAAGAGATCAATACTCCCCAATGCCATTTGGCTTTACAATTCAACTGCAAGGAGTAAGATATGTTAAAGTGCCAGGGTTAGGACTCAATGTATTTAAGTAAACTACTTAAGAACTTTTTAAAAGCTATTATTAATGCTTTTTGAGAGGGTGATTTTAGATGCATATCATATTTTTACTGAGTTAAGTATTGTATGTAATTAGTTTTGCTACAATAAGTGTATGGGACATTGGAAAAAATGTTGAATTTCCCCATGGGAATGAATAAAGTATCTATCTATCTATCTGTCTATCTATATGAATAAAGTTGCAACCTGCTCAGCCCCTTTTCAGTTCCAACAGCTCACAAATCTCCACACTCTTTTCAGCTTAATGGCATCTTCTTCTCCTATTTCCTCTCTGCCTCAGCCCCTGTACATTTGCAACTCATTCTCTCTTACACATGCTGATCAACTCCACTTATATATTTTTTCGCAATTAGCCTCCACTAAGTGATAATTTACAGTAGTCAGTCAACTCACTAGCATATCTTAGGGATTTGAGAGGAAACCGGATCATTCAGGGAAAACCAATGGAATTAAAGAGGTAAACAGAAGGCATGTAAAGTTGGGACGGAATCCAGTCCCCCAGAGCTGTTAGTCAAAGGTTCATTTATTATCAAAGGAAGTATGCATTATACAACTCTGACCTTCATCTTCTCCTGACAGTCATGAAACAAATAAAACCATGGTAGTCGTTCAAAGAAAAACATCAACACCCCCCCCCGCACAAAAAAAACCGAATCACCCCAAATGGCAACAAGAAAGAGCAGTAACACCATCATCAACCCCCCCCCCCCCACATGCTGCTCCATTGTGCCACCTTTGAATTAATCAGTTCTCTATCCGATGATGTTACATATTCAAGTGGAGCGAATCTAAATGCAAATAATGGGTGCTCTATCTTTTCTGTATTGTTTATTTCTTGTTAGTGAACAAGGATGAGCTAGAATTGTTGCTCATTATGGTTTCGATTTAACCAGTGAAGTAGATGCTTGTGTATTGTAGGTTCTTGTACTCAGAGCTTCCTTTTTCCTCTTTCCGAGCATAAATTACTTGTCCAACCTCACCTTCCTCGCTCTATGCCCTTACTTCCTTTAGGAAGTACTTCATATGAAGTACTGGCCAGTGATTGTAACATTCATGTTATGTAGTATTGCATCAATGTAGGATTCAGTATTTAAAATAACCCAGCTCTCCCACTGTATTTTTACGTTGTCTGCTCTAGAGAAACCCACATAGTAGAATTGTGGTACTTGGCAACCTGCCTTCATCCGGTTTTTCAGATTTTGATACTGTGAGACTTGGTTCTACTTTTGGAAAAGTACTCAAATACCTAAAAGTTGGGGAAAAGGTAATATAATAGACTTTTTATATTTTTAAACTAGTTCAAAGAAAGAATTCTGACTGTATTGTGTGACTTGACGTTATGTAAGTGTCAAATTAGATTATTGACCAATGGAGGTCAGATGAGGTTGTCAGTCTTAGAACAACAAAATCTAAGGGAAAATGTACGAGAACTGTTTGGATAGAAGAAAACAATGTTTTAGTAGTTGAAGAGTTTTTAATGAAATAAAATCAATTTTAGGCAATTGCAAAAGAATTGTAATGAAATAAAGGGATGAAAGTGCATTACTTGAGAATATGGGATAAAGGATATCGTTTCATTAGGAGCCTTCAAACAAAAAAAAGGGTAAATTCTTGAAAGGTAAAAGGATTGCCAAGATATGGTGAAAGGGCAGATAAGCATGACTAGTTTGGTCTTCAGTATAAGTGGTGCAGTCTAGTGGTACCTTCCATGCAGTACACTATCTCCAAATGATTCTAAACTTATTGTGGCTTGAATTACTGTGTCAGAAGATCCTATTACTTTCTCTTTATTTGCTACTTTATTTGTCCTATCTCCATGCTCTTTCCACTGTGTGCTTGTTGTAGCTCATTTGAATGACCTTTTCTTAATTCCCACCTTCAGCTTCACAAGCTGTTGATCACTTTTTCACTGTTTATATTGTTGTACTGGATGCTATCCATCATACAAAGAGGATAATAAAAGTTCTAGCCTCTAGTTCATTGACTAAAATTGTAGATTAGTTTGCAGCCTCTCCTCTAGTGGGAGTTATCAGTTAGCTTAGTGTCAATTGTGTAGAAAACCAGGAGTTTGTTTTTGACATTAGAGGAACATGAATCCTCCTGTGGACCAGATAATAAAAGATACTAACCTTGCTAAACCCAGCTTGCACGATAGCAGCTCACAAAATACTGGGCATGCTCGATGATGTAATGTGTATGGCGCTACCCTATTGTAAAGTTGATTAAGCTTCCAGTAGTATTGGATCATTGTTCCTAACATTTAGCTATGTGGTGTGAAAAGTATACTCGGTAAAATTAGGAGTTTGATATAAAACATACCTTTTAATGTCTTGCTGTTTGTGATAAATATTTGCCGTTCACTTGTGATTGTTTTGTTGCTATAAATTTAAGGCTTTCTTGAAAATGGATTCAGAGATGGCCTGCAATAACATAGTTGAACACTTCAAGAAGAAACCTTTGTTCTACGGTAGATTACTGACAGTAGATATATCCTCTTCTCAAATTCAACCGCTTTTAAAGATGTGTACCTATCTAATTTTCTGAATGTTCTAATATTATATTTTCATTGCATTTTGTTAATTGAAAGAGACAAGATATTGGAAAATACTCCTCACTGAGTCAATAGAGAAACAGGCCTTGGTGGGGGGGGGGCGTCACGTGATGACGTAGGATTGAGATGTGGAAATCCAGCTCTCCCATAAAAACTAGTAAAATAAAGTTTAAGTGAAGAAGAGTTAATAAATACTTTCTAAAAACTACTTATAAACAACTCAAGACTATCTTTAGATATGTCTCCTAAACAGAAACAGAAGAGATCTACTACTTTGAAGCGCGAGTTGGCAAAGAAAGAGGCCCGACCATTATGATGGAATCTCGTACTCAAGTTGAATCTCTTCCCGGCAAAGTACATGTCGCCTCCGACGATGCAGAACAGGAAACTGAGGCAGCATCAGCGGTCTCTACGAAGAAACAGCAGGAACTGCACATGCGTGAAGAAACGGGTATGTGCAAACAGATGCAAACAAAACTACAAGTTCCAGCTGCAACTGAAAGTGAAAGTGAACCGGAAGTAGAATCAGACTCTCTGGAAAACACAGATGAAGGAGAAGAAGAACAGGAAGAAATTAAAGGTGGAAGACTTTCTGGAGACATAAGAAAAGCCCTGATACAAATAATGCATGAATTAAAAGCATTAAAAGTAATAAAAACAGATATTAAAAATATGAAGATTACACTTGATAAGGTGGTGGAAAAACAAAAGAAAACGGATAAGAAAGTTAAAAAGTTGGAAGAAAAAACGGGAGACACCACCGAAAGAGTGGACAAGATGGAAGATACTATCCTTGCCTGGACATCAGAAAGAAAACGATTGTTGGAAAAAGTAGATGTGCTTGAAAATTTTAGCAGATGAAACAATATTAAGAATGTTGGTCTTAAAGAAGGTATAGAGGGAGAAGATCCAATAAAATTCTTTCAAAAATGGATCCCGGAAATCTTGGAAATGGAAGAGGGAAGTCAGTTAATTGAAATTGAAAGGGCTTATAGAGCTTTAAGACCAAAGCCCCAACAAGATCAAAATCCATGATTAATCTTGATAAAATGCTTAAGATATCAAGATAAAGAAAAGATCTTGAAGGCAGCTGCTCAAGATGCCAGAAAGAGAAATGGGCCATTGATGATAGAAAAGAAAAGAGTTCTTTTCTATCCTGATATAAGTTACGACCTTTTGAAGAGGAGGAAGGAATTTAACCCAGTGAAAAAAATCTTACGGGAAAAGGGTTATAAATTTATACTGAGCTACCCGGCAACACTGATAATCTTTTTGGATGACGAAGAAAGAAGATTTTTTACTGATCATTGGAAAGCTGAGGAGTTTGTACAAGAACTTCCTAATATTCGCGAGACGCGGTAAAGAATTATGGAAGTGAAATGGATTAAGGATGAAGACTGAGATAGGGATCGGATTTGATGTATATTTAAGGGTAGAAGACTATACAAATATACTTTAAGTATATGATAGAAGTGGAGAAAGATAAAAAAAAATTGAGGAATATTAATTGGGAGTAGAGATATTAATTTTTTTTCTTCACATATATATCTTTTTTTTGTTACGGGGAGCTGGAGGAGCTTCTGATCTGCAGGATTCACGTGTGTAATCATGACCTGTAAAACGGAGGGGGGTAATGTTGTGTTTCTATTCATTCACAACATTAGTAGGGGGGCATTTTGTTATCTTTTTCTTTACTATCTATTGTTCTTCTATTTTTCTTTTTTTGCCTGGATGATTGGGGGGGAGACACATAGCAACATGGAGAATTTTAAAGAGATTCCCCAAGGTATTATGAAATGACTAATTTACTCAATTTTTTAAGTTTTAATGTTAATGGGCTTAATGGACCTGTGAAAAGAAAAAGAGTTTTAACATATATTAAGAAAATGAAAGGAGATATAGCTTTTTTGCAGGAAACACATTTAACAGAGATAGAACATCAGAAGTTAAAGAGAGATTGGGTTGGAAGTGTTATTGCAGCTTCATTTAATTCAAAGGCGAGGGGAGTTGCAATTTTGGTTTGTAAAACCTTACCAATTAAAATACAAAATGTACTAATTGATTCTGTGGGGAGATATGTGATTATACATTGTCAAATCTTTTTGGAATTATGGACTCTTATGAATATTTATGCACCAAATGAAAATGATGCAAAATTCATACAAGAAGCTTTTTTGAATTTGGCGGACGCACATGATAAAATATTAGTAGGTGGAGACTTTAACTTTTGTCTAGACCCAGTTCTAGATAGGTCAACTAAGGTTGTTACAAAATCAAAAGTAATAAAGCTAACTTTATCATTGATGAAAGACTTAAATTTGATTGATATATGGAGAAGAATTAATCCAAGAGAAAGAGATTATTCATTTTATTCAAATAGACATAAAACTTATTCAAGGATTGATTTTTTCCTATTATCAATGAATATTCAGGTTAGAGTGAAAAGTGTGGAATATAAAGCGAGAATACTGTCAGATCATTCCCCCTTGATAATGACAATGATAATGATGGATAAAGAGGAATTGATTTACAAATGGAGATTTAATTCAATTTTATTAAAACGTCAAGATTTTTGTGATTTAATGGAAAAACAGATCCAATTTTTTTTGGATACAAACTCTGATTCAGTTGAAGATAAATTTATATTATGAGAAGCGATGAAAACCTATTTGAGGGGCCAGATAATAAGTTATACTTCTAAAATTACGAAGGAATATATGGTAGAAATAGATCAATTAGAAAAAGAGATTACAAAATTAGAAAAAGAGTCTCAAAGATATATGACAGAAGAAAAATGAAGACAACTTGTCAATAAGAAGTTACAATATAATACGCCCTAGACATACCGAACAGAAAAAGCAATTATGAGAACTAAACAGAGATATTATGAATTAGGTGAAAGATCACACAAGATTCTTGCTTGGCAGTTGAAAACAGAACAGGCTTCCAAAACAATAAATGCAATTAGAACAAGTGCAAATAAAATTACTTATAAACCTTTAGAAATTAATGAAACCTTTAAAAAATTTTATTCCGAATTATATCAATCGGAATCACAAAATGAGGTTGCTGAGATAGAATTTTTTTTTATCACAAATAACTCTTTCAAAATTAAATTCGGAAGAACAGAAAGGATTAGATATGCCCTTTACATTAAAAGAGGTTGAAGAAGCTCTAGGATCACTCCAGAGTAATAAATCTCCAGGAGAAGACGGTTTTCCGCCTGAATTTTATAAAAAATTTAAAGATTTATTAATCTCTCCCTTCATGGAGTTAATATATCAAGCAGAAAGAACACATAAACTTCCACAATCTTTTTTGACAGCGATCTTAATAGTATTGCCAAAAAAAGATAGAGATCCTTTAAAACCAACATCATATAGGCCTATCTCTTTGTTGAATACGGATTATAAAATAATAGCAAAAATTTTATCTAATAGATTATCTAAATATTTACCAAAATTAATACATATGGATCAAACAGGCTTTATTAAAAATAGACAATCGGCGGATAATGTAACTCGGATACTTAGCATAATTCATTTGGCACAAAAGGAGGAAATGAGTGTGGCAGTTGCTTTGGATGCAGAAAAAGCATTTGATAGATTGGAATGGGACTTTTTATTTAAGGTATTAGAAAAATAAAGGTTAGGAAAATCTTTTATAAACTGGATTAAAACCTTAAATACTAGTCCCAAAGCTAAAGTAGTGTCAAATGGTCAAATTTCAACATCATTCCAGTTAACAAGGTCAACTAGACAAGGCTGTCCATTATCACCTGCCCTATTTGTATTGGCGATAGAACCATTAGCTGAATTAATTAGAACCGATTCAGATATTACGGGCTTCAGAGTTAACCAGGAGGAATATAAGATTAATTTATTTGCTGATGATGTTCTGATTTATCTAACAAACCCATTGCATTCATTGCATAAACTATCTTTTAGATTGGAAGAATATGGGAAAATATCAGGGTATAAAGTAAACTGGGATAAAAGTGAAATTTTACCCCTTACTAAAGTAGATTATAGTCAATGTGGATTAGTAACTCAATTTAGATGGCCGATAAATGGTATAAAATATTTAGGTATAAGAGTCGATAACAATATAAAGAATTTATATAAACTAAATTATTTGCCATTATTGAAAAAAATTCAAGAGGATCTTGATAAATGGATGATGTTACCAATAACATTAATAGGTAGAGTTAATGCTGTAAAAATGAATATATTTCCTAGATTACAATATTTATTCCAAACATTACCAATACAACTGCTGCAGAAGTTTTTTCAAGAGTTGAATAAATGTGGCAGGAAGTTTCTTTGGAAAGGTAAGATGTCAAGAATATCGTTGGAAAAATTGACATGTAAATTTGACCTAGGAGGGTCACAACTCCCAAATTTTAAGAATTATTATAAAGCAATCAACTTAGATTTATTGCATCCTTTTTTGATGAAGATAAACCGGCATGGATTAGAATAGAGTTAGATAAGATAGGAGAAAATATACCAGAAGATTTTATATATAAATGGGAATCCAAATGGATATGGGAAAAGAAAGAATCTCTTGTATTAAAACATTTGATTGATTTATGGAATAAGATAAATGTTGATGATGAGATAGAGAAATCTTTATTAGCAAAGAGAACCCTAATTCAAAATAGATTCATTCCTTTTACAATGGATAACCAACTTTTATATAACTGGTTTCAAAAAGGATTAGATATATAGGTGACTGTTTTGAAGGAGGTATATTGATGTCGTTTGATCAACTACAGAATAAATATAAAATATCAAACAACACTCTTTTCTATTACTTTCAATTAAGGGCTTATTTAAGAGATAAACTGGGTCAAAAAATGTTAATGCCGAAGCCTAATGAAATAGAAATTTTAATTTAAAAAGGAAAAATTAAAAAATTTACTTCTTGTATGTATAATTTGATTCAAAAACAGACAATTAAACAAGGAATTCATGTCAAGACAAAAATGGGAAACTGATTTGAATATTAAAATTGATGAAACAAGTTGGTCAAGACTATGCCTTGACAGTATGACAAATACAATAAATGTCCGACTTAGATTAGTACAATACAATTTTTTACATCAATTATATATTACACCACAAAAAATAAATAGATTAAACCCAAATTTATCTGACCAGTGTTTTCGATGTAATCAAGAAATTGGTACTTTTTTACACTCTACTTGGTCTTGTTTTAAAATTCAACCTTTTTGTATAAATTCAAGACTTTTACTGGAACAAATTATTGGAATACAACTTCCACATAGCCCAATATTATTTTTAATTGGTGATATTGAAGGGATAATACCGAAACCTAAATTGAATAAATATCAGAAAAAATTTATAAAAATTGCATTGGCAGTAGCCAAAAAAGCTATTGCAGTTACTTGGAAATCAGATTCATACTTAACTATGGACCATTGGAATAATGAAATATTTAGCTGCATTCCACTTGAAAAAATTACTTATAATTTAAGAAATGAATATGATATATTTTTGAAAATTTGGCACCCTTATTTACAAAAGATAGGATTAAATATATAGGTCTATCGAAGATAAAATTATTAGCTATTTGGGGAAAAGAAATAAATAAAGATATATACTAAAGCTATTTTGAACTCCATGGAGCATGTGGGGATCTTCCGATATCCAGGCAATCTTTCTTTCTTCTTTCTTTCTTTCTTTCTTTCTTTCTTTCTTTCTCTTTTTTGTTCTTTTTTCTTTCTTTTTTTAGATAGGGATATTAAGGGGGGAAGGGTTAAGGGGAGGGGGAGGGCTGATATTAATTTTCATTACTCTATTAATTTTATGTAATTCTCTTAAAAAATTAATATAAAAAAAGAGAAACAGGCTTTCTGGCCCACCCCATTCATGCTAATCTTTACGCCAACTACAGTAATCCCTTTCACCCTCAATGGGTCTGTATCGTTCCATGCCTTACCTACTCAATAGCCTGTCTAAATAGCATGGCAGCCAGAACTACATACAACATTCTACCTGAGATCTAGCCAGTGCTTGTAAAGTTGCATCCCAACTTTTATATTCTTTGTTCCAAACTATGAAGGCCTTCTTAACTACCCTACCTGTCTGTATTGCACTACAGTGAACTTTGGATTGAGCCCCAAGATCCTTCTGTTCATTAACTTCCCTTAGCACCTTGTCATTTACTGTATATATCCTACCCCTACGTGACTTCCTAAAAAGCGTGACCTCGTACTTGCTGGGATTATATTCCAGCTGTCAATGTTCCACCTGATTTTTTAATATATATCAGATTTATCTCCTGCTGTAGTCTTAGATAACCTTCCTCACCATTCACAACACCACAAACCTTTGTATCATCCATGGATTTACTGATCATACATTAAAATTGTTAATATACATCATTAACAGTAAAGGTTCCAGCACCAATCTCTGCAGCACATCACTGGGCACAGACTGCGATTGGAAAGTACCCTTCCACCACAACCCTTGTCCTCTTAGCACCCAGCCAGTTTTGCCTTGGAGATGTATAACTATAAGATGAAAAAGGGGTGGATTTCAAAATTTTTCTATGATATCATAAACCACGGCTAACGTCTTTTTTTCCAGAAACCATCTGCAAAGATTGAAGAACTGTTGAATAAAGTAAACCAGGCAGATATGAGGTAAATATAGTAGTTCTGTATTTATTCAGACTTACATTATGCATTTGCTGGGACATAACTAAAAGAAATGAAGGTAATTGCCATTGAACTAATATAAATACGAAGTTAGTTATTTTTTCAGTAAGGTGTCCAGTACTGCAAATTTTTCACTTCCTTCCTTTGCCTGATTAAGCATTACATGCAGGTAATCCAAGCCTAACCATTAATCTTAACCATTAGCTGTAATCCAGATCCTAATGTGGAATGGTTATTACCTGAATAGCCTGCTCATACACATTGTACGTAGGATGAAACATGACTTGAGAGAATTAGTGAAGGACAGTGTGTACTCTTAAATACCAAAAATTATGTTACATCAAAAATAATGGATCATGTTCAATTCAGTCCTGTCTATGGATCTCACTAGCTCGCACATGGTCATGATTCTGGCTTCTGTATCTGAGAGCTGTGAGGTTAGACACAACAAGGTCTCAACACTGTGGTCCTGGCCAGAACTAGCTGATGTGAGGCAAAGTTAAGGCGAAGATTTCTCTTGATTCAAAGCCCACGTGGCTTGCTTTAGTTTTTAAATGCTTCTTGATTTAAAAACAACTTAATGTTATGTTCAAATTATTTACATCACTTCTAATAAGTTGAAAAAGATAAAGCTCATTAATAAGAATTTTGCTGATAAATAGCAATAAAAATATTGAACTAAAGAGAAACACATAACTTTGCCACTCAAAACTGAGAATTCCCCTCGAAATGAATAGCGTTGCTAATCTTGGTGCAGGATCGGAAAAACTGATTCCTGAGTGAAATGCTGGAAAAGTCCAGCAAGAATGGCCTCCACTGAATGGCTTCTATCACTCAGTAATTGCAGGACTTAGAGAGTCTGTATAATTCTGCAGTTTACTTGTTTCGGAGCAGCTTAATGGCTGCACGCTATGGAAATGTCAGTCACAGTTTGCATGGCTTAGCCTGTAAGTTCTCCATAGAACTATAGAACATTACAGCACAGAAATAGGCCCTTCAGCCCTTCTTGGCTGTGCCGAACCATTTTTCTCCCTAGTCCCACTGATCTGCACCTGGACCATATCCCTCCTTGCACCTCTCATCCATGTACCTGTCCAGGTTTTTCTTAAATGTTAAAAGTGAGCCCATGTTTACCACTTCATCTGGCAGCTCATTCCACACTGCCACCACTCTCTGTGTGAAAAAGCCCCCCCCCCCCCACCGTAATGTTCCCTTTAAACTTTTCCCCCTTCACCCTTAACCCATGTTCTCTGGTTTTTTTCTCCCCTAGCCTCAGTGGAAAAAGCCTGTTTGCATTCACTCTATCTATACCCATCATAATTTCATATACCTCTATCAAATCTCCCCTCATTCTTTTATGCTCCTGGGAAAGATGGAGCAAACAATTGTGAAAGAAAATCTTTTATTCTCTCTTGAGTCAGATGCAAAGTTGCACTGACTAATTGAGTGTATTTGGGAAATGATTATAAAAGTGTTTCTTTGGATAGGCAATAAAAATCTAAAAACCATGGTGCTATTTTGGGAGCAAAAGTTTTGTTTTCACTTTCAGTACAAAAGAATGTTACCTTGGCCCTATCTTGAAGGATAAACCTGATAATTTGAAGAAGCATCTGATGTCTGAAAGCGAGAGGAAGAGCTCTGAAAGTAGTGAGAGGAAAGAGTCCCACAGCTCCGATGAAAGCAGTGAAGCAACAGATTGGAAAAGCACAAGGACCGATGAGATAATGCAGCAAAGAGACCCTGAAAGTTATGAAATAATGGAGCATCAAAGCCACACGAATAGATTACAGGGTGGTGATCCTGTAGGAGTGATGTGGAGGGATGATATTGCAAGAAGTGAGTGGTGGGAGGGTTGTGAGAGAGAGTGCAGAACTAGCCATGAAAGAGCACAGCAAAGAGGTAATGTTGAGAGAGATGAATGGAAAAGCAGTAGTGAAAAAGGAGACTGGGACAACAGTGGTGAGATTTGGGAATGGAGAGCCAGTACTGAGAGTGACAGTAGAGTTCACAGAGGCAGCAATGAGAGAGCCATGTGGGGGGTTAGTGAGAGAGTAGAAGGTGCATGGGGAGTTAGCAGTGAGAGGGGGGCATGGGGAGTTAGCAATGAGAGGGGGGCATGGGGAGTTAGCAATGAGAGGGGGGCATGGGGAGTTGGCAGTGAGAATGGGGCATGGGAAGTCAGCAGAGAGAGAGAGGAGTGGAGCGTCAGTAGTGAGACAAGGGAGTGGGGTTTAGGCAGTGAGAGGGGTGAGTGGAGAAGTGGGGTTGAGAGGGTTGAATGGGGGAACAACAGTGATAAAAGGGAGTGGGTAAGCACTAGTGAAAGGGATGAATGGGGAGGCAACAGTGAGAGAAGGGAGTGGGGAAGTGGCACTAAGAAGGGGGATAGAGAAGGATCTGAGATGAGAGAATGGGGAACTGATGATACTATAGAGAGTGCAGAATGGGAAAACTACAATCGCTATATTTCCAAGGACATAAAGGACACAGAACTGAAGAATGATGTAGAAAGGAAATCAGAGAAGGTTCAAGAGGAAATTCCTATTCCGTTTTTGGAGAGTGACTCAGAATTGGAAGATCTGATGGAAAAGTATGAATCAGATGATGGTGAAGCTGAATTAGAGGATACGCAGTATGAAGCCAAGCGTGCAACAAAAGGAATTGAAAGTCAAGCTGTTGTGGAAATGGATACACAGCAGCCAATATCTTTGAAGGTAGTAGATGCTAGCTTATTTTCTTACTCATTTTTTGGGCTTTATAAAACAATTCAACTGGATTTAATATTTTACTGTAGTTCTACATGGTTATCACTGTATTGTTGGAAATGAAAGATTGAATAGAATGTACTCTATTGTTGAAAACTAGGCATTTAGATATCTATCTACAAGTCATCAGAAATAGCCTAAAAAGCGTGTGTCATTATGACCAAACAATACAAGATCATATGGTCCCATTCACTATTTCATCTGAGGAGATGTTGGAGAGTTAACATCAGAAATAATGTTTTGAACATTCACCAGAATAAATCTAGTCTCACATCTGCTCCTGGAAAATTATCCATAAGCAGAGTGTACGTACATACTTGGATGCTGCATGTTAATACAACTGTTCAATGTGTAAAACTGCTGATTAGAAGACACAAAAGAGTAGAAATTTCTATAGAATCTATCCAATGATATTGCAAACAGGGAAGTGTTGCAACCAAAGTTTAAAATTCAAAGTAAAGTTTATGAGCGTACGTATATATCACCACATACAATCCTGATATTCATTTTCCTGCGGGCATATTCAGCAAATCTTTAGAATAGTAACTATAACAGGATCAATGAAAGATCAACCAGAGTGCAGAAGACAATGAACTGTGTAAATGCAAATATAAATAAATAGCAATAAATAACAAGAACAGAATCAACAAGATGAAGAGTCCTTAAAGTGAGATAATTGGTTTTGGGATCATCTCAATAGAAGGGCAAGTGAGTGTAGTTTTCCCCTTTTCTTAAGAGCCTAATAGTTGAGGGGTAGTAAATAAAAGACCATAAAACATAGGAGCAGAATTAGGCCATTTGGCCCATCGACTCTGCTCCGCCATTCAGTTATGGCTTATCCTTTTCTTCCCCTCCGTAGCCCCATTCCCTGGCCTTCTCCCTGTAACGTTTGATGCCATGGCCAATCAAGAACCTATCAAACTCTGCCTTAAATACACCCAATGACCTCACCTTCACAGCTGCCTGTGGTAATAAATTCCACAAATTCTAAAGACTAAAGAAATTCCTCCACATCTCTGTTTTAAATGGATGGCCCTCTATCCTGAGGCTTTGCCCTCTTGTGGTAGACTCCCCCACCATGGAAAGCATCCTTTCCACATCTACTCTATCTTGGCCTTTCAACATTCAAAAGGTTTCAATGAGATCCCTTCTCATCCTTCTGAGTTCAAGCGAGTACAGACCTAGAGCTATCTTTGTATGATACCCTTTCATTCCAGAAACCGTCTTTGTGAACCTCCTCTGAACCCTCTCCAATGCCAGCACGTTAGATGAGGAGCCCAAAACTGTTCACAACACTCAAGGTGAGGCCTCACCAATGCCTTATAAAGCCTCAGCACCACATCCCTGCTCTTATATACTTGACCTCTTGAAATGAATGCTAATATTGCATTTGCATTCCTCACCACTGACTCTGCCTGCAAAATAACCTTTAGGTTGTCATGCACAAGGACTCCCAAGCCTCTTTGCATCTCAGAGTTTTCGATTTTCTCCTTGTTTAGAAAACAGTCTACACATTTATTTCTAACAAAGTGCATGACTGTGCATTTTCCAATATTCTATTTCATTTGCCACTCTCTTGCCCATCCTCTTAATCTGTCTAAGTCCTTCTGCAGTCTTCTTGTTTCCTCAACGCTCCCTGCCCCTCCTCCAATCTTTGTGTCATCTGCAAATTTGGTGACAAAGACATCTGTTCCATCATCTAAATCATTGATATACAGCATAAAAAGGTGTCCCAACAACGACCCCTGTGGAACACCACTACTCACTGGCAGCCACCAGAAAAGAATCCTTTTATTCCCACTCGCTGCCTCCTACCAGTTGGCCAATGTTCTAACACGCCAATAACCTTCCTTTAATACCACGGGCTCTTAACTTGGTAATCAGCCTCATGTGTGGCACCTTGTCAAAGGCCTTCTGAAAGTCCAGATATGCAACATCCACTGCATCCCCTTTATCTATCCTACATATAATCTCCTCAAAGAATTCTAACAGGTTTGTCAGGCAAGATTTTCCCTGAAGGATACCATGCTGACTTTATTCTATCTTGTCCTATGTCTCCAAATACGTTATAACCTCATCCTTAGCAATTGACTCCAGCATCTTCCCAACCACTAAGGTCAGGCTAACTGGTCTATAATTTCCTTTCTGCTGCCTTCCCAAGGGTTATTTTACCTTAAGCACCCTAATCACGTCTGGTTCATTACATAACACCCAATCCAGTATAGCTGATTCCCCAGTAGACTCAATGACAAACTGCTCTAAAATACTATCTCATAGGCATTCAACAAACCCACTCTCGAGATCCATTTCCAACCTGATTTTCTCAATCAACCTGTATGTCGAAATCTCCTATGCCTATCATAACATTGTCCTTTTGACGGACCTTTTCTATTTCCTGTTGTAATCTGTGATCTACATCCCAGCTACTGTTGGGAGGCCTGTATATAACTGCCATCAGGGTCCTTTTACCCTTGCAGTTTCTTAAATCAACCACAAGGACTTAACATCTTCTGATTCTATGTCACATCTTTCTAATAATTTAATGCCATTCTCTACCAGCAGAGCCACAACACTTTCTCTGCCTACCTTCTATTCCCTCCGACATGTAACCTTGAACATTTAGCTCTCAACTGCAACCCTCCTCCAGCCACAATTCAGTGATGCCCACAGCATCACACCTGACAATCTGTAATAGTGCAGCAAGATCATCCACCTTATTTCTTATACTCTGTGCATTGAGATATAACAGTGCTGTATCTGCTACCTTTCTTAATCTGCATCCCCAATGCACTGATACTCACCCTGCTGGCTACACTTTTGTCCTATCATCTGCCTGCCTTTCCTGACAGTCTGACTGCATGTTGTCTTTGATTTATTTTACCATCTGTCCTATCCTGATTCCCTTCACTCCAGTTCTCATCCCCTTGCCAAATTAGTTTATAGCCTACCCAACAGCTCTAAAAAACCTGTCCGCAAGAATATTGGTCCCCCTCAGGTTCAGGTGAAACCTTTCACTTTTGAACAGATCATACCTCCCCAGGAGAGATCCCAATGGTTGAAGAACTTGAAGCCCTAATCCTGTTGCTACCCTCACTGGCACGTGGCACAAGCATCAATCCAGAAATTACTACCCGGGAGGTCCTGCTTCTCAGCTTTCTGCCTAGCTCTCTAAATTCTCTCTTCAGGACCTCTTTGCTTTTCCTTCCTATGTCATTGGTACCAAAATGTACCAAAAAGTCTGGCTGCTCTTCCTTCCTCTCCAAAACGTTGTGGATGAGATCCGAGACGTCCTGACCCTGGCACCTGGGAGGCAACATACTATCTGGGTGTCCCGTACACGTCCACAAAATCTGCTGTCTGTTGAGTCCCCTATCACTACTGCTCCCCTCCTCTCCCTCTGCACCATGGACCTGTTCTTGAACCTTGTGGTGTGAGTCCTGAGGCTCTTGTGCCTTCTACCTGATGGCAGCAGCAGAAACTGAGCATGGCCTGGGTGGTGAGGATTTTGATGTGGTTTTCCTAAGACAGCATTACCTGCAGTTAACCCCTCCTGATGGTTGAGGGGGTAGTAACTGTTCTTGAACCTGGTAGTGTAAGTCCTGAGGCTCTTGTACCTTCTACTGATGGCTGCAGCGAGAAAAGAGCATGAGCTGGTGGTGGGATCTCTGAGGATGGATGCTGCTCTCCTACGACAGCATTTCTTGTGGATATGCTCAGTGGTTGGGAGGGCTTTACACGTTTTGTACAGGGCAGAATCCACTACTTTTTGTACGATTTTCTGTTCAAAGGTATTGGTGTTCTCATACCAGGCCATGATGCAGCCAGTCAATACACTCTGCACTACACATCTGTAGAAGCTTGTCAAAGTTTTTGATGTCATGTTGAATCTCCGCAGACTCCTAAGGAAGTAGAGCGCTGTCATGCTTTCTTTGCAATTGCATTTGATCACATTTTGGTAACACCAAAACACAATTACTGTAGAGTATGAAAAACCTTAATTCAAATACATCGTATGTGCTAATCAAACCATATTAGCCTCAAATCCTGAACCTTGACCTTTTAAATATTTTGTCAATTTTATTTTCACAAATGTACAATAGCACGATTGCCAGAACATGCAACACCTCTGCTGTTTTCCCACTGCATATCAGTCAGTATCTGTTGCATGGAAGTTGCTTGGAACAGGGCCACGATTGATTTTGGAATAGTGCAACTAAAACTACAGAAGAGTGCCCTCTACTGAATATGCACGTGAAAGAACCTGAACAGTTTTTAAAACAGGCAAAACAGAAATTGGAACATAATTATATCTATTCTAATATGCTTTCTTACTCTTTCTATTAAGAAACAGAAGGAGAATCGGATGTTACTTGACAACCAGTCTCCTAGAGATTTTAATGATGCTGCCGTTGAAAAATTTGATACTAGATTTGGGCATTGTATGGGGCCGAGGCATGTGAATCAGGTACAGTAAAAATGATTATTCCTCAGTTGCTGAGTAACAGGCGAGGTTGCGATAGTTCCACAAGGGAAACATTATGAGTGATCCTTCCATAAGATATTGGTAGCATCTGCTGCCTCCCTCAGGAACAAAAGACACAAATGATATTAATGATATTGCTCTCGGTTTAAATTCTATATTCAATTAAATGTATGATGACTAAAATTGTATACAGTGCTCCAAATGCAGCTTTAGCAATGTTCTGAATAACTTTAATGTGATGTTCCCAAAGATCCCAAATCCTGAAGCCCTCCCTGCTGCACCAGCTGTTTAGTCATGCATTCATCTGTCTTTCTTATACCTGCTAGTGTCGTGGTTTCTCGTGCCCCACAAACGACCAGGAGACGCAGAAGATTCTTCAAGAAGGGTTAAACTTTAATTTGCAAATGAAAGCTGAGACAGTCATTGAGCTAGTCGCTGATTGCCCACCGATCCTTGTACATAGCATTTTTTATAGCAATCTCCTGGTTTAGTTGTATTAGCATATCCAATCGGTCTACAGTTGCGTATCACAAGTACATTCGCCACTATTGTTTCTACCCATTGACTTAATCATGTTCTAATCTACATCTCTTAGCTACCTCTCATTAACACACCATTATAATCTACATCTCTTAGCTAGCCTCTCATTAACACACCATTGTCTTCTCCTACTAAATTGGATACATGCATAGCAAATAGCAAACTCAGACTACATAATCTACATCAAAGCTGACTACATAGTTTTGGTTACACAGCAAACAATGCAACTTTTATACTCCAATATATCCCCCCCTTTGACACCCATAGGGTCTCACACAGAGAAAGAAGACTAAGAGTCCGCGCACAAAAGCCCCAATAACCTCAAGCACTTATTCCCAAATCTCGGGTTAAACTATAATTTTCTGCGCCAAGACCTCAAAGTATTCTCTCCCTGTTACCCTGGGCCGCTGAGCCAAAAACCTGTCCCTTTGTACCCGAGACAGGGAAAAAAAACTCAAAGCCCTTACAATCTACTCCCACACTGTCGTTTTGCTCTTGTTTATCCTGCAGGTGTTGTAGGCTATAACGATACATTTTCGGTGTTTCTTTCTCCACTAAGCTTGCTTCAGTAATTGCCACGAGCATCGGAAATTATTTGGTTGCAGCACGTACTACAAGAGACTTGAGACAAGGAAGAAAACAGCACAGCACAAGCGCACAGCTCAGCAATACAATACTGACAGTTATTGCCATTTTAGTCAGCCATGCTCCCCATCCTCCGAGTCTGCTTTCTAACCAGTCAAATAACTGATGTCTGAACCCTGCATTCTGTGCGCATACCTCGGACTGTGACAAGACAAAGTCCACTGAAGCCTGTAAATAAGGTGACCAAAAACCATCCTTTTTCTTTATCACTTCCCCACTTGCACAATGGTCAATCCCATGCGCTTCTGAAATCAGAATCGTCAGTAGAGCGGTGGGCGCTACCAACAAACCGTCTTCCATGCTCCACAAGTCTTCCGGGTTCTGCTTGGCCCCCCTTCGTCTCCACATTGTCTGTTCTGCCAAAATTGCCTTACCTTGTATTTCAATTAGGTCTTCTACCACAGGTTCTGGGGCTAAGCTTACCTGGGGGGCAATGACAGCTGATGTACATCCAGATGCTTTTCTGGCTGCCTCGTCCGCAGCTTGATTTCCCTTTGTTATTACATCATTTCCCTTTTTATGTGCCTGGCATTTTACTATAGCCAATGCTTTAGGTTTCATCATGGCTTTTATTAAGTCTAGAATTTGCTGACAATGTTGTATGGGATCTCCACTACTTTTTTAAAAACCTCTCTGTTTCCACACTGCCCCGAACAAATGGCATACTCCATGAGCATATGCCGAATCAGTATAGATGTCTACTTTCTCACCTTCCATCATTTCACATGTAGCTGTCAGGGCTTTGATTTCCGCTAGTTGGGTGGAACATGGTTGGGGACAGGACTCCAACCTAATAATCTTATAGCTCGACTGATCCTGCTGCACTACTGAGAACCCTGCATGATTTCCATCATAATCCCTATAACAAGAGCCATCTACGAACAGAACCTTTTTATCTGCATCCTCTAGTGGTTCTGATCGTAAATCTGCTCTCAATTTGGCAAATGCCATCGTCTTCCCTACACAATCATGGGGCTCTCCTTCGTAGACCAAAGGGACAAAATCAACTATATTACTGGTAGTGCATCTCTGTATAGTTATGTCTGGAAATGTCAATAGCATCTGATACGCTGCTATCCTGGCTGGCGTCAGCACAAATTTCCCTCTTTCCAGCAATTCTGCTACTTTGTGGCGTGTGTACAGAGTCACAGGATAGCCCAGGGTTACAGATTATGCCTTTTCATATGCATAGTACAGCGCCGCCAATCCCTGATAACAGGGTGGATACCCCTGAGCCACCTCATCTAGTCTCGTACTGTAGTATGCTATTGGCTGCTTTGCTTTTCCTGTGCCTGTCTCTTGTGTTAGAACCGCTGTGACATAACACTCCTGTTGGTTGGATACATACAAATGAAAAACCTTCTCGTAGTCAGGCAAAGCTAATGCTGGTGCTGACTGCAATTCCTGCTTAATAGTATTGAAAGCTATCTCCGCCTCTCCATTCCACTGTAAGCTGTTCTTCAAATTTGTATGTCCTGCTTCTTTCATTATCTTTCTCAAAGGTGCCACAGTCTCAGCATATTCTCCTATCCAATCTGAGCTGTACCCTGCCATTCCCAAAAACGTCATCATCTGCCCTACAGTCTGGGGTTTTGGGGCCTTAGTTATTGCCTGAATCTGATCTGGTGCTATCGCCTTCACTCCCTTGGATATTACCCTGCCTAAGTATTCTACTTGCTGCGTGCAAAATTGCAGTTTCTTTTTGGATACTTTATGTCCTCCGTGTGCCAGCTTCTCTAACAGAGTTATAGTGTCCTGCTCACACTGTTCCTTACTGTGGGAGCAAATCAACAGGTCATCCACATACTGTAACTTTCCAATGGTATGCCCTCTAGGTCTGCCTTCAACACCTGATTAAAAACATGCGGTGAATGTTTAAACCCTTGCGGCATTCTGGTATAAGTATACTGAGCACCTCTGTAAGTAAATGCAAACAGATACTGACACTGGTCGGCTAGAGGAATGCTGAAGAAAGGCGAACACAAATCAATCACTGAAAAGTAACTTGCTTCTGGTGGAACATTAGTCAAAAGCGTGTGTGGGTTGGGGACTACCGCTGGCCAGTCCTCTACCACATCATTTACCGCTCGCAAATCATGCACCAATCTCCACTTAGATTTATCTGCTTTTAAGACCGGCAGCAATGGGGTATTGCATGGACTGTTTGTTCTTTTAAGCACTCCTATTTCAAGCAACCCCTGCACTGTCGATGCTATTCCCTCTTCTGCTTCTGGTCTTAGAGGGTATTGTGGTCTCCTGGGTGGAATTGCTCCTTTTTTCAGCCTTATTTCCACCGGACTAGCTGTTTTTATTTTCCCTACGTCCGTGTCATGCTGTGACCACAGAATAGATGGCAACTCATCTAACCTTCTATCTTTCTGCTGGCCTCTTTCCTTTCCCAGCAATGGCATGTGTGGTTGGGGAGTTATTTCGACCTCTCTCACTGTCCCTACCATATCTACACTTACCATTATTTTAATGCAATTGTTGTCTCCTGATATCCACACCTCTGGCGTGATTTTCCTCCACACTGTTATGGTTTCAGCACACTAAACTAAGGGTCCTAAGTCTTTAGACTGATATCCCTTGTTTACCAACAACGTTACGTGGGGCGCAGCCTCCGGTATCCTGTACCATTTTTCTAAAAAGGTGTTCCACTTAACTTGTAAAGCTGCCCCTTGCTTTCCAATTATCACAGCCTCCCCTTCCAGGTGCTGCTGGGTACATGCCTCCAGGTGCCATCTCTCCTCTAACTCCCTGTTCTGAGTCTAGTCAAAAATCACTGTACAATGTAGCTCAGATTTAGGCATTACAGCCCTGGGTAATATAGCCTGCACGCCCTTTTTCCATTTTTCCCAGGTTTCCTGATCTGATCTGCGATGTCTCCTATCCAAAAGACATTAGCCTTCTTGTCTTCTCGCACTATCAATTGAGCCCCTGCTCTTTCCACACTCAGCCCATTTCTGGTGCATTCTAATTTTAATTCCAGTTTCAATAAGGCATCTCTGCCTAACAAATTAATCAGATTTCCTTTAAATACTAGCACCGGCAAAACAATTCCTTTATTTCCCATTCTCAACTGCACTGGAGCTGTGCACTGTGTCAACTGTGTTTTCCCCGAGAACCCTACCGTCTTAATAAACTTTCCTGACATGGGAAGGTGAAGGGCATACTGTGGCTGTACACAAGTGTACGTGGCTCCAGTATCTATCATCATTGGTGTCAGTTGCCCTTCTAACATAACCTGAACAATGGGTTCCTTGTCTGCCTCCCTTGTTATCATTGGGTAATGTCCCTTCCCACTCGAGTTCTCGGGGCACCCCTAATACCTCGCATAGGGGTTCACAGGTCTGCTTGGGCCTGTGGGGGCTGGTCCTTGGCTAAACTTTAGTTCCCTTCTTATCGGTTCCTGCTGATGTGTGACAGGCCATGGTGTAAACGGACAATCTCTTCTCATGTGACCTGGCTGATTACATCCCCAGCACAATCTCTCTACCTCTCTTTCCCCCTGTTTCCTCACTGGTCCCCTCTGCCCATAGCTCCTCTGTCCCCCTCCTTGGGACTTCCAGTCCTGTCTGGGCTGTTTGAATTTAGTCTGTTCCTGATAGGGCATTTGTGGGAATGCTCCTCCAAAGACGTTGATTATTGGCATGGGGTTTTTCGGCCCTTGTCTTACAGTATGATCGGTTCCTCCATATAGCGGTGCTTCATCCAGTTTGATGGCTGTACTCGGACCGGTGGTTGCTGGCAGCATCTTTTTGCTTTTCTCTTTTTCCTTCTTTCTGAGTTCTTCGAGCTGAATTTGTATTAACTTTCTTTGCACCTCTTCCTGCTGCTCAGCCAACCTTCGTTTGTCTTTCCAGTATTTCTCAACCGCATGGACTAGGTGGTCTCTAAATTCTTGTGGGGTCATTGACGTCAGCCCAACCACTTCCTCCAGTTTGGATTTTACTTGCGGAGGCATTGCATCCAAAATGCTATGTCGGAACAGTGTGGTGATAAATAAGCTATTTTCCACCTCTTGCTCAGTCTCCAGTCTCCACCTTTTCAACTGGTTTTCTACGTAGGCTGCTGGGTTTTCAGTGTCTCCCAGTGGATCCCCCTTTAAGGCTTTGGGGTCCACTTTGGGTGGATAAAGCTTCCTGAGGGCCTGCCATACCCTCTGCCTCACTCTGTCAAACCCGTCTCCATCAGTTCTCGGGTCGTTCGAGTTTACTATGCCAGCCATTTCCATTAGTTTGTTAAATTTGGAGGTTCCCATCAACCTTATCAATAGTGCCTTCAAATCTCCCATAGCCAATAATCGTCCCGCCGTTTCTTCTTCAAAGGCTCTAATCCATTTCCCTGCTCCTTCATGTAGATTGGGCAGAGTGTTTTTCAGCCCTTCTAGGTCCTGGGATCCCCAAGGGATATACTGCACTTGTCCTGATCCTTTAACTAACAACGGCATCATTCTTCCTCCTTCTTCCCACCTGCCCTGGCTCTCCTCCTCGCCTGACTCCCCATCTGTCTCAGGGTATGTCTTTACTGCCTCCCACACAAATTTCTCTGGGGTCCTCTTCTTCCCTCAGTCTCCCTGTGGAGTCCTTCCTTTCTGTCTTGATTCAATACTTGGTTGGCCCCTGGAGTATTTTTCGCATCTCCTCTGGCAATCCCCTCTCAGTAACTTATCTAGCTCTCTCTCTACTTCCGCAAGTTGCTCCCCTACCGCCTCCTTCTGCTCTTCTAGGCTTCTGCCTCCTACCTCTTCCCCACAAATTCTCGCATCCTCTCTCTCTCCACTTAACTCTTGCTCCTCCAATGAGTCACCTTCTCTTTCTTCCTGTCCGTGTCTGTACACCTGTGGCAGGGACTCCTCATGATCCTTACTCGTGCTTGATTCCCTTCTGTCTTGTGTTTCTTCAAGACCCTCATCTCCTATCTTTTTTCCACTTCCTCTTGAATGCCTCATCTCTTCCTGCCCTGATGAGCCACTTTCTTTTCTAGTCTGTTTATTTCTGTGGTATAACCGATACTCCTCATACTCCTTTTCCTCTCTCAAGTATTTCATCCGTTCAATCTCTTCTTTCATTTCTCTCTTTGCCTGTTCCACCTTTATCCTTTCTGCCTGTATCTCCTTCCATATCACCGCTTTTTCCTTCTGGTATTGTCTTTGTTCCTCCTCATTATCCCAAACTTGTACTTCTCCCTGCATGTTTACTGTTCCCGTCAGCAGGGGGCACTGCTTAGGGGTTCCTTCCTCATTATAGGGAGGGGGCTTTTCTGTTTCTTTCGCATCTGGGTATGGAGCTGAAGCCAGCTTCTCACTGTACCTTCCTCTCTCTCTAACAGGCTGTTTCTCCAGCACCTTAGTGTCTTCCTCGCTTGTAATCAATATTCTACCTGTCCTCTTCAGCCTTCCTCCGTTCTGAAGAGTTTTAGCACTTCCATTTCTCATTCTCTTTTTTGCCCTCTTTTCTTAGATTTATCTTTTGGTTTGTAATTTTTAATTAGTGCCTCCATTTCTTTGCACAAGCTTACATCAAACGTTCCTTCTCTTGGCCATTTTGTGACCAGGTTTTTGGTTCTCTTTTCCCATTTTTCTGAAGTTTTTGTGATCTCATATTTATTTACCGGGATTTTTTTTTGCTCAGAATCTCTACTGCCATTCCTTTACCTGTCATGTTGTTCTCTCTTTTTAAGGTATTTCAGAGATTCACAGTTCGTTTACTGGATAATATTATTTACTCTAATTCTATGCCTAGTCTATCGTCTATCTACCAGCACTTTAAACTATATATTGGACTGTCCTTGTTTCCTATTCTGTTCTGCCCGTACAGACCTCTATTCAGAGCGGTATCCACAGAACTTTCTCTTTGCACCTCGTCTGTTCAGACCCTTATCTCTTAAGGCAGTATCCACGAGGATTTTCTCTGTGTTCCCTTTCCCTGCCCATTCAGACCTTTGTTTCATACGAAGCGGTATCCACAGGGACTTACCAACACCACGTGGAATTTTTCTTCACTTAACTTCTTATTAGCTTATTTGTACTTACCCTCACTGCAGTGTTCTTGATCAATCCTCTGAGCCTCCTGTTAACCCCCAATTCTGCCAGATTCTTTGGACCGGAGAGACCCTTCAGCAGTGGTTCCACACTTCTGAGACTCCAAGACCTCCCCAAAACCAACAGAATTCTTAGTCCAAATTGTCGCAAAAAGCGCTTACCTTATATTTGGGTGCACCCTTAATTCTGTTAGCCTTGTGGGGGTCCCTAGAGGACTGGGAAGTGTCCCCAATCTGCCGTTTCCTTTCCGCGGGTCTCTTTCCGGTCCTGCCGCGGTTGCCAATTTTGTCGTGGTTTCTCGTGCCCCACAAACGACCAGGAGATGCAGAAGATTCAAGAAGGGTTAAACTTTAATTTGCAAATCAAAGCTGAGACAGTCATTGAGCTAGTCGCCGATTGCCCACCAATCCTTGTACATAGCATTTTTTATAGCAATCTCCTGGTTTAGTTGTATTAGCATATCCAATCGGTCTATAGTTGCGTATCACAAGTACATCCACCACTATTGTTTCTACCTATTGACTTAATCATGTTCTAATCTACATCTCTTAGCTACCTCTCATTAACACACCATTGTCTTCTACATTCTTAAGATTTCATTTTCCTACTAAATTGGATATATGCATAGCAAATAGCAAGTTCAAAGCTGACTACATAGTTTTGGTTACACAGCAAACAATGCAACTTTTATACTCCAATACTAGCTCAATGTGAATAACAGAACAGGCCAAAGAGACAGAAGGTGGCGGAAGTTGCGGAGACCCCACCACTAAGCATATCTTTCCCTCTCTGCTTTTTGCAGGGATCGTTCCCTCTGTGACTGCCTGGTCCACACGTCCCTCCCCACAGATCTCCCACCTGGTACTTATCCCTGCAAGCGTAAGTGCTACACCTGTCCCTATACCTCCTCTCTTACCACCATTCAGGGCCCCAAACAGTCCTTCCAGGTGAGGCAACACTTCTCTTGTGAGTCTGTTGGGGTAATCTATTGCATCCGGTGCGGCCTCCTCTACATCGGCGAGACCCGATGCAGATTGGGAGACTGCTTCATCGAGCACCTCCGCTCCATCCGCCACAACAGACAGGATCTCCTGGTTGCCACCCTGATGCACCATCAATAACTCTAGGAAACTGGAAGTGAACGATAGGCTTTTATCAACAGCGAAAAGGGAGCACAACATGTTGAAGTCTGAGGGGGGGGGGAAGCAGTGCCCCAATCGCCTTTATACAGGGGTCTGTGGGAGGAGCCACCAGAGCAGTCAGCAGAGGGGCGTGTCCAGACAGGTATACATAGTTTACCACACACCCACTTCAACTCTGCTTCACATTCCCATTCGGATATGTCCATACATGGCCTCCTCTACTGCCATAATGAAGCCAAACTCAGGTTGGAGGAGCAACACCTTATATACCGTCTGGGTAGTCTCCAGCCCCTTGGTATGAACATCGAATTCTCCAACTTCTGGTAATTCCCTCCCTCTCCCTTCCCCCATCCCACTTTCACTCTGCCTCCTCTTCCAGCTGCCTATCACCTCTCTCATGATTCTGCCTTCTTCTACTACCCATAGTGCTTTCCCCTTACATTCCTTCTTCACTTTTCCTGCCTATCCCCTCCCTGCTTCCCCTCCTCCACCCCTTGATCTTTCCTCTGATTGGTTTTTCTCCTGGCACCTTCCACCCTCCCCACCTTCTTTATAGGGCCCCTGCCCCCTCCTTCTTCAGTCCTGACGAAGGGTCCCGGCCCAAAATGTTGTCTGCTCATTTCAACAAATGCTGCCCGACCTGCTGAGTTCATCCAACTTTTGTATGTGTTGATTTGACCACAGCATCTGCAGTGTACTTTGTGTTTGTGTGGTTACTAATGTAGGTCTTTTGTAAAAGCGAAGCAGTGTAAAGCAAACATTCGTAAAGCGGGGGACACCTGTATTAGTTCTTAATAGATATTGACAGAGGAATTAATCCAGTGTGTGCTGCCATGTTGTTCTGATAGACTGTAAATGAACAAAATCATTTGAATCTAATTTGTTTAACTTTGTGTTCCTGTCTATAGCAGTTGTTATTGGAATTTTGCACATAACTTCAGTGGAGAGGTAGAAGAAGGGGTCTTGGATGGACTCTTTTTCGCCGAGTAGTAGACTTAATTAAACATTCTGAATTTTCAAATTAGACTTTATGCTACTTTATAGCATCTTGACTTTCATCTTTGTACGTTGAGCTACAGGATACTGTCAGCTCTTGGAATTACCTAATTGAATTGTATAGTTTATAATAATATGATGTGATAAAATATTATGGCTATAACATCATTATTCAGCCAATGATTTTCTGAACTATTTAATAGTATTTCCCTCTAAACAGGGAAATTAATTGTTTAAAAGATAACTAGCTTTTAATGCAAAGTATGTACAGGTGGCGGGTATTTTCTGCAGACCGTCTTAGTTGAAAACTCATGGCCTTAGTGTGCATTTGTGTAATGCAAGGCAGTTGCTATTCATTTTGCTGGGTCAAGACATCAAAAATTGTCATTAAAATATATCTAAATTTGTCAAATGTACTCACTATACAATCCACATTGATGTATATGGGAGAACGAAAAAAATCACTGGCATACTAACATCTTTAGCCCCCCCCCCCCCCCCCACCACCCCTACTAGTCACCTCTGGAACTTTATCATATTTTCAATAATACAAAAAATATTTTATGATAGCATCAATGTTTTTGTTGCTGCAAGTACAGTCGGCCCTCCTTATCCATGAGTTCCGCATCCGTGAATTCAACCAACTGCGAATCGAGAAAACCCAGAAGTGCTCTTCTAGCACTTGTTGTTTGAGCATGTACAGACTTCTTTTTCTTGTCATTATTCCCTTAACAATGCAGTATAATAACTATTTTACATAGCATTTACATTGTATTAGGTATTATAAGTAATCTAGAGTTGATTTAAAGTACATGGGAGGATGTGCGTAGGTTACGGTGGATTGGGATCGAAAAAAATCGTAAGTTCTCTTACTAAGTAAGTCAGAACAGGTACATATGGTATTATTTAGCGTCAGTCAAATGTTTGTCTTAGTATATAGTATATATTTTACCTTTCTGTGCATATAAAACACTTAACGTATGTTTCAGCGCGGGCTTGGGAACGGAAGTTCCCGAGTGCGATCCAGCGACAGACTGCTTTCAAGTGCGCTCTCCTTCTGGCCGGGTTGATGTGGAGGATCAAAAACTCAAAACCCCAAAACCTAATAATTAAACCACTGCATTGCTTTGTAATAATTGTAGCTTTCATTGGGGCAGGGCCTGTCTCACTTTATCCTTTAAAATTGTTCTGATCGTTGACCGACGTAGCCTCACGCTTATCCAATGACCGATGGCGTTTCACCTATTTCCAATCACTTTATTATTTCCACTTTATTTTCAATTGTGATTGTGATTATTTTCATGAACAGAAACACTGCGGATTCAGATCTCTGCCGCCAGGTCCTAATGGCCACCGCACTGAGACAGGTTAGATAAGGTCTGGGGTTCTGCTGGGTCCTAAGGTCCACCGCATTGAGACAGGTTAGATAAGGTCTGGGGTTCCGCTGGGTCCTAATGTCCACCGCACTGAGACAGGTTAGATAAGGTCTGGGGTTCTGCTGGGTCCTAAGGTCCACCGCACTGAGACAGGTTAGATAAGGTCTGGGGTTCTGCTGGGTCCTAAGGTCCACCGCACTGAGACAGGTTAGATAAGGTCTGGGGTTCTGCTGGGTCCTAATGTCCACCGCACTGAGACAGGTTAGATAAGGTCTGGGGTTCTGCTGGGTCCTAATGTCCACCGCACTGAGACAGGTTAGATAAGGTCTGGGGTTCTGCTGGGTCCTAAGGTCCACCGCATTGAGACAGGTTAGATAAGGTCTGGGGTTCTGCTGGGTCCTAATGTCCACCGCACTGAGACAGGTTAGATAAGGTCTGGGGTTCTGCTGGGTCCTAAGGTCCACCGCACTGAGACAGGTTAGATAAGGTCTGGGGTTCTGCTGGGTCCTAAGGTCCACCGCACTGAGACAGGTTAGATAAGGTCTGGGGTTCTGCTGGGTCCTAAGGTCCACCGCATTGAGACAGGTTAGATAAGGTCTGGGGTTCCGCTGGGTCCTAAGGTCCACCGCACTGAGACAGGTTAGATAAGGTCTGGGGTTCTGCTGGGTCCTAAGGTCCACCGCACTGAGACAGGTTAGATAAGGTCTGGGGTTCTGCTGGGTCCTAAGGTCCACTGCACTGAGACAGGTTAGATAAGGTCTGGGGTTCTGCTGGGTCCTAAGGTCCACCGCACTGAGACAGGATAGATAAGGTCTGGGGTTCTGCTGGGTCCTAATGTCCACCGCACTGAGACAGGTTAGATAAGGTCTGGGGTTCTGCTGGGTCCTAAGGTCCACCGCACTGAGACAGGTTAGATAAGGTCTGGGGTTCTGCTGGGTCCTAAGGTCCACCGCACTGAGACAGGTTAGATAAGGTCTGGGGTTCTGCTGGGTCCTAATGGCCACCGCACTGAGACAGGTTAGATAAGGTCTGGGGTTCTGCTGGGTCCTAAGGTCCACCGCATTGAGACAGGTTAGATAAGGTCTGGGGTTCTGCTGGGTCCTAAGGTCCACCGCACTGAGACAGGTTAGATAAGGTCTGGGGTTCTGCTGGGTCCTAAGATCCACCGCACTGAGACAGGTTAGATAAGGTCTGGGGTTCTGCTGAATCCTAATGGCCACCGCACTGAGACAGGTTAGATAAGGTCTGGGGTTCTGCTGAATCCTAATGGCCACCGCACTGAGACAGGTTAGATAAGGTCTGGGGTTCTGCTGGGTCCTAAGGTCCACCGCATTGAGACAGGTTAGATAAGGTCTGGGGTTCTGCTGGGTCCTAAGGTCCACCGCACTGAGACAGGTTAGATAAGGTCTGGGGTTCTGCTGGGTCCTAAGATCCACCGCACTGAGACAGGTTAGATAAGGTCTGGGGTTCTGCTGAATCCTAATGGCCACCGCATTGAGACAGGTTAGATAAGGTCTGGGGTTCTGCTGGGTCCTAAGGTCCACCGCACTGAGACAGGTTAGATAAGGTCTGGGGTTCTGCTGAATCCTAATGGCCACCGCATTGAGACAGGTTAGATAAGGTCTGGGGTTCTGCTGGGTCCTAATGGCCACCGCACTGAGACAGGTTAGATAAGGTCTGGGGTTCTGCTGGGTCCTAAGGTCCACCGCATTGAGACAGGTTAGATAAGGTCTGGGGTTCTGCTGGGTCCTAAGGTCCACCACATTGAGACAGGTTGAATAAGGGACTTGAGCATCCGCGTTTTTTGGTATCCGTGACGGGTCCCGGAACCAATCCCTTGTGGATGAGGGCCAACTGTATAATACAAACATGTGAAAAAGGCACAGTAGTGACAACGTAAGTCCTCACATTATATATTTGTTTAATAAAAACAAATTTCCTTTCTATAAATGTGAACTATATGTGAATTTATGTGCCTAGTGAACTATTAAAAATAATATTTTATAAGTTCCCTTAACTGTATGTCTCAGCACCTGTAAAGCAGTGGACAGGATTGGGATGGGCGGGTGGTAAAATGCATGGTTAACTGCAAAGATGTTATATACTGGTAAGATTCACGCATTAACTGAAAATTTCTGAGAAGGTATTTGAGTATAAAAAGTATCAATGAATGCTAATATTTTAAGTATATTGTCCTTATGTAGTGCCGTGTGAACTGACTATAGAACTGACCTTTAATGCAGTGTGAGTACTGTACTATAAGTGATGAATATTACACAGATTCAGTAGATCATGCATTATTACAAGTATCATTCTGACTGAGCATTTTTTTTGGTCCCAGAATAAAACTGGAGAACCTGGATGTGTAGTCTACGTTGGTGACTTGGTACCAGGCCGATGTACGAATGCTGATTTAATTCATCTAGCTAAACTCTTTGGGAAGATCAGTAATATTTTGCTAATCAAAGGAAAGGGTGAGGTAAGCACAAGGTTTGACTAACCTGGAATTAAATCTATTGTATCATTGCATAAAAGCACAATGTCCATTTTTTCAGTCTACACACCTGAAACTAAGCTTTTGTTAACAGCGAAACGTAGTGCAGAAATGCAGTTTAGAAATTTAGATAGAATAGTAAGCTGGAAGTTTACCATCTGATATCTAGCTAACTGAAGATACACGAGTCAAAAAAATCAACTGTTGTAGATTTACATTGTAAATTATGCAACTTGTGTAACTTTGTTGATTTAAATCAAGCTTTACGACTGTGATTTGGACTATTAAGTGCTAATGAATTTTATTTCAAATAATTTCACTGTAACAAAGGCTATAACAGACTTGCTATAATGTCTGGAATACTCTCCTAAACTTAGAAAAGGGGAAACTCTACATCTATTGCATATGGTCACACTGTGGTATATTGCTGAATGTTACAGAGAGAAGCATGCACAATCATTCAGGGAAATAAGTTCATATCTACCCATAGCAGCTGGGGAATTAGATTTGCTTAATTTAATGTGGAATCGCAAGTGGTGGTGGCTGTGAAACAAGATTGCTGTAAAAACTGTTCTAGTTTACAGATGTCCTTTTGGGAAGGAAATCTGCTACTGTTACGCAGTCTGTCTGACTTTCACTTCCAGACCACCACAATATGCTGCATCTCTGAAGTGGTCAAGCAGGCCACTCAGTAAGGGATAACTCGGTATGTGCAGTAAACATTGGCCTTGTGGTGACATGATTTATAGAAATAAGACACAACAATGGCATTCTGCAGTACCCTCTATGTCTCCCTCTCACTCTTGCATAGTTAAGAGAAGGATTAATAAATTAGTGAAAGTTTATCTCAGATTTGTATTCAAACTCATTTAAAGGTTTGTTGAAGGACAAAGACCAGCACACATCTACAAGAAAAGATTACTTTTAGGTTTAGCAGCTGAAATAGTCGAATGCTGTGATTATACAAATCCTTTTCATTGCACACAGTTTGTCCACGTGTGCCTAGAAGAGAGCAGCTCCATCGTAATAACAGCATCCAGGATAAAGCAGCCTGGCCAACCTGTGCAATCTGCATCCACCAATCCCTCCTAACTGCATTGTGCACCAGCTACAGATAGCAAAGGAAAAGTGAATTCCACAGTACCTCCAATGTGTGTGAGAGCAGCAGGGTAATCAGCAGTAATTCTCCATACGCTATACTTCTTTCTGACTTGAAAACGTATAACTGTATCTTCTTTATCACAGAGACTAAATCCTGCAACTCTCCACTCAGTAACACTCCATCACAAGAACTGCATTAATTCAAGAAGGCAGCATATCACATTCTAAAGATAGGGAATAAATGTAGATTTGCTTGTGGTGTGCCCATCACATGAGTAAATAAAAAAGAGATAATTATGGCAAGACATTTTCCAGAATGGCTGTGAATCTAATAGAATAAATTGAGCAAAAAATTTTGCTTAAATAATTAAATTTTATTTGTCATATAAACGTTATATATAAATATTTCTAGCTTGAAACAAGTTGTGTCATCCTAAAGCTATCTGTTTTAGGAAAAAGATTAATCTTCATACTTGTATTACTTTGATCATATTAGCTTAATTGGTGCTACAATTTTTGGTAAGGGAGATGTGGCTTTGCTTAATGATGGCAACATCTTGACATCTTGATCAGGTGACTAAAGGGGAAAGTAATTCATTGACACTGTAATGTTACACATTGAAAACAATCATAAAAGAAGTGAGAGTAATGATAATCAAAATCATGTCCTATGACAATGACTCTTGAAATGAACCTGTCTAAGTATACTTCTCCATTGTCTTATTAAACCACTCATTTGGAGTATTTCACATTGTGATTTTTGCACTCTACGTAGTTTATTTTTCAGAAGAAATGTGATATGATCACTAAATGATATTGCACTTGCCTCCTTGGTCCTTGACAGCCATTTCTTTTCATGTCACCTGTTAGTTTTCAGTTGCAATGTGTCTGGAGGGCAACCTTGATCCATTTTGATAATGTCCTCTGAACTTCAAAGAAAACTGTCGATTTGGACTGTGTTTTTTTTAGTTTAGTTCTTGCTCCTTCATCAGATGGTAACATTCCAACAAAAGAAATAAACATCTTGTAATTTTGGAGGTGGCCTTTTCTGCCTTGAATCCACAAGTTTTAGAAATGGCTGTAGCCTCCAGTGTTGATTCAATTCAGAAGTAATAAGTTAGCATGATTTAGAATTTCCGTGCTGGTCATTCGGTTTAGAAGCTTGAAATAAATTGGCCTTGCAAATGTAACTTATTTCTTCCATCATCATTATTTTGGTGTCAATGCCACAGCTTGTAAGCCTACTGTCTAAAAGTAGGCAGTCATACAGCATGGTGTGATTTTCATCGCTTAAGTTACATTTGTTATTGCTGCTTGTATTTGGAGATGTAAAATGATAAAAAAAATCCAGACATTATCCTCGTATTAAACAATTTCCTGATATTTACCTGAGTGTATTGTGCATCTGCTTTAAGGGATTTGTGGAGATGTACAACAGTGCAGACGCTCAAGCCATGGTGAGGTGTTACAAAGCAAAACCACCTGTTATTCAAGGCAACATCATCAAAGTGGAATTGAGCCAGAAATATAAGAAGTTGCATTTGAAGGTATTTTAAACACAAACTGTACCATCGAGTCTGTGTTAATTAGACCATGAGACATGGGAGCAGAATTAGGCTATTTGGCCCATCAAGTCTGCTCCGCCATTCAATCATGTCTGATCCCTTTCTCCCCTCCTCAGCCCCACTCCCCAGCCTTCGCACAGTAACCTTTGATGCTGTGGCCAATCAAGAACCTATCAATCTCTGCCTTAAATAGACCCAATGACCTGGCCTCCAGAGCTGCCTGTGGTAAATAAGTTCCACAAGTTCACCACCCTCTGGCTAAAGAAATTTCTCCGTGTATCTGTCTTAAGTGGACACCCCTGTATCCTGAGGCTGTGCCCTCTTGTCCTAGATTCCCCCATCATGGAAAAAATCCTTTCTGCATCCATTCTGTCTAAGCCTTTCAACATTCATGAGATCCCACCCCCATCCTTCTCAATTCCTTTGAGTACGGGCCCAGAGCCATCAAATGTTCCTCATATGATAACCCTTTCATTACCGGAATCATCCTTGTGAACCTCCTCTGAACCCTCTCCAATGCCAGCGCATCTTTTCTTAGATGAGGAGCCCAAAACTGTTCACAATACTCAAGGCAAGACCTCACCAGTGCCTTATAAAGCCTCAGCATCACATCCCTGCTCTTATATACTAGACCTCTTGAAATGAATGCTAATATTGCATTTGCATTCCTCACCACAGACTCTAGCTGCAAGTTAACCTTTAGGTTGTTCTGCACGAGGACTCGCAAGCCTCTTTGCACCTTAGATTTTCTCCTTGTTTAGAAAATAGTCTGCACATTTAATTCTACTAACAAAGTGCATAACCATGTATTTTCCAACAATGTATTTCATTTGCCACTTTCTTGCCAATTCTCCAAATCTGCCTAAGTCCTTCTGCAGCCTTCCTGTTTCCTCAACACTACCTGCCCCTCCACCAATCTTCGTATCATCTGCAAACTTGGCAACAAAGCCATCTATTCCATCATCTAAATCATTGATATACAGCATAAAAAGAAGCGGTGCTAAACAACAACCTCTGTGGAACACCACCTGTCACTGGCAACTAACCAGAAAAGGATCCTTTTACTCCCACTCACTGCCTCCTAGCAATCGGCTAATACTCTAACCATGCTAGCAACTTTTCTGTAATACTTGAGGCTCTTAACTTGGTAAGCAGCGTCTGTGGCACCTTATCAAAGGCCTTCTGAAAGTCCAAATATACAATCCACTGAAACCCCTTTATCTGCCCTACTTGTAATCACCTCAAAGAATTAGAACAGATTCGTCAGGCAAGATTTTCCCTCAAGGAAACCATGCTGACTTTGTCTTATCTTGTCCTGTGTCACCAAGTACTCCATAATCTCATCTTTAATAATTGACTCCAACATCTTCCTAACCACTGAGGTCAGGCTAACTGGTTAGCCATGGTTGCACTATCTTACATTTGAGTATTACTTTATTTTTGGAATACATCTATCCTGCACCTTCCTCATTTTTCCCAGAAACTTACAGAGTTGCTGCTGTGCTGACATCCCTGTCAGCAGCTCCTTCCAATTTACTTTGGCCAACTCCTCTCTCATACCGCTGTAATTTCCCTTACTCCACTGAAATAATGCTACATCAGACTTTACTTTCTCCCTATCAAATTTTAAGTTGAACTCAATCATATTGTTATCACTGACTCCCAAGGGTTCTTTTACCTTAAGCTCCCTAATTGCCTCTGGCTCATTACATAACACCCAATCCAGTATAGCTGATCCCTTAGTAGGCTCAACGACAAACTGCTCTAAAAAGCCATCTTGTTGGCATTCAACAAATTCACTCTCTTGAGTACCATTGCCAACCTGATCTTCCCAATCTACCTATATGTTAAAATTTCCCATGATTATCATAACATTGCCCTTTTGACTCGCCTTTTCTATTTCACATTGTATTGTGTAGTCCATATGCCAGCTAATATTTAGAGGCCTATATATATATATATATATAACTGCATATAATCAACCCACAGAGATTTAACCTCCCCTGATCCTATGTCACATCCTTCTAATGTTTTGATGCCACTCTTTACCAACAGAGCCATTCCACTCCCTCTGCCTACCTTCCTATCCCTCCGATACAATGTGTAACCATGGACATTCAGCTCCCAACTACAACCATGCTCCAGCCACGTTTCAGTGATGGCCACAACATCATACCTGACAATCTGTAAAAGTGCAATAAGATCATCCATCGTATTTCTTATACTCTGTGCATTAAGAAGACACTGAGTACTATATTTGCTACCCTTCTTGATTCTGCATCCCTAATGTACTGATACTCACTCTGCTGGCTGCAATTTTGTCCTATCATCTGCATGCTATCTCTGCTTTTTTACCATCTGTCCTATCCTGAGTCCCTTCATTTCACTTCCCACCCCCCCACCAAATTAGTTTATAGCCTCCTCAACAGCTCTAACAAGCCTGCCTGCGAGAATATTGGTCCCCCTTGGGTTCAGGTGCAACCGGTCACTTTTGTACAGTCATACTTACCCAATGATCCAAGAACCTGAAGCCCTGCCCCCTGCACCAACTTGTCAGCCACGCATTATCTTTCAAATCATCCTTATTTTACCCTCACAGGTATCAATCCAGAAATTACTACCCGGGAGGTCCTGCTTCTCAGCTTTCCGCCTAGCTCTCTCAATTATCTCTTCAGGACCTCTTTGCTTTTCCTTCCTATGTCATTGATACTGTAGCATCCAATTTTGCCCCGTTCGCCTAGGGTGAACCACCGTTGCCCCGCCAGTAGTTCAATACTTCGGTGTAAATACGGTGTAATGCCGCCCCCCCGTACACGCTCGCAACACAAATATCAGACAATACACCAAAGGCGGGTAAATAATTGCAACTTTATAGATATCTCTTGGTGATGGGTTAGTAGAAACAGATAACCTGAAGGTGCCAAATAAATAAATTTTATCAGTTTGTGCACATAATATTTTAATACATTTGAGCTCACGCCTCCGGTTCCATCCACGACCTTCCGAGCCTTCGGTCACTGTCCGAACCACCAACGTTCAGTATCCGCCGCCCTGGAACCGCTGTCCTCTACTCACACGTCCATCCTCCTTGCTCGCCTCCCGAAAAAGACCGTGAACTCCCGCTCAGCTCACACATACAAGATAGCATAACAATTCTCCATTGGTTAGTTCCCCCCTTATCGGCAGTTATAACCCAAACATACCAGACACAGAAACTCATTACAGCATTAAGTAACATTACAGAGAAGCCATTTCATTATAACAATACAGAGAAGCCATTTTGTTAGCCTGAACAGTTAACACTACAGTTAATGTTACTGAGAGCCCTACAATACTAATATGTATCACGGCCTCTGGCTGCTCCCCCTCCCCCTCCAAAATGCTGTGGACGTGACCTGAGACATCCCTGACCCTGGCACATGGGAGGCAACATACCATGCTGGCGTCACGTTTATGTCCACAGAATCTCCTGTCTGTTCCTCTGACTATTGAGCCCCTTATCACTACCGCTCCCCTCTTCTCCCCTTTTCCCTTCTGCACCACAGACCCATGCTCAGTGCCAGTAACCTGGTCTCCATGGCATTCCCCTGGAAGGTCATCCCCTACAACAGTATCCAAAACGGTATACTTACTATTGAGGGGAATGGCCACGGGGTGCTCTGCTCAAACTGTTTATTCACTGTCCCATTCCGTCTGCTGACAGTCACCCAGCTACCCACCTGCTGCAAATTAGAGGTGACTACTTCCCTGTAACTCCAATCGTTGATCTCCTCACTCTCCCATAAAAACTGAAGGTCATCCTACTGCTGCTCCAGATCCCTAACGTGGTCTTCAAGGAGCCGCAGCCGGATGCACTTCATGCAGACGTAGTTCCCTGAGAGATTCTGGGTCTCCCAGGACTCCCACATTTGGCATGAAGAACATAAAACATCCACTTAAACCACACTAAGTATCCCTGACACAGGAAGAAAAAAAGGGAAATTTAGCAGAAACTTACCCAGACAACTTACCCAGAGCTAATGCCTCTTCCGAGCCGAAGCTTCCTTTGAGCCAAAGCCTGATAGGCCTACTCTCCCCCTCTGGCCAACTCCCAACAAAGGCCGCTCTGCTTGTCCCTTCTGTACTTTTATTTACTCTCCTCTCTGCATTGCTCCTGCCATTGAGCATCCGCAAAGCTCTCCTTTTAAACTGCCGACCTGCGAGAAGCCTCCTCTCTGTGCTGCCCCCGCTGCTGACTGGGATGCCAGAATGACACTCTTAGTGTCACAGGCAACAGGGACTGTTGTGAAATACCCAGAATAGCCCTTTATACCCAAAATCAATGTTATGTAATTGTTAAAAGCAAGAGAATGCAATGCTCACTTCTGATGTTCTGCATGTCTTGTAATTGATATTCTCACTACGAGCGTGTGAAAGTCTGGGGTGAGGTTAATATGTTACAAAATCAATCCACTGTTATGCATTGGGCATTCGCAATTGATATTGCCAGTGATGCCTGCTTCAAAGGAGAGGCCAGCCAAAATAAAGACAAAGGTAACTTGAAAAAACTACTTTGCAACCAGGAGAAGCAGAGTGCACCTCCACGCATAACAAAGAAACTGCCAGTTTTCCTCCTCTAATTGCCGTCGTTCTTGGAATTTAATTCCTAATCCCAGGAATTAACTTGTTGAAATTCTGTCTGCAAATTTATGTAATTGGTTGGTTGACATTTCCATTTTTTAGTAATGGGGAGAGAGAGACTTTTTTTTTATCAAAGGCATAATGAATCATTGCCTTTTTCAGCTTTAACACATTATTGACAGAACAATGGAATTTTAGCTGTCTGGTGGTGTAATTATATACACACCCGACTTTGAGACGAGTGGTCCCAGGTTTGAATCTGGACAGCTCCCTGCACACTTTCCATTAGTGCTGGGTTGAACATTGAGCTAGCTAATTGGCCTTGTGAAAAAAACAGACAAAAATGCTAAAGAAACGGCAAGTTGCAGCCCAATGCACCACAGTGCACAAAAAGGAACAACAGTGGAATTTTGGCACTCACCTTGTCGCAGACACTTGAACATTACTACAATACTACAATCCAATGTTTTTGTCGACAAAAAAATTAACAAGATAGGGAATACTCTTAAATGAAGATTTGATGTTCTGTTGAAACAACCATTATTATGTTTCGAAGTATGAGAAATCAAATGGAAAGAAGGCGCATCACAGTGAATGATTGATGATAATTTTTATATTCATTTTCTATTGCAGTTTCCTGGGACAAAACCAACTGGTGGTTTTGTGTCTTCCTTTGGAGCATTTCAGCGAAAGCAGTTTGGTGCCCCTCAAGGTAAACCTGGGCCTGAAGAAGACATCTTAGCACCAACAAGCACACCAACTTTAGCTGAGCTCAGAGCTAAATATTCAGCACAACTTCTGAGGTGGGCCAATGTACCAATTGAGGGTAACATGCCGACTAAAGATAAGAGGTGGAATCCACAGACTTTTGAAGGAAAAGAACTGGACTGTTTCAGATTCTTACCATATGCTTTCAAAATTCCAATGTTAGAAACTCATGAACAATACCTACAGAGTTTTACTGGGACTCCTGATCTGTTTGAGCTAGACACACCAAAGATAGATGAAGCATTTCTTCAACTCCTGATGGGTAAGAAAGTTGTAAATTCACGTGAGGATCTGGAGATGCTGCTCGGTGAACCAGAGAGAGTGTTATGCAAGGCACAGTCAAAAGTAGCAGAAATTGTAGGCCCACTTATGCTTGCCATACAGAAACATGAATTGGATGATTTGTCTGGAGAATTAGATACTCTAACTTCTGAACAATTAATAGAGAGACTACAGTCAACAATAATTTCGTGTCATCAGTCGATAGTATGGGCTGGACAGACTCACTGCTGGCTGACTGGCCTTCGGACCGAGAATTTGTTGCAGTTATTCAAATTTGGCAAGAATTCTATAAAACCACAGAACTATCCAAATATGACATCATCTGACCTCCTGGGTGCTGAACTTGTGGAACAAATACAAAAGAAAGCTGAGGTTTTGAAGCGTGTGACTACCCTACCACCAGCAATGAAAATACCACCCATCAACGTATACAAGAAGAAAAAAGTTTTCCAGAAACAGCAGAGGTGGCAACAACCCTATTATCATAATTCAAAGTCATTCAGAGGCCGTGGTAAGTCAATTTTGTTTATAGAAGATCAAAAAGGAGCAAATTAACTAGTGGGGAATAAAAGCATTTTCAGACTGCAAATCAATGCGGATTCATACAGTAATCTGATCAGTCAGCCTGCATATCTATTGGAGTTGATAGATATGTAGACTTGCTCCAGTGGCAGTATCCTAATTTCTAATTGTTGCAAGTTTTGTAGCTCAGTCCCATAGGGTTCAATCTTCTCCCTGACCTTGCCCAAGAATGCACTAAATCTTTTCAGAGTTCCAATTTCCAAAGCAGGAAATCGATCCAGTGCTGTCATTTGTAATTGCACACATGGTGAGAATATAACAGATTAAACAATTTTTGCTCAAGGAGCTTTTTATTTGGAGGTTGAAAGTGTCTTATATACTTGATAGTAGAAACACTATAGGTGAGATGCATCAGCCATCGGTTTTAATAATGAAAGCAGATTATTTAATGCATCAGCTGAAAATTCAGCTCCTCTAACAGTGTAGTTTACATGTTATAGGATAATTTAAGACAAGTATTTTGGTTAAGTGATTTTTAACTGTTGAACTGCAAAGAAAAATACAAGATCATAGTTAAATCATTAAAGATTATTGAAAAATATGTATAAATATGCAGTATATTTACATTTAAAAAGTATTATATTTTTATATAAAGTTAGGTGTAAATATTACCATCTTGGAGTTGTGGAAGTATAGATTTTTAGTTAATATAATTTATTACAATTTAGTCATTTTTGAACACATGGTTAAAATTAACCCTTAGCTGTAATAGAAATGCAGGCTGGCATATCAGATTACTGCATGAACAGCACCTCTTTGCCGCCAGCACTGCATTTTCAATCACCTCATTCTAGCCTGTCTTGGCCTTGTATTGCTGTAGATGGAAGGAGCAGCATCTAAGGACTCCCCATCAGATGATTTTAAAGGATTATTAATAACTTGCAAATTCTTTCTTGGTTACTTTATACTGGTTGCAAGTCCAGAGTGAATGGCGTTGAAACTGCTGACTGTAAGGCTTTACACTGACAAGTTCTTCCCAGATACTCAGTAAGTTCCTTTAGGAATCAAGCATATTCACTGCAAGGCAAACTCTTAGTAGAAGAGAGAGTAGAAATGTAAAAATGTAAAGAAATAGCAAGACCCTTAATAGTGTCGATGAGCAGAGGGACCTTGGGGTCCAGGTTTATATCTCCTCGTAAGTGGTTACACAGGTTGTTAGAGTGGTAAAGAAGGGTTATGGCATGCTTGTCTTTATTAGACATGGAAATAAGTTCAAGATTTGGGAGGTCATGCAGCAGCTTTATAAAACTCTAGTTAGACCGCATCTGGAGTATTGCATTCAGGTCTGGTGGTGCCATATTTAGATGTTTTGGAAAGGCTGCAGAACAGGTTTACCAGGGTGCTGCCTGGGTTAGAGAGCTTGTGCAAAAAGTAGAGCTTGCATAAACTAGGGGTGTTTGTTTTGTCTAAAGTGATGGAAGCTGATTAGAGAGGTACAGATAGAATAGACAACCAGTATCTTTTTTCCATGGTTGAAATGTCTAATATCAAAGGGGCATACGTTTAAATGAGGAGGAGGTAAGTTCAGGGGAGGTGTTGAGGGCAAGTTGTGTACGCAGACCGGAGAGTGCCTGTGATGGCAGTAGAAGTAGACACGATAGAGGAATTCAAAATGCTTGTAGACAATCACATGAATGTGCATGACCATAAGACTATAACACATAGGAGCTAAATTAGACCATTCCGTTTATCAAGTCTGCTTTTTCATTGGATTATGGCTGATTTATTTTCTCTCTCAACTCCATTCCTCTGCCTTTTCCCCGTAACCATTAATCAAGAACCTATCAGAATGCGCTTTAAATATATCTAAGGACCTGGCCTCCAAAACCGTCTGTAGCAATTAATTCCACGGATTCACCACCCTCTGGCTAGCAAAATTCCTCTTCTTCTCTGTTTTAAAGAGACATACTTCTTTTCTGAAGCTGTGTCCTCTGGTCCTACTCTCCCACTATTGGAAACATCCTTTCCATGTCCATCTACCCAGGCTTTTCAATATTCAATAGGTTTCATTGAGATTCCCTTCTTCCGTGAGCACAAGCTCAGAGTCATCAAATGCTCCTTATATGCTAATTATTTCATTCCCAGGATCTTTCTTGTAAACCTCCTTTGGACCTTCTAATGCCAGCATAGATATGAGTTTTGGTCCTTAGATATGAGGACCAAAACTGCTTACAATACTCCAAATGTTGTCAGACCAATGTCATATCAAGCCTCAGCAGTACATTCTTGCTTTTATATTCTGGTCCTCCTGAAGTGAATGCTAACTTTGCATTTGCCTTCCTTACTACTAACTCAACCTGCAAGTTAACCTTTAGGGAATCCTACACTAGGACTCCCAAGTCTCTCTGCACCTCCAGTTTCCCCAGTTTGAATTCACTCCCGTTTAGAAGTTTGTCTATGTCTTTGTATCTACTACCAAAAAGCATGACCATATAGTTCCCTGCACTGTATTCCATCTACCTCTTCTTTTCACATTCTCCTAACCTGCCCAAATCCTCTTGCAGCCTCCCTGTTTGCTCAACACTTCCTGCCCCTCTACCTATTTTTGTTTCAAATACAAACTTGGCCACAAAGCCATAAATTCCATCATTCAGATCATTAACATATAACGTGCAAAGCAGTATACCGAACGCCATCCCCTGAATAACATGATTAGTCACCAGCAGCCGACTAGAAAAGGCCCTGTTTATTCCCATTCTTTGCCACTGCCTGTCAGCCAAACTTCTAAACACGTTAGCATCTTTTTTGTAATACCATGGGCTTTTGTTTAATAACCTCGTGCTGGATCTTGTCAAAGGTCTTCTGAGTATCCAAATAACCAACATCTACTGACCCTCCTTTATCATGTCTGTTACTTTCTCAAAAAAATTACAACAGATTTGTCGGGTAAAATTTCCCCTTTAGAAAACCATGCTGATTTTGGCCTATTTTATCATGTATCTCCAAGTAGCCCGAAACCTTATCCTTAATACTGGATTCCAACATCTTACCAACCACTGAAGTCAGGCAAACTGGCCTGTGTCTTTTGCCTCCCTCCCTCCCTTGATAAAGAATGGAGTGATATTTGTGATTTTTTGAGCCTCCTGAACCATTCCAGAATCTAGTAATTCTAGAAAGATATAAAAAACTAATGCCTTCAGAAGCTCTTCAGCTACTTCTTTCAGAACCCTAAGGTGTAGCTCATCGGTCGAGGTGACTTCAGACCTTTCAGCTTCCCAAGAACCTTCTTAGTAATAGCCACTACACTCCTTGAGTTTCCCACTAACTTTTGATATATTTTATGCCCCCTCTTTTCAAAGTTCAATAAGTTTAAAGTAAAATTTATTGTCAGAATACATACAACCCTGAGATTCTTTTCCTGCGGGCATATTTATCAAGTCTATAGAACAGTAACTTTAAACAATGGATAACAAACTGTGCAAATGCAGATATAAGTGAATAGCAATAAATAATGAGCATGAAATAACAAGATAGGGGTCCTTAAATGAGTGTAGTTATCCCCTTTTGTTCAAAAGCCTAATGGTTGAGGGGTAGTAATTGTTCTTGAACCTGGTGGTGCGAGTCTTGAGGCTCTTGTACTTTCTACCTGATGGCAGCAGTGAGAAAAGAGCATGGCCTGGGTGGTGAGGATCTCTGATGATGGGTGCTGCTTTTCCACGGCAGTGTTTCATGTAGACGTGCCCAATGGTTGGGATGGTTTTACTCATGATTTACCTTTTGTAGGATTTTCAACTCCAAAGACAGACAGACAGATATAAAACCATAAATAAATAATAAGTTAATCATGCCAAGTGGAAATAAGTCCAGGACCACCCTATTGGCACAGAGTGTCTGACACTCCGAGGGAGGAGTTGTAAAGTTTGATGGCCACAGGTAGGAATGACTTCCTATGACGCTCAGTGTTACATCTCAGTGGAATGAGTCTCTGGCTGAATGTACACCTGTGCCTAACCAATACATTATGGAGTAGATGGGAGACATTGTCCAAGATGGCATGCAACTTGGACAGCATCCTCTTTTCAGACACCACCGTCAGAGAGTCCAGTTCCACCCCCACAACATCACTGGCCTTACGAATAAGTTTGTTGATTCTGTTGGTGTCTGCTACTCTCAGCCTGCTGCCCCAGCACACAACAGCAAACATGATAGCACTGGCCACCACAGCCTCGTAGAACATCCTCAGCATCGTCCGGCAGATGTTAAAGGACCTCAGTCTCCTCAGGAAATAAGACGGCTCTGACCCTTCTTGTAGACAACCTCAGTGTTCTTTGAGCAGTCCAGTTTATTGTCAATCCATATCCCCAGGTATTGGTAATCCTCCACCATGTCCACACTGACCCCTTGGATGGAAACAGGGGTCACCGTGTGCCTTAGTCCTCCTCAGGTCCACCACCAGCTCCTTAATCTTTTTCACATTAAGCTGCAGATGATTCTGCTCGCACCACGTGACAAAGTTTCCCACCGTAGCCCTGTACTCAGCCTCATCTCCCTTGCTGATGCATCCAACTATGGCAGAGTCATCAGAAAACTTCTGAAAATGGCAAGACTCTGTGCAGTAGTTGAAGTCTGAGGTGTAGATGGTGAAGAGAAAGGGAGACAGGACAGTCCCCTGTGGAGCCCAGTGCTGCTGACCACTCTGTCTGACTCACAGTGTTGCAAGCGCACGTACTGTGGTCTGCCAGTCAGGTAATCAATAATCCATGACACCAGGGAAGCATCCACCTACATCACTGTCAGCTTCTCACCCAGCAGAGCAGGGCGGATGGTGTTGAACGCACTGGAGAAGTCAAAAAACGTGACCCTCACAGTGCTCGCTAGCTTGTCCAGGTGGGCGTAGACACGGTTCAGCAGGTAGACAATGGCATCCTCAACTCCTAGTCGGGGCTGATAGGCGAACTGGAGGGGGTCTAAGTGTGGCCTAACCATTGGCTTGAGCTGCTCTAGAACAAGTCTCTCCAGGGTCTTCATGATGTGGGAGGTCAATGCCACCAAAGGCATTGGTGTTCCCATACCAGGCTGTAATGCATCCGGTCAGCACACTTTCCACCACACATTATACATTTCCCAAGGTTTTTTATGACATGCTGAAGTTCCGCGGTCTCTTGAAGTAGAGGTGCTGTCATGCTTTCTTTGTGATTATAATTATATGATGGGTCCAGGACAGGTCCTCTAAGGTGGTGGCACCCAGGAATTTAAAGTTACTGACCCTCTTCACCTCTAATCCTCCGATGACTACTGGCTCATGGACCTCTGGTTTCCTTCTCCTGAAGTCTACTATCAGTTCCTTGGTCTTATTGACGTTCAGTGAGAAGTTCTTGTTGTTATACCACTCAGCCAAATTGTCAGTCTCACTCCTGTATGCCGATTCATCACCATCTTTGATACAGCCCACTACAGTGGTTTAATTAGCAAACTTGTATATGGTATTGGAGCTGCACACAGCTGCACAGTCATAGGTCTAAAGCAAGTAGAGCAGGGGGCTGTGTACACATCCCTGCAGTGCTCCTGTGCTGATGGAGATTGTGGAGGAGACGTTTTTGCCAATTCAAACTGACTGGGGTCTATAAGTGAAGAAATCTAGGATCCAGTTGCACAAGAGGGTCTTGAGGCCCAGGTCTTGGAGTTTGCTGGTGAGTTTAGAGGGGATGATAGTGTTAAATGCCAAGTTGTAATTGATAAAGAGCATCCTGATGTATGCATCTTTGTTGTCCAGATGTTCCAGGGTTGTTCCAGATGCCAATGAGATGGCATCTGCTGTAGATCAGTTGCTTCATTGGGTGAATTGGAGCAGATCCAAGTCACCATTCAGACAGGAGCTGATATGCTTCAACACCAGCCGCAGAAAACACTTCATCACTGTGGATGTAAGTGCCACTGGGTGATAGTCATTTAGACAGGTAACCACACTCTTCTTGGATACCAGTATGATTGGAGCCTGCTTTAAGCAGGTGGATACTGCACACTGCTGGAGCGAGAGCGTGAAGATATCCATGAAAACACCAGCCAGTTGGTCAGCACAGGTCATCAGCACTCGGCTAGTTACTCTGTCCGGACCAGGTGCTTTCCTTGGATTCACTCAGTTGAAGACAGCTGTCATGTTATCTTCACATACCAAGACCAAGGTATCATCGGGAGAGGGTGCGCAATGGTTCCTCCCTGTTCTGGCATTCATGCATAGAAGGTATTGAGCTCTTTCCAAGCGAGGCTCTGCTGTCTCTAATGTCACAAGATTTAACTTTGTAGGAGGTTATGGCATTCAAACCCTACCACAGCTGTCAAGCATCCCTTCTTGATTCCAGTCTAGTCCGGAATCTTCATTACGCCTGAGAGATGCCTCAGGCCTACTGTTGCCTCGTCTTTCCTTTAGAATCTTCTACTTTGATATGAATTAATCCTTCATCTTCCGAATTACTCTCAGAAACTCCAGCCATTGCTGATGTACTGTCCTCCCTCCTTCCAATCAACTTCAGCCAGTTCCTCTCTCATGCTTCTTTAGTTACATTTACTCAACTATGATATCGATACATCTGATTTTAGCTTCTCCCCCTCAACTCCAGGGTTTTTTTCTACCACATTATGATCACTGCCTCCTAAAGATTCCTTTATCTTAGCTCACTAATAAAATCTGGTTCTTGGCCACAAACTCTTCTAAGAACCCATTATATGGGCATTTTTTACAAATTTCTTCTGCTGAGATCAAATACCAATGTGATTTTCCCAATCTCCCTGCATATTTAAATCCCCTCCACGACCATTGTAACATTGCCCTTTTTACATACCTTTTCTATCTCCATTTCCATGAAATGGAAGGATATGGACATTATGTAGGTAGAAGGGGTTATTTATTTATTTAGTTATATAACACAGAGTAGGCTCATCAATCCAAACTACCCCAGCAACCCCACAACCCCTATTAACCCTGACCTAATCACGGGACAATTTTACAATGACCAATTAACCTTCTTGGTACATCTTTGGACTGTGAGGGAAAACTCACATTGAATGGTGTTACAAGGATTACTCCTTAGTGATAATGATCAGTTAGTCACAAAGAATCTATATTTACTGACAAGTACCTTTATTGGCTCAGTTCACAAGCATGTGAATTTACACAACCAAGTACCTGTGTGCACAACTACTAAGTTTCCCTGATCTCCCATGAACAGTCAAAGAATAGAAAAAGTACCTGGGAAAGGAGTCTACACAGGCCAGTGTTCCTCGTGCTCCCGATGTAATCTCCATGTGTCCAATATGAAGGTCCTCCACATCTGTAATGGTTGATTTCCGGAGAGCTGTCACTCCCTTGCATGTGAAGCTCCTTACTTTTAAACACTTCTTATCAGTTTAAATCTGGCATTTCCATCTTATTAGTTGTGGTCCAGGGCTACAACCAGTATTGTTCTATGGCCTTTGCCCTCAGCCTCGTGCCTTTTGTTCTTTTAAACTCTGACTGGGTTAAACCAAACAAACCAGGTGACTCAGACACTTAGTCTACTCCTGCAAGCCTGCCACCGTACATAATAAATAGCTACTTGTCTCAGAATGTTCTCAGGTTTAGCAAGTCACATTCCATTGCTTTGACTAAATTATTCAAAAGCAAGAAATCAGTTCAAACAATTCACAAAATGGGGGCTGCAAGGACAGTCTCACAAAATGGCTGCCTCCATTCCTGTTCACTGATTGTCATTCTTCCTGGCCAACAACAGCGAGGATGCACAGAGACAACTTAAAAAACGGTATCCAAATTGAATTCCAGAACGCCCTGAGCTGTAATAGTGTTGCGCTAATCCCTATGCTACAGTGACACCCTTTAGTGGGCATTTAATTATTCATTTCATTAGTTCGGTACTAATATTGCGGACCAAAGATCTTGTTGCTATGCTGTACTCTTCCATGTTCTAGAAGAGGAAGGAATTGGCAGAAAAGCCTTGGATATTGTTCTTACATATTCAGGGTGTTCAAGTAACAACCGTTCTATCTGAAGCACTGTAGTGAGGTAATTCCAGGTTATCTAAGTTGTCAAACCGCTTGAGGTCTTTGTCACAGACTTTGAAATATAGTCAGAAACTGTTTTAATCATGTAATTAATAATAATTAAAATTATATTTTTTATTAAATTAAAGAAGTAAAAAAACAAAAGGAACTTCAATTTATGAGGTTGCTATGCTAATCAGGGAGAATAATTTAATCTAGTACCTTGTCTGCCCTCCTGTCAATTCTCCATATCCCATAATTCTCCTGTTACTAGCAACCTATTGATCTCAGCCTTGACTACATGTACTAGCTCAGCACCCACAATCTAGGGTAGTGAATTTACAAAGATTTACAAACTCACTGAACAAAGACATTTCTCCACGTTTCTGTCCTAAGCACCCGGTGGCTTTAGACCCTCTCCCCCCCAATCTAAACTTTCCTGATGGCGAACGTACAGTATCTGGAAAATAAAATTGTAGATCTCAGAGCAAGAATGCAGTGCCAGATGGACATCGTGGACTGCTGCATGCTTTACTTCACAGAAACGTGGCTAACCTCCACCATTTCAAACACAGCGCTGCTGCCCAATGGCTTCAGCATTCCCCACAAAGACAGGACAGCTCAGTCTTTCAAAGGTAGAGGAGGTGAAATATGCTTTCTGATTAACCCATTGTGGTTCAGAGACATGGAGATTCTGTCTCAGTCCTGCTCACATGAACTGGAATGTCTAGTGGTCAAATGTCACCCATGTTATCTACCAAGGGAGTTTTCTGCCATCATCCTACCAGCAGTGTACATTTTACCTCAGGCCAACGTCAGGTAGACACTGGAAGAAATGAGTACTGTAATCAGCAGTCACAAAACAGCGCACCCTGTGCCTTTCCTATCAAAGTGGGGGATTTCAACAAGGTCAGCTTGAAGAAGCCTCTGAAAAACTACCACCAACATATCACCTGTGGAACGAGAGGAGCCAACACACTTCACCACTGTTATACCACCATCAAAAACACTTACCGTACCATCTGACACTTTGAAAAATCCAATCAACTGGCTGTACTTCTACTCCCAGCGTATAGGCAGAGATTAAAGACGCAGCACCAGTGTTGAGGACTGAGAAGGTTTAGTCAAGGGAGGCAGAGAAGTGCTTACAGGATTGCTTTGAATCGGTGGAGTGGACATTGTTCAGGGACTCATCTTGAAACTAAATGAATATGCTTCATTGTCACTGACTTCATCAGGACCTTTGAGGATGAATGTGTGTCTTTGGGAACATACCGAACATAGCCAAACCAAAAGATGAACCAGGAGGTTTGTAGTCTGCTGGGGGATAGCTGTTCTAAGAGTGTAAAAACAATCCCGATTGAAGTTGGAGGTGGAATCTGATGCATGTCAGCTTTGGCAGGGTTTGCAGCCCGTTAGTTCCTACAAAACGAAACCTAATATCATGAATTGCTCTGATGTTTCACTCCCAGATGAGCTCAATGCACGCTTTGAAAGGGAGAATAAAACTACACCTGTGTGAATCTCTGTAGCATCTGGTGACCCTGTGATCTCAGTCTCAGAGGCCGACGTCAGAACATCTTTCAAGAGCGTGAACCCTTGCAGGGTGTCAGGCCCTGATGGTGTACCTGGTAAAGCACTGAAAACCTGTGCCAACCAATTGGCAGGATTTTCAAAGACATCTTTATCTCTCACTGCTGCAGTGGAAGGTTCCCACCCACCTCAAAAGAGCAACAATCGTACCAGTGCCCAGAAGAGTACGATGAGCTGACTCAATGACTTTTGTCCGGTTGCACTCACACTTACTGTGATGAAGTGCTTTGAGAGGTTGCTCTTGGCCTGAATCAACTCCTGTCTAAGCAAAGACATGGACCTGTTCCAATTTGCTTCTTGCCATAATAGGTCTACAGTGGATGTATTGTCACAGGTTCTCCATTCAGCCTTGGATCACCTTGACAATGGCAATACCGACATCCCGCTGCTGTTGCTGTTTGTTGATTACAGCTCAGTGTTCAACACCATCGTACCCTCAGCCCTAATCAACAAGCTCCAAAACCCAGGCCTGTGTACCTCCCTCTGCAATTTGATTCCTGAATTTCCAGTCTGTGCAGATCGGAAATAACATCTCCTCCTCACTGACAATAACGGATGCATGCTTAGCCCGTTGCTCAGCTCTGTCAGCTGTGCGGCTAGGCACAGCTCAAGCACCATCTATAAATTTGCCGATGACACACTGTTGCTGGCAGAATTTCCGATGTTGATGAGGAAATATACAGGAGTGAGATAGATCAGCTGGATTGAGTGGTGTTGCAATAACAACAGCCTTGCACTCAATGTCAGTAAGACCAAGGAATTGATTGTGGATTTCAGGAAGGGGAAGTTGAGGAAATACACTCATCCTTATCTGGGGAATCAGCAGTGGAAAGAGTGAGTAGTTTCCAGTTCCTGGGTGTCAACATCTTTGAATATTTATCCTCAGCCCAACATATTGACGCAATGACAAAGGTGGCACAACAACAGCTATATTTCATTCAGAATTTGAGGAGGCTTGGTATGCTACCAAACACTCCTGCAAATTTCTACAGATGTATCATGGAGGGCATTCTAACCTGTATGGAAGGGCCACCGCAGAATGTTGCAAACTCAGCTAGCACCATCATGGGCACAGCCTCCTCAGCAATGAGGCAACTTCAGAAGATGATGCCTCAAAAAGGTGGCATCCATCATTAAGGACCCCATCATCCTGGACACGCCCTGTTCCCATGGCTTCCTTCAAGGAGAAGGCACAGGAGTCTGAAGACACATACAACATTTCAGAAATAGCTTTTCCTCTGCCATCAGAATTCTAAATAGACAATGAACTTAAGAATGCTACCTCAACAAATTTTTGCTTTCTTTTTGCATTACTTATTTATTTTATATATATATATATATTTACTGTATTTTATAGGTTTTTTTACTGTTGTGAAACAACATATAGCAGAGATATTAAACCTGATTGTGATTCAACCAACATTGCCAATGGCTCCTCCGTCTTTTCCCTCGCTTCCCATATTAACCATGGGGGGATATTCTGCCCAGTCCTGAGGACTTATCTATCCTAATGTTGTTCAAGAGTTGCAATATTGCTTCTTTCTTAATCTCGACAAGTTCCAGCACATCAGCCTCTTCTATGCTAACCTCATATTTGTCAAGGTTTCTCTCACTGGTGAATTCTGAAGGATAGTATTCATTATGGACCTCCTCCTACTCCAGGCACCTTTTCCCTTTTTTATCCCCCATTGGTTGTACCCTCACTTTAGTCATCATCCTCTTCTTTACATATGTATAGAACACTTTAGCATTTTCTCTGATGATAATTAGTTCTCCCCCAGTTAAATACTATGCCATCTGTTCCTATCCTCGTCCTAGTCTACGCCAAGAGTCTGGGAGTTGTAGTCACTTTCTCTGAAATATTCGTCCACCGAGAGATCTGTCACCTGACCAGGTTTATTGTCTAGTATTCGATGTAGTATATCTTTCTTCTAGTTAGCTTGCCCACATATTGTGGACACATATAACAATTTCTGCCCTATCAAAACCTCTTGTACTATTATGGTGCAAATTGACATTAAGGAAGTAAAAATAACCCTGTTATTTTTGCTCCTTCCAAAACCTACTTAATGATCTGCTTCTCGGAGTCCCTGTTGTTATAGGAGTGGGGGTAGGGGGATGACAGCTCCCAATAGAGTGATTGTTCCCTTCTTGTTTCTGATGTACACCCACACTAACTCGGTAGATAATCCCTCAATGATGACCTCCTTTTCTGCGCCTGTGATATTATCCCTTATTAGTAACACCACTCTTTTACCTTCCTATATGTACCTTTTGAAACATCCAACCATTCCTGCTTTTGTGACAGCCATGTCGCCTTATGGGCCACAACATTTGTAGTTCCAAGTACTGATCCATACTCTTTAAGTTCATCACCCTTGCTGCTGATTTTTCTCACAATAAACACATTTCAACCCACCCAGTTGACTGCATTTCTTTGCTGCCCACTGCATATCCTTCATTATTCGCTCCATTATTTGATCTCTTTGGTTCCCATCCCCCACTACCCTTATTTAAACCCTTCTCACAGCTGCATCAAACTCGCCCAGGATGACGTTGGTCCCTCTCAAGTTCAGGTGTACGCCATCCCTTTTGTACAGATCATAGCTTTCCAGAAGAGATCCCAATGATCTATAAATCTGAAACCCTGTACCAATTCTAAGGCTTAGCCTGACTGGTAGTAATCCTGAGATTACTACCTTTCAGTTCATGTTTTTTTAGCTTCCTTCCTATTTCCCTATATTCTCTGTTCAGAACCTCATCTCTTTTATCAGCTATGTTGTTGGTACCAATATGTACCATGACCTCTGGCTGCTCTCCTTGCTCTTTCAGAATGCTGTGGGCTCGATCTGAGACATCCCTGTCCCTGGAATCTGGGAGGCAACATACCATTTGGGAATCCCTTTCATGTGCACAGAATCTTCTGTCTGTTCTCCTAGCTACTGAATCCCTTATCACTACTGCTCCCCTCTTCTCCCCTTTCCCATCTGAGCTACGGAGCGAGTCTCAGTGGCAGAGACCTGGTGGCTTTGGCTTCCTCTGGTAAGTTATGGTGAGAGTTGGTATTCTTTGGTAAAATAATATAAGTTCTTATTATTAACACCACACCTTCTGCCCTCCTCATGAATAAAAGGTAACCAGGTGAATCTATATTGATCCTCATGTGGATGGCAGCTTTAACCAACTAACCTAGGACATCTTTCTACCGGTGATACAAACATTACAGGGAGGCTACATTGCTAGAAAATGGTGTTCATTGCAGTTTTCTGTAAAGTGAAGCTGCATCATCTGTGCATGCATCAAGGAAAATAGGTTGAAAACAAATTTATTTCATATAAATTTCATATGATTTGTGAATGCTTTCAGAATGAATTTCCATAAACAGCTGTTGCCTGTATATAATTGTATGAAAGCACAACTTTGGCCAAGTATTATAATTGTTTTGGCTTAAACATGTTTATTTGTTTTAATTTGCTTTAATTGTTTCATTGCAGGAAGATCATTTAGTGGACATCTTCGAGGACACACTATCTTTTAGGACAGATACAGTACATTTCTTAAAACCAAGAAGAACTAGATGAAATCCAGTGATTTATAGCAAAAGCATATCACCCCCTATTGTGAGTGTTTCAGTCAGTTTTGTCAGATGAATAAACTCCAAGATAGAATAAAAGTTTTTCTTGGATTTGTTGTTCAGAAGTAAGGATTTTAAATTTACCATTCTTACATTGTTCTTCAACCAAGTTGATGTTAATTCTGTTCATGTATTTTGTTTGAGATATTTGAGATAATTTGTGGCTTCTGTTAGTCCTCTGAACCGAATTAAAAATCTTTGAGTAATTTTTCTTGGCTCTTGGGAACTCCTCCCAGTGACATGAGTGAGATAGTTTACTTTGATATTTAAGAGTCTGTCTTACTAATGAGACCCAACTGAATAATGTTTCTGTACTGAATTTTGTTTCTCACCATTGTATTGTAATGTGATCAAAATAAATGCTCAATGTGATAAACTTAAACACATGTCTGTAATGAGGAGAGGGGAAGGAGAGTTGGGAAGTGAAGGGGCAGGGAGGGGCGAGGGGCAAGGGGCCAGGGAGGTGGAGGGGGGAAAAGGTGAAAGCGAAGGGGAGAAGTGGTGGGAATGGGGGGTGTGGCGAAGGAGGGGAGGGGAAAAGAGATTAGGAAGAGAAGAGGCGTAAAGGGAAAGGTGAGGAGGGGAAGGATAGCAATTGCTCGCGGTGTATCGTGGGAGTCCTGGCATAGTCGCGCCGCGCACCACGGGATTCCTGGCTGGCTGGGGCGCAGAGGATGGTGGGAGTTTGCGAGGCCTTTTCTACTCGCCGGAGCGGCAGCTGGAGGTAAGAAAGCGTTACTAAGGGGAGGCAGGGAGACGGGGAGACGAAGAGGTGAAAACCTTTCCTTGTTCAGTATTGTACTTCGAGTGGAGCAAAATGAAAAAGAGGACGAGGCTGTGCGTGCGTGAGGGAAGCCCGATCTTTGTCAGGGAACGAGACAGGCTGTCGTTTTTAATGGCCGTTTGTCGTTGGGGGCAGAAGCCGCCGCCATTTTGTATCAAAGGGAAAACCGCAGCAGAAGCGCAGTGAAAGACTGAGGTGTAGTGAACAGTGATGGATCTGTAGGAGCGTAGGGAAACAGTTGTAGAGAACAGTGGTGGGCCTGTGGGAAGGCAGGGAAACATTGAGGCGTAGGGTGCAGTGGTGGGGTTTGCTGGGAAGGCAGTGAATCGGTGAAGTGTAGGCAGAAGTGAGGTAGGGCAGTATTTCCAAAGGGCGAACTGAACCTTCAGGACCAAAGGATGGCATTAAACTAATATAAAGTGAATCAACAAATGAAAGTGACGTTTTCCCCTGGAAACAAACTTAAATTCTATAAAGCTATGAATGCCTTTCATGGAATCACAAAAAAGCTTAAGAGAGCTAGCAATGTAAATACATCGTCAGAGAGCAAACTGGCGCGATAATACAGCCAAAGCAATGCCATATAGATGTCGGGGAAGCCTAATGCACCTCTTAGCTTTAAACACACTGAGCCAGAAAATAAGCCACTGGGAACAGATTTGATCTCAGAGAGCTATAATATGAATATTTCTGAAAAATAAGCAAAATCAGTCGAAAGATAAAAGGCTAAACTACAGTAAAATAAAATTAAATTGTAGGGAAAAAAAAGAAGAATAATTACTTGGAAAAGTCTGCTTTTCCAGTAGACCTGTCTTGTTATGTAATATTTTGTCATCTCATATTTTATGCATTGAGATAATATCCTGGCTAATTTTTGGAAGAATTGGACATCATCTTCCTGAAGGTGGTTTAGTGAAAATTACTCAATAGTATTCCACATATTAAGGTTTTTGCATATGGATAGTAACTTAATTGGGCTTCTAATACTTTAATGACTAATTGTGTTATGCGCCAAATGTTGGGACCAATACTAAAAATGAAAGTTTTTGCAAGGGCGGTATGTTATAATTTTTCACCATGTCCAACTTGGTAATCTTGGACCAAAAATCTACATTGGGCCACAAGCACTTTGTAAATGAAAGTACTGACAAAGAATCAGTTTTCTTTGAGCAAAGTATCTACAGAGCAATAAAAATACTCTAGGTAACAACAAATAAGTTTTGGATAAAACAATTAGCAAACCCTGCAAATAAACCAATGTTATTAATTGATTAATTTGGAAGTTTTATTGACAAATTGAAAAATATTTATGAGATACTTAAGCGTGGAACCTGTTTTTTATGACTTAGAGATGTCATTAATTCTAAGGAGTGAGCTAAGTAAAAAATGTGGAGGGAAAATGTAGCAATAGCAAGATTTTATCAAACTCAAAAGTTCGGAGGGATGCAATAATCTTATTGGAATTGGATTGCAAGAACAACTTGCATTTATATACATCTTTAATGAAGAAAAATTTTCCACTGTGCTTCAGAGGCATAGACAAAAGTGGGATCAAGGCAGATATTAGAAACCATAAAAATGTTGGTCCAGGAGTTTTCATTAGGGTTGGAAGTGCGGAGAAAGAGATTGAGAGTTTTGGGAAGCAATTCGAGTGTGCAGGATCTCAGCAATTGAAATAGTGCCTGGTGACAATGCAAGGAAAACATGAGACCAGAGAATGCCAGTGGCTAACGAACATGATATCCGTAAGCACTGCCTTTCTCAAAAGCTTGTGTACAGCTTGTCATGCATGCTGCTGAAATGGCTTGGGACCTTGGTAGACATCCATGCTGATGGTGGTTCTCATGAGGTAAAATACAAATAAATCTTTCTGATACTTTAATATTGTTAATGAGAAATCACTTTAGGTGGTTCTTTAAGTGGTATTGCTGGTAAAATTGTTTTTGGACTTACAATCTTCCATAGCTATAAATATTCCAGAGACCCTTCTTCCTCCTCTCTGAGGGAATGGTTTTGTAATATCAGTTGTTATTATATGCACATTCTGGCAAATTTTAGTCTACCCCATTCCAGCAGATGAGAGGTGAAAATCTGTATATTGGAATGGATCAAAACCAAAAACCGGCAGAAAAACAGGTGACTAAAATGCAGTCTTTAAAATAATGCATTTCTGATGGTACTGTAAAGTCAATTGGAAGTAAAGTCACCCATCAGTAAACTCCAAAAGTTTGTTAATTCTCTGATAAACACAAATGTAATGACAAGAATCGCTGTTATAAGCTGCTGCATAAAGTCTGATTACTAAATGATTTTCATTCAATTGGTGAGGGGGGGGGGATATTGAAATTCTTCTTGCCCTGTCACCATTAATGTAACTTGCATATTGCTCAGAATTTGATTGTCTGACTTAGTTGAAGACCATTAATCCATTTAGATTTTTACCTCTAATTCTGCCACACCTTGTCTTACCAAATTTTTTAGCAATATACATAGGATGCAGCTCAGGTGGTTATTATATCATAATAAAAAGTGATTTCCATTAGCAAATTAATCCATGTGCAATTTTGTTCATGTACACGTGTTGTCACAGGTGGGGATCATTTTTCAATGCTTTTTGAAGAGATGCTGTTTCTTTTTCCTTGCATTCATGATAATTTTGTCCTCTGATATTTTGACGTTGTACTTTTCAGCCCCTATCATATTCAGTGTGAAATATGATCATTGTGCGTTTTCTTTTATCAGAATGCCTGTAGGGATCCTTTATAGTAGCCCAGCAAGTCCTCATCCACCACCTCCCATGTGGCAGAACATTTTCTTAGTTAGTTACTACCAGATAAAAGATATAGTTGTGGGATTGGCATTTTAGCTCTTTTTGTAAGTTGTGCTGAAACTCTTCTCAGGCCCATTACTGGATCTCTTTTTCATTATGGTGATGACTGGCTCATTGTTGTTTCTTGCTCTCTCTTTGATCGTGAGAATATTGTTCACTTATTTCCAATTTCTGAACGCCCCTCATTTTCATGGTCCACCTCTTACATAGTTTCTATCTTTTCTGGACCTTATCTGTGGCAGTGAGCTTTCCCTAAATATGTATCACAGCCACACCCACTCCCACAGCTATGTGGAATCTGACGCTTTCTGTCTTTCCTTCTGTAAACATTTCATCTCTCTCTGTTTCAGTTAAATCTACTTTGGCAATTCCTATTAAAATAAACAATCCCTTCTGCACTGGATAGTTCCATTCTGTGTTCTTCTGCTTCCAGTTCTCTCACGACTAAGTGACAGTCACTAATGCTCAACTTTTATCCTAAAAGTCTTTGCATTTTCCAGCATAATCATCATTATTTCTGTCACTCACGACATAGAAGTATTATTTTATGGCACGGATAAAAGCCAATTTGGTGAGTTCTTGTTTCTTTATATAGGTCTTGCACAAAATCCATTTCCTATGTCTGCTTTCCAGGCAGTACTAGTACCCCTGGAAATTTTCTGCCTTTTCCCCTGCCTTTTTGTCATTTTCCATGTTGTTGGTCATGGCCCCTTTCACTCCTTCCATTTGAGGTATTATGACATTCAGGATAGTATTTGTCCTTTCACATTGGGCAAGCAAATGCCATTTGCATTTGACCTCTTATCGGCCTATGTCCTTGTGCAAAAATATATTTGGGAAAATTGTTTCATTCTAGTCTCTGGTCTGAACAATGATTTCATTATCTTAAGATGTTATTCATATTCTGATTGTCAGACCAACTGTAATTTATATCTGCCTTCTGAGTTTTACAAATCTTCCATTTTCTTGCACTTCCCTCTCACTTCCATTGCATTTACATGTATTTCTCTATGTTTTTGTAGTTTAGCCTATACTTGACATAAGCTAGAAAATATCATTCCATTCTGCTTCCTCTCTGTATTTATGTTATTTTATATATTTATATTCTTCCCCTTCAGTCACCATATTAATATTCCTGTCAATCTTCTTTTTCAGTTCAGAAGAAGGTACAGACCTGAAATATATCTGTTATCTCCATGGATGAGATTGACCTGCTGTGTTTCAGTTTTCTTTCAGACATCAGTACATGGAGTATTCTGCCTTTTAAAAAAATCTTTTTAGGTATTACTTAATTCAAATTGAGAGTCATGAATTGCACAACTTGAATGGATTTACTCTTTTTTTTTGCTAGACCCCTAGTTCTGTCAAGCTTTGATTTGATCATAACATCTTTTGCAGTTTTTAAAGTAAATTATTGAGTGTTGTTTCCATTATACTGGGTTGAATGTGACTCCAACTTTTATTCCATTGAAGCAATTGCTGTTCAAAATTGCAAATTCTGTGCTTGTCAGGTGAGAGACGCAAATCACTTCCAGTCACATTGTGAATGCAAAATCCTTGCAAGTCACTGACTACCCTTTTTTTTAATCTTCTGTCCTTTCATGTTGGGTTGAGAAAACTCAAATTAATTCACTTCATTCTACAGTTGGTAAATGGGGATCACTGAGTTCAAGGGCAGTTTTAAACTCTTCAGAGTTAAAAGTAGTAAATAGTTTGTACGGTAATTAATTTTCTCTGCTACCAAAAAACAAATCCAAACCTTATATCAAAAGCTAGTTTGGATAAATTTAACTTCAACAACTATTCTATTTCTGTTTTATATGTTGCAGATTTTATTTGCTATGCAATTACTGGAATATGACATGTAATTATTTTCATGTCAGTTATAAAAAATGGAAACTATTGAAAGAAATGCGGTGTTGCATTAAAATTATTTTAACTCTTTATAACATAGCAGGCCATTCTTCCCATTTGGTCCAGACAGCAATTCCTCTGGTCCTGTTTCCCCTCGTATTTTCTTGTAACCTTGCAACTTAATCTCTTAACAGTTTTGGAGGAGAAACTAACATGGTCACATGAATAATATGTAAACTCAACATTGAACTTGAGGTCAGGATCCTGGCCTTGTCACAGAAGCTGTATTTGCCAGTTTGTCTCAGTAGATTGCTGGTATAACAACATATTTGAACACAAACTTCAGGACAAAACCCAACCAAATCGTTAGCAAGGTAGCATCGGAGGTATCAAATTTTCTATTGGAAAGTCCTCTCAAGTGAAAGTAAAAGACTGTAAGTGAAAGACTGTTCTTTTCCAAAGAATGGTAAGTCATATTTACATCTCAAACTAAGTCAAAAACATCTATTCAGTATACTTTGCATTTCGCAGGATCATACAAAATTGAAATTATCTCTTCAATTACTCTGCATTTGAAGGATTATTCAATCAATGTCCCTTGGGTTTCCTTAATATATCAGTGACCGCTCTTCGGAAGTTCTTGGTTAATAGCTGATTTAGAAAGTCCTGAGGTTGTGAAAATTATACAATTTTTTTCTCTTTTTTTCCCCTTCAGTTTGTCATAAATATTATTAAACACAGCTAATTGACAGCCTTTGGAGATGCCATCACATGGAATACGGTTCACTATGAGAAACTTTTTCCACTGGACAGGCACCATAATTTTGGCTTGCATTGCAGGAGATTTTTGTCATAATGCCATTGAACTTTGGAATGTAGGCTTACAGAGCAACCTTGCATGCTGCTCTTTCTTTGTCACCAAAACATCCCAGTGCAAAAGAGGTTTTAACAGTACATCAATGATTATGTAAAATTAAAAGGCATGGGACAGCAGGAATCCATAACATGTATTTCTTACATTGTCGCTGGCAAATTAACTTCTGGAAATAGATTTTCTTCATTTCCAGACACGGAGAGTAAAAAGTTTAATCTCCAGTTTTCTGACCATTAGTCACGATTTATGATGCTATTTGCATAACATCTATGCATTTGAGGAAATGCTATATGCATGTTTCTTTTAAAATAAATGTTGTTTCTCTAAGAATCTGTGTCCTAAAATCATCCTTATTACCATATACCAATGTCCCTTTGTAAGGTTACTAAACTTGTGCAAAATATTTTTCGAATTTGCACTAGTTGTGTAAATATAAGGAAGTAGATAATTTTACACTGGCTCCTCTGTATCATGAACACTTCAACCTTTCGATCCTTTGGGCATTTTCATACTTGAATGCTATTTCTGTCATGTTTCCACAACATAAGTAAAATTTTGTTTCTGAACCAAACTAAATCTCTTACTCTTGCTTGTCACCTGTTTATGTGAAATTAAACACCAGTTAATTTTAGGATCAAAATTCAGCTGGTTGTATAGCTGGTCTTACGTGGGGATTTTACTTTTTTGGAGGTTGCAACAATCTGTTTACATATTAGATACACCTTTTCTCTTTAACAAGTTATGTTATCTACCTTTCCCTTTGAAAACCAGATCAAAACCAGCAACAGCTGAATGTTGTGAGAAAAGTTGGACATTTTGAACTTTTTCCTGAACAGCTTAGGCTTGCACATTTTACAATGATTATTCTGTAGGGGCATCAAAATTTGTTTACATTGTATATGCTTTTGAGAACTTTTATTGTGCTTATTCATGTTTTTAATCAGCTGCAATTTGGCACAGTGTTTAATAGAGTTAAGGGCAAACCTTCCTACACCAAATATTGTCTCCAGTGATTTTTATGCATTTCACATACTTGATGACCAGCATTATAGGTCAAGAGTGTTAGCTTTCAGAAGATTGTTTCTTCTGTGGTTAATGTGATTCAAAAAAGCATCAAAATATAAAATTCTGTCATCTTCGTTCATCTGAGCTGCCATTTTTGAAGCTTTAATTTCTACAGGTAGAAATTGAGAATGGCATTTAATGTATTAATGGTGCTTATAACCATTTATTAAATGCACATTTCAAAACTTTGTTCATACTGCTCTGTCCTTGAAAACTTTTGTACGATTTTTTTTTAGGTAAGTTTTATAGAGTTATTTTTAGAGTTTGGGTTGCACATACTTTTCATCCAACTGCTAAGTATATATAACTCTGAATCCTATTTTAAGCTACATTCTACATTTTTGAATTTCAGAATCTGAATCTGATTCTAATCTCTTTCCTTGCGATTCTTTCATAATTCTTGGGTCTAATGTTTTTCTTTTAACTTTCAGCCTGACACAAAATTCTTGGAGAAATTACATCCCTGTAGTTTATGAAATCGGCCAACTTTTAGAGCAAGTTAGAGAGTGAAACAACTCTTTAGACCTTCCACTAACCAAGAAAGAACTTAGCCTGCTTTTATCGTAATTGGAATATACACTTTCTTGTGCCAAAATGGCAAGTTTTGGCAGAGGCCAGAGCAATCAGATGCGTACTAAGAGGAAGAGTCGTTTTCATGATGCAGACGCTGGAGGTCAAGCTGCAGGTCCGCCTCTGAATATCCAAGCAGCCTTTGGGACATTGTGTCAGAATCCACACTTGGCTGGCTTAATAAATTCTGGACAGGGTCAGAGTTACGGCCTACATGGTACAGGACAGGGTCAGAATTATGGCCCGCAGAGTGTGGGACCAGGTCAGAACTTTGGTCCGCAAGGTGTGGGACAGGGTCAGAATTATGGCCCTCAAGGTGTGGGACAAAGAGCTAAAAGTTTGATGTCTTCAGCTGGTGGGCCATCACGATACAACGATACTGCTAGCAATAGTTTGCCCTCTTTGTTTGGAGTTAGAAATCAGAATCAACAATCTCACGCTGTTCAGAAACAAATTGATGCAGACAGGGCAAGTAATATTTTAGCTGCATTTGGCCTTTCATCCAGGGATTTGGATGAATTGAGCCACTATCCTGAAGATAAACTTACACCTGAATCCTTGCCAGAAATTCTTATGGAGATTAAAAGAAGAAGAGCTGCTGAAGGAACATCTTCAAAATACAGCAGAGGTGATGGTTCTCTACGACATGACCGTCCCTACAGAGCCTCTCACGATGACTGGGAGGATGAAAGACATTTTAGGAAACATAATTATGGAAGTCGTGACTCCAGTCTTGACTCAGTGGTTGAATATAGCCACGGTCATTCTCGAGAGTCAAGTTCTAGATACGACCGGAAGGATTATGAACGTGAACGATTAAGAGGCAGTGATGACTTTTCCAGAGAGGAAATGCACCTCTCTGAGTCCTCGCACAATTTCAATAAATTTGATTCTGATTATGGAAGAGCTGCTCGTCTTCCTTCTCCTCGTACTCATGAAAGGTCTCTTTTTGAGAGAAAACGAGGATCTCCTTCATTGAACAACATAAATGATTACCATGGTTTTTTGCCAGCAGTCTTCCCCTACTTGTGCTCGCTGTGTGATCTAACTGTTCATTCTATGCAGGTGAGTGACCTCTAAATTCTTTAAGAGTTACATTAGAAAAAAGATATAACTAACAGCTGCAGCTCTTCTTGGACTTGGAAAACATCATTTGGTTTTAAGGTCTCAGATGACTTTCTGGTAACCTTTGCTTCTGATCTATTGTTTGCCATTTTCAAAAAGTGTAATACAATTGAATCTACTTTTCTACACATTCTTTTCTTTGAGTGGAGAGGTATTCATACAAATATGTCCTTACTTTGAAGTCATTATTGTGTTTAGCCTCTGCACTCTCCTGGCTACATACTTGAACTTCACTTAGTTTTAAATTCAAATCATTTGCTTCAGGTTAGAAATTCAAAAAGCCATATGAAGTTTTCTAAGTCTATACTTTTGATCTATTTTAAGATTTGATTTTGCTTTTGTTGAGTGGATATATTTTTACCAGATTTACTGAATGACTTTATTTCCATCAAACAAGGGGTCATGGCATAGCACATTAAAACCTTTTTCTCTTTTTCTGTCTCTAATATATGGCAGCAAAAACTGTTTTCCAAACCAACAGCATCTGAAATTTGCCTTAGAAATAAAAGTCTAATATTATAATTTAACTTCTAATAGTATTTTTCTGTTCATTCTCTTTCTCCTATTTTCTGTCTTTAATTCCCATCAATCTTCCATCTCCTATGATGGTGTTTCCTCCCTGTGCTCCTTAGCATAGGTGTAGTTTCTTGCTAAGTATTTTAGTTTCAACTCCACAAAACTGTGTGTGAGGTTTTCATTGTTTTAACCAGCAAATTCATTAAAAAAAACTTGGGCATATGTTATTTAATCAGTCAAAGGTTTGCCAAAGTTCTCAGCTGATGACTGGACTTCTTTGCACAAATTTCATGTATTGTTGTTTATAAATTTAAAGTGAATGTAATTTTGCTTTTCTGGTTTCAATATATGATTCCTATTTTCACATTAATATGGACTATAAATTCAGCTGAATTTTCTCTTGAAATTTTAAGTATATTTGTGAGCCTTTGACTTCTAATATTAAATGTTAAGCACCAAATGCTATGGATTGGAGAGGAGCCAGTAATAATGACAGCCATTTAATATACTTGTTCATTTAAAAAAAAGGTAGAACTGAACCTATCAATGAAGGTGAGTGATTATAGTGTTCACTTAAAAATAATGTAAACAACATGGAACTAACTGCATTGTACTAAGCTGTAAATCTTCTTGCCAAAGCTACATTCTACTAATTGAACAACCCATAAGAATATTGTCTGTTCAAAATTTATCACATGTTTTAATGTGACAATGATCTAGGATAATACAGTCACACAATCAGGAAAAGGTTGTTGTTTATAAGTGGTCAAAATTTTTGCAAGGATCAGATGTTGATAGGTTGATGCTGTAGTAAGTATGTAAATACAATAAGCAGTTAGGAAATCAATTGATACTTTAGTTCTTATTACAAGTACAGGTGTTCTCCCCCCCCACAAAGGTAGAGCGATCCTGCGAAATATTTCTTAAGCCAAAATGGCGTAAAGCGAAGAACCATTAATTTATATGGGAAAAATTTTCTTAAAAGTGAAAATCCTCTTTGTAATGCGAAAACAGGTTACTAATGAAGGTCTTTTGTTAAAGCGAACATTCGTAAAGCGGGGGACACCTGTATGTTGAAATACAATAGCTTGGGAGTTAGTGAAGCATACATTTACTCAGTTGATTCTTATGATGAGGGACATTTTCTATGTCAAGGAATTAAGACTGCTGTACACTTTGACAGAATGAGAGGTGTCAAATTAGAACATAGAATAGTACAGCACACTACAGGCCCTTCAGCCCACAGTGTTGTGCTGACCCTCAAACCCTGCCTCCCATATAACCCCCCACCTTAAATTCCTCCATATACCTGTCTAGTAGTCTCTTAAACTTCACTAGTGTATCAGCCTCCACCACTGACTCAAGCAGTGCATTCCACGCACCAACCACTCTCTGAGTGAAAAACCTTCCTCTAATATCCCCCTTGAACTTCCCTCCCCTTACCTTAAAGCCATGTCCTCTTGTACTGAGCAGTGGTGCCCTGGGGAAGAGGCGCTGGCTGTCCACTCTGTCTATTCCTCTTTTTTTAAATTAGTTTTTTTAATACATTTTCTACATCGCTACAGATAAAAAAAAACCCAGATCGAAATGAAGAACATTAATACAGTGCAAAATAAACATACAATAATAATATAATACAAAAGATAATTGAGAAAGCACCCAAATTGAAGATATGTAAAATTAGTATCCTCCCCAAGCCCCGCAACAAAAAAGAACTCCAGACCAACCACAGCACAATCTAGAGAGTATGCATCAGGACATTCAAACCCCCAAAACTGTAAATACACTTAGCAACAGAAGATATTAATGCCTACTACCAACAAAAAAGGAGCTGAAAGCAAGGGACTGAAAAAAAACCTTAGTTAAGAGGAAGGTTATGAAAATACTCAATAAAAGTTCCCCAGACCTTATGGAACTTTGTATCCGAATTAAGAACTGAATAATGAATTTTTTCAGGGTCTAAGCAGGACATATCATTAAGCCATTGAGCATGCGTGGGCGGGGCAACATCCCTCCATCTAAGGAGGATTAAACGTCTAGCCAGGAGAGAAGCAAAAGATAATATTCGACACTTAGTCGAACAGACGTAAATCTGTCTCACTCAAAAAACCGAACAAAGCAATTAAAGGGTTAGGTTCTAGGTGGTGATTCAGAATACAAGATAACGTTATGAAGACGTCTTTCCAAAATTTCTCCAAGCTAGGACAAAACCAGTACATGAATGAGAGAGGCCTCGCCCCTTTTGCATTTATCACAGAGACGACTAATGTTAGGGTAAAATCGAGATAGTTTAGATTTAGACATATGGGCTCTATGAACAATCTTAAACTGTAAAAGGCAATGGCAAGCACAAAGAGAGGTTGAATTAACCAATTTGAGAATCGAATCCCAAGTCTCATCAGATAAGGAGATATTTAAATCATGCTCCCAAGCCAATCTAATTTCATCCACAGGGGTGCTAATTTATCACGAATAAATGATATTAAACCTTTACCTAGTGGATTAATAGAAAGAAATAAATCCATAACATTTTTCTCAGGCATTTCAGGGAAGTTAGGAATTAAAGGATTAATAAAATGTCTAATTTGGAGAAATCTAAAAAAAATGAGCATTGGGCAGATTGAACTTGGCAGAGAGCTGTTGAAAAGATGCTAAGCGATTATCAATAAAAAGATCTTCAAAATGTCTAATGCCCTTCCTATACCAATCATGGAATGCTGAATCATACGTAGTAGGTAAAAAAAGATGATTATGTAAGATAGGGCTAGAAAAGGAAAAACCATGGAAACCACAAAACTTCCTAAACTGAGCCCATATACGTAAAGTGTGTCTAACAAGAGAATTAACAATTAATCTGGACAAACTACTAGGGAGTACAGAGCCAAGAAGTGCAGAGATAGATAAATCTTTAGTGGAACTCAACTCCATTGCCACCCAATTAGGGCACTCGGGTTGGCCATGGAAAAAAGACCAAAAGGTAGCACAATGTATATTGGCTGCCCAATAATATAAACGAAAGTTAGGTAAAGCCATGCCACCCTCTTTTTTAGATTTTTGGAGATAAACTTTATTAATTCTAGAGCGCTTATTCTTCCACAGATATGACAAAATAATAGAGTCTAAGGAATCAAAAAGAGATTTAGGAATAAAAATTGGGATTGATTGAAATAAATATAAAAGTTTAGGGAGAACATACATTTTAACAACATTGATACGACCTACCAAAGACATAGATAGAGGTGACCATTGTAACAGACTCTGTTTTATAGTATATGAAAGATTGGCAAGATTTTCACGAAAGAGATCTTTAAACTTCCTTGTGACTGTAATCCCAAGATAAGTAAATTGATTGTGAACTATTTTAAAAGGGAGATCATGAAATGTTAATTCTTGTGCTTCTTTATTAATTGGGAAAAGTTCGCTCTTGTGTAAATTAAGTTTATAGCCAGAGAACTGGATAAACTGATCAAGAAGTGAAAACATTGGAGGTAAGGATGTAGACGGATTTGAAAGAAAAAGTAATAAGTCATCAGCATAAAGAGAAACTTTATGCTCAACACCCCCTCTCCAAATCCCGGTTAGTTCAGGACAATTTCAAAAAGCTATCGCCAAAGGTTCTATAGCCAAATCAAAGAGAAAGAGACTTAAAGGGCATCCCTGACGGGTGCCATGTTTGAGGTTAAATAACTGGAATTTCTGAGAATTAGAAAACAGAGGCAGTAGGACACAAATACAGCAATTTGATCCAAGAGATAAAACTTTGACCGAAGTCAAATTTTTCTAAAACTGCAAAAAGGTAGTTCCACTCTATACGATCAAATGCTTTCTCCGCATCAAGGGAAATAACACATTCAGGAATCCCAGTTGGAGGTGAATATAAAATGTTAAATAAACGCCGAATGTTAAAAAAAGGAAGACGGTTTTTAATAAAACCAGTTTGATCATCAGAAATAATAGAGGGAATAACAATTTCTAATCTATAAGCCAAAACTTTGGCCAAGATTTTAACATCAACATTGAGCAAAGAAATCGACCTATATGAGGAACATTCTGTTGGGTCTTTACCCTTTTTTAATAAAAGAATAATAGATGCCTCATTAAAAGAGGGTGACAATTTACCGTAATTAAACGAGTCAGATAATACTGAGAATAACTGAGGGGAAAGAAGTGAAGAGAATGATTTATAAAATTCTACGGGGAACCCATCAGGTCCAGGAGATTTCCCTGAAGACAATGCAGAACTTGCAAAAGATATTTCTTCTGATGAAATAGGTGCATTAAGTTTGGCTTTGAAATCAGATGAAAGCAAAGGAATATTCAGATTATTTAAAAAGTGATCAACAGAGATATTGTCATTCAAAGATTCAGAGGAATAAAGTCGAGAATAGAAATTTTTAAATGCGTCATTGATTTCTAAGTGATCCGATGTAAGGTCTTCATTCTCTTTCCGGATCTTTGTAATATGTTGTTTGGCTTTGGAACGTCTCAGCTGATTGGCTAGAAATTTACCAGATTTGTCACCATGAATATAGAAGCGACTCTGACTTTCAAGAAGTTGGCGTTCGACAGGTTGAGTAGACAGAAGATTAAATTTAGTTTGAAGTTCTACACGCTTCTTGTATAATTCAGGATTCTTAGTTTGAGCATACAGTTGATCCAATTCTTTAATCTGATTAATGAGGTCTAATCGATCTGCACAGGACTTTCTATTAAGATTTGCTGTATAGGAGATTATTTGACCCCTCAAATATGCTTTCATGGCATCCCAGACAATCTGGGATGACATTTCAGATGATGTATTGGTGTTAAAATAAAAGGTTATCTGATCCTTAATAAATTTTAGAAAATCATCATCCGATAATAAAGTCGAGTCAAAACGCCAGTGTTTATTCCTCTGAGGGAGACCAGGAAAATTTAAAGACAAAGTAATTGGGGCATGGTCAGAAATCAGTATACTCTGATAGTCACAAGAATAGACAAATGGAATAAGTTGATTATCGAGTAAAAAGTAGTCAATTCTAGTAAAGGTATGGTGAACATGTGAAAAAAAAGAATAGTCTCTCTCAGTGGGATGAAGGAAACGCCATATATCAGAGATACCATAATTAGAGAGAAAAGAGTGAATAGCTAAGGCAGATTTAGTAAGTAGTCTAGTAAAAGAGGACGATCGATCCAAATTAGGATCTAACCAACAATTGAAATCGCCACCCAGTATAAGAGAGTATGAGTTTAAATCTGGTAGCGAGGAGAAAAAAACGTTCAAAAAAATTAACATAATCAAAATTGGGAGCATACAGGTTTGCTAGTACAACTTTAGTATTGTATAATTTACCAGAAACAATAATAAAACGGCCATTTGTATCAGATATCTTATTATGGAGTTCAAAAGGAATATTTGAGTTAATAAGAATGGAGACCCCCCCCCCCCCCCCCCTTAGCTTTGGCAGCAAAGGATGAATGAAAATGCTGACCCGCCCACTTTGACAGAAGCCGAGAATTATCAAAACTATGAATATGAGTTTCTTGAAGGAAAGCAATGTCAGCTTTGAGTTGTTTAATATGCGAGAAGACCTTCTTTTAACAGGATGATTCAATCCCTTTTATTCCAGCTCACAAATTTAAGTGGATTAACCATTATCAATTGTTAGTGCATAGAAGGTAGCAGGCATATAGAAAATCAAGCAGTACAATAACAGTCTGGGAGCAAAAATGTAAACATAGATCCGTAGAATCAAAACAGAGACATGTCCTGAATAACAAAGGAAAACAAAAGAAACAGTGAGTAGTGTTGGAACTGGAGAACCCACCCCCCCACCTCGCAACCCAAAATTAGACGGCTACCTAAAAAAGCAGCTAGCTCTACCAAAAAAATTAACCCAAGTATGACTTCCAGTTCTGTGTCGTTAACAAAAGTTCCGTATAAATAATATAGCAAATAATAACTAATTTATGCACTAGAAAACAGAATTATAAATAGGAACAACTTCAACAGAAGTATAAAACTTAATACAAAGAAAATCAGAAGAAAACTAAAACTAACCTACCCGCGAAAAATTATAAAAGATTAAAAGAAAAAAAAAGGAGGGAGAAAAGGGGGAAATTATAAAATTCAAAGAGAGTCCTTATCAACCATTTACAGAAAAAAAAGCAAAACTTAAACTATGAATCAACCAACAGGGAGGCCTTCAATAAAAACTCCAAACCTCCAAAACAAGTTAAAGACAATTGTAGTTCTCTATAGATAAGGTTATACAAAAATAAAATAGATTACACAGGTAAAATCTAAAAGTTCACAGGGAAACATTAAACTTAAATTATCTATTTAGAAAAAACGCATCAAGTCCAGGGAGAGATTGACTACAGCCCTTAGAGTTTCAATAGATAATGACTGAATTATTCAAGTAAAGTCTGAGTTCGGAAGAAATAGTCTTACTTCGAGAAGTACCTATCAACCATTTTAGAAGGTCAGGCCGGTTCCGAAGAAGAGGAGGTGGCTGGAAGACTTCCAACAAACGCCTCTGCCTCCTTCACTGATTTAAACCACTTATAATCTCCAGTAGTAAGTGTAATTCGAAGATCGGCTGGGTTTCGGAGAGAGGGTCTGAATCCGCGATCAAAAAGCACTTTCATTACACCTTTAAACTCAGCACGCATCTTCAGAACCTGGGGGGCAAAATCCTCCACAAAACGGATGACCGTATTTTGAAAGGCAAAAGTACCTCTGCGGCGTGCCTCCATCATCAAACGGCTTTTCACCTGGTATTGATGAAAGCATAAAATAATCGGCCGTGGGCAGGAACCCAGAATTGCTCGAGGAACATAGGTCCTGTGTGCCCTTTCAAGCTCAGGTGGAGTCGGAAGAAATTCTTTCCTGAAAATCTCACAGAGAAACTTGGAAAAAAATTCAATGGGAGAGCCCTTTTCGGTGGCCTCTGGCAAACCAAGAATTCGTAGATTGCAACGTCTGCTCCGATTTTCAAGATCCACCATTTTGGAAAAACGTTTACTATTCTTCCCTCCTCTAGTTGGAGCAGAGAGTTTCAAGATATTGAACATGGTGTTTTAAATCTTCAGAAGTTACGTCAATGCGAGATAAATGTTCAGCATGATCATCCACTCTAGCATTAATCTGATCCAGTTTGACATACAGCTGGTTGAAAGAAGTTCTAAATTCAGTTCTAAAATCCATTAAAGTATCTTGTCGATGTTGTTCCAGAACAGCGAGAATGTCTGCCGGCAAAGCCGTAGAAGTTTCCTTTTTCCCGGTTTTAGTACTTTTGGTAGCCATTATAAGATAGATGTGTTCGCAGGCAGGTAAAAGAGAACTAATAAAATACCTAACTAAGGTTTAAAAAGGGAGACACATAGTGCAAAGGTAAGAAGAATAACGGAGCAAAAGTTCGGAGCAACTAAACAATCGCCATCTTACTGGAAGCCTCCCTGTCTATTCCTCTTAATATCTTGTTATACCTCTATCACGTCTCCTCTCATCCTCCTCCTCTCCAAAGAGTAAAGCCCTAGCTCCCTTAATCTCTGATCATAATGCATACTCTCTAAACCAGGCAGCATCCTGGTAAATCTCCTCTGTACCCTTTCCAATGCTTCCACATCCTTCCTATAGTGAGGCGACCAGAACTGGACACAGTACTCCAAGTGTGGCCTAACCAGAGTTTTATAGAGCTGCATCATTACTCCGCTACTCTTAAACTCTATCCCTCGACTTATGAAAGCTAACACTACATAAGCTTTCTTAACTACCCTATCTACCTGTGAGGCAACTTTCAGGGATTTGTGGACATGTACCCCCAGATCCCTCTGCTCCTCCACACTACCAGGTATCCTACCATTTACTTTGTACTCTGCCTTGGAGTTTGTCCTTCCAAAGTGTACCACCTCACACTTCTCCGGGTTGAACTCCATCTGCCACTTCTCAGCCCACTTCTGCATCCTATCAATGTCTCTCTGCAATCTTCGACAATCCTCTACACTATCTACAACACCACCAACCTTTGTGTCATCTGCAAACTTGCCAACCCACCCTTCTACCCTCACATCCAGGTCGTTAATAAAAATCACGAAAAGTAGAGGTCCCAGAACAGATCCTTGTGGGGCACCACTAGTCACAACCCTCCAATCTGAATGTACTCCCTCCACCACAACCCTCTGCCTTCTGCAGGCAAGCCAATTCTGAATCCACCTGGCCAAACTTCCCTGGATCCCATGCCTTCTGACTTTCTGAATAAGCCTACCATGTGGAACCTTGTCAAATCCCTTACCAAAATCCATGTAGGTCACATCCACTGCACTACCCTCATCTATATGCCTGGTCACCTCCTCAAAGAACTCTTATCAGGCTTGTTAGGCACGATCTGCCCTTCACAAAGCCATGCTGACTGTCCCTGATCAGACCATGATTCTCTAAGTGTCCGTAGATCCTATCTCAAAGAATCTTTTCCACCACAGACGTAAGGCTCACTATAATTACCTGCACTATCCCTACTACCTTTTTTGAACAAGGGGACAATATTCGCCCCCTCCAATCCTCTGGTACCATTCCCGTGGACAACGAGGACATAAAGATCCTAGACAGAGGTTCAGCAATCTCTTCCCTCGCCTCGTGGAGCAGCCTGGGGAATATTCCGTCAGGCCCCTGGGACTTATCTGTCCCAATGTATTTTAACAAATCCAACACCTCCTCTCCCTTAATATCAACATGCTCCAGAACATCAACTTCACTCATATTGTCCTCACCGTTATCAAGTTCCCTCTCAGTGGTGAATACCGGAGAAGTATTCATTGAGGACCTCGCTCACTTCCACAGCCTCCAGGCACATCTTCTCACTTTTATCTCTAATCGGTCTTACCTTCACTCCTGTCATCCTTTTGTTCTTCACATAATTGAAGAATGCCTTGGGGTTTTCCTTTACCCTACTTGCCAAGGACTTCTCATGCCCCCTTCTTGCTCTTCTCAGCCCCTTCTTAAGCTCCTTTCTTGCTACCCTATATACCTCAATAGACCCATCTGATCCTTGCTTCCCAAACCTCATGTATGCTGCCTTCTTCCATCTGACTAGATTTTCCACTTCACTTGTCACACATGGTTCCTTCATCCTACCATTCTTTATCTTCCTCACCGGGACAAATTTATCCCTAACATCCTGCAAGAGATCCTTAAGCATCGACCACATGTCCATAGTACATTTCCCTGCAAAAACATCATCCCAATTCACACCCGCAAGTTCTAGCCTTATAGCCTCATAATTTGCCCTTCCCCAATTAAAAATTTTCCTGTCCTCTCTGATTCTGTCCTTTCCCATGATAATGCTAAAGGCCAGGGAGTGGTGATCACTTGTCCCCCAGATGCTCAACCACTGACAGATCTGTGACCTGACCCGGTTCGTTACCTAATACTAGATCTAGTACGGCATTCCTCCTAGTCGGCCTGTCAACATACTGTGACAGGAATCCATCCTGGACACACTTAACAAACTCTGCCCCGTCTAAACCCTTGGAACTAATCAAGTGCCAATCGATATTAGGGAAGTTAAAGTCACCCATGATAACAACCCTGTTATTTTTGCACCTTTCCAAAATCTGCCTCCCAGTCTGCTCCTCGGTAACTCTGCTGCTGCCAGGGTGCCTATAAAATACCCCCAGTAGAGTAACTGCTCCCTTCCTGTTCCTGACTTCCACCCATACTGACTCAAGAGGATCCTTCTACATTACCCACCCTTTCTGCAGCTGTAATAGTATCCCTGACAAGTAATGCCACCCCTCCTCCCCTTTTCCCCCCTCTCTATCCCTTTTAAAGCACTGAAATCCAGGAATATTGAGAATCCATTCCTGCCCTGGTGCCAGCCAAGTCTCCGTAATGGCCACTACATCATAATTCCATGTATGTATCCAAGCTCTCAGTTCATCACCTTTGTTCCTGATGCTTCTTGCATTGAAGTACACGCACTTTAGCCCTTCTACCTTACTACCTTTACACCCTTTATTCTGCTTCTCTTTCCCCAAAGCCTTTCTATATGTTAGATCTGACTTTACTCCATACACTTCTTTCACTGCTCTATCGCTCCGGGTCCCATCCCCCTTGCAAATTAGTTTAAACCCTCCCGAACCATGCTAGCAAACCTACCTGCAAGGATATTGCTCCCCCTCGAGTTCAAGTGCAACCCATCCAATCGGTACAGGTCCCACCTTCCCCAAAAGAGATCCCAATGATCTAAAAATCTAAAACCCTGCTCCCTGCACCAACTCCTTAGTCACACATTCAACTGCCATCTCCTCCAATTCTTACCATCACTATCACGTAGCACTGGCAGCAATCCTGAGGAACACCACCCTTGAGGTCCTGTTCTTCAGCCTTCTGCCTAGTTCCCGAAACTCACACTTCAGGACCTCATCCCTCTTCCTGCCTACGTCATTGGTACCAACATGTATCACAACTTCTGGTTGCTTTCCCTCTCGTACCAGGATGTCATGCACCCAGTCAGAGACATCGCGGACCCTGGCACCCGGGAGGCAACAATCTATGCGGGTGTCCTTCTCACGTCCACAAAATCCCCTGTCTGCTCCCCTGACTATAGAGTCTCCAATGACGACAGCTCTCCTCTTCTCCGTCCCACCCTTCTGCATCACAGAGTCAGACTCAGTGTTTGAGGCCCTGCCACCGTGGCTCACACCTGGTCGGTTATCCTCGCCAACAGCATCCAGGACGGTAAACTTATTATTCAGGGAAATGGCTACAGGGGTGCTCTGCCCTACCTGTCTACTCTCCTTCACTTTCCCCCCCTTGGTCTGTCACCCAACAACCTGCTTCTGGCAGCCTAGGTGTGACTACCTCCCTGTAACTCTCATCTATGACTGCCTCATTCTCCCTTATGAGTCGAAGGTCATCCAGCTGCTGCTCCAGATTCCTCACACGGTCTTCCAAATCGCCCAGCCGCATGCACTTCTGGCAGATGTGACTCTGCGGGAGAAGGGAGTTCCCCCAAGACTGTCACATCTCACAGGTGAGGGATTGTAAAGACTAACTGGGAACAAGTTCGTCCTCCGCCTCTGAAGTCAAAGCCTCAAATCTCCACTCCTTCACTGGCCCACTCACTCACAGGCTGCTCTGCTTGAGCTACTCCTCTATTTATTTGTTTGAGCTTTTCAAACTGCTTGGTCACCTGACCTCGATTGCCCAATCAGCTGCTTTCTGCTGAGTCTGAGCTATTCTGAGAAGAATTTTAAGAATGGCTTCTTCAGACTGGACAGTTTTGAATTGAGGCCACGATATAGAGATAATGCAAAGACGCACAGCATTTTGATTATGAGAAGCCAGATTCACAGTCTGAATTATTTCTGAAAAATCAGTCTTACACAGAATTTTGGAACCTTCTGAGTGGTCATATTAGAGGTAACAGAAATCTGTGCATTATTCTCTGCATCTCTGTGTTAATATTTTTGTATTCATTCAATGGGTGTTGACTTCACAGGCTGAGCCAGCCTGCTGTGTTCCACCAGCATTTTGTGTGTGTTGTTACTTAATTTTCTTTCTCTAATTGTCATTGCAAAATTGGTGGTGTGCTCCCTCCTTGAATGATTGTAGCCTTTGAGGTTTGGGTATACCTACACTGCTGTTAGGGAGAAAGTGACAGGATTTTAACTCAGTAATGTTGAAAAAATGGCATTACAGTGAATACTTGTACATTATGGCTGAAGTTTCATAGAAATAATTAAAAAGATGAACTTACCATTTAATTGAGTAACAAATTATGTACTTAAATACAGAACAAAGTAGAACACTGCCACAGTACTATAAAACTGTATTACTTTCCAAAAGTTAATGGAGTAATTCATTCAGTGTTTGATTGTAATTGAAGAAAATCAGCACAGACACCTGCCTAGTGCATATAATGAACTGCCTATATACAATGCTTTCGACGATTGCATCCTCCAAATCTTCATTTTCATTCAACATTCAAAATGATTGTTTCTACCTTCAAGTTCTTCGTAGTTCCTACATGTTGTAGTCGTGAAATCATTCCATTTTCACTCCCAGAAATTTCTGATATCTCCATGCCTGAATGCTTGAAGGAGCAGTGAGCAAAACAGTTCTGAATTGTCTTCCTGCTTATTTCTTACCAACTATCAGTGACAAATATCACTGCTTTTTGAACATAAACACATGCAACTGACTATATTTAAAAACTGATCGCTCTTAAGTACAATGTCATGTTTAACGGCCTCACTAAGGCTAGTTAGCAACTGTTTGATAACAGTCTCCTACCTCAGTAAAGCGGCATAGTGTCCCAAATATATGAAGGATATCTCAGCAATTTACTCGATTGGTTTTTGTTCTTTAAGAGTTGTCCCAAATAAGTGGCCCAATTGACTGGAATCCACTTAATGCATATTTCTAGGTCAGGATGATTTGTAACCTGGAAGGCAACTTCAAGGTTGTGGTCTCCCCATGTATTTGCTTCCCATGACCTCACATTCATTGGATTAAAAGGGACTTTTTAAGTAGTCATGGTGAATTGATGTCGTACTTCCTGCAGTTGGTATAAACTGCCACTGTATAGAGTGCATGAATGAGGTGCCTATCATGCTGGCTGCTCTGTCCATTCAATATATAAACCTCTTTACATCTCTGTCAAGTCTTCTAAAGAGAAAAGCCCTAGCTCACTCAAACTGTCCACATGATAATAGTCTCTAATCGAGGCAGCATCCTGGCAAATACCTCTGCACCCTCTCTAAAACCTCTACATCCTTCATATAATGAAGCGACCAGAACTAAACACAATTTTCCATGTGTGGTCCAACCACGGTTTTGTAGTGCTACAACATTACCTTGAGCTCAATCCCCTGACTGAAGAAGGCCAACACACCATACACCATCTAACCGGCCTGTGAACTTGCACTGCAATTTTGAGAGGGCTATGGACCCCAAAATCCCTCTGTTCCTCCAGACCACTAAGAATACTGTCATTTGCCATGTACTTTGCCTTCAGGTTCAAACTTCCAAGGTATATCACTTCATGCTTTTCCAGATTGAACTTCATCTGCCACTTCTCAACACAGCTCTACATCCTATCAATGTCCTGCTTTAACCTACAACAACTTTCCACAGCAGGGCATCACAAAGTGGGCAATATCAAACCCCACACACCACCACCCAGGGCGGTGGGAGTTTCTAAAGGGGTGATAAAGGTAAAGGGGGTGGTGCAATTGCTTGGTAGGAAGGGGACAGCTGAGGGATTATCGACTTAATTTAGGAAATTAATTGCTTATTATAAGCATTTGATCCTCAGTGCCTCATAATTGATTACAATGATCACATAACCACCTTATCTCTTGCTAACCCACCGTTCTCTTAGACTTTGCTCGAGGCATGTTGTAGTTGCTGAAAAGCAATGTGACACTTATGTATTTGGCATATCATGAGGAATCTGAACTGAAGAAATCATGTTACAGGTGGCCCCTGTTTTTTGAATGTTCGCTTTACGACAGCTCACTGTTACAAAAGACCTACATTAGTACCTGTTTTCGCTAACTGTGCTGGGTTTTTTTCTCCAAATTGATTTTGGCTCACTATCTTCCCGAGTTTGATAAGTGAAACTACACCGTACGTACAATATTTCTACTTTATATAGGCTGTGTATTTATCATATCATTCCTGCTTTTACTATATGTTAGTGTTATTTTAGGTTTTATGTGTTATTTGGTTTGATTTGGTAGGTTATTTTTTGGGTCTGGGAACGCTCAAAAAATTTTCCCATATAAATTAATGGTAATTACTTCTTCGCTTTATGGCATTTCGGCTTAGAAAAGGTTTCATAGGAACGCTCTACCTTCGAATAGCGGTGGAAACCTGTATTTCTGGGCCTGGCCTGCACATTATTATAGTATTACACTGTTAGCTAATACAATTCTCATACACTAATTATGCAATGATGCAATTTCTGTGACGTAATTCCAGTGAATTAGCATTATATGGTGTTCGGTCTACCCTTTTGAATGGTCTTGACTATATCTGAAGGCTCCTCAAACTTTTGAAGAAAATGCACTGATAAAGCAAACAGGGACTTGGCTTATTTTCAGTCACTTCATTAAAACTTTCAGAAATGGAAAACACTTTAAAGCATGTCTGCCAGCACCTCACAACAAAGCATTGATAGTTTGTGTTCTTCATACAACGTTTCATTGCTTATTGCTGTTTTCAAATATCTACAACACCACCAACCTTTATTGGTAATCCCCACGGTGTTGCTAGTGGAAAATTTAGTGATGGTAATGCCATTGAATGTAAGGCAGTGATTGCTGGATTTTCTCTCAAATATTGACATTGCCTGGCAATTGTGTTCCACAAATATTACTTGCCACCTGTTAGCCCAAGCCTGGCTTTTGTCCAGATCTTGCTGTAGTTGGAGTCACAAGACTACTGATGCTAGAAGCTGGAGCAGCACAATTTCTTGAGGGTCAAACAGCAGCATCTTTTGGGTGAGTGGGGATTGTCAACATTTTGTGTTGGAACCCTGCATCAGGTGTCTAGCAGATTGGTGGTTTTACTATATTTAAATAGGGACTGCTTCATCATCTGAGGAGTTGCGAATGATGCTGAACTTTGTGCAGTCATTGGTGAACATTCCTACTTCTGATCTCGGAACTGAAGGACAGTTGTTGCTGAAGATGATTGTGCATAGGACGCGGGCTTAATGATCCTATGGCTGAGCTAAGTGACCTTCACTCACCACAATCATCTTCCCTTGTGCTAGCTATGATTCCAATCAGTGGAGGGTTTTTCTTTGATTTCCATTGACTCCAGTTTAGACAATGGTGTCATATTTGATCGGATGCTGCTTTGATACAGTTGCTCTCAGTTTAGTTAAGATCTCATCCACATTAGCACCCTGTGTGGAGCACACATCTGTATTCCATTCACACATTGTCCCTCCAGTTCCTATTAAGCTCTAATTTCCTGCTTACAATTATGTTTATTTATAAACTGTCCCCAGATTGCTCACCCAGTAACTCTCAACTTGCCCAGCTGCATTCCACACTCAGCTCATTCCAGTTAATACTATAGCCCTTGAAGTGACTAGATTGGATTAACCTGCATCTAGAAAGATGGAGCTTGATCAGGGTTTTGATGATGGGAGATACTGTCTGAGTTTTATTTTTATAAATGTAAGACTCTTGGCATTGTGGAGCATCAGTGAGATCTTGAGGCCCATGTCCGTAGGACACTCAAAGCTGCTGCACAGGTTAACAATGTTGTTAAGAAGGCATATGGTCAACTGTGGGATTGAATTCAAGAGCCGTGAGGTAATGTTACAGCTATATAAGACCTTAGTTAGACCCCACTTGGAGAACTGTGCTCAGTTCTGGTCACCTCATTACAGGAAGGATGTGGATACTATAGTGAGAGTGGAGAGGAGATTTACAAGGATGTTGCCTGGATTAGAGAGTATGCTATATGAGAATAAGTTGAGTGAACTTGGCCTTTTCTCTCTGGAGTGACAGAGGATGAGAGGTGACCTGATAGAGGTGTATAAGATGATGTGAGGCATTGATCATGTGGATAACCAGAGGCTTTTTCCCAGGGCTGAAATGGCTAACATGAGGGGATGTAGTTTTAAGGTGCTTGGAAGTAGGTACAAGGGGGATGTCAGAGGTAAGCTTTTCACACAGAGTGGTGGGTGCATAGAATGCATTGGCAGTGAAGATAGTAGAGGTGGATACAACAGGATCTTTTTAAGAGACTCTTAGGTACATGGAGCTTAGAAGTACAGAGGGCTATTCCTTAGGGAAATTCTAGGCAGTTTCTAGAGTAGGTTACATGGTCAGCGTAACATTGTTGGCCAAAGGGGCTGTAATATGCTGTAGATTTTCTATGTAACAAGCTGCTGATGAGGGCAGCACACACCAGAAAGGGCTTTGACAGGGTATCATTTGAGAGTTGTGGTCCAGTATTTGAGCCAATGGGAATGAAGGCAAAATGGCAATTGTCTTGATAATCAACCCTCTTGAGACTAAGGGTGATGGTGAATGGTTACTTTTATGCTTGGAACTCTGTGACCAGAGCTGCATCACAGGGGTCAGTGCTACATTAATGATTTGGATATAAAATTCGGAGATACAGTTAGCAAGTTTGCAGATAACATGAAAATTGGTAGTGGTGTTGATAGCAGAAGGGTAATCCTATGTAATAGAGTAATCTGATAAATTGGGCACAGTGATGGCAGACAGAACTTAATCCTAGTAAATGTGAGGTAGTACATTTTGGGAGGTTTTATGAGGGCGACATGTACACCATGAATGATGGGGTTCTGAGTGATATTGAGGAACAAGGGGGACTAAGCATGCCTGATGGTGGTTGTACAGTTGAGTAATGATGGTGTAAAGTTTGCTCAACTCAATTAGCTGGAACATAGAGTATAAGAGGAGGAAGGTTTTGATGAAACATAAATACAAGACAAAGATATTGGTAGGCAGTTTGTCTCCAGGCTTGGAGGCAGAGAGATCAAGAAAGGGGAGAGAGGTGTCAAAAATGGACTGTGAACCAAGTGTATTTAAGGGCAGGGTGGATGTTGGAGGCAAATTTGATGAAATTGATTAGCTCAGCATGGATGCATGAAGCAGCACCAATGTAATGTTTTTGATTTTGTTTGTGAAGATAACATGCATTCTTTCTTTGATATTTCACGTGACATTTAGATTTGGATTTATTTTTCTCTTGTCCATAGGTGCAGCTTCAGTCTTTGAGGCCTTTATTACTGACCATCCAGTCTTGTAAAGCTTTCATTGCATTGAAATACTGATGTGTTCAATATATTTGTAGTATTATTTTATAAGCTATAAGACTGGTTTGTTTTGGTCCTGCTTTTGAATTTGCTTCTCACAATGATTTTTATCAGGCAAACTGCAGCAGCTTGTTATTTGCTGTTGTAGGCCAGCAGGTTTTAGGGAAAGAATATGCCTGTGTTATAGCAAAGTAACATAAGAGAAATGTTAAAATCTGGTTGATAAGAAAATCTAAACTATGAAGGAAGTATTAATAAATCTTTGAGTTTATAATTTTAACAAACTATAATTTGACAACCACTAGTTAAACGTGGCTATTCCTTTAAAAATTTGTCATAAATATTTAATTGAAATATTTATTGAATTCTACCCTAAATGTAAATATTTTATGTCATTATTTCAAATTTACTTTTGAGTATTTGCGAATATTAAAATACGAACTAGGCCTTGATTACTTCCAGTGAACTGGCTTTCTTGCAGGTAATTTGGTTTAACTTAATTGATGTTAACTTAATGTCATTATTTTACCAATCTACTCAAAACTTTTGTGGGCTTATTAATTACAGGTGTTGATATTGCAGTTTCCCATTTTAGTTTCATCTAAATGACATAAGGATTATATGTATTTTGGCTGAAATTTTTGACGTTGCATTCCTTATCTTTCTGAGCATCAAATTTTAATTTTCATTTATTTCATATGAAGGAAGTGAGTAAATTCAGGTAGCAGAGTTCTGTGTTCTGCACTCAGTGACCACTTGCTCGTTAATGAAAATAACTAATCAGTCTATCATGTGGGAGCAACTCAATATTCATGTTATGATAAATTAATGTTTTTTTTGCAGAATTCATTGAGCATCCACATGAAATAAGTATTGAGGGCTCATGTTGAAGGCAAGCATAAAGCCATCAGAGGCCTCACTAACCCACCTCCTCAGAATCCAGCTACCAGTGTGATGGGAAATTAAGGAGAGTATTAAATCCAAAGAGAAACCTTATAGAATCTCAAAGAAAGTAGCAAACCTAGGATTGGGAGTAGTTTCGATATCATCAAAGTACATAGAAGAGTACAGCGCAAGAACAGGCCATTCAAACTAGTGTTGAGCCGAACTAGCTAAAAAGCAAATCAAAAACCCCCAAACACTAATCCTGCCTACCTGCACCATCTCCATATTCCTCATCTTCCTTACATCCATGTGCCTATCCAAGTGTTCCTTAAAGGCTTCTAATGTATTTGCCTCTACCACCTTATCAGGCAGTGCATTCCAGGCATCCAGTGACTGAGTTAAAAAAAAACTTACTGTCACATCACTCTTGACCCTACACCCCTCTAACCTTAAATGCATGACACCTGGTTTTAGACATCTCAACCTTGGGAAACAGATACATTCCTGTCTATGCCTCTCATACTCTTATAAGCTTCTATCCTCAGATTCCGGTGCTCCAGAGAAAACGACTCAAGTTTATCCAGACTTGCATGATAGCACATGACCTCTAAACCAGGCAGCATCCTGGTAAATCTCATCTGCACCCTCTCCAAAGCCTTATCATCCTTCCTATACTACGGTGACTCAAACTGTATGCAGTACTTCAGATGTTGCCTAACCAGAGTTTTATAAAGTTGCAAAATAACCTCTTGACTTTTGAATAGTGCTTCAACTAATAAAAGCAAGCATTTCATAAGCCTCCTTTACCACCTTATCAACCTGTGTAGCCACTTTCAACGAGCTATGACATCGGACCCCAAGATCTGTCTGCTCAGAACACTGTTAAAGATCTTGCCCTTTACAGTGTACTGTTTCCTTGCATTTGCCTACCAAGGTGCAACATCTCACATTTATCTGGATTAAACTTCATTTGCCATTTCTCTGCAACTCTACCAATTTTGCCCCAACGTATTTATACTCTCAACACTGACCTACTGGTCCTCCATATCTTTTTATTTATTGGTAAATTTTGAAGCAAAGACTCATTAAATACCTCACTTACATTCTCTGCATCCAAACAATTATTCTCCCTTTATCCTTAAGTGGTCCTACCTAGTTATCCTCTTGCTCTTGATGTATGTACAGAATGCCTTGGGATTCACCTTAATCCTACCTGCCAAGGACTGTTCATGCCCCTCTTAGCTTTCCTAATTCCCTTATTGAGTTCTTTTCTGGCTTCCTTAAACTCCTTGAGGTTAGTTTGATCCTGACTTTTGAAGTTTTGCATACTTCCCCTTCTTGACTAAATTCATCACCTCTCTGGACATCTAATGTTCTCTTTATTTTTGCATCCCCATCCTTCCTTCTAGCAGGAGCATGCATTTACTGTACTCTGCAATTGATCTTAAAACACCCTCCACATATTTGATGTCAACTTGCTAGAGAAAAGGTGTTCTTAATTAACACTTACCAGTTTCTGCCAAATGTTCTCATATTTCGGCCTACTCCAATTTAAAACTCTCCCACAAGGACCATACCTATCCTTATCTGTAGATATCCTGAAAGTTGAGAAGATGTGGTCACTGGACAAAGTAGGACAAAGAAACTTGATTTTCTTTGTCCTACTTTGTACATGCTAACTGGGAACATACGGGCAAATTACAACTCTTTTAAAGTTGCCTGAAAATGAAAAGATGAGTGCAGGTCTTGTACAATCAGAAGCAGGAGAATTTATAATGAATTCAGAGCAATTAAATCACTATTTAGTCTGTTTTCGCAGAGAGCACAGAAGTAAACTGCAAGCAATGTTGGGGAATAGAAGGTGAGGAAGTAAAGGGGTATTAGAATAGAAATGGTGTTGGAGAAATTAATGACACCCTAAGTTGATAAATCCCTATAGCCATCTCAGTAATGGAGCAGCAAGCTGTGGAAATAATGAAGGCATTGAAACTTAAAAGTGTTCTAAAAAAAATTTGGATGTTGCTGACTGCTAGACCATCACTCAACACATTCATGGGTACTTATCCACTTCACTGCCCTGTTCCTGCCTTTTCCTCATATCATTTGACCATTGTGAAATACCCTTCTTGAATGTATTTTAATAATTTAGCCTCCGCTGCTTTCTCCAGTCCTCAGAATTTCTCATCTTCACCACCACCTGGGTGAAGACATAGCTTCTGATCTTGGTACCCTGTATCTTAGGTTGTAGTCTCTCCAGCTATTGTGAGCATAATTTTTCTACTTAAAAATTAAATTAAAATTGCTGCAGATCAAGTAACATTTCTGGAAAGAAAAACATCAGAGCTCGTAGCTGAATTTTTCTATCATTTTTTGTTGTTATTTCAGATTTACAGCATTTGCAGTTTTTGTTGATTTTTCACTTCCTGTACTTGTATGTCTAGATTTGTTGGAATCTTGAAGTCCTGTTAATGAGATCCCTTTGCATTCTTGTCTGCTCTACTGAATATAAGTCTAAAGAATCCAGTCTTTATCAAATGTCATCCCTAGTATCAGATCATTAATCCTTTTTCCACTTCTCTATTTCCCATTATGAATTGATTGCCGGAATTTTGTAGATTGTGAATTATTTTTAGTATGTCAGATAGTGATAATATACCGTAGATTCCGGATTATAAGCCGCTACTTTTTCCCCACGCTTTGAACAGCTTTGAACACTGCGGCCTTTACTACGGTGCGGCTAATGCATGGTTTTTTTTCATGCCGCCAAAAACATTTTGCCTCGTAACAGTAGACCAATAAAATTGATGAGTAGTTCACAGAGGTCCAATGAAATTGTACGATAAATCAAGTACACTTTCACAATTAAATTATTGTAAATCAGTCATTTGTACTCGCCCTCATCAACATGGAAAACACTCGAAGAAAAGCATTGTGCTGCCTTTATGGCAGTTATTTAGTTTATAATATTTTCGCTTAGTAATTCATTTGTTAGTATTTTCTAGTTAAAGTTAGAAGTGTTTTAAGTATATTTGTTTTCTGTACTACATCCCGGGATGCTATGACGTCACATCCGGTTTCGCCGCGTCTTGTGGGGAAAATACCGGTTTGCGATAAATGGAAAGGAGGGGGCGAGCGCATTAGACCCGCGCGAGAACGCTGCTTTTAAATTAAAGGCGATGAATAACTTTTCCTGGTAGGCTGCAGTATATATTTTTTTACCAGTCGTTAGGAGATATTGGAATGTTGTTCGTGCACTGTTCAGTAAAAAAGTATACGCAACGTAATTTGTGTGTTACCGATACGTATGTATATTTAAAAGTAGCCGTGTTACAGGCACGGTTCGAAAAAAAGCATTTGCAATATGTATTTGTTTATGTTACCATACAGATTTAATTAAAAGTTAAAAAATCCTCACGTGTAATATCTTTCTGTGTAAATATCTCATATTACAACGTGGGACACCTGCGGCTTAAAATCCGGTGCGGCTTGTACAAGTACAAAATTGATTTTCTTTCTAAAATTAGAGCCTGCGGCTTTTAATCAGGTGCGCTCTGTAGTCCGGAATCTACGGTAACTCCAATATTTAAGAATGGGAGGACAGAAGTACAGACCAATTAGCCTATCATTACTTGTGGGGAAAATGCTAGAGGTGTAATAAATAATGAGATAACAGGACACTTCAGAAATGATAAATTCAACATAGATTGTAAATTGTGTATTTGACAATTTTACCAGGATGTACAGTGGAATGAGTAGATCTTGTGCTCCTGAATTTTTAGAAAAATTTTGACAAAAGTGCCTCAAGAAGTTAAAGCATGATATTGGGAGCGTTGGCATGGGTTGAATATTGTTTAATGTACTGAAAACAGGGTAAGAATAACTGGTGGCAGGAATTAGTTGGATGGTACATGGATTCATGGCTGGGCCTCAGCTATTCATAATAAATGCCAGTGAATTAGTAGCATTTGGAAGTTTGCCATTGACAGAATTGGGTGGAGGAAGCAGGCCTCAGGTAATTTAGACAAGATTGAGGGAGTGGGTGAAACATCAGATGCAGTATCATGTGACATTATTCACTTTGGTTGGTAAAACAGAAAAGGAACATTTAATATTTAAATAGTGTTTAGTTGGTAAGTATTAATGTATAAGTAGACATGGGTGTCCTTATGTATTAGATACCAAAAGCAAACATTAAGGTACAGTAGGCAATAAGACTGCAAATGTTACATCGACACATTAGCCAGAACAGCAAGAATTGAGTTCAGGAGCAGGGTGTCTTCATACAATTTAACAGTGCCTTGGTGAAACCACATGGAGTAGTATTATGTTCATAAGCATAAGAGATTTTGCAGAGAAGTACTGGTTGGTAGGTTAGCTGGTCATTGTAATTTATCCTGTGATTAGGCTAGGATTAAATCGGGGGATTGCTGGCGGTGTGACTCAAAGGGCTGGAAGGGCTTATTCTGTGCTATATCACAATAAATACCCTTTCCCCTTACATGTCCATCACCTCTATCTGCCCTTTCTTCCCTTTCTCGCATGATCCACTGTCCTCTCCTATCAGATTCCTTCTTCAACCCTTCTTTCACCTATCACCTCCTAGCCTCTCCCCCACAATTACCCTCCTTCCCATCTATCACCTGCCAGCTTGTAGTTCTTCCTCTTTCCCACCAACACGTTATCCTAGCTTCTTACCCATTCCTTTCCAATCCTGATGAAGGATCTCAGCCCAAAATGTCGACTGTTTATTCCTGTACATTGATGCTGTCTGAACTGTTGAGTTCCTCCAGCAGTTTGTATGTGTGCCTTCTTGCCTAAGAACAAATACAATGAATACTTTGGAAAGATTGAAGTGTAGGTTCATCAGACTGATGCATTGAATGGTATGGCTACTGTATGAGGGGAGACTGAACCAATCAAAATTCTGGACCGTGGTTAATGTGGGGTGGATGTTTTTCTTAGCTGGGGTATCTGGAGCAAGAGTTTACAGGGTGAGAGATTTTGGACTTGGTCATAAATTTCTTCACAGTTTAATTTGCTGCTGTGAAGTACAATGGATGCCAAGCTGCTGAGAATGTTTAAGGAGCTGGATAAATTTCTTAACATGAAACATTAAGGAGATTGGAGAGTAGAGATGTGGAATTAAGTCAGCTGGTTAGCAATGATTGTGTTAAACAGCAACCTTGACTTGAAGGGCCAAATAGCCTCTCCTCCTCAAGGCCAGCCTATCATAGATGATGGAAAATGTATAGGGGGAAAAATCCAAAGAGCAGCATGAATCACTGTTCAAAGACTACTGGTTAATTAAGGATAATCAGTTTGATTTGTAAATGAAGGCTCTGTCCTACAGGATTTAATTTTGAGGTCTTTGTTGGAGGACTGTGTATTTGACATCGTCTACATCATCATGGCAGTTTGAACAAGAAATTAAAAACTCAGATTCTAAAGAAAGTAGCAAATTAGGTTTGATAATATACCCTTGTTATTGTCTTCTCTGGTATTCAGAAGTAAGTATCTGTTAGGGTGTTCCACCAACAATCTGGTTCTTCTATGTTTTCATCGACTGCTTAACTCTATACGTTGGGTGGCCACCTCCTGGAATGTCTTGCCCATATGTTGGTAAGATGTTGAGAGGTACTGAGGGACATACATCTTTGGAGTTTATATTCACAGACCCTGTAAGCAACAAGGTAAATGTGGTGATGAAGGTAAAAAGAAAGAATACTTGATTTACCTGGAGGGAATAGAGTACACGAGTAGGGAAATTATTGCTAGAATTGTGCAAGTTGCTAGTTAGGTTATAGCATGAGTATAATGAGTATAATCCTTAGGAAGGATTGATATATCTATGAACCTTTTTTCAAGCAATGTTTGAGATATTTTTAAGCTTTTAACAGTTGCTTTGAATCCTTAAGAAACTCAATTAAGTAAATTTTGAAATATAACAAAAAACATAATTGACTAGATTTATTGAAAGACAGTTTCAACAAACTGGCCTCTTGGTTTCTTGTATTCTGTCATTTTTTGTTTGAATAAAGGGGTTCCATTTGCTATTTTTCAATTAAGGAGAGCCTATTGAACCCAGTACATCAACTGTCACAACAGAATGACATTTTGAACTAAATCTGACTGCACCTGGAAACTTATCAATCCACAATTCTAACAGTGTCCTTAGTATAATGCATAATGATTGGAATTCTCCTGACTTTCTTGATCCAGTTCTTGATCTACAGCTATTTTGAGATATTATTTACATCAGATACAGAATATCAATTCAATTCCTCTGCCATGTCCTTGTTTTCCTTTGCCAGTTCACCAGACTTGCACACTGTAGAAACAGCTCTTACTTTAACTCTTGATGAATATCATCAGAGAATCTTACTACCGGTATTTGTTTTATATTTCTGGCTAGGCTTACCTCATCTTAATTAAGCTTTTCTCTATCACTTTGCCTATTCACACCAAATTCATAATGGTGTTTCTTGCCCCATCTTTCCCTTCTTCTGATAATGCCTTTCACGGAGGAAAGAAATCTCTTCCTAATTTTATGAGAAACACTGCAGATTTTGTAGATGATATGGCAATCAAATTGTAAGTAACAATTTCTATGTTTGTATGAAGCAACCTTATACCTGTCAACTCATTTTCTCTCAACTGAGCTCCTGCATGAAGAGTTTTGTGCAACAAGCATACCCTCTTTGGAATGTGGATGATGCTTGGTTTCTTAGGCTCTCCATTTCCTGGTAGGAATGGAGAAACCATGAATTTGCTGTGACTTAAAGAAGGAATAAAGGTTGTTTAAAATCTATACTCACCCTTTTAATGTGGAGTCTGCAGCCTTCTTCCACAGATGCAGCATGGGCAGCTGAGTGCTTCCATTGGTTTCTGTCTTTCAGATTTCTTGCGTCTGCAACTCTTTTTAATTGCTACGTAGTGGCAGCAGATGGTAAGAGAACGCCATGGTGCCACTTGGACAGCCCCATTATTTAATTGATGCAGTGCTTGAAATGGGAGAATGTCTAATCACCTGAGGAAGCAAACATTTGTGTTTGGAGGATTGGTGTGTCACCATGAGATTTTTATCTTACAGCTATATCAGATTCAAAAAAAAGAGCTAGCAGGCTCACTGTTAATCTTTCATTAAAGAGGAATGGGGATCTGAAATTTACGCTCTGAAATTAACTGTCATAAAGAATGCACTCAATAGCTACCCAGCACTTTCTAACTCCTTATAACGAGCATTTGAAGATGGTATTAAGAATACAGGAATCCTAACAACGAGAAGGAACCTGTCACTACTGCCTGTCTTCCTATATTTTCATGGTTTCTGGAAGGATCACCAGGATTCTGAAGAAATATTGGGTTAGTACCATCTGCAACCTGTAAGGAAGCACAAATCACAGCTTACAGGTTATCACAGGTTGATGATTTGGGACTCAGGACCGCTGGTATTTACAGGATTCCCTGTGAATATGGATAAGTATATATCGGGGCATATGGTGGATATCTGCATCAAGGAGCACAGGAGATGTATTCGGTTGGGTTACCCGGAGAAATTGACAGTAGCAGAACATCGCATTTGTGATTACCATAGGATTGACTTCAGCAGTACAAGACTGCTTTGCCAGTGGCTTTTGGGACTGCCTGGTGAAGGAAGCCATTGAAATAAAACTAGAGAAAAAGAATTTTCACAAAGGCGAAGGCCCTGCTGTAAGAAAGAACTGGAATTGGATTGTAAACAAGGTTGCACAGCGAATACCTGAATGGATGAGGACTAACCAATCAGGAAGGACATGTGACGTGGGTATATATACCACTGGACTAGACATGCCCACGCATAATCCCTGGTGAAGATGGCAGAGTTTGTAATCGAAATGTCAGTTAAAATCGATGCCTGTACCCAGCTGGAAGCCCCGAGAAGAGCTTATTTGTCATACCCTTCACGAAAGCATTAGATCCTTTTTCACAAGTTTAATGTTTTTTTTCTGCTATATAATAGAAGCTTGAGTGGCGTTAGATAATGTGGCTTTTAAGTCGTGTTGATAGTCTAATGTTAAATGATCTAACACAAGTGTACCAGACAGTTCAAGAAAGTTTTAAAAACTGTTTTTAAAGGGAGCTGTGTCACCTATCTCCACGACCTTTCACAGCAACTTCCCTTACAATCCCACACAGCCTCCCTCCAACACAATCTATTATATACATGCGTGCCAGCATTTACAGAGTTAAAACTTTACGGCAGTCAAACTCTGTTATATCTTTGCTCTTAATTTTTAGATCCACAAGTACTATCACAGAATATTAAATGCAAATAACATATGAAGTATGGTTTTGGTCAACAAGTTTATATGTAGTGACACATGAAGGAGTTAAGAAAATAGATGCTGTTTTAGTTTCTGTCTTTATGTTGTCTTTCAGGTCTACTCTGTATGGCACAGCGTGCATTATTGAAATACCTTCTTCAGGACATTGGTGAAAATATTGAGCTCTATCCCAAAAGTAGAATTTGAAGTATTCAGTGGCGACTTAAATCTTTGCTTTATCTTGTTCTGATAGTGAAAGTATAATTGTAACCAGCAGTCCTGATAGAAGATAGGAAATTTGATTTGAGTAAGAAATATAATTTATTTGTAACTAGATTGTTTTCTTTGACCTCACTACTGTGAAGTATAATCATATCTGAATTGTAAAGAATATAGCTGATGAGGAAAAAACAATTTACTATTTTTAATATCTTGTAATTATGCATTTCATTTAGCTAGTAGCACTGTTTGTGGTTATTGAGCTGATAAATTAGTAGTCACATAGAAGTTTTAATTATATTAATAGTGTGTTTATTCATGTTATCTTTTCTCCTTTTAGGATTGGAACCAGCACATCAACAGTTCAACACACAGACGGCTTTGTGATCTACTTGTGGAAATGTATGGAGTTTCTTTAGATCGTTACTGATGCTATACATTATGTTTATTAAATTATGTATTTATTCACATAACTTTCACTCGGTGATTAGTAAATAAGAAACCATGTATAATTTAAATTGTAAAAATGTAAAGTGAAGTGGAAGTTACACAGTTGAAGGTGTTTTATATTTGTGATATTTGTTTATAATATTTCAGTGTTCAAGGTTGGTTGCATGTCATCTGCATTTCTGGTTAAATGTTTTATTTACAGTAACAATTGAGAGTTTTGTTCTGTGATTATGTCTTTATTTCTAGATACCCAGAATGGAATCCAGATGCTTTCCAACCTCAATTGTAAGTATTTGTTCCTTGTACTCACAGGCATTACTTAGTATGAGTTCAGCCCAGTTATTCTATGGTTTTGAAAGTATTGAGGGAAGGGTGTTTTTTAATCTATCGTGGAATATAATCCTTCCATAATTTTTTTCTATTGGTGAACTTAAAATGATATGAGCATTTCATACAAGTTATCTGGGATTCAGAATGGTTGGGATAAGCTGTCTTTACAAAGCATGCCTATTGAGATAATTTCCGTTGCAAGGCACTGTTGTTTTCGAGCACTGGTCTGTCAGCAGAGCGATCTTTCCATGTCCAGGATGTTTAACCTTCCTTGTTAAAAATGGTTTTAAAGTGCAGGTGCTCATTATCTGGCATACTCAGCATAATATCATTGCCAAGACTTAAATTTTCATCCTTTGAGCATTCTGTAATTCCTATTTGCTGAGTTGCAGTAGAAAATCTTACTCACAATATCCACTATTGCTTTTGTGCCAATTATAGGCAGGTCCTAACTCATGGTTAAAAACATCTGATCTATTTTATATATAGGGTTCTTGCAGTGTAAACCAAGCAAGTTTGGGAAAATCCTTGTTAAAGTAAGATGCAGAAAAACTAATGAAAACAATTGCATATGTAATGCAGTGGATCGCTCTATGTAGTGGATTGAAGATAAGCTCCTCACATCATTTGTAGTAAAAGCTAAATATGAAAAATAACCTTTGTTTTGCACATGCATTCACTTCTTCATTGGTTAAGATGTGGAAGGTTTGAAGGATCATAAGCTAACTTATAATAAAAACATACATTATTGTTTATTTTTGACATGAGCATGCCCGAAGGGCCAGGCACTTGACATGATAAGTGTTAATTGAATGATTATTATTTTTTGGAGACTGACAAATAAAAATGTTTGATAGGTACCATAATCTACATTATTCTTTTGAAAACGGACCCATCGGGCCATGAAGTTGTGACAGTCTTGTAACTTGCTCCAAGATCAACATAAGGCTGCAACATTACCTCGCGGCCCCTAACAAATGAAGGCCTTATTACAATCCTATCAATTTGTGTGGCAACTTTGAGTAACTCCCTAGATCCCTTTGTTCCTCCATGAAAAGAATCCTGCCATTAACCCTGTATTCTGCTTTCAAATTCAACCTTCCAAAATGAACCATTTCACAGGTTGAATTCCATCTGCTGCTTCTCTGCTCAGCTCTGTATCTTAATGTCCCATTGTAACCCTTCATAACCTTCTACACTGTCCACAACAATATCAACCTGTTGTAATATACCAAATAGTTGCAAATTTTTGAATAGCCGGTGCTACCTCAGTATAATTGGATTCAGATGGCTTTTGCAATAGTGCATTTTGCATAAGCTAGTGTTGTTTGTGAACAGCATATTTAAAAAGGAATTTAAAATAGTATGCATTTAATATTTATCAGTTATTTGTGAAACTGCTTTTAGACCTGTTTGCAGAATTTATTTTGCAGCTAAATCTGAGATGAGGTGAGGGCCTTCATTGGTCAGAGTTGACCATGGATATTGTGTCCTCACTGTCTAGATAAGCAAGCCTGGGCATTATGATATGGAGAGCAAGCTGTTGCCCATGTGGAAAGCTCCCATCTCTACCCATCTGATGAACGGCAGAGACCGATACAGCAGCGTTGCATGAGTTGCCAGTCAACATTGAACTCAATGTAGGACTGCCATAGGGACTCCTGCTCCAGATTTTACCCCTGGGGTTTACTCCTGAAGCCTCCCTCATGAGTGGGTATAGCTGCAAGGCAGTGGAGGTTTGAGATCAGAGTTTTCCTTCTCCTAGACGAGTTGCTAGCTACAGCAAACAAGCCCCATTTGGCCCGAAGCAACTGATTTTAAGGCGCCAGTAACTTGCTTTTGCCTCTTCTCCTGTCAGTAGAAACAGTTCTGTTGGACTTAGTAACTAAGCCACACGTGAAGGCCAGGAGCTGGACTTGGTTTTCAGAGGCTACTTGAGGCGCACATCATTGGGAGCATTGCTTCCATTACCACCCCTGGCTATAACAATCTTAAGGAGCCAGCTAAATCTGAGTGTTTCTGGTATTTACATTGCTTATGTTAGATTTTTAAGTTCTCTGTTTTGTTGACTGAAGTGTGTTTGGAGCTAATGCTTTTTTCCATTTAAAAAATAGGGATGCAAATCTAGGTGAATTTTTAATTAATATCTGCCTTAACCAACCAATAGTCCCACTTCATTTTTTCTATACACCCAGTTTAAAAAGTTCAGACATTATGTTGCGTTAAGTCCATTTTTTTTCATTATAACTACTTGTTTTAGTATTTGAATATTGGGATGTCTTTTTAGTTGAAATTTCTTCCTGATTTTTGTGTGATCTTTGTGTAAAGCCCTCCGTATTGTTTCTAGGGGCGATCCACTTGTTCTGCAGTCAACAAATCTGGCTCCTGGTATTTTGGGGCCTCCACCATCTGGATCCTTACTTGCATCCAACAGAGGGCTAGGAGGAATGGAATCACATGGGGGTAATGATCTTTGGCTCTTAAAATATACTTTGTCATTTTAATTTTTTAATATCACATGCTTTGCTGGAAACTTGTCCTCTGTTATATCCAGTTTTTAAATACATTACTACAACTGTGGAATACAGTCGGCCCTCCTTATCCGCGAATTCCACATGCGTGAATTCAACCAACTGCGAATCGCGAAAACCCGGAAGTGCTCTTCCAGCACTTGTTGTTCGAGCGTGTGCAAACTTTTTTTCTTTTCATTATTCCCTAAACAATGCAGTATAACAACCATTTTACATAGCATTTACATTGTATTAGATATTATAAGTAATCTAGAGATGATTTAAAGTATACGGAAGGATGTGCATGGGTTATCGTGGATCGGGATTTAAAAAATCGGAAGTTCTCTTACTAAGTAAGTCAGAACAGGTACATCCAGTATTATTTAGTGTCAGTTAGTCAAACGTTTGTCTTAGTATATAGTATATATTTTACCTTTCTATGCATATAAAACACTTAAGAACGTATGTTTCAGTGCCGGGCTTGGGAACAGAAGTTCCCAAGTTCAATCCAGTGACAGGCCGCTTTTGAGTGCGCTCTCCACCGTGCCGGATTGATGTGGAGGGTCAAAAACCCAAACTCAATAATTAAACCACTGCATTGCTTAGTAATAATTATAGGCTTCATCGGGTAGAGCCTTTCTCACTTTATCCTTTAAAATTGTTCCGATTGTTGAGCAACATAGCCTAACGCTTTTCCAATGATTGATGGCCTTTCACCTCTTTCTGATCACTTTATTTTCAATCGTGATTGTGATTATTTTTGTGAACAGAAACCCTGCAGATTCCAATCTCTGCCGCCAGGTCCTAATGTTTACCACACTGAGACAGGTTAAATAAGGTCTGGGGTTCCGCTGGGTCCTATGATCCACCGTATTGAGACAGGTTGAATAAGGGGCTTGAGCATCTGCGAATTTTGGTATCCACGAGGGGTCCCAGAACCAATCCCTCGCAGATAAGGAGGGCCGACTGTATTCGCTTCATTTGTAGAAAAATAAATGGAAATTTAGAAACCGCGAAAGAAGGAAATGAATACAAATACTAGGATTTTCTCTTGATAAAATTCAACTAGATATGCAATTTGAAATTAACCAATCTAGGAATTTATTTAATTGATGGACCCATTATTGTAGGATTTTATTGGTCTTGCAGAGGAGAATACTGATTATTCAGAATCTGCCACTGCTTCTAGGTAAATTTAACTTCCTATTGACTTCATAACAAATTAATGTGAAGTTACATAATAAACAAAATCAGTTTTTAGTTGACAGAAAGTAGTTGCAATTTTTTGGATGCTTTTTGAGGAACCAAGAAATTAACAAGACAAATACATTTGCCTTTCATTAGCTAAATCTCATTGTATCAGTCCCAAACTCAGTTTGATCTTATTAGTCTTGCTACAGTGAGGCAGTTTATTTAAATATATAAAGGGAGGGAGACCCTTTCTTCATTTTTATGTTTGACTCTCCTGTAGTGACTTGTTAGGAAAATAGCTTATACTGGAGCACAGACATCTCTGCCCCATGATGCCCATAAGACATAGAAGTGGAATTATGCCATTCAGCCCATCAAGTTTCTGCCATTCCATCATGACCTATCATGAATCCCACTCAACCCCATACACCTGCCTTTTCGGTATATCATTCGATGCCTTGACCAATCAGGGAACAATCAACTTCTGCTTTAAATATACCAACATACTTGTCTTCCACAGCAGTCTGTGGCAGAGCATTCCAGATTCACTACTCACTACACCCTCCATTTTGAGGCTGTACCCTTTAGTTCTGGATACCCCCCACCATAGGAAACATCATCTCCAAATCCACCTTATCTAGTCCTTTCAACATTTGGTAGATTTCAATGAGAGCCCTCAGTATTTTTCTAAATTCCAGTGAGTACAGGCCCAAAACTACCAGTCATGTGTTAACCCCTTCATTTCCACAGTTATCCTTGTGAACCTCCTTTGGATTTTATCCAATGACAACACATCCTTTCTGAGTATGGGGCCCAAATCTGCTGACAATACTTCCAAGTGCAGCCTGACTAGTGTCTTGTGTTGTAAAGGCTCGGCATTATCTCCTTGCTTTTATATTCTGTTCTCCTTGAAATAAATGATAACAGTGCATTTGCCTTCTTTACCACAGACTCAACCTGTAAATTAACCTGCGAGTCTTGCACAAGGACTTTTAAGTCCCTCTGCACTTCTAGTATTTGAACCGTCTCCCCATTTAGATCATTGTCCACTCTATTGTTCTTTTTCCCAAAATGTATTATACATTTCCCAACACTGCATTCCATCTGCCACATTTTTTCCCATTCTTCCAATATGTCTAAAGTTCTGCTGCAAACGCATTGCTTCCTCATCACTACCTACTCCACCTATTTTTGAATCATCCGCAAACTTTGCCACATAGCCATCAATTCCACTATTTAAATCATTGACAAACAATGTGAAAAGTAGTGGTCCCAATACTGACCCCTGAGGAATACCGCTAGTCACTGGCAGCCAACCAGAAAAGACCCCGTTTATTCCCACTTGCTGCCTCCTGCCTGTCAGCCATTCCTCTGTCCTTCCTGTAACACACACCATAGGATTTTACCTTGTTAAGCAGCCTCATGTGTGGCACCTTGTCAAATGCCTTCTGGAAATCCAAGTAAGTGACATCCACTCCCTCTCCTTTGTCCACCCTGCTTGTTACTTCCTCGAAGAACTCTTAACAGATTTGTTAGGCAAGATTTTCCTTTACAGACACCATGCTGACTTTGACTTGCCATTAGTTTCCAAGTATTCCAAAACCTCATCCTTAATAATGCCAGCCACTGAGGTTAGGCTAACTGGCCTATAATTTACTTTCTTTTGCCTTCCTCCCTTCATACCGAATGCAGTTTCATCTTCCAGTCCTCTGAGACTATGCTAGAATCAAATGATTCTTGAAAGGTGATGTCCAATGCATCTGTTACCTCTTCAGTAATCTCTCTCAGGACTCTGGGATGTAGTCCATCTGGTCCAGGTGACTTATCCACCTTAAGTTCCCCTAGCACTTTTTCCTTTGTAATAGCAATGACACTCATGGACCTTTGGCACACTGCTAGTGTCTTTCACATTGAAGACGGATGCAAAGTACTCATCAAGTTAATCTACCATTTCTTTGTGGCTCCTTACTACCACACCAGCATCATTTTCCAGTGATCCAATATCAACTCTCACCCCCCCCCCCTTTTACATAATTGAAATTTTGCCCTCATATTTCATTTTTTGTCTTCTTACAGCTTTATTAGTTGCCTTTTGATGGATTTTCAAAGCTTCCCAATTATATAACTTCCCACTCACTTTTGCTATGTTATATGCCCTTTCCTTGACCTTTATGCAGTCCTTCACTTCCCTTTTCAGCCACAGTTGACTACCCCTGCCATTTGAGAACTACTTCTGTGGGACATACCTCTCCTGCACCTTCTGAACTATTTCCAGAAACTTCAGCCGCCTCTGCTCTGTCGTCATTATAGAACAGGAATGATCTATACCCATTTGTCGTAATCAAAATTCATCAGTTCTCTTTTCTCTATTATGTGGTCAAGTTGATTGCCTGCTGATAACTATGTGAATTACGTAGTGTTCAGATCTATTTGCAATGGCTGAGATAATGCCAACACACTGGAATTCATTCCAGTTTGGTTTCATCAGTAACAAGTCAGATCTATGCCACACAGCTGTTAGGGGAAAGCAAAATATATAATCTCTTGAGCATTTAATGACATGTTTTATCTCCTGCCATCAATACCCTGCTTTACCAATCATCAAAACTGTTGCATAAATGTTCAAACTATGCAGTTGTTGTTGTTTATTTCTGTCATTTGAAATGTGAGGCCTGACATACTTTTCATCAAAGCCTTCTACATTTGGTTTTGTTATTTCAAGAATAAAAATATTTTAAAAATTGAGTAATAAATAGAGGAGCTGTCTATTAGGTGATTCTTTCTGTTTCAGCATCCAATAGGAAAGGTCCTATGGATAACAAGCAAGGGAACAACCTTCAGAGAATAAAGAAGCCCCTCCGAATGGTTAGTGTTTCATATTCTTGTCAACCTGTTTTAACATTATGTTTAATTTTCCACAGGCCTGAACTAATCATATAATAGATGAGCAAAATTGCAATCTTTTTACAGTGTTGCATGGAGTTCGACAAAGTTGGTGTAAATGAAATATCTACTGTTATCAGCAATATTGACTTGCATTTATGTAGATAAATGATAAGGTGTCCAAAGGTACTTCACCCAAGATGTTGCATGGCTACACAAGAAGTTACTGGGAAAGATGTCCAAAAACCTAAAGTGATTTATTGCTGAAGTAGTGAAGCAGGGAGGTTTAGATAGGGATTCTAGAGTTAAGGATGTGGTCCCTGGTGTTGAAACATTTTAAAAATTCAGCCTACATGAGCAGTCAGGATTGAATGAATATACATTTCTAAGGTTGCAGTGGGTCAGAGATGGATATAGGTTCTGCTGTAGGGGCACACTGCCGATGCAATGTTATAGAATATGAACTCCAGGGTAATGGTCAAGCTAATTTAACATTAACAGAGATTTGAATAAGCTGAAGTTTATTGAGAGTTTAAGAAGAGTACCTGACCAACAATGTATTGGAGTGGTCAAAAAAGTAACAGATGCATGGAAGGATTTAATAGTGTAAGGGATGAAACATGGGCAATGTTGAGCAGCTTTACTGCTGTGGAAGTAAGTGGATTAGTGATGACACTGACATATGTTTTGAAGTTTTCCACAACATGTAACATGCTATCAAGCTGTCAGCTTTGCTAGGAAGTAAAGTTAGTCTGAGGGGGATGGGATGGAGAGAATGGATGCAAAGCTGAAAGCTCATCATTATAACTACCGTAGATTCCGGATTATAAGCCGCTACTTTTTTCCCACATTTTGAACAGCTTTGAACTCTGCGGCCTATAATCCAGAGCGGCTAATACATGGTTTTTTTTCCATGCCGCCTCGTAAACATTTTGCCTCGTAACAGTAGACCAATAAAATTGATGAGTAGTTCACAGAGGTCCAATGAAATTGTACGATAAATCAAGCGCACTTTCACAATTAAATTATTGTAAATCAGTCATTTGTACTCACCCTCATCAACATGGAAAATACTCGAAGCAAGACCCGAGCGCGTCAGACCCGATTAGACCCGATCGCAATGCGCAAGCGTCAGACCCGATTAGACCCGAGCGCATTGCGCAAGCGTCAGACCCGATTAGACCCGATCGCAATGCGCAAGCGTCAGACCCGATTAGACCCGAGCGCATTGCGCAAGCGCGTCAGACCCGATTAGACCCGATCGCATTGCGCAAGCGTGTCAGACCCGATTAGACCCGATCGCATTGCGCAAGCGTCAGATCCGATTAGACCCGATCGCATTGCGCAAGCGTGTCAGACCCGATTAGACCCGATCGCAATGCGCAAGCGTCAGACCCGATTAGACCCGATCGCAATGCGCAAGCGTCAGACCCGATTAGACCCGAGCGCATTGCGCAAGCGTCAGACCCGATTAGACCCGATCGCATTGCGCAAGCGTGTCAGACCCGATTAGACCCGATCGCAATGCGCAAGCGTCAGACCCGATTAGACCCGATCGCATTGCGCAAGCGTGTCAGACCCGATTAGACCCGATCGCAATGCGCAAGCGTCAGACCCGATTAGACCCGATCGCATTGCGCAAGCGTCAGACCCGATTAGACCCGATCGAAAACGCTGCTTTTAAGTTAAAGTCGATCAATAACTTTTCCTGGTAGGCTGCAATATATATATTTTTACCAGTCGCTAGGAGATATTGGAATGTTGTTCGTGCTGTTCAGTAAAAAAGTATATGCAACGTAATTTGTGTTACCGATACGTATGTATATTTAAAAGTAGCGGTGCGGCCTAAAATCCGGTGCGGCCTTTACAATTAAAAATTGATTTTATTTCTAAAATTAGAGCCTGCGGCTAATAATCAGGTGCGCTCTGTAGTCCGGAATCTACGGTAATTGCAAGAAATTTTGCTTCTCTGGTGCTGGTTGTCTTGCTACTTGAGCAGTGGAGGAATCAAAAGATCTGGTAGTTAATTTTCACCACAGCATTCATGGCTTATAGATACAGAATATGTTGGAGTTATAAGGTTGCCTTGGACCTGGGTTAAGCCTTTGATACTGAAAAAAAAATGTAGTGAGGCCTTTGAGCAGAAGATTGGGATGAAAGAAGATTAGAGGTTAGTAGTCAAGCTACTGACAAGTACTTATTTATGGATATTTATAGGATCATCTGAGCAAAAAAAATGTCGCTCGTAGGTCCTGTACTGTCTCCTTCCTGCAATTGTGCATTCTGACTGAAAAAATATTAAGAAGTGGAAAGTTTGTGGGAAGATTATAAATTCTTCCCAAACGTGTAAAGCTTAATGTCTATTTCACGCTAGTCAATCCATATGTGTAATAAGGTTCTGGAAACATTATTAGTATGCCTGTTCGTTTTGTAAATTTGTAGGTAAAATATATATATACTTTACAAACTCAGATAATTTAGTTGAAGGCTTTTAAAATGTCCTTCTGAACATCAGCAAGAAGCCAGTAGATTACAGTGTTCCATTTATTATAAATGTTAAGAGGTCCAGGAAAGAGATTAATTTACTTAATAGCTCAAGTGACCAGGATTATCTCCAAGTGGATATTTAAAACTTACAATGTAAAGAGGCTTTTAACTACAGATTTTGTATTAAATGTTTTCTTGTCAAAGTGAATAAATACAAATTTTATTAAAATCTAAGTCTAGAAACTAGAATTACATTTTGACAATATTGAACTGACTGGTTTCAAATTTAAGAAAAAAGGTCACAGTTGCCTGTCCTAATTGAAAATGTACTTACTGTCTTTATCAGTGATAGTCTGTACATTAATGTAAGATTAAAGCACATTGTCTAAGATGTACTTTGTACTTAATATGTTTTGCTGATTTTTTTTGACCTTAGAATGTAAATGATGAGCCTGGGCGAGTGGTTCACATTAGTGAGTTGCAGCGAGGTAGATGTATGAATCGTGACTTAATCAAACTGGCTGAACCATTTGGAAAGGTTACCAACTATTTGTTGATAAAGTCAAAGGGTGAGGTAAGTACAAATTGTGAGTATGTTATTTTATTTGCATTATACAGGTTGAATACCCCTTATCCAAAATGCTTGGGGTTTGAAGTGCTTCAGATTTTTTGGATTTTGGTATGTATAATCAGATAGCTTGGATTGCTATAATTTCCCATTCTGAATTTTATGTGTTACCAGTAAGCAGTCTTTGTCTTACCCTTGTTCATCACACGTATATACTAATCCAGCCGCTCAGCTTGTTAGATTTTCATCAGTGATCATCTTTGCAAGCACATCAATTTGCTGCTTCATGATCAGCTTTATCACCACAAATCTTTAATAAATTAATGTTCTGCTTTTTCTTAAATTTCTGCAACAAGCCTTCATGATTACCTTCAATTTTCAGTTTGTCGTGATTATAGTGTTCTCGCACAGGTCAAAACACCTGGTAATGCTGCCTTTTCATTATAGTGTTCTCACACAGTTGTAAAAACTCTGAACTAAACACCAAGTATAAACCGGAGTCAATGAGCAGGATCCCAGTAAGATTAACCGTTTACTGTTCACTCTTCCACATTAACGTATGGTGAAAACTGTTGATAAAACAATACAAAGTATATACAGTATTTGTTTCCTTCTTGGCATAGCATTTACATCATAAATACTTGTAAAAGTAAAACTACAACAAACTATATTACATTAAAATACGACATATAGTCAGAATCTACCTACGCCATCAACTAACTTTAAATACTTCAACACAAACTATCCGCAACTCTTTAAATAACAAAGAACATAAACTTTATCAACCATCATTACTTTTAACAGAATCAGCGTTAACATTTTTACTTCAACATATCGATTATCTTAGGAACTTACGGCTATGATGTTTCTTAGTGCGTAGAACGAAACTTTTCTCGCGCTGATCCTGCACACACAAGCCCCCACCTTCCCGTTTCTCCAAACCAGTGTTTTCCCACAAGACGTAGCAAAACCGGATGTGATGTCATCGCATTACTTTACAGCTAATGAATTTACTTTCAACAACCGTAACTTTAACTAGAAAATGATTACAAACGAATTACTAAAGCGAAAATATAATAAACTAAACAAATGCCTTAAGGGCAACACAGTGATAGATACTTGCTTGTTTCATGATCTGCATACTGTTAAGTGGCATGTGTTGACTCCACTGATTGAGATATTAATTTTTTGCTTTATGCAATGTTTCTGTATTTTTCATTAACTTCTGTTCATTTCATATATGAGGTCATTTCTCAGAACTGTTAGGTGTGCTGAGACCTGCACATCGCCTGGGAACCTTTCCAGGGTCTTGTGGAATTTTCCACTTTAAAAAAAAAATTTGGTTTATGGAGGTTTTTGGATAAGGGATACTCAACCTGTATTACATTTAACAAGAATGTAATAATTATTCCACATTCATGTGTATTAAATTTATATTAGAAGCTAAGTGAAAAGAGCAATTCATCTTAAGAAATTTGATTATTAAGACCCAGTGTGATAACAAGTTGGGGAGAAAAAGTTTTTCAGCTCATCAAAGCTTGGACCTCTCACCCTCAGCATAACTTCAATGATTCTCTTAGCAGTTCTAGTAGGAATATTATTTTGTGTATAAGATTGTTTCTCCAAATTGTGTCAGCATTACAATCTCTTTCAGAAACACCTGTGCTAATTCCAGTCCACTGATTGTGATTTCCCATTTTTCCTATTTGCATGATACTTTGTCATCAAATTTGACCTAGTCATACTAAAAAAATTAAAGATGATTAAGATCATTGATTTGCCATCATTGTTTATGCTTTTAATTTCAGGGATTTGTGGAGTTGGCCTATCCTGAAGCAGCTCAAGCCATGGTGAAGTTTTACCAGATGAAACCTACCTTTGTGGATGGCAATGTCATTAGAGCAGAACTGTCTCAGAAATATAAAAAGTTGACATTTAAGGTATTTGTACAGGTCTCCTTTACACTGAATATACTTTTATTTGATAGATTTCAGAACATCAGTAAAAAATAGAGAAATAAAGAAACAGGCTGCACTTCAATAGCTTGGGAAGGGAACCAATAGTGTAATAAAATGGCCTGTGGGTTGCGAACTACTGATATAAAAACCTCACTATTTTTCATGACATTAATTGCCTTGTAATTGAATTATATTTTTATTGAGAGTTGAAAATATGCTTTTACTATGTATTGATTGAATATATCAAGTTTATTAATTCACTCATTGCCCTTGTTCTTGGATAGTTGAGGTCATATTTTGGGAGGGGCTGTCAGGATAATATAGGCAAGTAATTGTGTATTTTGTGATGTGGATACTGCTTGGTGTGCCAGTGGCTGAGGGAGTGAATGTTTAAAATGGTGGATAATACCAGACAAACAGGCTGCTCAGTTTACATGGTGTCAGATTTCCTGTGAGTAGAGTTCTGCAACTGGAATGGACTCCAGACTTCTGCATTGAGGATGCTGGCAAGACTTCGGCATGTCAGGAGTTGAGTCATCTGCTGCAGGATACTCAGCTTCTGAATTGGTCTTGCAATATATTTATATGCTTGGAACAAAAATATTGCAGCTTTTGGAAATTTGAAGCAAACAGAAAATGCTAGCAGAATGCAGGAAATCAGGCAGCATCCATTGAAAGAGAATCAGAGTTAATGATTTTAGGTGAAATACCTTTGTCAGAACTGGAGAAGTGAGAGAACATTCTGTTTTAAATTGCAAAAAGGATAAGTGATTGTAGAAAACAGAGTATGTTTGATTGGATACAACCCAAAGTTGTCACGGCAAATGTTACTCTAAATATTGACGTGTCAGAGACAAGTAAAAGAAATAAAAGTCTGGTCATCAGAATGCATTGATAGAAGCTAGACTCTTAGGGATGCAAAAATGGGCAAATCTGTGAACATTTTGTACTTCAAATAATAGTAAACAGCCAAGGTGTTTAAAAATGTTCCCTTCATTCTTACAGGCATAATTTATTATTTAAGTCAAGTCTTTTGAATGTCTTGTATCATTTTTGGGAAGTAGGATATTGGCAGTGAAACGTGAAATAATTGTACAAAGTTCTTTGACAGGTCTGAAGACAAATACTTTGGATAGCTGTGGAACAGTATTCAAATGCATAATGAAAAATTAGATCTTGGTGACAAAAGGTTTCCTGGCATTTGTTCAATGCCATATTCAGTCTGTGTACAGCTTCAAAGATTTAATGAATATAGACAAAATTGATGTTGTGTCACTTGGTGACATCTGATCGAATTTGGCTAATTATTCTGGTGCTTTCATGTGGCAGAAGATCCATAGAGTAAGAATGTTGAAATTTTTATGAAAGTATTGGTCTATTTCAAGGCTTTGCTTCAATGAATTAAGGTTCTTTCAATTTCAAAGGGAACATATACTTGCAGCAGCTAGCTAGCTCAGCAGAGCAAGGTTCAGGAGCTATCTGTCATTTTTAACAGAACAAGTTGATTGTCTTGAAAGTGTCCCAAAGAAAGCTTGAGATATGATTTAGCAATAAGGCAAAACCTAAGTTAATGAATGAATTCAAGGTTTCTGGCATTTTTAGGTAAAGGCTTAATTTTGGAGTGTACGGGAATGTTACAGACAAAACACTTATAATTCGTAAACAACAAGAAGGATTTCTTGTTGTGATGATTTCTTCCTTGGAAGGTAATTCTTTCTGTCCCTCTGAACATTTGTCTCTTTTTAGTCTCTAATGTAGCTGCTTGAAATAGTGTAAAGTATGCAAATACATCACTAACTGGAAAACATATTTTAACCAGTCAGTTATTTTTGTGTCAGCAAATTCTGACCATTACAGAACTTTAAAAGGAGTTTTAAAATATTGCTATATGATTGACACTTGCTCCTTAAGTATTCCCACTTAGAAATTTATCACTGGCAATGTGTTAAATGCTAGTGGGATGTTTGTCTTGTAACATAATTTGTAGTGATGGTGTTCAACATCACAAAGTTCTTAAACTTGAATGTTTGCTCAACCACACATTTACGGTACAATATTTTAAATAATAAAAAATGGAGTGTTTTTGTGTTAACTTCAACTTGAATTTCCCAGAACTTACATATTGGGGATGAGGTGTTTTATATAGTTTCCCTTCATTTACTTGTAGGGCAAAGAAAGTGAAGAACGCAGCCGAGTGGTCCACATCAGTAACTTGCCTTCTGTTGGCTACTCTGACTCAGAAATTGTGCGCCTTGGTACACCCTTTGGCAAAGTGACCAACTACTTACTGATGAGAGTTAAAAATCAGGTACTGAAGTATTTAAAATGTTAGCAACAACTAAAGTATTTCACCAACAAGTAGTTTCAATGTGCAGCATATTAACATGCAAAGAAATATTAGTGAATTTCACCAACTGGCATTAAGTGAGAGAAAATTTTTATTTCCCTACTGTGATATAGTTTCCACAAGAAACATAAAAAGCTTTCTCTTACAAACTCTCTGCAAAAGAGCATTTGCCATGTTGTATATTTCTTGGTTTTGCTCCTTCATTTTATTTACATTGATTAGGTTTGAATCATTCAGATGACAGTTTTTCTATTTACAATGACATTTAGTTTCATTCAGTTTTAAATTGCTGTTTCAGGTCTCGAGATGAAATGACTTATTATTTACAAGGTGCATTTTAATTGCAAATTTGGTGTCCACTGCTCTTGGCTGTCATCTAAGAGATTATTTTGTTTTGTTTTTAGAAATAGTCAGCACTTGCAAAGTTGACTTTCGTTGCCTTTCAGGTGATGGTGGCTGCCACCTCGAAGAATTGCAGTCTATGATGTAACAATAATAAATCAAAATAACGCACACACAAAGTACTGGAGGAACTCAGCAAGCCAGGCAGTAGGACTGCCGAAGGGTTTTAGCCCAAAACATCACCTGTACTTTTTTCCATAGATGCTGCCTGGCCTGCTGAGTTCCTCCAGCATTTTGTATGTGTTGCTTGGATTTCCAACATCTGCAGATTTTCTCGTTTGAGATAAGTCAAACTAAGTTGAAGTTTGAAAAGGGAATTAGATGAGATATTCTTATAGATCTCACTATTTGGAAAGAAGATGCTGCAGAGAAAGCTATCAAATAGCTAAATAATAAATGACCGTTAAGTGATCTGTATATTTATATACCTCATTTTTGTTATGATTGTCTAGACTTTTATAATGGATTGTTTTTGTTGTTTTCTTGCCAATATCAAGGATGTCTATAAAATATACTTTGTCTTATTTTTCAACACACAAACTCAGCTGGTCAAGCAGCATCTATGAAAGGAAATAAACAGTTGGTTATGGGCTGAGATTCATCAGGACATGAGCAAAAGCCAGAACTAAAGGGTGGGGGAGGGGGTAAGGAATACAAGCCAGCTGGTGATAGTTGAATGCAGGTGACCGGAAGAGTAGGTTGATGGACGGGGGGGAATAAAGGTGATAGGAGCTGATAAGTGGTAGAGATAAAGCGCTGAAGAAGGAATTTGATAGGAGTGGACAATAGACTGTGGAATAAAGGAAAGGCGGTGAGGAACCAGGAGGAGGTGATGGTCATGTGGGCAAGGAAGAGAAAGAAAAGGGATGAGAGAGCCACCAGAATGAGAGAAAATTGGGGGGGGGGGGTACTTGATAATGAGTAAAAACATTTTCCTCTGATTATGTAGGACCTTGATGAGGCTGCATGTGGAGAATTGTGCATAATTTTTGCTCTCTATTGGAAATAATGATGCACTCTGGAGAGAGAATGGCAAAGACTGGTTCCTGAGGTGGCAGATTTGTCATATGAGGAGATATTAAGTAGGTTGTCTCCATTCTACAGAATTTAACAGTTTGAGAGTTAATCTTGTTAACATGTAAAAAGAAGTAGAATGCTTAACAATGTAGATACGGGGTCGATGGCTAAAATCTGACTAAAGCCAGGGTTAAAAATCTACATTGTTTGCAATCAACACAGATTTCTGGATAATAAGCTAACATATAAGTATAGGACAGAATAATGCTATTGAGTGGAAAATCGGCTCTGATATTGTGCTGTGGTAGAGCAGACATGAGAAGCTGAGTGTCTGGTCCTGTTTATGCTTTTCTTTAATAGCTTGTTATTCTTGTACCTTTTGGAGTTCTGGTGTGTTGAAGAACTCACTTATTGAATCGGTCATAATTATGATTCTTGTATCAATTGCAGGCTTTCCTAGAAATGGAAACACACCATATAGCGATGGCCATGATTGAGAAGTTTAAGAAAGTGCCTCTAATGTTCCATGGCAGAGAACTGAAAGTATATTTGTCGCAAAAGTACAAGAATCTTGTGTTGAGAGTAAGTAATGTGATTAACGTTAAGTAGTCATAAGAAGACAGCCCAGACAATACTCACACTGCGCTTGGACGTCTAAAAATAAGTTTTAATTTGTGTCGATATTCTGACATTATTGTCTTCACGAAAATGTATTTAGCTACATCCTGAATAGAATTAGTATTGTTCCACGAGAAGCTGATGAAGTACTGACTGGTAATTTAGCTGAATGGTTTTGGCTATATTTACAATATGTTTTGTACAATTAGTACATGCACATTGACTAGTTCTTGCCTTTTGTCAAAAAATGAAAGCTGTTTAATGTGGGATGTTATTCTCTTGATGAGCAAATAACATGAACTGCGTGGCGAGGATGTTTCCATTTAAATATGAATTATGACACAAAATAATTTGTATGCTTCAAAAAGGAACTTAATGATTTTGATTCATTTCAGAAACAAAGTCGGGGTGTTGATGAGTTGCTTGGAACCAGAGAACGAGAAAACCGGTAAGTTGTGCACTTAAAATCGTAAAAACTGAAAGCTGTTTGGTTGATTGAGATCTTTTTATTTGAAGATTCAGCCACAAGGCTGCAATTTCAATGACAAAATGACAAAAATAGCCATTTAGAAATGTAAGCAGTGGCATCAGTTGATGATTTGTGTTGTGGCTTTTTGAAATATCAATTTAGTTTAGTGTGTTAGTGCAAGCAGTTAACCAGCAGCTTTCTAACTATTTCCAGAAACACATAAAAGGACAAATTTGCAATCATATGGTGCTTTTCATAACATTGCAGCCATTTAAGTTATTTTGAAAGTACAATTAAAAAAATATAGAAGCCAATGTGAGCTTCGCAAACACACAAACATGTCAGACTGGACATTGGAAATAAACTCTCTCCTTTAATTTGAAATATTCACTTAGGAGGAAAGTTTGTTGCTTTAAAATGGCATTTAAAACAGATAGAACATGCAGCCTTCTCTGTCAATTCCCAATTGTTTTGCTTGAATCTGATCTTGAATTAAGGTGAGCTAACCAAGGTCAAAGTTGTTAGATGTTTTTGTTCTTGATTTCTGCTATCTTTTTAAAAGACTTGCAAATAGAGTACTTGTCATAGCTTTTTACAGCATGTGCAAAGAAGTAGAATTAGTAAGGATAAACACATTGCCTCTTTTCTGTTAAAATATTATTTTAGGATTTATAACCTGTGATGGAATTCCATTTGAATAGTTATGTAAGAAAGCAGAATAAACCATTCAGTTCCTTAATCCTCCTTCATGCTGATCCAGTCATAGCCTCAGCACCACTATCCAGCGTGCTCCTCATATTCCTCAACTCCTTGTCGGTCACCACCTTGAATGCAGTCAATAACTCTGCTTCCACAGCTGCCCAGGGTAGAGTGTTTCAAAGTTTTACATTACCCTGAGAAGTAGTTATCTCAGTCTGAAATGGGCAGCTGTTTGCTCTGAAATCCTGCTCCCTGGTCTAGATAAGCATACCAGAGGAAAAATCCTACTATCCCTCCCATATGTTTCAATGCAATAACATTTCTTCCTAAATTCAAATAAATGTGGGCACAGCTTGCTTGATCTTTTGTTGAAAGTTAACCACCTGGTCCCAAGAATCAGTTATGAATCTTCTCTGCAAAGCCCATTAATATAAGCACATTGGTCCTAAATGTGAAGACCAAAACTATATGCAATATTTCAAGTAACATCTTGTAAACATATCAACATTTCTCGATTTGATATCTTTTGCAGTAGGTATTGACATTTCATTAACCTCCCTAATTGTTTGCTGTATGTCCATGGTAACTTTTTATATTTCATGTACTGGGACCCCAAGTTCTTGTACTAAAATGTTTCATAGTTCACTCCATTTAAATTATGCTTTGATTTTCATTCATTCTTTCAATGTGGTTAATCTCCATTTTCTTATTTTATACTCCTTTGCCAACTTATCCAAACTTTAAACCTATCAGTATCTTTGCAGACTTTTTGTCACCATAACTTGTTCACCCACCTAATTTTGTATATTCATCTTTTTTTAATCAACTCCAATAATTGTTACACTATCAACTCTAATAGAGTAATAGAGTTGTTAATTGACAATGAACTATTTAACCATTCTGTTTAATGTTAGTTGGTACCTATTAACACTAATATTATCCTCAATCCTGTTATGTTAAAGAACAAAAGGAAATTTATCAAACACGATTAATATGACCATATCCAAAAATCAATCTATTCCTGCTCCTATTTCATTTTCACATTACGATTCATTAAATCTCTCTTGCTAAGTCTCTCCATTCTAGACCCTAAAATCAAAATTCTGTGATTGAAAGCTACCACTGTTCAGAGCAAACATTATACTGTTCTGGAGTTAATTGTGTTAGAGCTCTGATCTTTTTCTTTAAGAATACATAAATGATATAGAATGCCTATAAATATCCCAAAAAAATTTACTTTTTTTCCGGTTTTATTTCAGAAAAAGGGGTCGTTCTCACAGCCCTCCTTCTAAAAGAGCACGGTCTCCTAGCATTAAGAGAAAAGCTCAAGAAAAATTGAAAAATTCGAAGACAACTGATCATGACAATTCAGAGACAGGTTCTCCTTCAGTTGAAGAAGGGACAGATCAAAAGCAGGTGGAAGGAGTGAATGTTGCAAAAATAAAATCACTAGGTGGCCCTTCCACAGACACGGAGAACTGTGAGGAACCTGATGGGTCAGCAGACATTCTGTTGCCCTATCATGAGTCAATGAACACTGAATCTGAACTTAGCGGTAGAGAGGGTGATATGGAGGTGGAATTGGAAGGAGAAATAGAAATTGGGCATTTCAATGAAGACGAAGCTAGTGATGCAGAATCAAGCTTTCAGACTGCAACACAATTACCTGAAAAGGTAGGCATTCAAAGTTTGAAAGGGTTGGATTCTTGTCATTTTAGCAATAATTGCAGCAACTAAAGTACCTCATTTGTAATTCACTATCATAACAAATATATAAAAATGAGTGGTTTATGAATTCATGATCTTTTTCATTTCAATTTCACTGCTTTTAATTTCTAGTGTATAGGTAATGTTGGTAAAATGTTGGGAACATTTTGTAATGGGTACAGATATCCAAGTTGCTACCTACAGTCATACTTGTGATGCCCACCCTGTACTGATGTGATCTAGAAACAAAGCCTAAAGTCATCTTCGTGAATAAAAGTGTGTTGCAAACAGCAACTAGATCTTGGGCAATGAATCTGGAGATCATGCTTCTGAATTGAGACTGCTTGGTGTTCTCATTTCTCTGATATTGGAGACGTTTAAAAACACCAAGTAGGTTTGAATACTCTTTTTAAAAGTAGTTTTTTAAAAATCATTTAAGCCCAGGAGATTAATCAACCCTACAATGAGATAAAGTAATTACAAAAATATGATGGTGATTCCATTTAAATGAATACACTGTGCTATACATAACATCTGCCAGTAGCATCAAGGCCCTCTGTCCAGTGCATCAATGCTCTGCTGGTGAATTTGTTCTTGAGTCCTGTAGATGGAGAAGGTCATCACATGCAATGAATGTGACCTCAAGCCTTCTCTGATTTGCATGATGAAATGTGCATTTGGGAAGAGAATCAAGTGGAAATCTGGTCTTTTTATAGTAGGAAATGATCCAGAGTCACATTTCACATGAAATAAATCTGTTAAAGACTTTTTTTTATGTTGTATAACACTATGCTTATAAATCTCTTTATTAAAAAAAATTCAGCTCTTCACCCTCTTTTACAATGCTACTGGCAGCTGAAGATTCTGAAATGAACAGCTGCTCCCAAGCTCCTTAGGGAAGCACAACCGATGCTGAAATCATTGTATCTTTTCATAATGATGCTTCATCTTTTGGAGGATGATAAAACAAGCTTTTTCTGTTCAGAAAAAATTGTTCTTTATGGTCACTGTTTTGTATCATGTACCCTGGGGAGAAATAATTTATTCCCTCTTTTAAAAAGGCTAAAATCTAATTCCAGTAAATAATTATGTGCAGAAACTATAGACAATTGCATCTTTATAGGATACCTTTAGGTTATTACTTTTGATGGTTGGGTTCAATCTGAAATGCAGTTACATCAAAAAGCTTCTTTCCCAGTTTCCCACTGGCCCTTAGTGTTCAAGCTTTTCTGGAATATGCAGTATATAACTGTATTTGAGCAAGCTCTAAATGTTATTCAACCCTCCCACCTGACAGGAGATCATACCTTAACTATCTGCATTCTTACATCCATTATCTTGTTGTCTTATTTTTTTTTAAAAATGGCTACATATACATAACTGTAACTTCTACCTTATGAAACATTAGGATTTCATGAACAGTCTTGTGATTATTTCCTTCAGAGATCAGAAGGCATTAATTGCCCAGAATATGTGGAGGAATTCTGTGCCCTAAATGAGATGGATGATTCAAGTGCTGTTCTTTTGAAGAAAGTGAGATCTGTGCCAGGTGACAAAGTAGATGCTAATTTTATCAAAGATGAGCAAGATGCCAAAGGTCAAAGTTACGATGCAAGATTCATTATGGATAAAAACACTGAAGTTGATGCTCAAGGTGATGATGGACTGATGAACAGTACCACAAATGCAGAACCATCAACTGAACAGATTAAAACACTCTCTCCTATACCAGATGAATACAAGCTTGGGCCATATAAGCCCAACAATCCTGTAGGTAAGATGATAAAATATTTCTAAAAAGATTTATGAAGTATCATTTTGATTCATCTGCATTGTAATTCTATCCAAGCCAAATGCCATTTTGTGGGTTTCCTCAGATTAAGTTTAATTTAGTTTAACAGACAATATTCTAGATCTTCTGACAATAAAAGAGATTGGTCATTTAATCCCACAAGCCTGTGGGACTTCTGGGACCTAGTTATATGTACTTTATCCATCTTTGTTCCACTGGCGCTAACCAAGAAGAGATTTTTTTTTTAATGAAGCAAGAATTGCTGTTGGTGGAAGGGAATTTCAGACTTAAACCACGTGTGTAGACATCCCTGATTTCACACCTGAAAGGTTTAGATCCAGTTTTAGGCACTGTCCAAATACTAGATTCCTCAACCAACAGAAGTACTTCCTCTTTGTCTGCTCTAATAGTTTTCCTGATAGTTTGTAAACTGGTTGACGCATTTCAAAATGTTCTATCTTTGAAGGAATAAAATGATTTTTCCCTTGTAGTATTTGAAATGGGTGTCGTTTTGTTAAACCTATTTTCTCCTCTAAGGCAGTATATTCTTCCTGACATTGGGTATTCTGACTGACATTGCTTGGTACTCCAGGTGTTGTGTAAACCAGGACTTTAGATCTGCAGCATCAGCTTGTGTTTGGCCCACCAGATATTAAGGTTTTGTTCAGGTTATTAAGGTTCCTTTAAATGTTTTATTTTTCTATACCTTTAGATACATTGATGATCAATGTTGATGGACCATATCTTTTTATTTGGACTGTATCATTTAGTCCAAAATGACTTACCTCAGATTTGCCTATATTGAACTTCGTTTACCACAGTTTTGCTCTTAATCTATTAACTTTCTAATTTAATATTCCATTAGAATTGGCAATTTTGAGCAAGTGCTTTGTGTGCAATGATACACAACTTTCTATATTTATCATCTTATGAATATGGTGACAATTTTTGCCCACCATGTGCAAGACAATAATTGTGATTGGATAGACACCATAAATTCTTTAATTTTACATATTCTTTTCTTACAAGGCACCAGATATTTAATTTAAATGTTTTGTACTCGTTGTTGGATGGTGGGATGAAGATACATCCATACCAAAGAAGGTGTAAGGCACCACTTCCCTGAATTAGCCCGAAGGTCAACGTTTGACAAGGTGTAGCACCTGCTTAGCCCCCAATAAGGGTCAGGTGAAGTGATGGGAGTAGGTGGTGGATGGTCATACGAGCAGCTGGTGCATATCATGTCCTGGTTATACAACCACTGACACCAGGCAGACAATCTGAAGAGTATTGATAATGGCTGCGGTCACCCATCTTGTAAAGACACTGTCCAGAAGAAGGCAATGGCAGACCACTTCTGCAGAAAAAAAATGCCAAAAGTAATCATGGTCAACTAATGATGGTCATGGGACCATGATCACACATATCATACAACACAGTAATCATGGTCAAGTAATGATGGAAACTGCAGGATCAAAAAGACTGACACACGTTGCTTTCTTTCAGGATTAGATTATGTGGTTCCAAAAACAGGCTTCTACTGCAAACTCTGCTGTCTCTTCTACACCAGTGAGGAAACAGCAAAGCAAACTCATTGTGGCACTATTGAACATTATCAGAGACTTAAGGTAAGTTTGCTTTTGTTTTTGCTACCATTCTACACTTTTGTCACTTTTTCAAAAAAGTGTTGTTTTGCATAGTAAGTATTCACACTGGGATATGGATATAAAGCATGGAATATTAACCAGTTTGTGTTCGCAGTCATACAACTTAGGAGTATCTCAGGATATGAAGCACTGCCTCCTTTGATCCTACTGATATTCTTGAGAGTCCATCAGTCAGCATAAGTCAGTAATTGCAGAAAGAGGACAGTTAAATTTCACCAAAAATAAGACACAACCGTTGTATATGAAGGATGACATTGTTTGAAAACTGAAAGTGCCACTTAGTTGCTGGTCGTTGTTCAATATTGTTTTAGAACCTACACTGCTACTTGAGTTCACCAAAGGATAAATTGACTGCTTGAAATTATCAGTCCTTATCCTGTGCTGTGAAAAAAAAATTGATTCATTTGTTATCTCATTGTGTCATTGAAACATCTTGTGGGACACAATGGTTTGCTTGATTTTATGCAATCTGAATAAAATTCAGGAGAGCATTCTCTTTATCACTTCCATGTCAACACCGAGGAATGAAATCCAATCAGCTCCATTTCTGTGCTCCTTCCTGTAGCATTGTAAATGACTTTCTCTCGTTCTTTTCCTTTTAAAAGTCTTGCTTCTACCACAGGCATTGAGTTCCATAGCTTCACCAATATCTGCATAAAAATGGAATTTTTAAAACAAAAAGCAATATCTCATTGCTTGCATTTAAAATTGTGTTCAGATGATCTAAAATGTTACTAAGTAGTGTGTCCTTAAACTGTTTGGCCCATCAAGTCTGCTCTGCCATTCCATCATGGCTCACTTACTATCCTACTCAACCCTATTCTCTTGCCTTTCCCCATAACCTTTGACACCCTTACTAATAAAGAACCTATCAAACTCAGTTTTAAATATACCAAATTACTTGGTCCCAACAGCTGTCTGTGACACTGAATTCCACAGATTCACTCACTACCCTCTGGCTAAAGAAATTGCTCCTCATCTCTGTTGTAAATGAACACCCCTTTATTATAAGGCTCTGCCCTCTGATCCTAGCCTCCCCCACTATTGGAAACATACTCTCCACATCCATTCTATCTGGACCTTTCAATATTCTATAGGTTTTATGAGATTCCCCCCTTATTTTTCTAAACCTCCAACAAGTACAGGCCCAGAGTCATCAAATGTTCATTGTACATTAACCCTTCCATTCTTGGAATAATTTTTGTGAATCTCCTCTGGACCCTCTCCAATGTTAGCACATCTTTTCATAAATAATGGGCGCAAAACTGCTCTCAGTACTCCCAAGTGCCACCTGACCAATGTCGTATAAAGCCTCAGCATTACATCCTTGCCATCAGCTCAATCTGCAAGTTAACATTCAGGAAATTCTGCATGAGGACTCCAAACTCCCTTTGCACCTGATTTCTGAATTCCTCCCCTCCCTGTCCCCCCATTTAGAAAATAGTCTTACACTTTTATTCCTTCTACCAAAGTGCATGACCACACACTATTCCATCTCTCACTTCTTTTAGCCCATTCTCCAAATCTATCTGAGTCTTTCTTCAGATTCCCTGTTTCCTCCACACCTCTGATTCTCCCACCTATCTTCGTATTGTTTGTAAAATTGGCCACAGAGCCATCAGTTTCATCTTCAAAATCATTAATATATTGTATAACATGAAAAAAAATGGTTCCAACACTGACACCCCATGGAACACCACTAGTGACCAGCAGTCAACCAGAAAAGGCCCCTTTTTCCTACTCTTTACCTCCTGCAAATCAGCTAATCTCCTATTCATGCTACTGTCTTTCCAGTAATACCATGAGCTTTTATCTTGTTTAGCAGCGTCATGTATGGCTCCTTGTCAAAGGCCTTCTGAAAATCCATATGAACAGCATCCACTAACTCTTAGTCTATTCTACTATTTTCTCAGAATTCCAACAGATTTGCTGAGCAAGATTTTCCCTTAAGGAATCCATGCTGACTTTGGCCTATTTTTTTCATGTGCCTGCAAGTACCTTGAAACCTCATGCTTAATATAGGGCTCCAACATTTCCCTAACCACTACTATAACTTCCTTTCATTTTCCTTCCCCCCCCCCCAAAAAGAGTGGAGTGACATTTGCAGTTTTCCGGTCCTAAGGAACCATTACAGAATATAGTGATTCTTGAAAGATAACTTTTAATGTCTCCACAATCTCTTAAGCTTCCTACGTTGGAAACCCGGGGTGAAGTCTATCTAGTCCAGGAGACTTGTAATGCTTTGAAAAATGACTATTACAACCATGGATTTTAAAATGTAATTGAAGTTTTATCTGTGAATCATTTGCTCCTTTTTCACAGTACAGGCCAAAGAAAAATGGGGAAAATTGTAAATCATGAAAATCTAAAAATCCAAAAACTGTAATGTCAGTAGTTCAAAAGTATTCATTCCCCTTGCTCGGTACTTAGTTGAACCACCTCTCGCTGCTATTATAGTCTGTAGTCTTTTGGATATGTCTCTATTAGCTTTGCACAACATGATGGAGCAGGATTTACCCAATTCTCTTAGCTAAATTGCTCAAGCTCTGCCAGGTTATTTGGGGAGCGGTGGTGGACAACAGTCTTAAGGTCTTGCCAGAGATGTTTGATCAGATTACGGTCAGGATTGGGCCAGTCCAGGACATCAGTTTTCTTCATTTGAAGCCATCCTGTAGTTGTCTTGGCAATGTGCTTTAGGTCCTTGTCCTGCTGAAAGATGAACTCCCCCCCCCCCCAGTTTAAGCTTTCTGGCAGAGGCTAGCAGGTTTTTGTCCAGGATCTCTCTGTATTTAGCAGCATACATCTTCCCATCAATCCTGATCCGAATTCCAGTCCCTGCTGCTGAAAAACATCCCCATAGTATGATGCTACCTCCATCATACTTCATAGTAGGGATGGTGTTACCTGGCTGATGTGCAATATTAGATTCACACCATGTGTACTGCTCAGTGTTGAGGCCAGAAAGTTCCACTTTAGTCTCATCCAGTCTCAAAGCTTTCTTCCACATCTATACAGTATCTTCTAAGTGATGCTTTGTGGGCAAGGGTATGCTTTTATTTTTCAGCTGCTTCTTGCCTCTCTTCCATAAGTACCCTTTTTATGCAAGGCCTGAGAACTTACAGAGTCATGAGCTTCATTTCCAGTTGCAGCCACCGACATCTGCAGCTCACTCAGAGTGACTGTGTCACTCTTACATGTGCCATTCTTTTCTGGCGGCTAAGTATAGAGAGGCAGCCTGACCTAGGCAGTACAGCTGTAGTTTCATATTTTTCCCACTTTTTCATGATGGACTGCACTGGTATCTTCAGTGACTTTGAGATAGTTTTGTACACTTCCCCAGATTTGTGCTTCTGTATATCATTTCCCTGTCTTGAATGCATTTTTGTCTTCATTTGGGTTTGGTCTGTTGAAAATCTACCTTACAGAGAGAGGGGGTATTTACAGTGTATTTATAGTCACTGAGGAAACTTAGCATATCTTACAAAAAAAAATACAAAGGGGATGAATACTTTTTCAACCTCACAATTTTGGTTTTTAATTCTTTTTGTATATTGTTGACAGGTTTTAGAATTTTTTTTTGATTTGACATACACAATGATTTGTAGATTAGCTCAAAAACATGTTTAAAATTTAGAAAATCAACAGTGAAGTTGTGAGATCTGTATACTACTTCAAGGCACTGTATCTGCTTTCATACCTTTCAGCTTTCCAAGCCACTTCTCCTTAGTAATAGCAACTACATTCACCTCTACCCCCAACACTCAAGTTTTGGCACATTGCTAGTGTCTTCCACACAGAAGACTGACACAAAATACTTAGTAAATTTGTCCACCATTTTACTGTCCCTCATTACTATCTCTCCAGCATCATTTTCCAGCAATCTGGTATCCACTCTTGCCTCTCTTTTACTCGATATATCTGGGAAAAAACTTGTTGTTTCTCCATTTTTACATTATTGCTACCTTACCTTCACATTTCATCTTTCCTCTTATTGCTTTTTCGGTTGCTTTATATTTTTTTAAAAAAGCTTCCCAATCCTCCCACTTCCCACTGACACTTACACTGTCATTGCAGAATTAGCCTGCTTTTGGTGCCACTCAGAAAAAAGTTGACTTTTATTTGTGGCAAAGGCCACTTTACTGTTAACACATATTTACTTTGCATTTTTAAAGAAAGTACTGGACAAGCAAGCTATGGAGTACTGGAAAGGAAAACAGCAGCAAATCATTCCAGAGTGACAGCAAGAACCTTCCAACCAATGAGAAACATATTTCCAGTATTACTGAAGATATTGAACCTTAACCCTGAGGACATGATCTTTTACTAATTTAAAACTGGAAATGTTTAAATGAGTCTGATGTTAAAAAACTTAAAGCTACAAAAACGCTTTGAAACATTAATGGTATGTCAATTTTTTCATGTTCATTTTTAGTTTTAAAGCTTTATTAAATGTATCCCCACTTGCAGCAGGCTATCTATTCTGAAATCCAGTTACCAGTAGCTTTTTCCCATCTTCTGTTAGTATTTTGAACATTTTTTTACTGAGTTCTGTTTCTCATCAGTAAACTTCCACACTAAAGCAATGACGATGCATTCAATTATAGTAATATAAAAGTTCAAAATCTTTTTGAAGAGTGTACTTAACTGCGAAAATAGTCCGGTCCATCAAAATTTTGATGTATTGTTTAAACCGCTGAGATTTGTGGGGAGATGAACATTTTAACTACTCATCACTGGTCATGTTTTATCAAACTGATTGTAACTGATAGTGATGGAGTAAAGGAAATCCATTTTAAAAAGTGAAATGAAAATTAATGAAGGGTTTAAAGAAAATGAATCTTGTCCATCATTGTTCCTTGTTGGTTAAAATTGAAATTGGAGTTCTGTTATGTTATAAATATAGGTAGAGATTTCATAATTTGGATCTGTGATACACTGGACCAACACTTCAATCCATCCATCTCAATCCAAACTAAGTGCATTTTATTAAAAAAGATGTCCTTAAATGTGTCTGTATTTGAAAAAGGCACCTGATAATTGTTATCTTAAAATATTTGTCTAAATAGCAAATATTGTCACCCTTAAATGTACGCCATCATAGATACTGACCCTTCAAGAGGTGCTTTTGGATTTGGTGATTTCACCACCCCCCTTGAATCATCTTTCCTACCATTGATGAGCATAAATTCTTGTGAAAATCTATTTTTCCCCAAACAAAAATTTTTTAACATTCTGTTTTTGTAAGAATGTTGAAAAACCTCATTCATGTATATTAGGTTACAAATTACACTCAAGAACTACATTGAGAGTTTTCCAAATATTACTTGTTATATTACTTATTACTTGGATTTTCTTTAAACCAGAAAATGCATATTTCTTACTGAGTACTGTCACGTAGAGTTTCATTAGGACCAAGTGATCATTTAATATGATGGTTAAATGTTATGGAAAAAAACATAATTATAGAGGTTTTAATTAGTGGAATAGCTTTCTTTTTAAGATTACAGTTGTGTTTATTTTAATTCGTATGTGAGGTGTTGCAGTTTCTGTGAACTTGCCAAGTCCTAAAATAACATGGAGAACTCCGTGAATCTGGATGAACCAACAAACTAATTCTCAATACAATAATAAAAGGATGTGTACTTTGAAAGTCCCCAATACTGTCATTTATATTTCTAGACTGTAGACTTGGAATATTGTTCACAACCTCTGGTATGGTCAATCTATTTGGTTTCTCATAATATAATTTGCTCATATATATTGAAGCAAAATATTTCACGAGTGCATGGTGAAACTGGGACTTCTATAAAGCCTTCACAAATTTAGCTATTGGGATCATACCTGCATGAAAGCCTGCAAGATCTGGAATGAAGTTACAGGGTTACCTTGCTAAATTTATTCCCACTGTTGTCTGTGCTCTATCCATTTCGAGTAAAAGCTGTCAAAATGGATAGTTGTAAGAGGCGCGAATTGCAATGATTGCTTCAGATCTTGCACATTATCTGAAGGCCTGTATAATGCAACCAAAGTTTAGATATTTGTGTTAATTATGCACCAGAAATGTCATGCATGTAAATTCTTGAACATATTTAAGGCTATTTGAGATACTTCTGGATTAATAAGGAAAAAAAATTTCATGAAAACTTAAAACAGCTCAAATTAACAGTTTTACAGCATTGGACTATTAAAAAATCCCTCAAACATTTATTTTTCTTTCATTAATTGCACACTTTCTAAATACTATATGGAGTATTTAGAAAGTGCATATAAAATTAATGCACAAATATTTTTCTTTCTATGTGGAACATAACAGCTAAAATGAACATTTCAAAGAACTGCTCCAAAAGCTATGGATTATTGTGTTTTGTAGCTGGTATGGTGTCAAGGATGAGAGATTTCTGTCTTGCTGTCCTGAATTTATATGAAGTGACATGTTAGTTTCAATTTGTCCCAGAGTCAAAACCAGGTTTTTGTTTTCATCAGCACTTGAACTCAAATTCTTGCTTTTGCGTTTTTTAAAGCAAGCATGCTTCTAGAACTAAGAGTGTACTTGTAGACTTCTGAGATGGTGTTGGTATATTAAAGTATTCAGACGTATTAAATCATTGCCAATTACAACTGTGATGTATTCTTGTTTAAATCTGTGGTCTTTAGTACAGATATTGTTTTGTATTCAAACCTTAAACATAGTTCCTTGGTTTTGATCTGTTATGAACTAAATGCAATACAAAGAAGCCTTGGTAGATCACTTGCCTTCCAAACAAGGGTTCAGAATTAATGTGCATGTTTGCCATGCCAATTACTAGAATCAGTCTGCCTTAGCAGGAACATTCTCACATCTTGTGCAGCATGTGGTGAGATAAAATTTCTGCTTGGGAATGACTGATAGTTCATCTAGCTTAAATGGACTTCCCAGGTAGAAAAAGCCCAAGTAAATGAAGTAATAAGCAGAAATCCTTCCTTGGACAGCAAGTTACTCATTGAAAAATGGGTGGTGAAAGAAGTGGACTGGCTTCCTTTGATTTCATATCTAATTGTCGTGTTGTTTAAAATTGTTTGCTTTAAACATTTATTCAACCTTGATGTGTTTAGGATTAATTGGAAAACATGCTTTAAATGATAAAATGTGAAATTGTTGGTTTATTTTGTTTGTTTAAAATTGTGCTGTTGAGAGGGTTGGCTGGAATGAAGAGCCTGTTATACCTGAACACTACACAATAAAAACTTTTATATAGTTATTGTGAAAGATGCTGTTAAAGGAATCATCTCCTTGATTTGTTTTAAAACTAGTAATATATCAAAGCGTCAGAACCTGAACTACTGACAAATAGAGCAGTAAGAATGTGGGCCATGTTTTATGTAGGGGCAGAAAAAGCTCTTTAAAAAAAATCCAGCTATACTAGGTTGGTTCCACTGTTCTGTACTGAATTTGAATGTCACACAGAATCCAAGTGAGTAATCCATTCTGTTATTCTGATGTATGTTGTTAAAGCTGTCATTTTTCCAGAGAATGCAACACATTGAGGCTCATCCACTTACTAATCTGGGCTCTTAGGGATGTTAGTCTTGAAAATGTTTGGCCAGAGTTATTTTCTTAATTGGGAGGTTATGTCTGACAGAATTTTTTGGAGTTTTTCAAAGAAGTATCTATAGGGATTCCCTTTTCAGGAAGATCATCCAAAAGCTCTATCATTAATGCTACACTTTGCTTCGGGCACTGTATGTGAAAATAAACGTCTAGAAAATTTCCTTTAAACTTATCCCCTTTCACCTTAAAGCTATGCCCTCTAGTATTTGACATTCCCACCCTGGAGAAAGACTTTTGATTACCTGCTTTCTGTTCCTTTCATAATTTTATGCACTTGTATCAGGTTGCCCTTGGGTCTCAAACTTGCTCAAGTTTGTCCAATCTCCTTATAGCTAATACCTTCCAAATTAGACAGCATCCTGATGAACCTCTTCTGCACCTTCTCTGAAGCCTCCAAAGCCTGGCTTCTAATGTGGTAGCCCAAACTGTAATAATACCCCAATATGACCTCGTCAGAGTTTTCTACAACCACAACATGACTTCTTGGCTTTTATACTCGATACCCTGGCCAATGGTAGCTCCTCTGTTGGGGAGCTACAATTTTGCACCCCTAATTCTACTTATTTTATTGTATATCTTCCTTCTCTGTTTGACTTCCCAAAATGCATCACTAACAAGTTAAAGTGAAAACATTTTACAGAAAAAGTCTGACGATGCTGTTTGAAGATCAGAAGACATCTTCCCATTGCTTCAACCACCATTCATCCTTAAAGCAATTTGAAACAAATTTTTTTATTACCACATTGCTGTACAGCAAGGTCCCATGTACAACCATCAGGTAAAGAGCACCACATAGCCTGACTCTTAATGAGGCTGTACAACAGGCTGACTGGTTTCACTATGGATTTGGAACCCTGGGATCATTTTCAGAGCTATTGTTAATTATACTTGGACAACACTTTACATGGTATTCTATTTATTATTTTTGCTTTATAGTATCTAGATTTTGCTACACTGACAAGTTAATTCATGGGGTGAAGTGGTTGACACCAACACAGGAAAGATTAAAATGGGCCAAAGAGATTTACAGTAACTTCCGCCACCTCCTATGGGATCCCACCACCAGCCACATCCTCCCCTCCCCCCCCACTCTCGGCTTTCCGCGGGGATTGCTCCCTACACGACTCCCTTGTCCATTCATTCCCCCCATCCCTCCCCACTGACCTCTCTCTCCAGGCACTTATCCCTGCAAACAGAAGAAGTGCTACACCTGCCCCCACATTTCTTCCCTCACCACCATCCTAGGCCCCAGACAGTCCTTTCAGGTGAGGCACCACTTCACCTGCGAGTCAACTGGGGTGATATACTGTATCCGGTGTTCCCGATGTGGCCATTTATACATTGGGGAGACCCGCCGCAGACTGGGAGTCGATACCACAGACCACTCCCACTCCGATATGTCTGTCCACGGCCTCTTCTACCGTCAAGATGCATGCAGGTCGATGGAGCAATACCTTATTTCCCACCTAGGTAGCCTCCTGCCTGCCGGCATGAACATTAAACTCGCAGACCTCCGTTGATACCCCTGCCCCCCCCCCCCACCCCATCTGTCTATAATTTTAGTCTGGTTCTCTTTCTCTCTCTTTTTCCCCCCTCACTATAATCTCCCCCCAGCCCTACCTTTCTTTCTCTTTTATTTCCCATAATTCTCTACCTTCCCTCCAGCCTATCACTTCCCAGCTCTCTACTTCATCCCTCCCCCCACTTCTTATACCCCCTCGACCATCCCATGTTACTTTACTCCTGATGAAGGGTTTCAGACCGAAACGTCGTCACTACCTCCTCCCATAGATGCTGTCTGGCCTGCTGAGTTCTGCCAGCATTTTGTGTTTTTATCGAAGAGATTTAACATCTGGAGACAATGGGAAAATGAGCACAATGGGGGAAAATCATTACTCTGTTTATTTCACATTTATTTTAAGGGCTGTGGAGTACTTATTGAAAACCATATAATGGCTTTAATGGAAACATCAAATTTATTAGAAGGTTTTCATAATCAATGGATAGTACTTGTATAAGTGAATGTTAACTAAAACTGATGACAAATAAAATATACAGTTAAAAGCTACACAGTTCTGTTTATGATATAAACTAAATCACATACAAAGGTATTCACATGTGTTCAAAAGAAATGCACGCAACTACCATAGTACAATGTCAAAGTTTGGTATGTGATTTGAAGCAAAGTTTTAATAACTCAACTCTGGTACAACTCAATTCATTTGAATTGATTAAAACGTGGTGCTGTGATAAAATGCTTGTAGGGAGGGCATTAAACATCTCTTCAAAATGATTATAAAATTGGCTTAGATCAGGGGGTCACCAACATTTTTTTCATTGCGGAACGGTTTGATATTGACTGTGTTCTTGCAGACCGGCCGACGGGGAGGGATGGGGGAGGTGTTAATCACAACTGGAATATAGGTGATAAGTCAACTATAAGTCACTTATAAGTGGCTAATACACTCAATTTTGATTCTAAAAGGGTTTATCTAACAAATTTAATATTAAACACCGCATATTTTCCTCGCATGAAGGAAGTGATGTCGATTATAAGTCACTTAAATAACATTTTAAGTAACGTTTGGCTATTAAACACAGCCTGTAGTTTCCTTGTATGAACATATAAAATCATTGCAACACACCAATATCGGTGAATCAGTGTGAGCCCTGGGCTTGTTTCCCTGCAACAAGATGGTCCCATCGAGGGATGATGGGGGACAGCGATACTCAAAGGGGGTTCATTATACGTCCAGTCTATTCTGCAATTTAGTTTTCATTGCAGAAAACCCCGCTTTGCAGAGATGATGTTGGAAAATGTTTTCAGTGCTTTCGTGGCTGTCTCAGAATATTCAACCTTGACTTTGCTCCAGAATATCGGCAGAGATGGTATGTCAAACATACTTTTCAGCCCACCGTCATTTGCAAGCTTGAGGAGTTGATCTTCCCATGCTGATATGGACTTCGTGGGTAATGACCTCGCATGCATTCAAGTTCAACAGTGGGCGTGATAGGGAATGAGGAAAGGTGCAGCTGACTCATATAATTTCATATCGCCAATCATATCGTTTTCTTGTGGCCCGGTGGTTGGGGACCACTGGCTTGGATAGCTTAATAGGTGGGTACCACCAGACTAATTGTATGGATACTTCCTAAATCTATTGTCTTCTAGATGCTGATGTGGAATCAATTTGAAATAGCTCAACCCAGTATCACAGTCCACAGCAGGAGGGTTTGCTCTGTATGCACTAATTAAGCAATTTAAATGCATACAAGTTATTGATCAGAAAAGTCTGAAAATCACACTATACAATCTTAAGAAGGAGCCTCTCCTAATGTTAGGCTAAGTGCAGTCAAAATTCTACCCTTTTTACCTGCATCTATTTAACGTGGGCACTGGGTCTGAACACCCCTTTGCATCGCAGAATAGTGTTTAAGGTTCTTACAGCATAGGGATGTTAATGGTTTTACTTGAAAAGTACGCCATGAATTCAAGTTCAATTGTCATTCAACCATACACAAATACAGCCAAATAAAAGTGTTACTCTGGGGCCAAGGTGCAAAACACAGTACTAACAGTCATACACAGCACACGGCGCATATATGATAGCAGTAAAATACAGTCACACACAACAAAAGTCCAAGTCCCTGAGTCCATAAATGTTGCAACAGTCTGCAGTGGAACACAACGTGTCGTGCTGAGCGAACACTAGGGAGAGGGGGGAAACAACACTGACTCCAGCACAGACGGCATACCACACTGCCTCTGGCACTCCGGTGGAATGCCTGACTCCAATGCTTTCCCCCAGGCAGCTGCAAACAAATGACACTATAGCTTGAGTCCTGGTTCTTCCTACAACCAAGGCCACGCAGCTCCCCTGCCATTTGCCAATAAACCAGTGGATTGGATTTGCAGCATTCCTCTTCACCATTGTCCAACAGCTTCTAGCAATCACAAGAAAAGCAACTAAGACAATAACTCGCCTTTGGAGCTCTCAATGACTGGTGCAGGCAGCTGCGCGATCCCCACCAAGTCCAATTCCTTCAATTTCTCTGCCAATGTGCAACTTGATGATACAGTAGACCTGTAGTTCTTAATGTCCAGCAGGGTCTTGCAATCACTTAAAAAAAAGCACCTTTGGTTGACCCCGTAGAAGCCTCTACATCTGAGTGTGCTGCCATACTTCAGAAGTGGATTTTGGGTTCTCTTTAATGTTATGCCCTGTAACCTGGAATTGAAAGCAAATCAAACCGCCAGCATGATAATGAGTTCTTAAACATTCAATCACATTGCAAGTGTTTCCTCCAGAAACCTAGCTCCTGTTGGAAAGCTGCGTGGAGAACCACACTTTTAATCCATCAGCTGGGTGCATAATTGGTACCAACAGCATCTTGGGGAATGTCTTGGTGGCTAGCTCCCAGTGACTAACATTAGTCAACTCAATAGCGAACACTTTCAGGATTAGTTTTGCAAGCTCTTTGCCAAGGCAGCGTCTAACACCTCCACCAAAAGGCAGATAATGGAAGCGGATGTTCTTGCCTTCCATTTGATTTTTGGCAAATCTGTCTGGATTGAACATTTCAGGATCCTGGAATATGGGAGCAGTGTAATGTGTGTCCTGAATGCTGTACAATACACTCCATCCTTTGGGAATCTGGAAACCCTGTCAAAGAAACAAAGTACAGCTTGTTTACATATTCATTTCATTATCAGAAACTGCAATGATTACTTTTTTTAAGCAACCCTTTTACAAGAGAATAATGTATTTAAAAATTATGTTTACAATGCCTATAAAAGGTAATCACCCCCTTTGGAAGTTTTCATGTTGTATTGTTTTACAGCATTGAATCACAGTGGATTTAATTTGGCTTTTTTGACACTGATTAACAGAAAAAAAGATGTCAAAATGAAAACAGACAACACATACAAAATGCTGGTGTAACACAGCAGGCCAGGCAGCATCTATAGGGAGAAGCACTGTTGACGTTTCGGGTTGAGACCCTTCGTCAGGACTAACTGAAAGGAAAGATAGTAAGAGTTTTGAAAGTAGGAGGGGGAGGGGAAAATGCAAAATGACAGAAGACCGGAGGGGGTAGGGTGAAGCTGAGAGCCGGAAAGGTGATTGGCAAAAGGGATACAGAGCTAGAGAAGGGAAAGGATCATGGGACAGGAGGCCTAGGGCGAAAGAAAGGGGGAAGGGAGCACCAGAGGGAGATGGAGAACAGGCAGAGAGAGAGAAAAAAAGGAGGGGGGAGAAAAAGCTAAATATATCAGGGATGGGTTAAGAAGGGGAGGAGGGGCATTAACAGAAGTTAGAGATCTCTACATAGCGATCTAAATATTTACAGATATAAAACATAAAATAATTGCATAAGTATTTACTCCCCTCCCCAATGTGACACATCAAATCATCACTGGTGCAGCCAATTGGTTTTAGAAGTCACAGAATTAGCTAAATGCAGATCTGTTTATTGGAGACCTGTGTGCAGTCAGGGTGTTTGAATTGATAGTAATAAAATAAACCTGTATCTGGAAGATCCAACTGCTGGTGAGTCAGTAACCCTGGTAAAAACTATACCGTGAGAACAAATGAACATTCCAAGCAAGTCTGCAAAAAGGTTATTGAAAAGCACAAATCAGGAGATGGATTCAAGGGAATGTCCAAGTCAAAGAATATCCCTTGGAGTACAGTTAAGTCGATCGTCAAAAATTGGAAAGAATATGACACAACTGTAAATCTGCCTAGAGCAGGCCATCCCTCAAAAACTGAGTGGTGGTGCAAAAAGGGGACTAAGTTAACAAATTTCACGACATGTGCCGCTGATAATGAACCTGATTCTGACTCTAGTGACGGAGGTCACTGAGAGACTGATGACAACTCTGAAGGAGTTACAAGCTTCAGTGGCTGAGATGGGGGAGTCTGCGTATATAGCAACTGTTGCCCATGTGCCTCACCAATCACAGCTTTTTGGGAGAGTGGCAAAGAGAAAGTCAATGTTGGATAAAAAAAACTCATGAAATCTTGGCTAGAGTTTGCTGGAAGGCATACGGGAGACCATGAAGTCATCTGAAAGGAGGTTCTCTGGTCTGATGAAACCATTTTGGCCATCCGACTAAACACTATATTGTAAGCCAAACACTGCATATTATCATAATCAAGAACACGCCATCCTATCGTGAAGCATGGTGGTGGCTGCATCATGCTGTGGGGATCGAGGATAAAATGAATGCAGCAAAATATAGGTTAGTCCTGGAGGAAAACCTGGTGCCATCTGCAAGAGAACTGCAACTTGGGAGAAAATTTGTTTTCCAGCAAGACAATGACCCCAAGTATAAAGCCAAAGCTACACAAGAATGGCTTAAAAATAACAAAGTTAATGTCCTGGAGAGGCCAAGTGGAGTCCAGACCTCAATCCGATTGAGAATTTATAGCTGGACTTGAAAAGGGCTGTTCACTCATGATCCCAAGCAATCTGACAGAGCTTGAGTGGTTTTGTAAAGAATAATGGGGAAGAATTGCAGTGTCCAGATGTGCAAAGCTGATGGAGACCCATCCACACAGACTCAAGGCTGTAATTGCTGCCGAAGGTACATTTACCAAATACTGACTTGAAGGGGGTGAATACTTATCAATCAATTATTTCATGTTTTATATTTGTAATTAGTTTAGATCATTTTGTACGGATCTTTTTTCACTTTGACACAAAAGTCTTTTTCTGTTTATCAGTGTCAATAAAAGCTAAATTAAATCCAATGTGGTTCAGTGCTGTAAAACAATAAAACATGAAAACTTCCAAGAGGGGGTGAATACTTTTTATAGGTACTGTACATATTATGGAATAGCTGAAATAGAAATCCGAAGATTCCCTGGTGATCATGTCATGAAAGTCTAGTGGAAGTTCACTGGTGGCTAATTGAGAGAAGTCTTGAGCTTAGTTGTGAAAAGATAGGGCAGATCATGATTATGGTCTGCTATTTCTTAACCACAACCAGAGATGTTGCTCATCTACTGATTAAGCTTATTATGGTGCCAACTTCCTTGCCTAATCTGTCCACATACTCACTGGCAGAGCCTGCCAGGTGTGAATTCCATCACAAGCCTCACTCACAGTTATATAAACTGAGTCCTAGTATGATTAGTCCAGTATTAAATTATCTTCCATCAACTGGTATTTTCTCCTACTCCCAGTTACCATAGATAATGGGGGATAATCCCAGGGAGCGTGAGTTCTGATCATTACAGACGATTTATTTTAGTAACTCCTACAAAACTGGAGGAACTCAGCAGGCCAGGCAACATCCATGAAAAAGTAACCAGTTGACGTTTCGGGCCAAGATACTCTAATGTATTTGCTTCTACCCCAATAGAAGGCAGCACATTCCAGACATCCACCACTTTGAGTTAAAAAAACCTTAACCCTCACATCCTTATTGAATCTATCTCCTCTCGCCTTCAATGCATGCCTTCTGGTATTAGCCATTTCTATCCTGGGAAGCAGATACTCCCTGTCTACTCTGTCTGTGACACTCATAATCTTATAAGCCTCTATCAGATCTCCCCTCAGCCTCTGTCGCTCCAAAGGAAACAGACCAAGTCTGCCCTGCCTCTCGTGATAGCACATGACCTCTACACCAGGCAGCATCCTAGTAATTCTCTTCTACACTCTCTCCAGAGCTTCAACATCCTTCCTATAGTGGGCAACCAGACTCGTATGCAAAACTCTAGATGTGGCTTAGCCAGAATCAGACCATGAGACAGAATTTGGCCATTTGACCCATCAAGTCTGCTCCACTGTGTCATCATGATCCAATTTTCTTCTCAGTCCCAATCTTCTGCCTTCTCCCCATATCTTCCTCCATGCCCTGACCAATCAAGAATATATCAATGGCTTTAAATATACATACAGACTTGGCCTTCAGAGATGCCTGGGGCAACAAATTCCACTGATTCAACACTCTCTGGCTAAAGAAATACCTCCTCACCTCAGTTCTAAAAGGATGCTCTCTATTCTGACGCTGTATCCTCCAGTCTTTGACTCTCCCATCATAGGAAACATCCTCTCCATCCATTTTATCAAGGCCTTCCACCATTCAATAGGTTTCAATGAATTCAGCCCTCAGTGAATACAGGCCCAGAGCCATCAAACGCTCTTCAGATGACAAGCCATTCACATCTGGAATCATTTTTGTGAATTTAAAAAGCAAACACGAGGAAATCTGCAGATGCTGGAAATTCAGTTTTGACGAAGGGTCTCGGCCCGAAACGTCGACAGTGCTTCTCCCAATAGATGCTGCCTGGCCTGCTGCATTCCACCAGCATTTTGTGTGTATGTTAGTCCCGACGAAGGGTCTCGGCCCGAAACGTCGACAGTGCTTCTCCCTATAGATGCTGCCTGGCCTGCTGCGTTCCACCAGCATTTTGTGTGTGTTGCTCATTTTTGTGAACCTGCTTTGAACTCTCTCCAGTTTCAGCACATCCTTTCTAAGGGGCCCAAAACCGCTCACAATACTCCAAGAGAGATCTAACCAGTGCTTTATAAAGTCTCAACATTACATCCTTGCTTTTATATTCTAGTCCTATAAAGTTGCAACACAACCTCTTGACCTTTGAACTCAATGCCCGGACTAATAAAAGCACGCATTCCATAAGCCTTCTTAACCACCCTATGATAGTGATGTATTTCTCATGGAGAGAAATTTGCCTCTAGACCAGTACCAAGAGCATAGGAGGTACCAGCTACCCCCGCTGCACACTTAACCTTTCCTGCTGTATGTGAAGGCTGAGGATGGCCTGCAGCTAGTGCTTGTGCATTTTTTGGTGTCAGGTGATATTCCCTCTGCAAACTGGATACATTTTTTAAGAAACTGACAGAGAAAAAGTCCTTGGGTGCTAAACGTAATTAATAACCACTTCAGGTCAGCTCACAAACGCCACACAAATTGCTTTCGATCTGGCAGTCGAAGAAGTGATGGGAAAAAGGCAAAGAAAGGGTTTGTGTGGCACTACAGCACTGCCACCTCACCGATCTCACTTGCTCCACCTGATCTCAACCACTGCCTGTGAGAGATCCGTACGTTCTCATCATAACTATGTGGGTTTCCTCACACATCCCAAAGACAAGCTGCTAGGTTAATGTAAATCACCTCCTAGTGTATGAACGGAGTGGGAGAATCCAAGGGGAAACTAAGAGGCATGTGTAAGAGAGATTAAGTTGTGGGACAGAAGGAGAGAATCAACAGGACTGCTGTGACTGGGAACTAGCACTGGGATAAGCGTGTCATTGTACGTAAAGAATAAAATGTAACAATTTGTCTTAATCGCTGTGAAGACGTAATGTACATGGTTCTGAATGTTTTAAATCTTCTTTAGGTTAAGTTACCCTACAAGAGTAACAGCATCAAATATATTTAGAGACCCTTCAAGCTTTTCCACAGGAACACAAACGTGTAGATCAGTGCAGTTATGGAGAGATGTCAGGAAGAAGAAAACTTAATCTTAAAGCAAATCAACTCACAGCCAGCTCGAAAGTCCGCTGGGCCACTCGATATCCCCCCGACACAGGTGGGAGCACCCTCAGCACCTCTTTCACCACGCAGTCCAGGTAGTGCAGGTGGGCGATAGCAGCATGATGTAAAGTGTCCTCCCTGCCAGTGATTCCCCTGGTCTGGAGATCTCCTTTCAGCTTGGCAAAGACAGCTGGGTTCTTCAGCAGCTGGAGGACGAGAGAGGTGCAGGCACTGGCTGTGGTGGCGTAGGCAGCAAACATCAGCTCCACTGCTGCTTCCTGCAGTCAAACAGCAACACTTCACCATCAGAGGAGAGCGGTTCTGATGTTGCAATACAAGCTTCACTTTTGCCATGTTGATATCTGATGCCAGTAGATGCCCTGTTACCAGGCTGAACAGGTCCACTAGCTCACTGGCTGTGCAATCTTACCTTCAATTCCTGTGTGCTCATCTCCATCCTGTGGTCTTTGCTGCTCTTTATCAAAATGCTCAGGGCACTGGAATTTTCCTCAGAGGCACTGGACTCGCGTATATTCTCTATGGCCTTTTCAAAGTATAGATGGAGCTTGTCCCGAGCTTGAATACCCTGGAAAAAGAGAGCAAAGCATAACTTCTCCATCTATTTTTCATCTCCCTGATTTTTTAAATATATAGACCACACTGCAATCTTATTAAAATGTATAAGATCATTGGGGGTATACCAGGGTAGATGTTGAAATGTTTCCATTTGAGAGAGAATCTCAAACCAGGGTTTTGTTGCAAGGTCAGGGGCAGTTACTTAAGGCTATGGTGAGTAGGAACTCTTTACTCGCTGATGTTGGCGAATCTCAGGAATTCTCTACTCTGGACGGTTGTGAGGGCTGGATCACTAGGGATATTCAAAGTAGAAGTGGATGAATAGTTGACAAGTATAGGAATTGAGGGTGTTGGCAACCTGGACAAAATCAAAGATGAAACCTGGGGCAGATTAGCTATGATCGTATTGAATGATGAGGCAAGTTGAGGGACTGAGTAGCCTATTCCAATTGTTATCTTCCGCTCTTTTGTCAACAGATATCTTACTTTCTACAATATAAAATCTCTTGTTATATTCAGTCTTCTGTCGATAAAGGCGATGTTGAAGTTTGAACCCAGATTTCACTCTCCAAGGGTTCATTGCTGGAATTTTAGAGACAGACTGGACCTTAATGCTGTTTTAAATATGCTTTTTAAGAAGAACCATATGCTTGTCTGGTAGTAATAAACACACAAAATTCTGCAGATGCTGCAATCCAGAGCAACACGAAATACTGGAGGAACTAAAAAGGTCAGGCAGCATCTGTGGAGAGGAATAAACAGTCGATGTTCCGGGCTGAGACTATTCATCAGCACTGGAAATGGGGAAAGAAACCGGAAGGTGAGGTGGGGGAGGGGGAGAAGTACAAGCTAGCAGTTTGGAGCAGATTTACCTATCGTTTACACATGGGTTCAAACAGCATTGACAATTTAAGTAAGTGTGGGAAAGAGTCAGGGAATATTTTAAAAAGTGGATATAAGTAAATTTTAGTTGTTAGTAACTGCACTTGAGCTTATACAGCACCATAAGTGTAATGAAGTCTCATTAGAGAAGTATTGAGAAACAACTTTGATGCTGGCTTCTTAACAAAATATTAAAAGATCCAAATTTTGATTGGTGAGAGTGTCAGGACTGTTTAACAGAGGGTAAGAAGCTCAGAAAGCTTGGGAAGTTTGCTTTCCACATACTGGTTTTTGAAAACAAAGCCTGGCAGACAAAAGCATCATCATCCTCTGTGAGCAAACGCTATGGCTGATGTCATAGTGATGAAAGGAGAGTGACGTTTTCGCACCAAGATCCACTTCAAGATGAGTCTGGACCAGCAGTCAACCAGAAGATGGAGTAACAGTAACAGAGTAATTGCCAATCTTAGTGACATTGGCAATTTGTCAGACAATATTTGGCACTAAGTCAGACAAAGACAAGAGTAGGACAAAGTAGTCCAAACTCAGTCAAAGGAGAGGGTTTTAAGAAGAGTCTCAAAGGAGGAAAGTGAGAGGTTGGAAGGTGCAGATTAAGGAAGGGAAGTTCAGGTCTAAGCCTTACAGAGTTCGAGTGACAGAGCGAGTTACAGTTCCAACAGATTGTATAGCAGAAGGGTAATATTCGCTGATAGTTCCAAGGAAGGTGCCAATTAACCTATCAGTACCCTGCAATAAAGAAGACATGGTAGTGCAAAGATCCACTCGAACACCAGTTTTGCAGTAACCCCAGAAAGCTGACCCGAGGTATTAGATCTGGTTATGAGAGAGTTAGAGGCACGATTTAAGCATACCTTTCTGTAGCCACTGCCTGCAATGTCAAAGGGCAGTGAGAAAATGTTCCTGGTGAGTTGCTCAAAAGTGCTGAAGAGATCGGTTAGTTCCTCCCTGGCCGGCAAGGATCCGAGTAGAACTGCCACAGCTATTCGGAATGTGAGCTGTTTGGTTTCAGGGTACACAGTGACTGCCTGATGCCTGGTACACCAGTCGCTTACTGTCTCACCCACCAGATTCCTAATCTGTGGCAAGTAACTCTCTAAAGCAGAGTGGCTGAAAATTCTTGCGTAGACCTGTAGCAAAATAGAATAATGTCATGGAGATAGGTTTGAAGTGTAAAGAAAATTCAGGAGGGTGGAGGGTAATATTTATTATAAAATCGAATAACAAGATACTAATTCAGAAGTCCAATTTCTGTATAAAACTTCAACATTTAAAGTGCTGCAGAATGAGACATTTTCACATTAGCAACCAGTTATGCAGAGTTTGAATTTTCTCCCCCGTCATATGGATAAATATTCTTTGGAATATCAGATGTTTGAGAGGGAAAGAAAAGGGAATAAGTATTCTTTTGTGGCAATATCAGCATCCATGCTTAAGAAGCGTGTTGTTCAACAGGTAATCTCTCCCTGAACAAGATCGTTCTCCAGTCTGTATTGGTCCTTCCAGTGTTTCAATGTACACAAGGAAATAAAGCTAGTTAGTAGTTTGTAAAAAAAAACCCAGTACTCCCGTGTGACCATCACTGCAATAGGCGAAATGACCTGCTGTAAGAAAATATCAGAACATGGATTTATTAATCATAGTTATGAATATCTGCTCATAAGTATTATTATATAGTGATTATAAATATAAGTATTTATGAATATCTACTCATGAATATTATTATATAACTATTATAAATATAAATATTTATGGATATCTTCTCATAAATATTGGACAAGATCGATCTCCAGTCTGTGCTGGTCCAAACTCCGTTTACATTTCGATAAAGTGGTTTAGTTAGCTTTGCTTGAGAAAATCAGAATCAAAATTGGTGAGATTACTAAGATTTGTTCTAGTTCCGTTTCGATGTTGTTCCTTTACTGGTTTTCAGACATTTTGATCAACAGTCTTCAATGTCCCCCTCTCCCTGACTCAGCTGTACACAGTTCGGTCGTCATGAAATAATTGAAATAGTAAGCCAGGAGATATGATAACATGCCCAGGATGCAAGATACCAAGATTCAGCAAACAGGTTCCAGTCTCCGCATTTTGTTCAGCCAATCTTGCTAGGGTGTTAGGTCTACATTCCTAAGAAGACCTTGAGGTAAGCAGGAGATTCGGATTCTACTCCCATATTTCAAATGTATTTAAGGTTCAAAGGTACAATTTAATGTCATAGAAACGTATACAATATACATTTCTGAAATCCTTTTTCTTCACAAACATCCAGGAAAACAGAGGAGTGTCCCAAAGAATGAACTATAGTTAAATGTTAGAACCCCAAAGTACACTCCCCGGTTCCCTCCTCCTGCACATAAGCGACAGCAAGCAACAATCCCCCCACCACCAGCAAAAAAACACAAGCATTGGCATCACCACCAAGCACTGAAGTGTGAGCAAAGCAATAGCAAAGACACAGACTTGCAGTTACCCCGAAGACTACATTGTTCACCCGGTATTCAATGTACCGCAGGTTCTCTCTCTCCCTAATAAGGGAGAAAGAGGTGTCTTCATTCTCCCAGCGAGCGGGAGAAATAACAAACAACTCGCTGGTTTACAATGTTAAAAGTCTATTATGTCGCTTTTTTCGAGCTCTGTTCCCAAAGATCTCGAAGATCCTGGGTCTGCGGGCACACAGTTGATATTCTGACTCCCCCGACGGCACACGGGTCTCCTGCCGTGACACCGACCCTCGATCCGCCCGTCTCCAGAGCCCCGAGATCCCAGGCTTCCGAATTCAAGCCGGACTCTTAGGCCGAGCCTTTGGCATACCGAACAACGGCCAGTTGTGGAACCCCGAAAGCGGGTCCCATTCCCACAAAGAACCGACGTCAGCGTGTAACTCCAGGTCAGGGTCTTCAAAAGAACCCTGAGGGGGAAAAATTAAAGATGGAAATAGAGCTGTTTCGGAAGTTGCAAGCAAAGGAGTATTTGTGGGATGTGGACTTGCTGGCAGTGTCCTGCCATACTAATTGTCTTTGGGAAGATATCAGCTTGAGTTAATGAAGCCCTCCGGCTGAAGATGCTGTTGAAGGAGTTCCAGGATTTAGATACAGCATCAAACGAAGCAACATCTTTCTCTGTGACCAGGAGGAGAAACCATGGGTGTTGGTACTATTGTGTGCCCGCCGGTCACGTCCCTCAAGATGGTGGAATTGTTGAGTTTATTCACAGATTGTGCACGGTGCAGCAATGATGCCAAGCAGATTGAGCCAGTGGGTCTGTGGAGTGGTGGAGGAGACGGCTTCATCTCGGATAATGTTACTGGAACGGCTCTCATCCGGGCAAGTGCAAGGGCTCCATCACACTTCTGAAGAATGACTTCTAGATGGTGGACGGGCTTTCTGAGCTCAGAGAGAAACTCTGCCCCTTTTGCGATCTTGCTTTGCAATTGATCCTGTTAATTATTTTTTTCCAACAATAAAACCCAGGATGTTGCTAGTAAAGGATAATGATGAACATCATACATAAATCCAAACATATGGATTAGTAGCAGCGTTTCAGGCCAGTACCGATTATGACCTCATTTTCGTATTGCTGTCGCCCATCCCCACACTGTCTACCTCCGCTTAAAAAAAAATTCAGACTTTCTTTCCCACTGGCCCTTGGGAAAAAGAAATACAAAGATCTGGGGGAAGAAAATGTTCAAAAGTATTTGCAGAAGCATAAACAGTCACCTCAGGAAACAGTGAAAGCAAACCTTGGGGAAGTGAAGCCTTAGGAAATGTATTAAAGGAGAGGGAGGCAGAAGGAAAATGGTTGAACTTAGAATCTAAGCGTGTAATATCCTGTGACGGTGAGAAACTGAAAACAAAAATTGTTCACAGCAAAGAAGGAAAATCGGAAGGATATGCAGGTGGCACAGTGGCACATCAAGTAGTGCAGTGCCTCACAACTCCTGTGACCCGCCTTCAATCATCACCTGTGGTGCTCTCTGTACCCTCTCACTGTGACGGCATGATTTCCCCCTCATGTACTATCGTTTCTTCCCATATCCCAACCACCTGATTAATTTGCCCCTATAGGAGGTGCTTGGTAGAATCTGATTTGCCCCTATAGGAGGTGCTTGGTAGAATCTGGTGAATCAAAGGGACTCTGAGGAGCATAAAAGGGGCTGGTGTCAATGGCTCCTTATTGATCATTGCTGACTTGGTGGGCTGAATAAATCTATAAATTTGCTGATGATACAACCATTGTTGATAGAATCTCAGATGGTGATGAGAGTGTGTACAGGAGTGAGATATACCAACTAGTGGAGTGGTGTCACAGCAACAACCTGGCACTCAATGTCAGTAAGACAAAAGAGCTGATTGTGGACTTCAGGAAGGGTAAGACGAAGGAACACATACCAATCCTCATAGAGGGGTCAGAAGTGGAGAGAGTGAGCAGCTTCAAGTTCCTGGGTGTCAAGATCTCTGAGGATCTAACCTGGTCCCAACATGTCGATGTAGTTATAAAGAAGGCAAGACAGCGGCTATACTTTATTAGGAGTTTGAAGAGATTTGGCATGTCAACAAATACACTCAAAAACTTCTGTAGTTGTACCATGGAGAGCATTCTGACAGGCTGCATCATTGTCAGGTATGGAGGGGCTACCGCACACGACCGAAAGAAGCTGCAGAGGGTTGTAAATCTAGTCAGTTCTGTCTTGGGCACTAGCCTACAAAGTACCCAGGACATCTTTAGGGAGCGGTGTCTCAGAAAGGCAGCGTCCATTATTAAGGACCTCCAGCACCCAGGGCATGCCCTTTTCTCACTGTTACCATCAGGTAGGAGATACAGAATCCTGAAGGCACACACTCAGTGATTCAGGAACAGCTTCATCCCCTCTGGCATCTGATTCCTAAATGAACATTGAATCTTTGGATACTACCTCATTTTTAATATACAGGATTTCTGTTTTTGCATGTTTTAAAAAATCTATTCAATATACGTAATTGATTTACCTGTTTATCCATTCTTATTATTATTTTCTGCCTGCTAGATTATGTATTGTATTGAACTGCTAAGTTAACAAATTTCATGTCACATGCCGGTGATAATAATCCTGATTCTGAAGGTCTGTTTTTCATGCTGTTTGACTCCATCAGGAGCAGGTGCACAAACAGTCTTCTTCATTCAGTAAGATCGTGGTGAAGCCAATATCACGTTCCCATGCTGTTCTCTTGGCTTCCCTGTTTGTTTCTGCCTTAAATATTTTCAATGACTTCTCCACAGCACTCGAATTTCAAAGATTCACTGCCATCTGAGAGAAGAAATTCTTCTTCAAGCCTACTTGAAGTTTGTGGTCCCTTACTCTGAAACTTTTTTCCCTGAGTCTTAGATAGCTCCATTAGAGGAAACATGTTGTCAGCATTTGTCCTGTCCATGGCCTCAGGATCTTATATGTTTCAATAGATCACCTCTTATTCTTCCAAACTGCAAAGGCCCAATCTACTCAACCTTTTTTACATGTCAACCCCTCCATTCATGGAATCAAACAATGAACCTTCTCTGCACTGCATCCAATACCAAAACAGCTTTCCTTAAAAGATAGAGACCTCAACTGTCAGCAGTAGTCTGGGTACTGTCTCACCAATGTCTGGTAAAATGGCATTAAAGCTTCATCAGTTTTGTATGTCATACCCTGTGCAATAAAGACCAATATTTCCACTGGCCTTCCTAACTACTTGTACCTGTGTGCCAATGTATTAGATCCTCCAAATCGCTTTGCAGTGGCATTTCACAGGTCAAGGGTGGAGGGTTGGACTCTCCCTTGTTGGAAGTGGTCTTTGTCTGGCACCTCAGTTGTGTGAATGTTAGCAGCCACTTGTTGCTTAGGCCTTGCTGTGAACAGACAGGCCGCTTCATTGTCTGAGGAGTTGCAACACGAAATGAATATTGTTCAGTCGTCAAAAACCCCACTTCCCCACTTCAGACCTCGTGGCTGAAGGAAGGTCATGAAATGAACATTGTTCAGTCATTAATAACCATCAATTAAAGGAAGGTCATGAAATGAACATTGTTCAGTCATCAATAACCCCACTTCCCCACTTCAGACCTTGTGGCTGAAGGAAGGTCATGAAATGAACATTGTTCAGTCATTAATAACCATCAATTAAAGGATGGTCAATGATGAAGCAACTGAAGATAGTTTATTTATTTATTTGTTGAGATACGACGTGGAATAGGCCCTTATTCAAACAGAGAAGCAATCCCTTGATCTAATCCTAGCCTAATCATGGGACAATTTACAACGACCAATTAACCTACCAACCAGTATGTCTGTGAGACCGTGAGAGGTAACCCGAGCACCCGGAGGAAACTCTGTGGCCATAGGGAGAGCATACAAACTCCTTGCAGGCAGCAGCAGGAATTGAACCCGGGTCACCAGTACTGTAAAGTATTGTGCTAACCCCTACACGACATGCCACCTTGGGCGTTGGACATTGCCCTGAGGAACACCCGTACTGATGTCCTGGGACTGGTATTGGGGCCATGTTGTTCTCCTCGTGCACAAATAAAATAAATTATGCTTGAGTCATAAGAGTTGTGTGTTCTGGGCCCAGTTATTTAGATATTTTATCAACTGCCCTCCAACAAACACATCACCTTGCTCTGTGTGAGGCATGAATCCGGTGACAGAGACTCTTCTATTAAATGCTGTTTTACCAGTTCTCCCTGTTGCTAGGTAACGCTGCTCTGTTGCTGTGGTTGTGATGAGATCTGGAGCAGGGGGTTCCTGGAGAAACCCAAACTGGGCATTCATGAACTGTTTACTGGTGAATATGTGTTGTGTGACAAAACTAACTTACATCATCCAGCTGACGACTGAGAGTGAACTAATTGAGTGGTAACTGGTTGGATTGGATTGTCTTGCTTTTTGTGGATGGGACGTTTCCTGGGAGAAGATCTCCTCGGTGTCAGGTAGGAGGGTGGTATTGTTACAGTTAGACTAGAACTGTGGTTTATTCTAAAGCACAGGTTTTCATTACAGTGGCTTCGATGTTATTGGTCTCAAAGACTTCATCATACCCAGTGATCTCATCTGCTTCACATGGATTGAATTGAACTGCCTGAAGAGCATCTCATGTGACGGAGAAAGACAGCATGGCTCATCGGGACAGAGCTACGATGGCACTCGACAATTACTTCTTCGAGCTCATCAGTGGAAACATCTTAATTTCTACTTTTAACGTCTCTCTTTTTCCTTTTCAAGGTGGCTGGGGTTCTGTTGAAGACCCTGACAGAGAGTTACATTTAAACTTTGGTTCTTTGTAGCAGTGGGACCCACTCCCGAGGACTCACGTCTGACTGTGATAGAGGACGAGTGCGCCTTCAGGGTTCTGAGGCTTTGTGGCCCTGGGGATGAACCAATTCTGTGCTGGTGCCACCAAGTGAAGTGGCGCGGGAGAAAGTGGAGCATCGGTAACAGCGGATTGGCATTTGGGGGCTCTGTACTCAGACCTCACACTCTTTCTTTCTCTGGTTGGTGGGGGAGAGTTTGTTGCTGATTCTCGAGTTGGAGAACTTAGAAAAAAAAGCGTCGCGGCAGACTTTAGGACCGTAAATCAGCCAGTAGTTTGTTTTTGTTGGTCGTCCCTGTCACTGTGAAAGGGTGACACCTCTCTGCCCCTTTATCAGGGGGAGGGAGGGAGGGAGGGAGAGACAGAGAGAGAGAGAGAAAGAGATAGAGATAGAGTGAGAGAGAGATAGAGATAGAGTGAGAGAGAGATAGAGAGAGTGAGATAGAGAGAGAGAGTGAGAGAGAGAGGGAGAGTGAGAGGGAGAGATAGAGAGAGAGAGAGATAGAGATAGAGTGAGAGAGAGTGAGATAGAGAGAGATAGAGAGAGAGTGAGAGAGTGTGTGAGAGAGAGACAGCCTGTGGTACATCAGATTGCTGGGTGAATGATTAGTTTTTACTCTACTGAACATCATTGCCTCTCTGGGGGCCTTGCAATTGTTTGCTTGGTGGGAGGAGGGTGCTGATGCTATTTTTTGTGGAGTAAGTAGGGAAGGGGGGGGTCATTGCTTTGCTGCTGACAGTGCGTGGGAGGGGGCAAATGGGGGGGTTGGGGTTCTAACATTTTCACTGTCACTCATTCTTTGCGGCACTCTCCTGTTTTCATGGATGTCTGTATAATGTATACATCCTCTGATATTAAATGGAACTCTTGAGCTACTGAACTGTACAGCACTTCCGGCTGGAGGTGGTTTCTAAATGATTCATTTTTGCCGTTGTTCAAGAGGACTGGACGCAGGAATCTGATTCTATTTCCATTCCCCTCATGATAATGATCAAGAGCAAAAAAAATCAGCTAATTGTCCCTGAGGCAAATTGCATCACTTACTGTTCTGCCCTTCTGTATACAACTGGAGGAATCTGGGATTTTCCTGGTCTCATTAATTAGTCACAACATGTGCTTACCTCACAGATGAGGAGTCTGGAATATATTAGCACCATGTATCTTCAAGGATTTTTTCATGGATCTAACAGCAAAAACATTTTTTAATGCAGCAGGTGTCTGGTGATGGGCTGAATGGTGAAAGCAGGTACCCTGCTGGACTTCAATAAGGAATTAATACAGTGCTTAACCGACAAAGTGATGACAGCTGTAAGATACTGAGAGGGTAGTAGAACTAGCAGCAATACTCTTGCAACACTGTCAACCTGCACAGCAGCTTTGTGTGTCCTATCAACACCGACCGCGAGATCTCTCAGATCCTCCACACTGCCAAGAGTCTTACAAGTTGTATTATATTCTGTCTTCATATTTGACCTACCAAAATGAACCACTTCACACTTATTTGGGTTGAACTCCATCTGCCACTCCTCAGCCCAGTTCTGCATCCTATCAATGTCCTGCTGTAACCTCTGACAACCCTCCAGACTATCCACAACACCTCCAACCTTACTAACCCATCCACCTCCTTCCTGGTGTGGTATACTGCATCCAGTGCTCCCAGTGTGGCCTTTTGTATATTGGCGAGACCCGACACAGGCTGGGAGACCGTTTCGCTGAACACCTATGCTCGGTCCGCCAGAGAAAACAGGATCTCCCAGTGGCCACACATTTTAATTCCATGTCCCATTCCCATTCTGATATGTCTATCCATGGCCTCCTCTACTGTCAAGATGAAGCCACACTCAGGTTGGAGGAACAATACCTTATATACCGGCTGGGTAGCCTCCAACCTGATGGCATGAACATTGACTTCTCTAACTTCCGTTAATGCCCCTCCTCCCCTTCTTACCCCATCCCTGATATACTTAGTTGTATTTTTTCTCTCTTTGCCCATCACTGTGCCTGTTCTCCATCTCCCTCTGGTGCTCCCCTCCCCCTTTCTTTCTCCATAGGCCTCTCGTCCCAGGATCCTTTCCCTTCTCCAGCTCTGTATCCCTTTTACCAATCACCTTTCCAGCTCTTAGCTTCATCCCACCCCCTCCAGTCTTCTCCTATCATTTTGCATTTTCCCCTCCCCCTCCTACTTTCAATTCTCTTACTATCTTCCCTTTCAGTTAGTCCTGACGAAGGGTCTCGGCCTGAAACGTCGACAGTGCTTCTTCCTATAGATGCTGCCTGGCCTGCTGTGTTTCACCAGCATTTTGTGTGTGTTGCACCTCCTTCTTTACCAGGTCATTTATAGAAATCACAAAGAGGACGGGTCCCAGAACAGATCCCTGTGGAACACCACTGGTCACCATCCTCTATGTAGAATATGAATCATCTACAACCACCGTTTACCTTCTGTGGGCAAGCAAATTCTGGATCCACAAAGCAAAGTCTCCTTGGATCCCATGCCTCCTTACTTTCTGAAGGAGCTTTGCATAGGGAACCTTATCAAGTGGCTTACTGAAATCTATATATACTACATCCACTGCTCTATCTTCATCAATGTGTTTTGTTACATCCTCAGAGAATTCAATCAGGCTTGTAAGGCATGACCTGCCCTTGACAAAACCATGCTGACTATCCCTAATCAGATTATGTTTCCCCAAACGTTCATAAATCCTACCTCTCAGAATCTTCTCCAACAACTTGCCCACCTCTGAAGTCAGACTCACTGGTCTATAATTTCAATAGACAATAGACAGTAGGTGCCGGAGTAGGCCATTTGGTCCTTCTAGCCAGCACCGCCATTCACTGTGATCATGGCTGATCATACACAATCAGTACCCCGTTCCTGCTCTCTCCCCATATCCCTTGACCCCGCTATCTATAAGAGCTCTATCTAACTCTCTCTTGAATGCATCCAGAGACTTGGCCTCCACTGCCTTCTGGAGCAGAGCATCCCACATATCCACCACTCTCTGGGTGAAAAAGTTTTTCTGCATCTCTGTTCTAAATGGCCTACCCCTTATTCTTAAACTGTGGCCTCTAGTTCTGGACTCACCCATCAGCGGGAACATGCTTCCTGCCTCCAGTGTGTCCAATCCCTTAATAATCTTATATGTTTCAATCAGATCCCCTCTCATTCTTCTAAATTCCAGTGTATACAAGCCCAGTCGCTCCAATCTTTTAACATATAACAGTCCCGCCATTCTGGGAATTAACCTTGTGAACCTACGCTGCACTCCCTCAATAGCAAGAATGTCCTTCCTCAAATTTGGAGACCAAAACTGCACACAATACTCCAGGTGGGGTCTCACCAGGGCCCTGTACAGCTGCAGAAGGACCTCTTTACTCCTATACTCAATTCTTCTTGTTATAAAGGCCAGCATGCCATTAGCTTTCTTCACTGCCTGCTGTACCTGCATGCTTACTTTCATTGACTGATCTACAAGAACACCTAGATCTCGTTGTACTTCCGCTTTTCCTAACTTGACTCCATTTAGATAGTAATCTGCCTTCCTGTTCTTTCCACCAAAGTTGATAACCTCACACTTATGCACATTAAACTGCATCTGCCATACATTTGCCCACTCACCTAGCCTGTCCAATTTCCTGGGTTATCTCTACTCCCTTTCTCAAACAAGAGAACAACACTCGCAACCCTCCAATCCTCCCGTCTGCATTGATAATGCAAAGATCATCGCAAGAAGCTCAGCAATCTCCTCCCTCGCTTCCCACAGAAGCCTGGAGTACATCTCATCTGGTCCCAGTGACTTATCTAACTTAATACTTTTCAAAAGCTCCAGCACATCCTCTTTCTTAATGTTTATATGCTGACGCATTTCGGTCCACTGTAAGTCATCCCCACAATTGCCAAGGTCGTTTTTCCTGGTGAATACTGAAGCAAAGTATTCATTAGGTACTTCTGCTACCTCCTCCGACTCCACTATAGCATTTTCAAGGATCTATCCTGGACCCAACAAATCAAAGCAGTCACGAAGAAGGCATGACAGTGGCTACATTTCATTAGGAGCCTGACGAAACTTGGGCTCAAAGACCAAAGACACACAAATTTCTACAGCATTCTAACTGGCTGCATCACTGTCTGATATGGGGGAGAGAGGTTACTGCACAGGATCAAAGTAAGCTGCAGAGAGTTGTAAACCTAGTCAGCCCCATCATGAGCAATACTCCCATAGTATCCAGGATATCTTCAAGGAGCGATGCCTCAAAAAGGTCCATCATCAAGGACCCCCATCACCCAGGACATGCCCTTTTCTCATTGCTACCATCAGGAAGGAGGTACAGAAGCCTGAAGACACACACTCATTGATTCAGGACCAGCTTCTTCCCCTCTGCCATCTGATTTCTGAATGGACACTGAACCCATGAACACTACCTCACTACTACTTTTATTTCTGTTTTTGCACTACGTACTTAATTTATCTATTTAATATATACTTACTGCAATTCACATTTTTTCTCTATTATCATGTATTGCATTGTACTGTTGCTGCAAAGCTAACACATTTCACAACATATGCTGGTGATGTTAAACCTGATACTGGACCTCAATCAATTCTGAATTCTTATGAGTATTAAGGTAGAGACAGTTAAAGGTTCCGTTACACATCATTTGACTTTGGAGTGTGAATTCAATTGGGCTCAAGACCTCTTTGCCAATTTAACTCTTAGCCTCCAAGCATCACTGGCACTTTGCTGCCCCGTGGTAAGAGACCAGTTTCAGGTTTGGCATTCCCTAGCAGGGTGGGTACCTTGCGCCGGTGGATGTGGATTTCTCCGATGGAGTTTGCCAAGCTGCTGGGCCCCAGCATGTCTTGGGCACTGCGAGGCCAGCTGACACCAACCAAACTATGCTCTTCCATCAGCAGAGGGCGTAGATATTCGGCGCCTGTCACACGCACCACCGGTCGTCCGAGCAAGTGCGTCTTGAACACGTTTCCATGTCGCTTCCTTCTGGAGGCATGGAAGTTGGAGCCCTGTAAAAGGCGGAGGTCAGACTCAAACTGTGCCTTAGAAAGTACATGATGTGGAGGTGCCTTGCTTTTCTTTCTAACCCACAGTTCTATTTTCCTGTACAATATTTACTGTTAGAAAAATAAAAATTGCCATGTCGGGAAATTCTCCTCGAGATGGCAATTACCGGTAGTTAGTTTGCACTTTAATTCACACATACACAAAATCATAAGCCTTCTCATCCAGTTACCATTCAAATCCTTACTGCCCTCACCCTCCAAGAACCACCTTGCCTCAAAGTGATTATACTGTCCCTCACAGTGCTTGGCCTGGCCCTGCCTAATGTGGTTTTGAAGAGAAGCAGAACAAAGTCAATATGAATATTCTCTGACCGTCAATGTTCATCTGATAACCTCCTGCTATCATTACTGTCTTTCCTGGGACTCAGATTTCAGCTTCTGAAGATTTGCTCTTGCTGTGGAAACCAGTGAACGGAAAGACTTGCACTTGGAGGTAATCCAGACCAGAGTCACAATAGGGAAGAGGATCATCTAGTGAACTGAGGGAAAGGCAGAGAAGCATAGAACAAGAAAGAGGGAGCGAGATAGAAAGGTGAAGCACTTTGTGAGATGGGGAGAGATTACAGACCCATTGAACAGATCTTCCAGAGATCTTCAAACTTACGCTGAGCAAAATATTTACCTGCAGCCATGCCTAAATCTTCACCAGATATCCCAGATGTCCTCACCAGAAAAGTATTGGTTTGAAATTGAGAGAGGCCCTGCATGCACGAGCCTGTCTTTCCTATTTGCGTGCTCTAGATGATTTTTGCTGTTGCTCAAGAACCCTGGACAATTGAAACCATGAAGCATCTGTCTACCATACCGGAGTCTGTGTGTCCAATGTGACAATACATCATCTGCTGTCTTAACAGGAGTAGTTGTCCATGTCAGTACAGGTTGGTAGGTTAATTGGTCACATGGGTGTAACTGGGTAGCACGTTGGGCCTGTTACTGTGCTGTGCTGTACTGCAAAATAAATAAATGAAAATAAAGTATGAAGGTCTTAGCCCCCGAGACTCGAACCCAGGATCTGAGCTGCTGTCCCGGTCTTGCATCTAGCTAGTGCTTGTTGGGTTGGAAATTTGTCTGTAGATACTTTTACAAGGAGGTTAGATTCTTTTACTCCAAGGTTTGGAAAAGGTTTACAAAGATCAGTCACTACTCTATACACTTGCCAGTGCTGATGTCTTTGTCACACCAAGTTGATGAAAAGTACCTTAGTCATATTTGGAAGAGCAGCAGGAGTTTTTAGATTTGTCTGCTTTTTTAATTTATTGAGATATAGTGCAGAATTGGCCCTTCCAGCCCTGCGAGCCTGACTGCCCAGCAATCCTCCAGTTTAATCCTAGCCCAGGCAATTTACAGTCCTGGTACGCTTTTGGACTGTGGGAGGAAACCCATGTGGTCACGGGGAGAATGTACAAACTCCTCACAGGCAGTGGCGGGACTTGAACCTGAGTCGCCGGTACTGTAAAGCGCTGTGCTAACCAGTACAGTACCACGCCGGTCTCACTGTATGTTGGGAACTTGTATATAAGTCAGCTGTCATACTTTCACTTACAAAAATGAGCATGATTAGTTGGCTGGAAAGCACTTAAATATTCAGAATTTGGAAAATGCACTAAAATCTTGCAAAGACAGAAGGACAAAGTTAAAACCAGCTCTCTCCTTCAGCACTACAGTGCATTGCCTTTCAGATAAAGTGTTACAGTAAGTCAACATCTGTCTGCCCTCTCAGATGCTCTTAAGTGGTTTGATGACCCCTAGTTCAAAGAAGATAGGCACAAGAATAATCCCCAAATCTTCCGGCCAACTTTCTCCTCTCAATCAACATCACATCTAGTTATTAACAAATGCTGTTTGTGGAGCCTGCTGTGAACACAGTGACTGTCAGCTTTTCTATCTTACACAATGATTGCAAAACACTTCAAGAAATCCAAGGGTTGATTAATGTCATGCATAAGCAATTTTTTAACATAAAAGCTATGAATTTCACGGGGGAGCATTCAACCTATCAAATATTGAAAGGCTTAGATAGAGTGGATGCGGAGAGGATGTTCCCTATAGTGGGGGAGTCTAGGACCACAGGACACAGATAGAGTGGATGCGGAGAGGATGTTCCCTATAGTGGGGGAGTCGAAGATCAGAGGACACAGATAGAGTGGATGCGGAGAGGATGTTCCCTATAGTGGGGGAGTCGAAGATCAGAGGACACAGATAGAGTGGATGCGGAGAGGATGTTCCCTATAGTGGGGGAGTCGAAGATCAGAGGACACAGATAGAGTGGATGCGGAGAGGATGTTCCCTATAGTGGGGGAGTCGAAGATCAGAGGACACAGATAGAGTGGATGCGGAGAGGATGTTCCCTATAGTGGGGGAGTCGAAGATCAGAGGACACAGATAGAGTGGATGCGGAGAGGATGTTCCCTATAGTGGGGGAGTCGAAGATCAGAGGACACAGATAGAGTGGATGCGGAGAGGATGTTCCCTATAGTGGGGGAGTCGAAGATCAGAGGACACAGATAGAGTGGATGCGGAGAGGATGTTCCCTATAGTGGGGGAGTCGAAGATCAGAGGACACAGATAGAGTGGATGCGGAGAGGATGGTCCCTATAGTGGGGGAGTCGAAGATCAGAGGACACAGCCTCAGAGTAGAAGTGTGTCCCTTTAAACAGGATGAGGAGGAATTTCTTTAGGCAGGGGTTGGTGAATCTGTATAATTCATTGCCATAGACAGCTGTGGAGGCCAAGTATTTGAGTATATTTAAAACAGAGATTGATAGGTTCTTTATCCGTATCGGCATCAAAGGTTACAGGCAGAAGGAATGTGAGTAGGGTTGCGAGGGATAATGGTGGAGCAAAATTGATGGGCGAATGGCCGAATCCCACTCCTCATAGTCTCCAGAATACAGTAAATTGTCTCTTTTGGATGTTTCTACACAGAATTCTGATATACAAGTTTTCCAGGAGTTTATCCCAAGGGTAAAATGACACAAGTGGAAACAAGGTCAAAATGTCAGAAGTAATATAAACACTAACTCCACCTACCAGCTTACTTTCCCTGCACGTCATTGTTCAATCACCTGTCAGACATACCTGTAGGAACCAGTGGAAGGTTTCACCAACAAATGGAAGCCCCATAGATCCTGGGGGCAGAGGGAGCTTCCAATCCCTGTCTCGTCTCAGATTCCATTGAAGCTGCCACAGATAGATGCAGGCAGCCACTAGAAAGATGACAGGAGCCACAGAAGCAAAGGGGCTGACCAGAAATGACAATGCTGCCATCGGAGCCATCCTCAGAAGCTTTAACTAAACAAAAGCCGTGTACTCTATACTCCCAACAAAACTGGACCAAAATTATTCGCTTGTAGTTTGAAGAGCCCTGTAGTTTTATATCGGTGGACCAATTGGAATTATCTGAATTAGAAATACTACATAGCCTGTATATATAGAGGCTCCAATATACACTCAGCTGTTTGGTATTTCACTGGAGAGGAGCCAAGCATCAACCTTTACACTCACCCTCCCCCACCCACCATTCGCCTCTTCTCTCACCCACATTCTCCATCTCCTTACCTGCTCTAGGTACAGCAACTCGATGATCAGATCCTCTTTCAGTTTCCTGAGGCAAGCCGGGGCAGATAATCCCGCTCGTTAAGTGAATCTCTACAATCCGGTGTATCTGCTGAGCATCTGGAGATCTGCTGGAAGAGTTAAACAAAAAAGATTGCTGTGTTGCAGTGCTGACACATTTGGATAGATTATTTCATACAAGGAGCTTAGAATTAAATGTGATTTTTGCTGTATTGAGAAAGAGAGAGAGACCGAGTGAGAGTAAATAAAAGATTAGTCAGGAGAAAACGGAAGAGTTGAGATAAATGACTAACATGCAATAGAATATACAAAGATACCAGAACATTCTGTACTCATCTTTACTTTTATTGAATGATGTGACATTATTCAGAATATTTTTGGAATTCATTTCCATTCCACAAACTTCGGGGCGGCAGAGATTTCAACTTATTTTCTTCAGCTGGAGAACACACTTACAGCTTCTCTCTGAACAAATGGTCACTTACTATCAATTCAGCTCTAGTCTCCCCCTAGTTCAGCAACACCATTAAAAAAGTAGTTTAGTAATGACTAGAATCTGTGACCCTCATTGACTACAGTTTGGCTGTGTCTCAACATCTGCTGGCTTATTTTAAAAAGACACTGGCAATTATATAGTATATCAGCATGCTTTATATAACCTTCATAATACATTTCACACAACTTACTGTTTATCAATCCAATAACTGGCTTAGTATGTGAGGAATTTGGAAAAGATAACTATCTGGAATCCAAATAAAACTCATTAACACTGAGAAACTGCCTTCTTGTGTATTTTATTTCCAAAATCTCCGTTACTTCTAGGAATGTGTCGCAGAAAGAAGGGGAGCTTAAAAAATTAGTTTGATTGATGCTGAACTGGCTTTTAAGCTGATGCCAGTTTATACTTCAGAAGTAAAAGGCAATTTCAACAGCAAATAATCAGAATTTATGTTGAAACTGCAACATCTCTTTGTTTTTGAATAAATAAAAATTGGTGGGATTGGGGAATATCCATATTAATCCAATTATGAGTAAAATATTTACAATTCACTCATGACTTTACTACTGACATTATTTGTTATACAATGTGACACACTCTTTCCTCTGAGCTATCCCCAGACCCTAGCCAGGCATGTCAGAGTGATTGAAGTGAAACATGGGAACTACTAGAAATCTGGAAAAAAAAACACTGACATTATAAACACAAGAAATTCTGCAGATGCTGGAAATCCAAAGCGACACACACAAACTGCTGGAGGAGCTCAGCAAGCTAGGCTGCATTAATGAAAATGAATAAACAGTCGACGTTTCAGGGCGAGAACCTTCTTCAGGACTGGAATGGAAGGGTTAAGATGCCAGAATAAAAAGATGTGGGGAGGGGAACAAGAAGGCTAGAAGGTGAAAAGTGAAGCAGGTGGGTAGGAAAGATAAAGGGCTGGATTGGAAGGAATCTGATAGGAGAGGAGAGTGGACCATAGGAGAAAGGGAAGGAGGAGAGGACCCAGGAGGAGATGACAGGCAGGTGAGCAGAGGTAAGACGGCAGAGTGGGGAATAGAAGAAGAGGGGAGGAATAGGGGAATATGCTGAGATTACCCAGAATGTTCACAATCTGAGGGGAGTATTGATAGGTTACTGCTGCAGGTAATCTCTTCATTAAATCATCTCTCGCTTGATAACAGGTTTTTATCTGGAACAAGGTTCTTTCTCCTTGTATTTTTCGATGAATTTAATGTGTATGTGTCGCCACGTTTCCAAATGCAGAAAATATTCTTCGATAATAGCGTTCTGCGGTAAAACCTTTCTTATGAACTTCCTAGTTTAATTGTTGTTTTTGTACCTTATTTAATTGACATATGTGTGTACGTTGTAGGAAGTGGCTTCAGTGGTGCTTTGCTAAAAATTCAGTTGTGCTCTTCGCCCAGTCTCTACGTACAAAATGCAGGGTGGAATTGAAAGGCACAGGAAAAATGTGCTCTGAGATCCCACTGCTGTTCATTACGTGTCACTGGCGGTGCTGGAAGTCACTCCAAAGGTTTTGGACATTTGGCAAAATGATAGAAGAATACTGAGAACACCCAGCCCATGTTTTTTTTAAACTCTGAGGCAGCATGGGTGAATGACCTAGAGAGGAATTCCACCCACAATTTCCCAAGAGGCTCTCCCGACTAAAAGCTAAGCAACAACCAGAGGTCGGCATCAAGAGTTATGACCCAATGATACAGATGCAGTGACACAAGATGCTTAGTGACTTTACTTGAAGTCCTCACATCTAAAAACCTGATAAACTCGTGCAATGTAGCATGTCACCTACTGAACCGCGGTCTCACAGTTCCAAGTTCAAATTCATTATCAAAGTGCTATACGCTACCATATCCTACCATGAGATGTGTTTTCTTACAGGCATTTAGAGGGAAAAGAAGGAAATATAATATAACTTAATGGGAAAAAGACAAACAGTGCGAATAAAAAATGTAAACCTGAGAACAAGTTGTGAAGAGTCCTTGAAAGTGAGTCTGCAGGCCATAGAATCAACTGGGAGTAGAGGCAATTGAATTATACACGATGGTTCAGGTAATAACTGTTCCTGACCATGGTAATATGGGATCTAAGGCTTCCGTACTTTCTGCCTACTGGTGTAGCGAGAAGAGAACATGGCCTGGATGGTGACATGCATGCTGCTTTCCCGTGGCAGTGCTCCATGTAAATGTACTCAGTGATGTGGTGCGCTTTGCCTGTGATGGACCGGGCTGTATCCACCACTTTGTGCTGCCTTTCCATTCCTGGGCCTTGGTGCTTCCATACCAGGCCGTGATGTAACCATTGAGGATACTCTCCACTGTGCATCTATATAAGTTTGTCAAAGTTTATGGTTGCATGCTGAATCGATCCAAGCTTCCAAGAAATTCATCCTGAGTCCTATGTGGGTACAGATTTCTATTACACCCAGGACTCTATAACTGACTGACACACTTTACAAATACCGATCATGTGGGCATATGTCGTAGGTATGGCACCAGAACTCATTGACATTCTGTCTCCTGCAGACCATCAGTGACAGACTGGAGTGCCCAAACCCATTGCTACCATCTCATCAGCTGGAATCCCATCCTTCCCAGCTTGAAATTGTGACCTTAAAGCCCAGCCGTCTTGCAGCATCCAGTGGCTGGTATTTCTTCATCCACTGTTGATGAAAGAATGGTGAGGTACATCCTGCTCTGGAGGATAAATGGTTTGATGGAAAACCACTCCTTGCACCTGCTGCACACATCCTTCCAGGAGCAGTGACTGCAGGACCAGGAGATGTTGCAAAAAATAATTTCGTCTCACAGCCATGCATTTTCTAGGTGGCCCTTGCTGTGCTGGTGACAGTGGGAGGGTACATTTAATTTCGTGGGTGGGATCAAGCCAAATGGACGGCTTTGCCTGGAAAATTCTTGTGTGGTTTTGGACCTGCTCTGCTAGTAAAGTGCAGGGCACTGCATCTCATTTCTGACTTGTGGTTTGCATATCCATCTTTCCATTATAAGTGGGGATATTCACTTGGGATCGCACGGTGTTTGATTAATCAGAAAATGAAGACAATATTCAGGCATGGAATGATACGTGGCAAATAAAAATGATAACTTATAAAAATCTAGTCAACTATTCTGAACATTAAAAGGAATTCTGTCACCAAGTGGCTTCCCACCCTCATTGTAGCAATGTCATTGAATCCCCACAGAAAAGGATCTTGGTGATTGTAGGGATGACTTGCAGCAGACTGAAAAGCTTGAGCATGTAGATATTAAGGAAGAGGATGTGCTGGAGCTTTTGGAAAGAAAGCATCAAGTTGGATAAGTCACCGGGACCAGATGAGATGTACCCCAGGCTACTGTGGGAAGTGAGGGAGGAGATTGCTGAGACTCTGGTGATGATCTTTGCATCATCAATGAGGATGGGAGAGGTTCCGGAGGATTGGAGGGTTGCGGATTTTGTTCCCTTATTCAAGAAAGGGAGCAGAGATAGCCCAGGAAATTATAGACCAGTGAGTCTTACTTCAGTGGTTGATAAGTTGATGGAGAAGATCATGAGATTTATGAACATTTGGAGAGGCATAATATGATTAGGAATAGTCAGCATGGCTTTGTCAAAGGCAGGTTGTGCCTTATGAGCCTGATTGAATTTTTTTAGGATGTGAATAAACACATTGATGAAGGTAGAGCCGTAGATGTAGTGTATATGGATTTCAGCAAGGCATTTGATAAGGAACCCCATGCAAGGCTTATTGAGAAAGTAAGGAGGCATGGGATCCAAGGGGACATTGCTTTGTGGATCCAGAACTGGCTTGCCCACAGAAGGCAAAGAGTGGTTGTAAACGGGTCACATTCTGCATGGAGGTCAGTGACCAGTGGTGTGTCTCAGAGATCTGTTCTGAAACCCTTACTCTTTGTGATTTTTATAAGTAACCTTGTTGAGGAAGTGGAGGGATGGGTTAGTAAATTTGCTGATGACACAAAGGTTGGGGTGTTGTGGATAGTGTGGAGGGCTGTCAGAGGTTACAACGGGACATTGATAGGATGCAAAACTGGGTTGAGAGGTGGCAAATGGAGTTCAACCCAGATAAGTGTGAGATGGTTCAGTTTGGTAGGTCAAATATGATGGCAGAATATAGTATTAATGGTAAGTCTCTTGGCAGTGTGGAGGATCAGAGGGACCTTGGGGTCCGAGTCCATAGGACACTCAAAGCTGCTGTGCAGGTTGACTCTGTGGTTAAGAAGGCATACAGTGCACTGGCCTTCATCAGTCGTGGGACTGACCTTAGGAGCAGAGAGGTAATGTTGCAGCTATATAGGACCCTGATCAGACCCCACTTGGAGTACTGTGCTCAATTCTGGTCGCCTCACTACAGGAAGGACATGGAAACCATAGAAAGGGTACAGAGGAAATTTACAAGGATGTTGCCTGGATGGGGGAGCATGCCTTATGAGAATAGGTTGAGTGAACTCGGCTTTTTCTCCTTGCAGCGACAGATCTGATAGAGGTGTACAAGATGATGAGAAGCATTGATCGTGTGGATAGTTAGAAGCTTTTTCCCAGGGCTGAAATGGCTAGCATGAGAGAGCACAGTTTTAAGGTGCTTGGAAGTAGGTACAGAGGAGATGTTAGGGGTAAGTTTTTTATTCAGAGAGTGGTGAGTGTGTGGAATGGGCTGCCGGCAATGGTGGAGGTGGAAATGATAGGGTCTTTTAAGAGACTCCTGGATGGCTACATGGAGCTTAGGAAAATAGAGGGTATGAGTAAGCCTAGGTAGTTCTAAGGTAAGGACATGTTCGGCACAGCTTTGTCGGCCAAAAGGCCTGTATTGTGCTGTAGGTTTTCTATGTTTCTCTGTTTTTATGAATAAGATATATAACGGAACCATCACATGAATAACTGTGATTAAAAGACAGAGATTTGACATCTTATGTCAATGATTCATTTCCTAACTAAAGAAAGTCTTGGCATAAAGCCCAGGTCAGACGTTCGATGAAATTCTCTCCATTTGCTCCAGTAACTTCCATCAGCCCATCCACTGCATCATACACTCATTCCCTCCATCGCACAGCAGCCACAGCGCATCTTCTCTATGATATATGCTCCAGTTATTTATTAAAGATTCCTTGCCAGCACTCTCAGTCCTGTAGTAGCAAGCACGGGAACCTTCAACTTCACTCCAGTCATGGACCATCCCGACTTGGAAGCGTATAGCGATTTCTTTCGCACTGTTGCTGCACTGAAATCTTGGGGTCTTCTACCCAGCAGTGGGAGTATCACACCACAAATGGTTCAAGAATATGGCTCCCCACCAACTTTTCAAAGGCAGTTAATGATTGACGACAAATTAGTGGACAGCATTGCCTTTTATGCAAGGCAGCTCTTCCCGTTCCATTTTCAGATGCAGGACCATTTCCAAAGGGCATCCCAGCACTCTGAAATTCAAAGGATGACGTACTTCATCGGAGCCCATAAAAATGGTGCAGTGCGACCTGAAAATGAGATCTGCTGTTAGGTACGTGTGATCTAACGCAAGCTGTTTCCCTGTTAGGAAATGCATGAATGAACATAGCAACCACATCATCTGCTGTCAGAGATTTCAGCGTGTAGCAGCGAGTGGAAGATTTCAGTGTGTTCTCATGTGGAGCGTAGTTGTGGACCATTAGGGGAATGTGCAATGACAATAGGAGCTGCTTGAGAAATGTACTTAAGTGGAGAGGGTAATGACAGCTGGTAGCAGTCTTGATGAATAAGTCCCAGGTGATAAACAAAGAGGCAGGTCATTTCCACACAGTGGAAATTCCTCACAATTCAGTATCAAGATATATTTATAACCTTTAAAAAGCGTACCAGCTTTTTAACTGGTTGGGAGAGAGTGAAGCTAACTGGAAAATTCTATACACTTTTCTTCTGATAACTTAAAACAAAGCAGAAAGTTGGTAGAGTACCTGTGGGTGATTAGTATACCACTGCCCTCTTGCCCTCCCTCTGAACTCCATCCTACAGCTGAACGTCAAAGTTTCCTTTCTGCCCTTCCTGCCACGAGAATCTTCCCTGGCGGACTGTCAGCGAATACAGTAAGTGCAATCCAAATCCAAACCCTTCACCAGCACGGAGTGATTCCTATTATTTCAGTGGTTAGACCTTGATATGGAATTCCCCATCTGCTGAGAGAAGCAATGGGAAGAGAAAAATCTTACTTCAGCACCATTTCTCAGAACAAGACGGAAAAATTAAAGCTGTAATTGACAGGACTGTGTTCATGAATCAGTTTTATCACTGCTTGGGGGGGGGTCACTTCTGCATGACATGCAAGTTTTTTCTCACGATATGAAGCTGTTAATGGAAAACAGTTCGGTGATACAATGGCAGTCTGCTCATAGTTACAGAAATTATTGCTGTTAACCATTCAAAGCCATTCTTATTTCAGTCAGTGCTAAATATTACACTGGCCTGAAGGAATCATAAATGTAATCAAGATCAAAACTCTGAGGTTAATCTTTTGCTATGGATATACTAGTTTGGAAGGCAATTGGTTCAAGCATTCCTTTGTTGACTGTCTTTATAGTATATTACTGAGCTCTGATTATTATTGCACACATGGAAATCACGTTTTCTGACTGTTCACAGAGTCATTAATGTGGCATGCTGACTTTGTTAGACTGGTGAAGCTGATTAACATGAATGTCAAATCATTTCAAAAAGATCAGAGATGATGTTTTATTACAATATAAGTTTCTTCCAGAAGATATAAAAATCACAGAGCTCATGAGGTCTTTTTCTTGGCATTCTCTCGGCATCAGGAATAACCTGCTTCCACCTGGATGGTGTGGGATCTGAGGTTCCTGTCAGGCCACACACAGAAGACTGGAGGTATCTGAAAGGATTTGCGAGTGGTTAGTTGGCTCCTTCCACCACTTACACAGGCCTTTGCCTGCTCTTGATACATCAACTTGAGGTCCTTAGTACCACAACAACTTCTCCTTTTTCACCTTGAATGTTGATGGGGGCCGGTGGGCATATGTATTGAGCAGATCCTTGAATCTTTTCCTCTGTCCACCTGCGGATCTCCTCCCATAACAGAACTTAAATATATGTGTCTATCTCAGGAATCTGGTGGAAGTGCAAATGGCATGAGTCAGTTGGGTGTAGTTAGGGCCTCTTTTATGGGGATGTTGACCCGGGGAAGGAAGTTGACACTTGTCTAACACTTGTGTTTTGGAGGATTTGTGGAGGCAGTGTTTCTGGTATCTCTCTAATGTCTTGTGGTTCTCACTGTAGATAGTCCAAATCGCAGAAGCACTCAAGAAGGCTGGAAGCTGTAAGATAGACTATGAACTTTATGTTGTCTGTGGGAATTTGCTCTGAAGTCTGAAGCCTAGGCGTTAGTATCTTGAAATTCAATATGCATGTTTGTTGGCACTTTTAGTAAAATCATGGTATTACTTGAGATTTCTGTAAAAACCATTTTCCCCTTTTTTCTACATTTCTGTATGACTTTTATAGATCCCTTTATTCTATCAGCACAAGAGCAGTTGCTAAAGATTCAAATGAATTCATATGCAGGAAGTAGGATCCAGTCCAACAGATTTTTGACTGAGAAGCAAGGGGTGCTCCCCAACATAATATTGCTAGGATCTATTTTTGTTGTTGAAGTCAGGCTGCTTGTATTGGATTTTGTGCCACACTTCACTGAGGCTAAAGCAGGATTATTTGCAGGTGAATGTGAGGCTGAGGAACAGGGTTTCAGACTTGTGGATCATTGGGATCTCTTCTGGCAACGGTATGACCTGTACAAAAGGGACGGGTTACACCTGAACTTGAGGGGGGGGGGGGGGGGGGGTTCAACATTCTTGCGGGCCAGTTTGCTAGAGCTATTGAGAAGGGTTTAAACTGGTTCATCGGGGGATGAGAACCAGAGTGATAGGTCAGGTGATGGGGCAGTTGGTGTAAAGTTAGTGTGCAGAGAGTCTGTGAGGAAGGATAGACAGTGGAACGGGCTTAATTACACTCAGCTGGATGGGCTGAAATGTGTCAATTTTAATGTGATAAGTATCAGGATCACAGGTGATGAACCTAGAGTATGGTCAATACATGGAACTATGACTTTGTGGCTGTTATAGGGCAGAATGGCTGCCATTTGTTCCAGAGTTTACATGTTTGAAAGGGGACAGGGAAGGAGGTAAAAAAGATGAGGGCAGTAGCATTTCTAATCAGGGCTAGTTTCATAGATGCAGAAAGAAGGATGTCATGGAGGAATTGTCTCCTGCGTCAGTGTGGATGGAAGTCAGAAACGGTCAGGGAGCAATGACATCATTGGGAGTATTCTCCAGATCCCATCCCACTCCAACATAGCAACAGAGACACTGACGTTCCGATCAGGAGGAAGACTTTAGAAAGATGCAAAAATAATAGGGTTGTTATCATGGGTGACTTCACCTTCCCTAATATTGATTCGCACCCCCTTAGTGCAAAAGGTTTAGAATGGGAAGAATTTTTTAGATGTGCCCAGATAGAATTCCTGACAAAGTTTATCGACAGGCTGACTAAAGGAGACACCATTCTGGATCTGTTATTAGGCAATAAACCTGGTCACGTGGCAGATCTCTCAGTGGGTGAGCATTTCGGTAAGAGTGAACACAACTCTCTGACCTTTACCCATAGACTTGGACAAGGACAGGACCAGACAGTATGGGAAAGTATTTAATTGGGGGAGGTGGAATTAGGAACTTGGGTGAATACACTGGGAATGGATATACACAGGAAATAGGAGAACGGAATTGCGGAGGTTGTTTAGGCAGAACTAGCTTGGGGTTCTGGACTTGCATGTGTTGTCCACAGCGACTGGGCACAATCTCAAAGCTGCTAATGTCCGACAGAAGCTCCGACTAAATGCTTTAGACCATGATCTTGTGAAATCCTATTCAATGCATCAATAAAAGCTGTCGTCAGAAACCATCAATGTCCTAGCAGGCTAACCTGCAGGTTCTAGTGAATCTCTCAGGTAACTTTACAAGTGTGTGCAGAGGATTATTTTATCATTTCAAGCATTTTGCCTGCTTCTGCATAAAATGAATTCATGCTTATCAAGCTATTGGTATGAATTAGCCCCAAAGTCTGATTTCCATTCTCCTTCAGCATAGTCCTTTACTTTCTGAAATCTCCACTGCTTCCCTTTCTTGCAGAGCCACACTCTAGTCCTTAGCAGCCCAGTGACAGATCTGAGAGAGCTCCTTTACACAGATTCTAGTAGGATGTGGTGTTCAGTCAGTGTGGAAGTAAGAGTGGGTGAAGAAGTGGTTGGAGAAGTTGATTTCCCAGAGGAAGAAGCTTTCTGAAGATGTGGATCAGGCATTGATATTTTTCATTTCAAGAAGTAATTGCTAAGTGTGAAGACTTTCCAATTATGGGACTACTGAAAGTAAGGATTTCATGCTTCAGATGAATGTCTTCCATTCTAATTAACTTGGATACACGTTCTCTCCCCATCTACAAACAGGATTTTCAACATCACCGCCTGGTCCTGTATTCTTTGATATTGATTTTAGATGTACCACTGATAAAATACAAAAGGGAAGGTCATTATTTGTGTTCCATATGAGCCTTCTCCAGTCTCTCCTCATCACTGAGCTATCAGATATCCTGCTTTCTCATCCTCTCTCAAACACAGCTTTCCTTACATGAATCAATGTTGTTCCACCCAACTACTGCCTGTGGCAATGAGTTCTGATTCCAGTCATTTCTGGAAACTTCTTTGAATTTCCTGCAAGTGGACCACAACTTTGTCGTGGTTTGGAGGCTTGCGTGCCTCAGTGACCCAGAGAGCTGTGCTGTCTGGAGTCAGGGCTTTATACTTTGGCTCTGGGTTGGGTCACCCATGCCAAACAGGTCAAAGGGTAGAGGCCAGACTAAGAGTGGTCCACCGGTCCTCCGGGTTCAAAAGTTCAGCTCAGGGCTAACAACCCTGAGTGGTCAAACAAAACTGTTATGGAAAGAGCATTGCCAATTCCTTCTACATCTGAGTGCAACCGTATTTTAGAGTTTCCACCCAGGACTTGTATGACAGATGTAGTGAAAACCGAGAGGAAGCTACTGACGCAATGAAGGAAGCCCTGAACACTGCCAGAGATGGAGAACTTTCATTGCTGCCCTAAACACCAATGGTGTAATAAATAAATAACAAGTTATGGTTGGTTATATTGTATTAGAAATCCAGCCTGGACTCCGACAAATGGAAAGAATACCATCTTTCTCTTTGGAGGGAAATGAAGACACTGTTAATGTAGGGATTTACTTAAGTCATTGTCACATGTGCTTGCATGATATGACATAAATAACAGAGGGATATTGCTCATTTAGATTGCCGTCCTTGAAGGTCAGCTGGGGCCCTTGAGACAGGCAAAACTATATGAGACTGTCAATGTGATTTTTGAAAATGGTAGTGCTTTGGAAAAGGTGAGCTGAGAAATCTTTCATTTTTGACAATGGCCCAAGTCATTGTGTGCGGTTGAACTGGCTTTGTGTGAGAATGCACACGGAGGTTTGGCACAGGTTAGAATAGGGATCGCAAACGAGCCAGTGGAGGATGCACATTAGGCTGTGGAGCAGAGTGGTGGGGGTTGTTGGAACGGGGTAGAGGTGTGAGGTGCACTGGAGAAGGGAGTATTGGGGTAGGAGTTGCGGACTGGGACGACGGTGCGTTAATTTTGAGGTAGGAGCAGTATTAGGTGGTGGGCGGTCAGGGGTCAGGAGGGATGATCGGGTGACTGGGGACAGGATGTACCTTCCTGAATTTCCAGTGCAAGGCGGCTGAGGGTTGATGAATTGAATTGACCTTATTTCTTACATCCTTCACATACATGAGGAGTAAAAATGTCTCCATCTAAAAGTGAAATTTATAATCATAGTAATTTAAAATAATTAGAAACATAGAAAAACCTACAGTACAATACAGGCCCTTCGGCCCACAAAGCTGTGCCAAATAGGTCCTGACCTTAGAAATTACCTAGGGTTACCCATAGCCCTCTATTTTTTAAAGCTCCATGTACCTATACAGGAGTCTCTTATCATATCTGCCTCCACCACCATCGCCGGCAGCCCATTCCATGCACTCACCACTCTCTGCATAAAAAAACTTACCCCCGACTCCTCCTAAGTACCAACTTCCAAGCACCTTAAAACTGTGCCCTCTTGTGTTAGCCATTTCAGCCCTGGGAAAAAGCCTCTGACTATCCACACGATCGATGCCTCTCATCATCTTATACACCTCTATCAGGTCACCTCTTATCCTCTGTCGCTCCAAGGAGAAAAGGCCAAGTTCACTCAACCTATTCTCATAAGGCAACATCCTTGTAAATCTCCTCTGCACCCTTTCTATGGCTTCCACATCCTTCCTGTAGTGAGGCGACCAGAACTGAGCACAGTACTCCAAGTGGGGTCTGACCAGGGTCCTATATAGCTGCAACATTACCTCTCAGCTCCTAAGTTCAGTCCCACAATTGATGAAGGCCAATACACCGTATGCCTTATTAAGCACAGAGTCAACCTGCACAGCAAGTCCTATGGACTTGGACCCCAAGATTCCTCTGATCCTCCGCACTGCCAAGAGTCTTATCACTAATACTATATTCTGCCATCATACTTGGCCTACCAAAATGAACCACCTCACAATTATCTGGGTTGAACTCCATCTGCCACTTCTCAGCCCAGTTTTGCATCCTATCAATGTCCTGCTGTAATCTCTGACAGCCCTCCACACTATCCACACCTCCAACCTTTGTGTCATCAGCAAACTTACTAACCCATCCCTCCACTTCCTCATCCAGGTCATCTATAAAAATTAGGAAGGGTAGGGGATCCCAGAATAGATTCCCAAGGCACACAACTGGTGACCAACCGCCATGCAGAATATGACCCGTCTACAACCACTCTTTGCCTTCTGTGGGCAAGCCAATTCTGGATCCACAAAGCAATGTCCCCTTGGATCCCATGCCTCCTTACTTTCTCAACAAGGCGTGGCATGGGCTATCTTATCAAAGTCCTTGCTGAAATCCATATACACTACATCTACTGTTCTACCTTCATCAATGTGTTTAGTCACATCCTCAAAAAATTATATCAGGCTCATAAGGCACGACCTGCTTTTGATAAATCCATGCTGACTGTTCCTAAGGCAGATAAATCCCCAGGGCCAGATGGTCTGCATCCCAGAGTGCTTAAGGAAGTAGCCCAAGAAATAGTGGATGCATTAGTGATAATTTTTCAAAACTCCTTAGATTCTGGATTAGTTCCTGAGGATTGGAGGGTGGCTAATGTAACCCCACTTTTTAAAAAAGGAGGGAGAGAAAAACCAGGGAATTATAGACCAGTGAGTCTGACATCAGTGGTGGGGAAAATGCTGGAGTCGGTTATCAAAGATGTGATAACAGCACATTTGGAAAGAGGTGAAATCATCGGACAAAGTCAGCATGGATTTGTGAAAGGAAAATCATGTCTGACGAATCTTATAGAATTTTTTGAAGATGTAACTAGTAGAGTGGATAGGGGAGAGCCAAGGGATGTGGTATATTTAGATTTTCAAAAGGCTTTTGACAAGGTCCCACACAGGAGATTAGTGTGCAAACTTAAAGCACATGGTATTGGGGGTATGGTATTGATGTGGATAGAGAATTGGTTGGCAGACAGGAAGCAAAGAGTGGGAGTAAACGGGACCTTTTCAGAATGGCAGGCAGTGACTAGTGGGGTACCGCAAGGCTTAGTGTTGGGACCCCAGTTGTTTACAATATATATTAATGATTTAGATGAGGGAATTAAATGCAGCATCTCCAAGTTTGCAGATAACACGAAGCTGGGCGGCGGTGTTAGCTGTGAGGAGGATGCAGGATGACTTGGATAGGTTAGGTGAGAGGGCAAATTCATGGCAGATGCAATTTAATGTGGATAAATGTGAGGTTATCCACTTTGGTTGCAAGAACAGGAAAACAGATTATTATCTGAATGGTGGCCGATTAGGAAAAGGGGAGATGCAACGAGACCTGGGTGTCATTGTACACCAGTCATTGAAGGTGGGCATGCAGGTACAGCAGGTGGTGAAAAAGGCAAATGGTATGTTGGCATTCATAGCAAAAGGATTTGAGTACAGGAGCAGGGAGGTTCTACTGCAGTTCTACAAGGCCTTGGTGAGATCGCACCTAGAGTATTGTGTGCAGTTTTGGTCCCCTAATCTGAGGAAAGACATTCTTGCCATAGAGGGAGTACAGAGAAGGTTCACCAGATTGATTCCTGGGATGGCAGGACTTTCATATGAAGAAAGACTGGACCGACTAGGCTTAAATTCACTAGAATTTAGAAGATTGAGGGGGGGATCTTATTGAAACGTATAAAATTCTAAAGGGATTGGACAGGCTAGATGCAGGAAGATTGTTTCCGATGTTGGGGAAGTCCAGAACGAGGGGTCACAGTTTAAGGATAAAGGGGAAGCCTTTTAGGACCGAAATGAGGAAAAACTTCTTCACACAGAGAGTGGTGAATCTGTGGAATTCTCTGCCACAGGAAACAGTTGAGGCAAGTTCATTGGCTATATTTAAGAGGAAGTTAGATATGGCCCTTGTGGCTAAAGGGATCAGGGGGTATGGAGAGAAAGCAGGTACAGGGTTCTGAGTTGGATGATCAGCCATGATCTATGTTTCAGTTTCTATGTTTCTAATCATATTATGCCTCTCCAAATGTTCATAAATCCTGCCTCTCAGGATCTTCTCCATCAACTTACCAACTACTCAAGTAAGACTCACTAGCCTATAATTTCCTGGACTATCTCTACTCCTTTTCTTGAATAATGGAACAACATCCGCAACCCTCCAATCCTCCGGAACCTCTCCCATCTACATTGATGATGCTAAGACCATCATCTGAGGCTCAGCAATCTCCTCCCTCACCTCCCACAGTAGCCTGGGGTACATCTCATCCGGTCCTGGTGTCTTATCCAACTTGATGCTTTCCAAAAGCTCCAGCACATCCTCTTCCTTAATATTTACATGTTCAAGACTTTCAGTCTGCTGTAAATCATCCCTATAATTGCCAAGATCCTTTTCCGTAATGAATACTCAAGAAAAGTATTCATTAAGTACCTCTGCTTTATCCACTGGTTCCATAGACACTTTTCCACTGTCACACTTGTTTGGTCCTATTCTCTCATGTCTTATCTTTTTGCTCTTCACATACTTGTAGAATGCTTTGGGGTTTTCCTTAATCCTGTCCACCAAGGCCTTCTCATGGCCCCTTCTGGCTCTCCTAATTTCATTCTTAAGCTCTTTCCTCTCTATCATTACCTAGTTTTTTGAACCTGTCGTAAGCTCTTATTTTCTTCTTGACTAGATTTACAACAGCCTTTGTACACCACAGTTCCTGTACCCTATCATCCTTTCCGTGTCTCATTGGAATGTACCTATGCAGAACTCCATGCAAATAACCCCTGAACATTTGCCACATTTCTTCTGTACGTTTCCCTGAGAACATCTGTTTCCAATTTATGCTTCCAAGTTCTGCCTGATAGCCTCATATTTCCCCTTACTCCAATTAAATGTTTCCCTAACTTGTCTGTTTCTATCCCTCTCCAATGCTTTGGTAAAGGTGATAGAATTGTGATCACTTTCTCCAAATGCTCTCCCACTGAGAGATCTGACACCTGACCAGGTTCATTTCCCAATACCAGATCAAGTACAGCCTCTCTTCTAGTAGGCTTATCTACAGACTGTGTCAAGAAACCTTCCTGAACACACCTAACAAACTCCACTCCATCTAAACCCCTCGCTCTAGAGAGATGCCAATCAATATTTGGGAAATAATTTATAATGAATACAACAGTCAATGTAACAGAAATACAGTCATATCAGCATGAGTTAATCAATCTGAAGGAACCTGGTGGAAGAAGCTGTCACAGAGCCTATTTGGTCCTGGCTTTTATGCTGCGGTTTTGTTTTCATGATGGTAGCAGCTGGAATAGACTGTGGTTGGGGCGACTCGGGTCCCCAGTGATCCTTCGGGCCCTTTTTACACACCTGTCTTTGTAAATGTCCTGAATCGTGGGAAGTTCACAACTACAGATGTGCTGGGCTGTCCGCACCACTCTCTGCAGAGTCCTGTGATTGAGGGAAGTGCAGTTCCCATATCAGGCAGTGATGCAGCCAGTCAGGATGCTCTCAGTTGTGCCCCTGTAGAAAGTTCTTGGGATTTTGGTGCCCATACCAAATTTCCTCAACCGTCTGAGGTGAAAGAGTTGCTGTGTGTCTTTTTCACCACACAGCTGGTACGTACAGTCCACGTGAGGTCCTCAGTGATGTGGATGCTGAAGAACTTAAAGCTGTTTATTCCCAATCCCAGATCCATCTATGTCAATAGGGGTTAGCCCATCTCCATTCCTCCTGTAGTCCACAACCAGCTCTGTTTTTTTGCTACATTGAGGGAGAGGTTGTTTTCCTGACACCACTATGTCAGAGAGATGGCTTCTTCCCTTTAAGGCACCTCGTTATTGTTTGACATTAGGCCAATCAGTATAGTGTCATCGGCAAATTTAATTAGCAGATTAGAGCTGTGGGTGGCGACATAGTCATGGATATACAGGGATTAAAGGAGGGGACTTAGTACACAGCCCTGAGGGGCTCCTGTGTTGAGGGTCAGAGGGGTGGAGGTGAGGGAACCCACTCTTACCACCTGCCGGCAATCTGACAGGAAGTCCATTTTCCAGCTGCACAAGGCAGGGTCAAGGCCGAGGTCCCTGAGCTTCTTGTTGAGCCTGGATGGAATTATGGTGTTGAATACTGAACTGTAGTCCAAGAACAGCATTCTCACATAAGCATCCTTCTTCTCCAGATGTGTAAGGACGGTATGTAGTGCCTATTGTGTCATCTGTTGATCGGTTGTGTTAGTAGGCAAATTGTATTGTGTCCAGTTTGGGTGGTAGCAAGTTGCAGAAGTAATCCTTGACCATTTGCTTATTATTGAGATCATTTCTGTGAGTGAGATCCCTATGATCTGTGGGGTGATGAGAGCAACAGCCAAGGAACGCAGCTGAAGGATGTCCGACTGGCAAGACTTGGACACAACAGCAGTGGAACGGGTCAGCTCGATTCCCTTTGGCCACCTGCCAGCTAGGCTGGCTTTTGAGTGAATGGACCAACTCATGATCAACTTAATCTGATCACATACATACATTTGGTTGTCAGCCTCCACACAAATACATGTTAACTGCATTTCTAGCTCCATATGCATCCCTGTCATATGAACCCAGTCCCAGAATAAAAGAACGGAAGTATCCCATACATGCATAAAAAATAACCAGCATTTAACAATTAGGCCCAATCCCAAACTTACCATCAAACCTGCAGACAAAGTGGGTGCTGTTGTGGTGTGGCACTCTGACCTCTACCTTGCTGAGGCTGGGCGACACCTCCTCATACCTACCCCTTGAAGATGATCCCTCTCTGGACTGTTAGAAAACTGTCTCTGATACCATCACTGACCTCATCAACCTTGGAGAACTCCTATCCACTGCCACAAAACTCATAGTTCCCTTGCCCCACACTGCTCACTTCTACCTCCTACCCAAGATCCACAAACCTGACTGTCTGGGTAGACCTATTGTCTCTGCCTGCTCTGCCCCCACTGAACTCGTGTCGTCATGTCGATTCCATTCGGTCCTCCTTGGTCCATTTCCTTTCCACATTCAGCCGCGACACTTCTCATGCCCTCGATCTCCTCAGTAACTTTCAATCCCTTGGCCCTGGCCATCTCATCTTCACCATGGATGTTCAGTCCCTACACACTTCAATCCCCCATCCAGAAGGCCTCAAAGCTCTCCCACTACTTTCTTGACAGAAGAACCAATCAATCTCCCCTTCACCACCACCCTCCTCCATGTGGAAGAAGTGGTCCTCATCCTCACCAATTTTTCCTTTAGCTCCTCCCTCTTTCTACAAACTCGAGGGGTGGCCATGGGCACTTGAATGGGCCCCACCTTTACCTTTCTGTTTGTTGGCTATGTAGGGCAGTCCGTGTTTGAAGCCTTCCCTGGTAATATCCCCAACTCTTTCTGCTCTACATTGATGACTGCATTGCTGCTGCTTCATGCACCCATGCTGAGTTAGTAAATTTTATCAACTTTGCTTCCAACTTTCACCCTGCCCTCAAATTCACTTGGTCCATTTCTGACACCTCCCTCCCTTTTCTCGATCTACCTGTCTCCATCTCTAGAGACAAACTGTCAACTGACATCCTTTAGAAACCTACTGATACTACTGGTTCCTGTGGCTATCTCGACTATACCCCCTCCCCCCCATCTACTGTAACAATGCAATTCCCTTCGCCTCTGCCACAACTGTTCCCAGGCCGCAGCTTTCTGTTCCAGGACATCAGCAATGTCCTCCTTCTTTAAAGAATGGGGTTTCCCTCCCTCCACCATTGATGCTGCCCTTACCCGCATCTCCCTTCCATCCACACTCACTCCATCTTCCCACCACCTTAATAGTGATACAGTTTGTCTTGCCCTTACCTACCACCCCCTAAGCCTCTGCATCCAGCACATCATCCTCTGCACCTTCCACCATCTTCAAAGGGATCCCACCGCTAAACTTATCTTTACCTCCTCCACCTTCACTTTCCACAGGAATTGCTTCTTCCACAGTTCCTTTGTCCATTTGTTCCCCCCCCCCCACCAATCTCCCTCCCAACACTTACCTCTGCAAGCATCCTAAGAGCTACACCTGCCCATACACCTCCTCCCTCACCTCCATTCAGGGCTCCAAACAGTCCTTCAAGGTGAGATAACACTTCACCTGCAAATCTGCTGGGGTCGTCTATTGTGACCGGTGCTCCCAATGCAGCCTGCTCTACATTGGTGAGGCCCGTCGTAAATTGGGGTACTGCTTCGTCGAGCACCTCTGCACCATCCACCACAAGTGGAATTTCCTGGTGGCCTAACTTTTAATTCCAGTTCCCATTCCCATTCCGACATGTTGGTCCGTGGGCGCCTCTTGTGGCAAGATGAGGCCACGCTCAGGGTGAAGAAGCAACACCTTATATTCCACCTGGGCATACAGCCTAAAAGCATGAATATCAAATTTCTCCTTCTGGTTAAAAAAAATCACCCCTTCCCCCATTCCCCACTCTGACCTTTTACCTCTTCTCATCTGCCTATACTTTCCCTGGGTCCCCTCCTCCTTCCCTTTTGCCTACTGTTCACTCTCCTCTCTTATCAAATTCCCTCTTCTCCAGCCCTTGACCTTTCCCACCCACCTGGCTTCACCTATCACCTTCCTGCTAGCCTCCTTCTTCTGCCCCCATCTTTTTATTTTGCTGTCCTCCCCCTTCCTTCTCAGTCCTGAAGAAAGCCTTGGCCCGAAACGTCGACTATTTATTCATTTCCATAGATGCTGCCTGACCAGCTGAGTTCCTCCAGCATTTCGTGTGTGTTGCTTTGGGTTTTCAATAAAAGTTTGATTGCATATTACAGGTAATTCTTATGCAGAAGAATTTGTAGCAGTTGTCTTTAGAAGAGTTTCTTCATAAACTCATGTTGAGGGAGAAATAGCTGAGGAGATGATAAACCCTTTACAGAGTACAGAATGTGCATGCAAGCAAGGAACTCTCAATAGACGACTTTGTCAGCTCATTGTGTTTCTCAGGGAAAGAGCAGCAGCAGACCTATTAATGGAATAGAATGGACTGAGCTTGCAATCCTTCCACCCCATATATGATACCTTAACATTTATCAAAAGGGAGCTCTAAGCATGCAGCTAAAATGCAGGAACACATACAGCCTTAGACACCTGAAGCTGTAACTCATGTAAAGATGGATTCTTATGATGCACGTATTGGTAACACGGGGATAAAAACTAGATATTTATTTTCTCATCTCTTGTAACCATCAGTTTAATCAGCAGAAGTGATGAAATGGCCAATATGTTGTCTTAAGGTTGGTGGATTTCCTTTCCTGTATTTTGAGCAGTTGATGGTCATTATTAATAATTTCTCTGATGGATTTTGATTCCATAGGACGAGTTCTGACAATCTCACAAAAGGTAACTCTGAGAGAATATGGCTTTACAAATTGTATTTCTAGAAGGTAAGACAGACGAGTAGGTTATCTTTGTGTCCATGTCATGGTGCTACAAAGGCACCAATTTTCAGTGTTTGGTTTAACTTGTAACCAGTAAACTGGAATGAAGAAACTGTAAGTACTGACACGTAATTATGGCGATGTTCGTGGGATGTTCGTTTTATTTCATTTACGGGTATTGTTGTGCGGTGAGTAATACTCCCACAGTCCATGTTCAATCCTGACCTCAGTATGGATCTGGCACCTTCTCCCTGCCACCGCTGGGGTTTCCCCAGCGTCTGCTCACACAATGGGAGGTTAATTGGCTGCTGTAAGTTAACCCTAGTGGTTAAGAGGCAGAACCTGGGGGTGGGGGGCGGGGGGGGGAAATAAAATCAGACTTGGTGTCAGGCTAGTGTAAATTGAACGTTGGTGTTGTTCAAAGTTCAAAGTACCCAGGTCCAGATGGTCTGCATCCTAGGGTACTAAAGGAGGTGGCCCTGGAAATTGCGGATGCATTGGTAATTGCGGATTCCTTAGATTCAGGATCAGTCCCTGAGGATTGGAGAATGGCTAATGTTATCCCACTTTTTAAGAAAGGAGTGAGGGAGAAAACATAGAACTATCGACCTATCAGCCTGACATCGGTGATGGGGAAGATGCTAGAGTCCATTATTAAGGATGAAATAGTGGCATATCTAGATAGCAATGATAGGATTGGGCCGAGCCAGCATGGATTTACCAAGGGTAAATCATGCTTGACTAATCTGTTGGAGTTTTTCGAGGATGTAACCAGGAAGTTAGACGGGGGAGATCCAGTGGATGTAGTGTACCTCGATTTTCAGAAGGCATTTGATAAGGTCCCACATAGGAGATTGGTGGGTAAAATCAAAGCTCATGGCATCGGGGGGAAGACATTGACATGGATAGAAAACTGGTTGGCAGATAGAAAGCAAAGGGTAGCGGCGAATGGGTGTTTCTCGTAATGGCAGGTGGTGACTAGTGGGGTGCCACAGGGCTCGGTATTGGGACCACAGCTGTTTACAATTTACGTCAACGATTTGGATGAAGGCATTGAAAATAACATCAGCAAATTTGCTGATGATACTAAGCTGGCTGGCAGTGTGACATGTGATGAGGATGTTAGGAGAATTCAGGGTGACTTGGATAGGCTGGGTGAGTGGGCAGATACTTGGCAGATGACGTTTAATGTGAATAAGTGTGAGGTTATCCACTTTGGGAGTAAGAACAGGAAGGCAGATTATTATCTGAACAGTGTAGAGTTGGGTAAGGGAAAAATACAAAGAGATCTCGGAGTCCTTGTTCATCAGTCACTGAAGGTGAATGAGCAAGTGCAGCAGGCAGTGAAGAAGGCTAATGGAATGTTGGCCTTTATTACAAAGGGAATTGAGTACAAGAGCAAGGAAATCCTCTTGCATTTGTACAGAGCCCTGGTGAGACCACACCTGGAATATTGTGTACAGATTTGGTCTCCAGAGTTAAGGAAGGATATCCTGGCTGTAGAGGAAGTGCAGCGTAGATTCACGAGGTTAATTCCTGGGATGTCTGGACTGTCTTACGCAGAGAGGTTAGAGAGACTGGGCTTGTACACGCTGGAATTAAGGAGATTGAGAGGGGATCTGATTGCAACATATAAGATTATTAAGGGATTGGACAAGATAGAGGCAGGAAATATGTTCCTGATGCTGGGAGAGTCCAGTACCAGAGGGCATGGTTTGAGAATAAGGGGTAGGTCATTTAGGACAGAGTTAAGGAAAAACTTCTTCTCCCAGAGAGTTGTGGGGGTCTGGAATGCACTGCCTCGGAAGGTAGTGGAGGCCAATTCTCTGGATGCTTTCAAGAAGGAGCTAGATAGGTATCTTATGGATAGGGGAATCAAGGGATATGGGGACAAGGCAGGAACCGGGTATTGATAGTAGATGATCAGCCATGATCTCAAAATGGCGGTGAAGGCTTGAAGGGCCAAATGGTCTACTTCTGCACCTATTGTCTATTGTCTATTGTAAATTTTATTGTCAAACTACATATATGTCAGCATATACAACCCTGAGATTCATTTTCCTGCAAGCATACTTAGCAAATCTATAGAACAGTAACTATATCAGGATCAATGAAAGATCAAACAGAGTGCAGAAGACAACAAACTGTGCAAATGCAAATATAAATAAATAGCAATAAATAATGAGAATGTGAGATAGAGTTCTTGAAAGTGTGAAGTTGAGTGTGGTTATCCCCTTTTGTTCAAGAGCCTGATGGTTGAAGGGTAGTAACTCTTCTTGAACCTGGTGGTGCAAGTCCTGAGGCTCTTGTACCTTCTACCTGATGACAACAGTGTGAAGAGAGCATGGCCTGGCTGGTGAGGATCTCTGATGATGGATGCTGCTTTCCTACGACAGCGTTTCATGTAGCTATGCCTAGTGGTTGGGAGGGCTTTACCCGTGATGTATTGTGCCAAATCTACTACTTTTTGTAGGATTTTCCACTCAAAGACACTGTGACTCTATAACTCAATTCTCCAGAGGGGAAGGAAAAAGCTGAGCATTGGCCTCTGCAGAGTGTTCACTGTGCATAAACACATGCTAAAAGTATGGTGAATTGTACCTACATTAGGTGTGTTAGCTCACTGAACAGTAAGAGACTATTTGCACTCCACAAATCCAGATATTAATGAAAAGTTCAATATCACAGCTCTGTGTGTGTGTGTGACAGAGAGAGAGAGAGTAGACAAATAGAGGGGTAGAGAGAGAGGAGATAGATAGATAGAACTAGAAATGGAGAAGATTCAATGCTGATGTAACTATGTGTTTTCTTCTCTGACTCCCCTGTGGATTTCCACTGTCAAGAGAGCTGTAATATTTACAGTACTGCTGTACAGTGGGACTTCTCTCCTGGAAACTTCGGAAATACCAATTGACAAAAAATACTGAAACAAAAATCAGAAATAGCAAAATGGCATTTCATGTTAATCTGGTTTTAGTTTAGTCTGAACAGAGAGTGGGTGCCAGGAAGTTTTATGTTTCCCATTGTTGTCAATACATAATTTATGGAAACTGTCCTTCCACTCGAAACCGTTAAAAGAGGAACGTTTAATCACATTGTAAATACTAAAGTTCTGTCAGACCATCTAGTATGTAATCCAGAATTCCTGGCAGATTATCCTAGGGATATTCATGTACACATAAAGGATTCAGATTAGAGAAAGAGGGGTAGGAGAATGGGGAGAGTGTTCTAGAATCATTTGCAATAATAGAACATAAAAACAAGAGGTCTTTGATTTAATATTTAATAATATTGTGGCTAATCTAATCTTGGCTTTAGCACCACTTTACTGCTCTCTTACAATTTCCCTTCATTTCTTTGCAGTTTAACTGTATGTTGGTCATCTCCTTCAATATATTCAATGTGTCTGTTTCTATAGTTCTCTGGGGTGAAGAATTCCAAAGATTTGTGACCCACTGAAGGAAGGAAATCCTCCCCAGATTCCAGCTAACATCGACAATCCTTATACTGAGGCAACGTTCGCTGATCCTAGATATCCTCATTAGTGGAAACCCAGGCATTGCCTCAGAATTATACATTAGGTTCAACTCTTATCCTTCTAAATGTAATTTATATGAGGCTAAAACCAGCTCATTCTTTCTTCATTTATCAACTGTTGCATCCCAGGAATCAGCCTAATGGATCTTCTCTGTCTGCTTCCAATGTAAATATACCCTCCCCCTCCAAAAAAAATAGGCATCCATTAGTCTCGAGAGACCATGGATTTGCACCTTGGAAAGTTTCCAGGGCACAGGCCTGGGCAGGGTTGTATGGGAGACCTGCAGTTGCTCATGCTGCAAGTCTCCCCTCTCTACACCACCAATGTTGTCCGATGAAGGGCACTAGGCTGATACAGCTTGGCACTGGTGTCATCGCAGAGCAATGAGTGGTTAAGTGCCTTGCTCAAGGACACAACACGCTGCCTTAGCTGAGGCTCAAACTAGCGATCTTCAGATCACTAGACCAATGGCTTTACCAGCTGGCCACGCAACAACACCCCTCCCCAAAACAGGGACCTAAACTGTAGGTGATTTTATCATTGACCCCAGACGTTAATTTAATTTTTGCCTGCCCTATCAAAGAATATGATTTCCAGTGTCAGCTCAGAATGTGAGCTAGTAATCTATAATGTTATTTTAAAGAATGGTACTGGAGACTTGCTCTACTGTTGGAGTTGCTATCTTTCAATAAAGGCATCACACTGATGTTGGATTCATTTCATTCATTCGTTTGGATTCTGGTGTCTACCTTTTCCAACGATGGCACTTCACTGCTGAGTATTCCCAGCATTTCAGTTTTTATTTCTAATTTTTGTGTTCGGTTATCTCCACTCAGGTGTCCTCCTGGTCCCTTGTCCTTCTGTACATTATAAGCTGATTTCGACTAAGTTGTTCCCCACACACTTTCCTCCATGGCCCCCACCCAAAGGAGCTCTATTGCAAGTCCCTCTTCTTGGTTTCAAAAAGTCCCTTTTGAACAGACACTTTACTGCCAATCTCCCTTTCTTCTTTAACATATAACCCTCAAATTCAAGCCCGGCTTCAGATTCAGATTTATTTATAAAAGGTACAGTACATCAGCTGGTGGTGTAGTGGTATCAGCACTGGACTTCAAGGCAGATGGTCCTGAGTTCAAACCCAGCAGTATCTGTGCGGAACGAAGAGTTGGCAATCTACTTTGTATCTTGCTATGAAAACCCAATAGACTGAAGAGTTGGACTCGACTTAACGACTGAACAATGACAAACAGTGTCATATAGGGGAATCTGTCATTTGAGTTCACAACCAACATATCCTAGGATGTGCTGGGGGCAGCCCACAAGTGTTGCCACACGTTCTGGCACCAACATAGCATGGACACATAGAACACGTCAAGAGACAAAACAACAACAGCAAAGCCAGTCCTGTTTCTCTCTCCCACCCACCCATGCACGTAGTCCTCCAGCCGCAGGACAGGCCATCTCCAGCCTGAGTGGACTCACATTTGCAGACGTTGGGCCTTTGACCTCCCCAGTGGGCTTGCAGAGATTTGTGGTCGCAGGTTTCCACTTCTGTAATTCTGACTTCGATCTTCGGACTCACCAATGACGATGAATGAGGACTTGAACTCTGGCCTCAGTGATTGACTTTACCTTGAATACAACATCCCTCACATTGCACTGCTACTGGTGCCTTTGCAGTTTGCAATTCCTTCTCACTGTCCATCTAACCTCTTTCCTTAAAAATCTTTTGTGACGCTTCTTGAAGTTCATGCTGTTGGCCACCCTTCTGAAGGCTGTGTTCTCTAGTTGGAGGCTATTAATGCTTGATTTTGCCTCTGTGAGGCATCTTGATTTTCAGTGTTAAGAGTGAAATGCAAGCTTTTGCTGTACATAAATGGGGTGGGATCATCACTTTGATTACTACTTTTTGTAAATACCGTATTAAGCAAAACAACAATTGAAAAGTTGGCTTCAGGACCAGCTCTTCATCTACTGCCAGATCAAAGTGGGATCGCTAACTCTCTTGAGATATTGTTCCAATCTCCTTGCCAAACCCAAGTGAGGTAATTACCTTCTCAACAGAAGCAGGGTATAAAGGTTCAGGAAGCTTTCCATAGTTTGATCAGATGCCGTGCTTACCAGAGTCACTTCACTCACACACTCATTTCCTAAAAACTGTGCAGTACTTTTACAGCTAGTTCACTTCACTTTACTCCGCGTTGAGAGGTAGATTTCACATCAATATGTTCACAGTCTTGTGCTGTGATTAGGGACAATGATAAGGGCTTGGTGAGCTTAAGTTTGAGGTTTAGGGAAGGTTTACCATTTCACTGCATGGGGTCCACACGGACTGAAGGAGGTGGCCTAGTCTGACCACCTCAGGTTGTAGGGTTTTCCCCTGGAGCAGGGGTTCCCAATTGGAGTCCATGGACCCCTTGGTTAATGGTAGGGGTCTATAGCATAAAAAAGGTTTGAGAACCCCTGCCCTAGAGGTTTCAAAAGTTCTCCACTGCTTGCTGAAGACATGAGAGCCATTACCACAAGAACTTGTGTTGGCACTGTCCGAGCCAAGCCAAGATGTTCAATAAGGCAGAACCTAGGAGAAGGCTTGAGCAGCTTACTGGCAGTGAAGACATAAACTAGAAATAGTTGGTAAGCTAGTTGGCTTGGAAAAAGTATCCAGTGCTTTCCCATGTATATGATGAATAAACTCTTCTTGGGGCTTCCAGCTGGGTGCAAGTATCGATTTTAACTGATGTTTCGATGATAAGCTCTGCCATCTTCATCAGGGAGGATGCCTGGGCACATTTAGTCTGGTGGTATTTACACCCCTGTACTCTGTCCCTCCTGATTGGTTAGTCCGCATCCAATCAGGTTTCCACTCTCTCATCTTGTCTACAATTGAATTCCAGTTCTTACTTAGAGCAACACCTCCACCTTTGTTAAAATTCTTTCCCTCTAATTTTGTTTCAATGGCTTCCTTTACCAGGTGGTCCTAAAAGCCTTTGGCATGGCACAGTAGTTTCGTACCGTCAAAATCAACCCGACGGCCATTGTGAATGCAGTGTTCTGCTACCATCAATTTCTCCGGGTAACCCAAATGGATACACCTCCTGTGCTCCTTGGTGCCTGTTTCCACTGTGTGTCCCATCTGACTGATATACGCTGCTCCACATTCACAGGGAATCTTGTAAATCCCAGCCAACCTGAGCCCCAGGTCATCTTTGATCTGCATGAGCTGGGATTTGAGCTTCCTTATGGGCTTGTGGATGGTATTAATCCGGTATTTCTTCAGGATCCTGGTGATCCTTTCTGAAACTGTGGCGATATCGGGAAGACAGGTGGTAGTGAGAGGTTCCATCCCATTGATAGGTTTCCTGGTTTTTCTGCTGGCTCTTTGAAGGGCCCGATTGATTTCCTTCACCTTGTAGCCATTCTGTAGGAATGTTATATGTAATTGTTTTATTTCCTTGGAGAGACTCTGCGGGTCCGAAATAGTTTTTGCATGCTTAATCAAAGTAGAAAGAACCACTGTACATTGGGAGGTGTGATGGTGGCTGCTATTGTTGAGGTATAAGTCTGTGTGAGTGGGTTTCTGATAGACACCATGTCCAAGGCTACCGTCTGGTGTTCACCATATTAGAATGTCCAGGAACAGCAGGCAACCATTCTTCTCCATCTCCATGGTAAATTCAATGTTTGCGTGTATACTGTTCAGATTGTTGTGGAACTGGAATCCATGAGGTCACGCTATGAATGTGTCATCGACGTATCTGAAGAAGCATTTGGGGCGTAAGGGTGATGAACTCAGACCCTCTTCTCAAAGTCCCTCATGTAGAAACTAACAATATCAAGTGATAAGGGTGATCCCATGGTCACTCCTTCTGTTTGTTCATAGTAGCTCCCCTTATGGAGGAAATACGTTGATGTAAGGGTGTTCAAAAAGGTCACTGAGGCCCTTATCAAACCTTGACCACAGGAGGACCAAACTGTCCTTAATGGGAACTCTCGTGAACAGGGACACCATGTTGAAACTGACCATTATGTCCTCCAGGGTCAGCTGGACTTTGGTTATCGTTTTAACAAAATTGGTCAAATTCATGATGTGATGCTCACAGTCCCCAACAAAGGGAGACAGCATGGTCATTAAATGGCTAGCAAGGTAGCAAGTCAGGGAGTCTACCCCTCTGACAATAGGCCTCGGGGGGGCCCCTTCTTGTGTATCTTGGGGACCCCTTTAACGTCTTGGTGGTACCGGCAGCTGAGGCAGAGGCCTCTTGCATATGTCTGCTGGCAGTCCAGCTTTCTTCAGTAAGGCAGAGGTCATCCTCACAATCGAATCCGTGAGTACGGGAGCACAGGAGGTGTATCTGTATGGGTTATCTGGAGAAATTGGAGGTAGCAGAACGCTGCATTCGCAATGGCCATAGGATTGACTGACGGCGCAAAACTCCCGTGCCACGCCAGTGGCTTTTGGGACCGCCTCGTGCAGGAAGCCATTGAAATAAAACTTGAGGAAGAGAATTTTAATGAAGGCAAAGGTCTTGCTCTAAGTGAGAAGTGGAATTCAATTGTAAACAAAGTGGGACAGCGGAAACCTGATTGGCTGAAGACTACCCAATCAGGAGGGATGAAGGGGGTATAAGGACCAACTGGACTAAGCCTGCCTGGGCATCATCTCTGATGAAGATGGCAGAGTTTGTCATTGAAACACTGGTTAAAATCAATACCTGCAACTGGCTGGAAGCCTGGGAAGAGTTTTGTAGTTGTGATTTTCAAAAATTAAAATTACACCTAATTCAGATCATTCTATATTCAATGAATATACCATTGACAATTTCCTTGTTGTATTTTGTTGAGTAGGCTTAGAGCAAAATCAATGAAAAAATATGACGTGCATCAAATGTCTCAAATCTTTCAGTTCTAGAGCAGGATATTCTGTTTATTCATATTTGCATTGGTACAGTTAATTATTATTATTTTTATGACCCATTATGCTGCTGGCATTTAGGGCAGCAATGAAGTTCCTCTATCTCTGGCAATGTTCAGGGATCCTTCATCGTGTCAGTACTTCCTCTTGGTTTTCACCACTGTCAGTTGTGCAAATCCCGGATGGAGACTCAGGAATACCATCGCACTCAGATGTAGGATTCTTCATTGCTGTTTCTGTAACAGTTTTGTTTGATCAGTCAGGGTTGTTAGCCTAAGCTCAACCCCCAAACCTGGACCACTCTTACCCTTTGACCTGTTTGGCATGGGTGACCCTACCAAGAGCCAAAGCATAAAGCCCTGACTCCAGCCAACGTAGCTCTCTGGGTCATTGAGGCACACAAGCCTCCAAACCACGACAAGGTTGTGGTCCTCTTGGAGGATGGTACAGTTAAGGAAATATCTAATTAGCCCTACACTTCTTCCCGTTCCCTATTGATCTCCACGTACACAGCCTGTTAAATTTTTAAAAGTGCTAACTGTGAATGTCAGCATATTCCATCAGCAACAATAGCAGACAAACAAAAAAAGTTCCAGTAAATCAGCAGACGGACACCCATACTTCAACTGCTGCTGGGGGCACGGGCCATTAATGAGCTGGGCTGTATTCAAAACACCAACATCCTGTCATTGAAATTTCACCACTTTGCAGAATTTGCTTGTCATTTCACCCAAGGACTCATTCAACACAAGAAGGTTCTTTCGATGCGGTATATTCTGTTTATAACCAGAAGCCAGGTTCCAGGGTTAAACTCATTCTGTCTGTAGACTCATTCGTGAATGCTGAGTTGTTACATGTGTCATGCTTTAAGTATTTATGGTAAATCTTTTAAACAAGTCCCAGTTGAGTGTGGGACAGAATCCATGAGTTGTGCTTTCAGGGTCACAGCAGAGGACAGAGTGATGAAGCGTTCATCAACATGATTACAGCAAGAAGTACCTCAGTGAAATGTCCCAGGGTTATTATCAGATTGAGTAAGAGAAGGAAAATATGGATGACCCTTCACCAATATCAAGTATTCCTGTTTCTCTCCCTTTTCCCAAAAACAACGGTGACGTATGGCCTTTCAGGAAGTGGCAGTGTGTGATTGCGCTGATTGATTTCTGTTGTTTGTAGGAACATAATTATTTACAGCTTGAAAAATTCCTCAGTGATGCAGAGTTAAGTATTGAGTTTAATTGAAGCCAATAAATACAAGACTATTAAACACGTCCTGATTTCCCACCGTTGTCTGTCATTTAGTTGCACCTTCAGCTCTTCTACATTTCCAATTACGCTGGCAGAATTTCCCACTGTTCCTCCGTCCCCCTCAAGTGAAAACAAAACCTGGGGGAGTATTATAACTTCAAACTGCTTCCTGCGATTTCTGACTATGTTTCAGGGAGTTACTCTTGCCACAGATTATGCTAGATTTTCTGGGGGAGATAGAACATGGAACAGTACAACACTAGTACAGGCCCCTTGGCTCACCATGTTGTGCCAAATTTTAACCTATTCTAAGATCAATCTATTCCTTCCCCCCCCCATAGCCTTCCATTTTTCATCCATCCATGTGACTACCTAAGAGCCTTTTAAATTTCTCTGCTGTATCTGCCTCGACTATCAACCCTGGCAGGGTGTTCCACACACCTCTGTATAAAGAACCTATCTCTGACAGCCCCCCCGCCACTTTAAAGTTGTGCTCCCTCACTCTAGCCATTTCCACACACAAAAGAGGCTCTGGAAGTCCAGAGGTACTTTGTATCATTTAGTGCATCTCTATTATCTCTCATCCTCCTTTGCTCCAAAGCTCACTTAACCTATCCTCATAAGGCGTGCTCTCTAATCCGGAGAGTCTGTTGGTAAATTCTCCTCTGCACCCTCTCTAAGGTTTCCATATCCCTCCCATCATGAGAAATTCAGAACTGAGCCTCAAAGCACCACTGAGCTTTGTGTCATCAGCAAACTTACTAACCCACCCTTCCACTTCTTCAGCCAAGTGGCAAGGGGCAGTGGTCCCAGAACAGCACTGGTCACCAGCCTCCCAGCAGAATATTTCTCCATCCACTACCACCCTCTGTCTTCTGTGACGAAGCCAATTTCGATTCCACGCAGCCAGGTTTCCCTGGACCCCGTCCCTCCTGACTTTCCAAATGAGCCCACCATGGGGAACTTTGTGAAGTGCTTTACCAGCATTCTTGGTTGTTTTTATTATTAACTGTGGGTTATATGTAAAAATACACGAATGGCATACGTCATTACACCACCACGTCATACGCGCACGCCTCACTTAAAGTAAAGACCGACTGTGTATGAGTTATCCCCGGCTCACCCATGTTTTTCTTTCGACTAACTTTGGAGTTACAAAACATAGCACGTCTCACAAGTGAATACTGAAGCAAAGTATTCACTCGTCAATCTTGAGGGTCCTGTCTGATCCTAGCTTCCAAACCTTAGGCATGTTTCTTTCTTTCCTTTGACTAGATGTTCCACATCTCAGGGCTCCTTCACTCTACCATCCTTTCCCCACCTCAGAGTAAACCTAGCCAGAACACCACGCTAATGCTCCCTAAGCATCCTCCACCTTTCTGTTGTGCATTTCCCTGACAACATCTGTTCCCAATTTCCAGTCCCGAGTTCCTCACCCATTTAAATGCTTTCCCATGCCGTCTGCTGCTATCCCTGTTCCCTGTCTCTGAAATGCTCACCCACTGAGAAAGCTGTCATCTGGCCAGGTTCAGTACCCAGCACCAGGTCCTGTGTGGCCTCTCCTCTCCCCTGCCTGTCTGCATTGTCTCAGGAATCCTTCCTAGGCACATCGAACAAACCGTGATTCATCTAAACCTTTTGTAGTAAGGAAGTGTCAATCAACATTAGGGAAATTGAAATCGCTCATAACAACAAATCTTGATATTTTTGCACCTTTCCAAAATCAGCCTCCTGATCTTCTCTTCAATGTCCCGGTTATTACTGGGGGGGGGGGTGTTTATAGAATACTCCCAATAGATTATTTGCTCCCTTCCTGTTTTTAACTCCATACACTCAGTTGACAATCCCTCCACAATGTCCTCCCTTTCTGCAGCTGTGATATTATCCCTGATTAGCAGTGGCACTCCCCCACCTCCTTTACCCCACTCCCTGTGCCCTGTCCCTTTTGAAATACCTGAACCATGGAACACCTGCAGCCCAGGTCTCTACAATAGCCACAATGGCGTAGTTCCACGTACCGATCCATGCTCCAAGTTCATCACTCTCGTTCTTAATACTTCTTGTGCCAAATGAAATTAGTTACAACCCATCCAACGGACTGTAGTTATGCCCTATCCACTTCCCGTCCTTCCTCAGAGTCTCTCTACAGACTGCATCTACCCCTACATCAACTGCTCTACCATCTGACCCGTCATCCCTGTGCCAAGCTGGTTTCAACACTCTCCAACAGCTCCCACCATCCCTAATGCTAGCTCTGACTTAACCATTACCTTAAATCTACGTTCTCCCACTATACCCTTTAGGTTAAAGGAAAAGTACGATCTTATTTACTCAATGCTTTGATTTTAAACACTTCAAGCAAATCTCATCAACCTCCTCTGCTCTTAGCAAAGCAATCCTATCTTTTTCATACTATTCCTGTGGTTACAACTCTTCATTCTTGGAGCATAATTAAGAAATATTATTGGAGGAATACTTCTGTAGTGATGATAATTCAGCTAAGTTTAGCACAGTAATGGTAGAAAAAATAAGGATAGTGTAGGATTATTTGCTATGAATTGGATAAGGCTAACTTTATGAGTCTGAGCAGTTAATAAAAGCGGACTGGAAACAATTACTTGAAGGGAAATTGCCAAAAGAACAATGGGAGGTTTAAGGAGGGTGTTCAAAGGATCATATTTCCATAAATGAGAAAGGTGGGACTGGCAAACCCAGAGCCGTCAGAAGGACAAGGAGCATTAGGCAGGGTAGGATAAAGAAAAGGGATCTGCTGGAGGTGGAGAAATTCATTCTCAGAGAAAACCTGGAAGAAGATAAAAAGTGTGGGAGCAAAATTGAAAGAAAAATTCTAAAAGCAAAGGAATAGCAAGTAACAACTGCCGGCAAAGTAAATACATCACAAACAAAAGGGTAATCCAAGAAAACATAAAGCCTGTGGAACCCTCTCACCAGGGCTCGTTTACAGACTTGGATCGTTAAATAACTCCACTAACAGCCAGGTGGGGCAGGGTCACCTTTCAGAAACAATACACGTCCAGAGTCGGTATGATTTGGGGTACAACCAAACAGGAACGTCGTGATGTTCCCATTTAAGGAATCTCGATCTGAATGAATCAATACACAGTCATCGGCAGCCCAGAAATGACAGATTGTACACCAGCATAAAATTATAAAAGTATAGCAAACAGTTACAGAAAAAGAAAAGGGCCCATTAAACCAGTCCAATGTACACATTATATTGGAGCTCATACTGGAGTAGTCAGTAGTGTATCTCTTTACTCACGCTCTGGACCCACGATCTGTGTGAAAAACACTCGCCACGTTCCAAACTCCCCTCGAAGACCGTCTCAAATTAACTGGCTCTCTCTCCGGAGTATTGGCCCTTCCTCCTTGGAGCCATTCATCTGCACAAAGCGACGGGGACTCTCCTTCCAACGGCGTTCTGCAACATCTTCCCTTCTGCCCTGCTCTGCAGCTCCCACCAAAAGACCCCAAACCAGACTACTGCCCTCCAGAAAACTCTTCCCCACCCCTCCAACTCTCTAGAATCTTCTCTCATGTCCCACAATCCCGATGGGGTGACTCACATTTCTAAGTTGGACAATATAGCTCCTTATGGTAACCAAAGCCAAAACACACTTTCCAGCATGGAACACTGCTTTTACAGAAAATTACTAATGTAAGCTACCTCACAGCCTAGCAGTGGCAATTTTAACCAGGGCATTACACTTATTAATTACAAAAAGGTAGAAAGTGTAAGGAGATGAAAGATATAGTAAGGTTCTTAATGTATTCTACGTGATTTCATTTGCCAAAGAGGAGAATGATGCATTGCTGTTGTGTAGTATTGGATGGTTTGGCAGAGGAAGCGAGCGTGGTTGCTTTATCAGAATCAGAATCATGACAGATGTCATGAAATCTGTTTTGTGGCAGCAGGACTGGGCAATACATAATAACACTCAAAATTAAAACCAAGGAAGAAACTGTTCCTAAAACACTGAATGCACGTCTTCAGGCTCCTGCACCCCCTCCCTGATGGTAGCAATGAGAAGAGGGCATATTCTGGGTGTTGGGGGTCCTTAATAATGGATGCCACTTTTTTGAGGCATCACCTTTTGAAGGTGCACTCAATGATGGGGAGACTAGTGCCCATGATGGTGCTGGCTGAGTTTGCAACGCTCTGCAGCTTTGTCTGATCTTGTGCAGTGGTCCCACCATACCAGATGGTGATATAACCTGTTATAATGCTCTCCGTGGTACATCACTAGACACTTTCAAGAGCCTTTAGTGACATACCAAATCTCCTCAAACTCCTCATGAAATATAGCCACTGTCATGACTTCTTTGTAATTGCATCAATATGTTGGGCCCAGGATAGATCTTCATAGATGTTGACACCCTGGAACTTGAAAGGTGTTGTCGCAACATACCTGAACCAGCCGATCTAACTCACTCCTTTGTACCTCCTTGTCACCACCTGAAAATCTGCCAACAACGGTTGTGTTATTGGCTGATTTATAGATGGAAATTGAGCTGTGCCAGTCACATAGTCATGAGGGTAGAGAGAGTAGAGCAGTGGGCTAAGCACACATCCTTGAGATGTGCCAGTGTTGATCGTCAGCAAGGAGGAGATGTTTTAACCAATCAACACTAACTGTGGGCTCCTGATGAGGAAGTCAGGGATCCAGTAGCAGAGGAAGATGCAGAGGCCGAGGTTTTGGACCTTGTTGGTTAGTACTGAGGAATGCTGAGCTGTAACCAATTAACAGAAGCCTAACGTAGGTCCTGCTACTGTCCAGGTAGTCCAAGGCCGAATGGAGAGCCAGTGAGATTCCATCTGCTTTAGACCTATTGTGGTGCATCCAGGTCCTTGCTGAGGCAGGAGTTGATTCTGGCCATGACCAACATCCCAGAACATTTCATCACAGTAGATGTGAGTGCAAATGGGCAATAGTTGTTGAGGCAGATCACCCAGCTTTTCCTGGGCACTGGAATGATTGTTGCCTTTTTGAAGCAGGTAGGAAACTCCGACTGCAGCAGTGAGAGATTGAAGATGTTCTTGAACACTCCCACCAGTTGGTTGGCACAGGTTTTCAGTGCCCTACAGGGTACACCATCAGGGCCTGATGCTTTGCCAGGGTTCACCCTTTTGAAAGATGTTCTGATGTTGGTGAGAGATCACAGGGTTAAGAAACGCTGCAGTCACACAGGTACTTTTTACTCCCTTTCAAAGCGTGCATGAAAGGTGTTGAGCTCATCGGGGAGTGAAGCATCACATCGCTTCACGGTTAGATGTTACCTTTAGGAAGTAATGGCCTGCAAACCCTGCTGGAACTGAAGAGCTCTAACTTCAGTCAGAATTGTTTTCTCACTCTTTAAATAGCCTTTCGTATGTCATACCTGGAGTTCTTGTGCAGTTCTGGATCAACGGTATTCAATGCCACAGATCTAGCTCTCAGCAGTCTGTGAATCTCCTGGTATTGAAATCCCTCATGACTATTGTAACATTGCCCTTTTGACATGCATTTTCTATCTTTGTTGTAATTTGTGGCCCACATCCTGGCCACTGTTTGGAGGTCTGTATGTAATTCCTATCAGGATCTTTCTTCCCTTGCAGTTCCTTAATTCCACCAACAACAATTCTGCATCTTCCAATGTCACCTCTTTCTAAGAGCTTGAATTCATTTTTTACCAACAGAGCTACCTTTCTTTCCTTCCTTTCGATACAATGTGTATCCTTGTATGATAAACTCCCAGCTATAACCTTCTTTCAGCCATGACTCAGTGATGCCCACAACATCATACCTGCCAGCCTATAACTGTGATACAAGATCATCTACCTTATTCCAGATACTGTGTGCATTCAAATGTAACACCTTCAGTCCTGTATTCATCACCCTTTTCGATTTTGTCCCCCTCCTTCACTGCAACTCATTCCACTGACTGAATTTTTGCCTGTCCTTCCTGACAGATTCACTACACACTGCCTCTGCTTGTATACCAACTCCCCCAACCTCAGCCCTGTCACTCAGTTTCCCATCCCTCTGCCAAATTAGTTTAAAAGCTCCCCGACAGTTCTAGCAAACCGGTCTGCAAGGTTCCGGTGCCCCCAGGGAAGTAGGCATCAGAGGCACTGCGCAGAGGTGGTGCGAGATCCAACAAGCGATGGGAGTGACTGTCTTGAACATTTTTCTTGGGATTAAAAGATCCTGCTGGACATCGGTAATGTGGAATTCTGCAAGTTTGGTTCACTAGTTCATTGGAAAGACTGACGGTGGGGCAGTCGTGTGGCCTCGGTTGTAGCACAGACCAAGGCCTCATGCCACCTGTTGCAGCCTCCTGGGGAGGAGATCCCAAGGGCGGTGTGGCATGACATCCATGTTGGGTTGGTGGCTGACACTCCCCGTTGCTGATCTCCAGTGTTTGCTCAGCGGAAGACCAGCTGGATTGAATTCATCTACAGCTGAACTTTTTTTTAGCATGTGATTGTAGGACTGTTCCAGACCTTTTCTTGCCAATGACATCCATATTCCATCAATCTACAGGACAAGTCACTCAGGGACTTGGGATAAATTATTTCCCTGTGTAACTGCAGGTTTACAGTTATCTTTTATGTGTTTTGACCGATGGTACTGTGTTTTGCACCTTGGCTGTATCCATAGAAATGGTTAAATAGCAATTAAACTTGAACTTGAGCTTGAACTCAATGGGCCAATCCCTAGCTAAGATGAGTAGGTAAGATGGACTCTTAGTGCAACATGCCACCCCTCGAAAGATACAAAATGTGACACCCAGTTGGCAGGCTAGTATAATCCCTGTTGATGTCCGACTATGCTACATACATAGCACCATGATATCCAGAATGTTCAGCCCTAGTTTGCTGCCCGTTGTACTACAGGAATCCACCAACCTCCCAGAGCCCAATTGTCTTAGTGTTTGGTTGATGCATATGTGAACGTTTTGTGGCCATTGTCTTGCAAAGATGTACTTTTAACTTCAATTTACTACTTGAAATTTACAACCTACATTGAGAACTGAAGCCTGGCTCTTGTTTGAATTAATATCAGCTATATTAACATAACTCCAGAATACTCCCTAACATATCCTCCTATTGGCCCCTGGACAGAAATCTGTCCCAGGAAGGCCAGACTACTAGGATGATCTATTTATTTATTTATTTATTTATTTATATCTTATTTGTTTATTATTATTATTTTTCTCTCTTCTTCCTCTATGTTATGTATTGCATTGAACTACTGCTGTTAAGTTAGCAAATTTCATGACACATGCTGGTGATAATAAACCTGATTCTGATTCTGATTAAATAATGCAGTGAAAATGGTTTTCACTTCGGATCCCTTCCCTAGTTACTAACCTATCATGTACCTATGTGTACCTACAACTACACTATCTGTCCTCACTAATTGGCTATCTGCAAGACTGTGCAGAGAAAGCAATAAAATGTTCCAGAAATTGGATCACATTCTTCTCTTGAACACGAGCGTTTGCGATTTCAATCGGTCTTTAAACTGCAGCTGTCTCCTCCCCTCCTGCCCCTTCGCAGTTTGATCACATCCTTATCTTCGCCGCTTCAATCTCTGAAAGCTAAAGCCATCAGTTGTGGCTGTCAGTAGTTACTCCGTCACTGCAAGGCAACTTTGTTTCTGGTTGACAGGCAATGGTTCACATTCCATGCCACGGCAGAAGATTATCAGAACAATCTTGGCAACCAGTCTCTCAATCTCTTTGCTCAGTCTACAGGAGGATTTTAGGTGGTCTTTATTTGAATAGCTCCTGACTTGTCCTTTCGATTGCTGGCTGAACCACTGAAAGGACCCAGCTCATTTGTGTTCACTCCCCATTCACACTGGGGTGGCTGTTTTCAGATGCTGTGTGCAAATGTTTCTCTCTTTCTTGGTCTGCCTTGCCTTCAAACTCCCACTACCTACTAAACGCTCCCAATGGCCTGCGACTCAAATAGCCTCTGACAATCAAGTCCAGCTCTTGGCCTTCGTGTGTGGCTTAGCTACTAAGCCCAGGGAAACCGTTTCTACTGACTGGAGAAGGGGCAAAGGTGGGGGGGGGGTGTTATTGGCATCTTAAAACCAGTCTCTTTGGGCAGATGGGGCTCTTCAGCCGTGGTTGGCAGCTGATCCAGGAGAAGAAAAGCTCTGATCTCGAGCTTCCACTGCTTTGTGGCTATACTCATCATGGGGAAGGCTTCAGGAGTAAACCCTGAGGGAAGAATTGGAGCTGGAATCCCTAATACAATCCTATTTTGAGTTCAATCCTGACTGGCAACTCCTGCGATGCTGCTGGTGCCAAACTGAATCAGTCTCTGCCGTTCCTTCAGGTTCATCAGATGCATGGAGAGGGGGAGCTTACTACATGGGCAACAGCTTGCTTTCCACATCATACTGCCCAGGCTTGTGTATCTAGACAGCTGGGATGCAACTTTGACTGATGGAGGCCTCGACTCATGGTAAAATCTGACAGACTTGATCATATCACTGGGAAGCATCATAAACATAACCACAAAACAGATGCTTAAGTTGCAACTCATAATCCTCCTACTAATTCCCAAAATGATCCCCAATGCATTCCACAAATTTACAAATTTAATTTGATATAAAAGCAGTTTCCTATGAGGGCCTTATAAAATTCTTTCTGCAAGTCCTAATCAGCGTAACTCAGTGAGATAATGATTGAGTAACTTTCAAAACTAAACAGTAACTGCTAATAATCCTGGCCATGAATCTGTTGATTGCAGTAAAAAATCTAGTTTACTAACTGATCCAGGGGTGGAAACCTGCCAATCCTACCTGGTTTTGGTCTGGTGTATATGTGATTCTAGATCCACAGTACTTTGGTTATTTCTAAAATGGACAAGCCATTCTGTTCAAGGACAGGCTAGTAAATAGTCAATAATGTTCACATTCTGAAATAGGAATTGATTAAAACCATATTTTAATAACTTTTCTTATGAAATTCAACAGGATTAATCATACAAGCCCAGTCCTTCCCATCATTATACCAAGCTCCTTTAGTCTTGCCCAAATGTTTTAGGAATCTGCTCTTTTAGAGACTCCAGCAACTCACCGCAAATTAGATTAAAATTACAAGCCCGTTCTCCTCCAATTTCAAATCTAAAAGGTGGAAAAACAACATCTGGACAGCTTTGAAAAATTTGGCTGAGATAGAGTTCTTTAAAACAATGACGAATTTATAACACAGAAGAGATTCAATTTCACCAGCCCATGCAAGTGTTCATAATCTACTCAGGTCACTTATTTCCTTACTAAACTTTATTCTCTATGTGATCATGTTTCTGGTTAACTGCACAGGTGTCCTTTATCTAAACCACTCACTGATTTATGAACTCCACATTCCCACCAAACTCTGAGCAAAGACTCTTCTTATGGATGGTTTTGGTAATATTATCTTGTACTGACAGCTTTAAGGTCGACATGCAATTTGGACTGGTAGTCAATATCTGTTGAAAGTTTGCAGAACTGCCAGTACATGATGTCAATCAGTATGCAATACTGGTTTGACACCACTGCATCGACTCTGGAGCTTAATATTCTAGATAGCATGCTTTCCTAGCTTTGCAAAGCCAAACACATAGTTAACAGCACTGAGAAGCCCTTACCATCTTAATTCAAACAATTATCCAGAGCTAATTATAATTTAGTTGAATAGCTGATTTCATTGACCACCGCTGTATTTCTACTGTTGGTGCTTTTTTTTTAAGAGTTGCAAATGATGCCAGGGAACTGCATGGCAAGTGTCTTGCTGTCTTAAAAACTTTTGCTTGTTGGTTCCATGAATGCATTGGAAAGCTTTCCCTTTAAAGTTCAAAGTAAATTTATTATCAAAGTACATATATGTCACTATATACAACTCTGAGATTCATTCTCTTGTGAGCAATCACAGTAAGTTCAAGAAACACAATAGAATCAATGAAAGTCTGCTCCCAACAGGACAGATAAAGAACCAATGTGCGAAAGACAACAAACTGTGCAAGTGCAATCAGAAAGAGGAAAAGAAATAATAATACTAAATAAATGGATAAACAAATAAACAATAAATGTTAAGAACATGAGATGAAGAGTCCTTGAAAGTGAGCCCATAGGTTGTGGGAACAGTTCAGTAATGGGGCAAATGAAATTATCCCCTCTGGTTCAAGAGCTTGAGATTTCAGCACGACTGGGAAAATAAATAAAGGGGATGTTGACTTGAACAAGAAGCTAGGAGAGGGAGCAAAGGGAGACGTGTGTCCTCCCTGAATCTCAGTGAACAGTATTGTGAGATGTCTGTATCTTAAGAAGCCCCTCTTTGTCACCAGGATAAGAAATTCCTTTAATGGTGACTATCAATGTCACATTGGCAATAAATAATTTACTTTCTAGGCCAGAAGTGGAGGCATTGGTGATGTAGAATACTGCAAGTGCATTTCACTGGTTTATTGGTGAGACTGGTGGCGAGGGAGCTGCATGACCTGAGCTGTAGCGTGGACAAGGCCTCGTGCAGCGGTGTCGCCTGTTGCAGCCCCCCGGAAGAGGTGGTGCTGGAGGCTGTGTGGTGCAGCGTCAATGCTGGGTTGGGAGCTGGCCCCTCCTGTGTTCCCTCAATGGAAGACAAGCTGGACTGCGTGGGCTTGCTCTTGCTCACAATGTTCATGGACTCAGGGACTTGAGATACATTCGCTTGTGTGTGACTGTTGTTTACTGTGACTTCATATGTGCTATATGTGCTTTGTGCTGTGCATGCCTGTTGGTGCTACCTTTTGGCACTTTTGCACCTTGGCCCTGGGCTGACACTGTTTCATTAGGTTGTATTCATGTACAGCTGATTGACAATTAAACTTGAACTTTATTTGCAACACGTTATTATTCAATTTTCCTGTTGAACTGAGCAAGGTCACTTATTCAAAAAGTATTACTATGCTAGAGCAGCAGGCCAAGAGAACACGAGTCTTTGTTGGAGCTGAAGGCTTCCAGTCGGTGTCGGCTACATAGTGCACACATACACTGCACTGGCTGCCTGGGTCTATCCACCATATTGGAACCAATAGGGAATCCACTCTCTCAGTGTTCGTCAACCTTGCAGGGCAGCGTCCAAATCCTGCTGTAGTCAGTCTGTCTACTTCCCACATCTCAGCTCTGATGCCACACAAACTAAAGAGTTTCAAGGCAACATGGGTTAACTATTAATCACTTATTCTAGAACACGGATGTTGGAAAAGGGGGTAGCTATTTTGGAATGAGAAAGGAAGGAATGCCTGCACTTGTTTTGTAAATCATTATAATTTTCCACCTCAGGGGACCAAAAATGTTCAATTCCCAGGGTGTACTTAAGGCTGAGGTCAATATGTTTCTGAATTCTGAAGGAATCAAGGAATCTTATTGAATGACTGTCTGGTGGAGTCTGGTATGACTACACTTATTGCCTTCATTACTAACTGTTGTTTTGTTACGGTGTGGTTCTGGTACACAACGCCTGTACATGTATGTGGCACATTTACAACAAACTCCAACCTACCTCTTGGAATTGAACTAGACCCCTTGAACTTTGATTCCACATTTGACACCTCAGACCACATGTCCATGATATTACTGAGACTTGTAGATCTGTCCTTCAGACATTGAGCAAAGTTGTCTCAGTTGCAGCTAAAACCTTACATTTAGACCTGACTGTCCAAGAATACTCCTGTTTGGGTTTCTCATTCTATCCTCTACAATTGAGGTCATTCAAAATTCTACTTCTCTTGCTCCTTGAAAGAGAGTATCATAGCTACCGATTAGTAAGAATCATTGGCCTATATCTGCTGAGCATCTGAGATGGCATAGAGAACATCCAGCCCATACATCAACAGCAACCAGGCACCCAGTGTAAAGAAGAGAAGGAGTGCAGCACCTCGCAGAGTACCCACTTCCCTTCCCACCCCACTCTGTGAGAGTCTACAGATCACAGGCTGGCCTCAAATGCCACCTCCCAACTTTAGAAGCTCAACCGGAAACTAGTTAACTTCAAGGGAATACCCAAGAAGGTGGTTCATCATTACACAAGTTTGAAGGAAGGTGTCCTCCATCCCCTTGCACCTGGTGCAATCCTGATGTGATATCTGCGCTGTCAACTCAGATGGTGACAATCCAGCAAATGCCTTCTGTTGAACAGAGATATTAAATCCACCATTTGGTGCAGGTAGTTAGCAGTAAATCTGCACCCCAGCTGCCCCCATGCTGACCGCCTCACTTCTTTCCCTTACAGATTATATAAATTTTCAAACTGTGATTTGTTTCTAGATAAGTAGTCTCTAACTGGGAATCGGTACCCAATATAAATTAGATTTCTGTTGCTTGTATCCCTCGTTACAATTTTCAAAGTTCAAAGGAAATTTTATTATCAAAGTACATATACAACCCTGAGATTCAGTTTCTTGTGGGTATACTTAACAGATCAATAGAAAAGTAACTAAAACAGGATCAATGAAAGACCACCAAACTAGGACGTTCGGCCAGAGTGCAATAGACAACTGTGTGAATGCAAAAGGAGAAACAATAATAGTAAATAAGCAATAAATATCGAGAATATGAGATGAAGAATCCTTGAAAGTGAGTTCATTGGTTGTGCCAACTTTTTAAAGTTCAAAGTAGAATTTACTGTCAAAGATGTATTAATTATACACCTTGAGATTTGTTTGCTTACAGGCAGCCACAACGCAAGAAACCCGAAGAGCCTAATTTTAAAAAAGGAAGACCAAAACCACTGCACAGTGAAAGAGAGAGAAAAAAGAATGCAATCATGCAAGCAATAGAAGCAAGCAACAGCATTTCCGAACCAGACTGAGTCCTTAGATCCGCTTCCGGATCAGTCGAAGACGGCCCAAGCCTTGGTCTCGGTAGCACAGCAGCCAGAGCAGTTCACTGCTGAGAGATGAATGAACATCGCGGAGACCGCGCAAAATCAGTCTGACCCTCGCCCCTGGTCCTGACACTCGGCCTTCCAATCTATCTGGATCAGTGTTTAAGTTGTCCAAGCACTGGGTAGTGCCTTGTTCTAGGATTCGGACCCCAGCGTAGTGATATGCTTGGGCTGCCCAGCCCGAAGCCATTCTCGATCTCACCAAAATGGCTCGGCACTTGGAGTGATTCAGCCTTGCACCTGGGTTGGGTGGACGGGCATCGAAACTCTTCTGTATCAACTCCTCTCTAAGTTTCTCACTCCGACTCCAGCAGCAATACCAATTCCATCTTGAGCACGTTGTGCTTCAGCTTTGCGATGCACCAGCATGACCCATGCTTGCTTCATCATTGTTTGTGGTGATAGTTTACCACAATTTACTTCAGAAAAGGTGTTATTAGTAATGTTTTTAGTCAAATTCCTTGTCTTTTGAACCATCAGTGAGCCGACGCACATGTTTGGTAGCACCATCTGAAACTGGAAGTTCTCCAATCCGAACATTTCAGTGATGGGGCAATTGACGCTGAGTGAAATGATCTCCTTTAGTTCAGGAGCCTGATGGTTGAGGGGTAGTAATTGTTTCTGAACTTGGTTGTGTGAGTCCTGAGGCTCTTGTACCTTCTTCCTGATGGCAGTAGCAAGAAATGAGCATGTCTTGGATGATGGGAGCTTAAATCTAAGAAGGTGCTAGTGATTATCGGCAATGGTCTGTGGGCTACAGATAATTGTTCCACAAATTCTTTTTTAATTGTTCCAATCTTCAATAGTGATGTACTGTATGTGGTAGGACAGTGGCATGAAAGATTTTCATGACTGGTTCCTAGTTTCAAATACCTTTGATGCCCTTAAATGGGAGGGGTAGTTTTTTCCTGATTTGCGTAACATTCTAGATTAACAAGTAGCCCACTTCAAACCTTCAGCTTGAAAGAATGGATTCCCCATTGGTTCCCGTAGGGTTGATAGGTACTGGTAGTCAATTTACTACATGTGTGAACAATGTACCCTACACCTACACACTATATCAGGACACTGTGATGCCCTATGTATGGTAGGGAGGTGGGGAGTAATGGCTGAGAAAGAGAGCTTGAGGAAATGATGAGCTGCTTCAATGACAGTTGGCCAGTTGCACTCACATCTATTGTGTTTGAGAGCTTGGTCATGGCCAGAATCAACTCTCGCCTAAGCAAGGATCTGAACCACAATAGGTTGACAGCAAATGCATTCTCACTGACTCTCCACTCGGCCTCGGATTACCTTGACAATAGTAATACCTACATCTGGCTGCTGTTTGTTGATTACAGCTCAGTGTCCAACACCATCACCACTAATTAACAAGGCATCACTGCCTGGTATGGGAACTGTACTCCCTTCAATCGCAGGACTCTGCAGAGAGTGATGCGAACAGCCCAGCGCATCTGTAGATGGGAACTTCCCACTATTCAGGATATTTAAAAAGACAGGTGTGTAAAAAGGGCCCGAAGGATCACTGGGGACCTGAGTTACCCCAACTACAATATATTCCAGCTGCTACCATCCAGGAAATGGTACCACAGCATAAAAGCCAGGACCAACAGGCCCCGGGACAGCTTCTTCCACCAGACCATCAGATTGATTAATTCATGCTGACAGAATTGTATTTCTATGTTATATTGATTGCCCTGTTGTACATACTATTTATTACAAATTACTATAAATTGCACATTTAGACTGAGATGTAACATAAAGATTTTCTCCTCATGTATGGGAAGGATGTAAGTAATAAAGTCAATTCAATTAAATTCAAAACCTGGGCCTCTGTGCCTCCCTCAGTAACTTCCTCATTGGGAGACCACAGTTAGTCCAAATCAGGAATAATGTCTTCTCCTCACTGAAAGTCAGCTTTGGGAAACCTCAAGGGTGTGTGTTTAGCCCATTGCTCTACTCTCTCCAGACCTACCATTGTGTGTCTGTTCACGTATGTACACATGTGTGCTCAGAGTGTGCACATGCGTGCAAAATCGGGCCAATAGAGCCAGGTCTCCATTTGTCTTGGACCTCCTTGATGTTGGGTGCTGTGTGGGAGCTGGTGTACAACAGTGACCTCATGTTGAAAGAATTGATGCATCGGACTGAAGTGGAAGCAACTCAAACTCAATACCCAGGGATTGCCTAAAAATAACCTTCACCCCACAACCACTATCTTCACTATCTGTGTTTGAAAATGCTCCTTTGCCCCCCCCAACCCCCCATCACCCCCAATTCCTTGCATCTTGCAGTGAGCATCATCCTTGAAATTCAGCACTTTGACTGTAGCTCAACCATGTGCCTTCTCGCGCTGTTCTGCATTTATACTGTAAATAATTTTGCAGCCCTCAGGGAAAACAAAGCCCTTTTGTTAAACTGATCCAACTATAATGCCTAATTGGAAAAGAAAATATCTACCAGGAACAGTTACAGAGATATTGAAAGAACAATCGACAATGTTGAAAAAGAGCTGAAGTGATCGCAGCAGGGGTTTGATCCTCAGATGCTTTTGATAAGTGTCGACTCTTTGTGTGCAGCTCCGATGAAAATCATCAAATATTCCTGTTTAGGACCACTACAGCTGGTATCCACAGGCACAGCCATGGGTACTTCAGTAAACAACATCATCATAAGGTGCTTAAACAATCTTTTGATCCTCAAAATTGGTGAACCTGGAAGGCAGACGCAGTTCCTGAGTGCCGTTCCGGTTTAAGAAAAAGGAAGCATGGAGGGAAGGCTGGTCTGAAGGTACAATTGAAATGAGGAGCAATTAGACCACCCCCCACAATCCCAACCACCCTGCTGGTGAATGTAGAGTCTCTGGAAATTAAAATTGAAGACCTTACAGCAAGATTACTGTACCAGAGGGAGATCAGGGACTGCTGTGTACTTTGCTTCATGGAAACATGGCTCACCCCCACCAATTTGGATGTAGTGCTACAGCCCAGAGGCTTGACCGTTCACTGTAAAGACAGGACAGCTAAGTCTGTTAAAGGTAGAGGAGGTGGAGTATGCTGTATGAGTAACTCATTGTAGTGCACAGACATGGCGGTTCTGTCTCAATCCTTCTCAACCAACCTGGAACCTCTAGCGGTCAAGAATCATCCATTTTATATGCTGAGGAAGTTTTCACCCATCGTCCTGGTATCAGTGTACATTCCACCCCTGGCCAACACCAGGCAGGCACTGATGAGCTAATCATCATGATCAGCAGTCTCAAAAGAGCCTTCCCTATCATTGCAGGGGCTTTCAACCAGGCCAGTTTGAAGAAGCCTCTGAACAACGACCACCAGCAAATCACCCATGGAACCAGAGGAGCCAACACATTTGATCACTGTTATATCACCATCAAGAATACTAACCATGACATCCCATGTCTGCACTTTGGCAAGTCCGATTACCTGGCTGTACTTACACTTCCAGTGTACAGGCAGAGACTAAAGACTGCAGCACGAGTGCTGAGGACCAGGAAGTTATGGTCAAGGGAGGTTGAGGGCTGCTTTGAGTCAATGAATTGGACAACATTCAGGGATTCACCTTCGAATCTGAATGAATACGCCATAGCTGTCATTGACTTCATCAACACCTGTGTGGATGAGAGTGTGCCTTTGAGAATATACCAGACCCAAACCAAAAACCATGGATGAACCAAGAGATTCATTGTCTGCTGAGGGCTAAATCTGTGCTATTCAAAACTGGTGATCTAGAACTATACAGGAAGTCCAGGTATGACCTGCAGAAGGCTACTTTAAGAGTGAAAAAACAATTCCGATTGAAGTTAAAGACAGAATTGGATGCTCATCAGCTCTGGCAGGGTTTGTAGCCCATTACTTCCTACAAAACAAAACCTAACATCCTGAACTGCTGTGATGCTTCACTCCCTGATGACTTTGCTTGCTTTGAAAGGGAGAATAAAACTATACCTGTGAAAATCCCTGCAGCATTTGGTGACTATGTGATCTCTGTCTCGGAGGCTGACATCACAACACTTTTCAAGTGGATGAACCCTTGCAAGGCACCCAGCCCTGATGGTGTAACTGGTAGGGCACTGAGAACCTGTGCCAACCAAATGGCGGGAGTGTTCTAGGACATCTTCAGTTTCTCACTGCTGCAGGGGGAGGTTCCCACCTGCTTCAAAAAGGCAACAATCATACCAGTGCCCAAGAAGAGCAGGGTGAGCTGCCTCAATGATTATCGTCCAGTTGCACTCATATCTTCTGTGATGAGGAGCTTTGAGAAGTTGGTCATGGCCAGAATTAACTCCTGCCTAAGCAAGGACCTGGATTCACTGCATTTTGGCTACTGCCACAACAGGTGTAATACAGATGCAATCTCACCGGTTCTCCAGTCGGCCTTGGATCAGTTTGACAACAATAATACCGACATCCCGCTGCTGTTTGTTGATTACAGCTCAGTGTTCAACACCATCGTACTCACGGTATAAACCAACAAGCTCCAAAACCTGGGTCCCAGTACCTCCCTCTGTAACTGGATCCTTGACTTCCTCACCAGGAGACCATAGTCTGCGTTGATCGGAAATAACATCTCCTCCACACTGGCAATCAATATCTGTGTAACTCAAGGACATTGGCTTAGCCCATTGCTCTACTCTCTCTATACCCACAATCATGTGGCTAGGCATAGCTCAAATGCCATCTAGAAATTTGCTGATGACAACTATTGTTGCCAGAGTTTCAGATGGTGATGAGGAGGCATACAGGAATGAAATAGACCAGCTGGTTGAGTGGTGTCGCCAAATCTGTGATATTCAAGACATTTACACTCAATGTCAGGTAGACCAAGGAATTAATTGTTGATTTCAGGTAGGAGAAATCATGGGATCACAAACCAGTCCTCATCGAGGGATCAGCAGTGGAAAGGGTGAACAGTTTCAAGTTCCTGGGTCTCAACGAATCTGAAGGTTTATCCTGGGCCCAATATATTGATGTAATTACAAAGAAAGCACAACAGTGGCTATACTTCATTAGGAGTTTGAGGACATTTTCTATTTTATCAAGGACTCTCGCAAATTTCTACAGGTGTACCATGGAGAGCATTTTAACTGGTTATATCACCGTCTGGTATGGAGGGGCCAGTGCACAGGATCAGAATATGCTGCAAACTCAGCCAGCCCCATCATGGTACTGGTCTCCCCAGCATCGAGAACACCCTCAAAAGGCAATGCCTCAAACAGGAGGCATCCATCATTAAGGTCCTTCCATTATCCAGGACATGCCCTCTTCTCAAAGCTACAATCAAGGATGAGGTACTGGAGCTTGAAGACACACACTCAATATTTTAAGAACTGCTTCTTCCCCTCCACAATCAGATTTCTGAATTACAATGAGCCCATGTACACTGCCTCGCTGTTCTTTTCTTTTTATTTCTCTACTTTTGCACTACTTATTTACTTTAATTTTTAAAATATTTCTTATTGTAATTTATAGTTTTTTTATTATTATGTATTGTAATGTCTTGCTGCCTCAAAACAAGATATTTCATGGCATGTGCCAGTGATATTAAACCTGATTCTGATTGTATATCCATGTGGTATCTGTGTATCCATGTGAATGCCCTGTCTATATGTGACTTGTACTCTGTGTGTGAAAGAGATTTTATGCATGTATTGTTGTTAGTGTGCACTTTTTATGGGGTGAGGTGTTTGTGTGTGAGCACATGCACAATAGGGGGCATGTGGATTTTCACGCTTGTGCATTAAGTCTGTGTAGCAGAGCCTTGTCTCCAGTTGTATTAGACTTGTGTAACACACTGTAAGGTTTCACTGCTAATGTAATGGTTTTTTTTGTAATGTTCACTGCTGAAGTAACAGTTTCTCTGTTGCAGCAATGTTTAGGTTATGGCAGGAGATAACAGGACTGTGGATGCATGTTAGCCAATCAGGATTTTGTTGCCCTGTCTTGTGAGTCTGGGAGCAGTTGATTTTGTGGGCTTTTGCCAGAGAGGAAGAGGGAGAGAGAGATGAAAAGAGAAGATGTGAATGAAGAGATCTGGTAGACCACCGGAGGGGGTGGACTTGGGAGCAAGGGTCTGAAGGGCAGTAACAATCAGTAGGGACCGATTGACCTATGATTGAGCTCCAACTTAGTGCACAGACTGTTTAATAAGATTTAGGCCTTTTTTTTTACTATTTCATTTCTCTACTAACCATATAGTCAAAGTAAGAGTTATAAAGCTTAATCATTTAATTCATATTGTGTACGGTTTGTTATTTTGGGGTGCTGATTTGTAACAGGGGTCACATCGCGCAGCATCCACCCAAATGAGATTTCTTAAGTTTGGCCAGGCCAGGGGTTATCACCTCCTCTATTAAGTGGCCAGGCAAAGCAAGTGTTACCTTGCTTACCATTGGATTAAGACTTCACTATGTTGAGATGGTGTAGGAACTGGAATACCATTGCCACCCCAATTTAACTCGCGTCTTCCATCTCTCTGGATTGACCTAGAAGCAAGTTGACCCATGACATTACTCAAATGCCTGAGAAGAAGAAATTTGCTCCATTGATCATACCCGTGTTGCAAAAGAACTTCCGGACTTATCACTCAAGAAGAATGGTTCTTCACAGTAACTAAACGCAACTTCTGTAAAAAGCATTATAACACCATCTGGTAATAAATTAGATTTTAATGGGGAGTTGACTCAAATGCCAGGATATGGAACCAATTATTCAGCTATGATTCATATCCTTCTCAGCGAAACCTTCTCAAACTGCAACATCACAATGAGCTTCAGGGACTGGTGACTTGCCAATAATTTTAAGCTTCATAAACAAACACAATGCTTTCCATTCCCCATCCCACCCCCTAAATTATTTGCAGAGTTCAGCGATATATTTAGCATGGTCCTGAAGCTCATGCATTCCAGTTAGGACCTGTATTTGTATTTCCATTAAATATTTCAAAAGTTGTGGACATTTCAGTTAAGATACAGGGTATATGAACGCTTGTTAGAACTCAGGCTTTGACGTGATCTTTACTCCTGAAATGTTAACTTATTGTTTCATGTTTTAGGAACTGATGAACTTGATTGTTTTCTCTCTTTTTTTCATTGTCTACAGCTGGTAGAAAGTCAGAAACATTCTGGGCCATATTGCAGTTCAAGCTTGCTCTTACTGTCAAACTTGTGAGAATCTTCTATCAATGCATCTCTTAAAAAGCTTAGAAGAAGATTTTCAGTCTTGGCATTTATGTTAATGATTAAACCGGCATCAAAGACTTCTGGTGTTGAAATGTTTCATAACCATGCCTCCAAGTCTTGGCTGTATTTTTCGGACTCCGCAACTAGCAGAAATAATTTCATTCCCTTAACAACTTTAAAACTCCAATGAAATCAATCTTCAATCTTTTAAATAATGGGGAATATAATCTTAATTTGTATTTTATCTCCTTAATGTAAGCCTTAAGAAACATGCATTCATTACATGTGTACTTGTATCTGTAATGAATTCTCTCACAGGCTAGTATATCCTATCTTTAGGTGTTGACCAGAACCTTTATACAGGGCTACAGATTTAATTTCACCAGGACTTTGTATAGAGATGGCATAACTTCTACACTTTCCTGATCCAGATATAAGGCCAGCATTCTAATTATATATCCTGTGCCTGTCCAAGAAACTTAATGATCAGTATTTCCTGCTTTTCATTATTGCAGAAATTACTTAGTCTTAGGCCCAAAGCCACAATGGAATCTATCTGCCACATTAAGCATTTTTGCTTAATCTATGAACATCTTGTTGCAATCTTGCACTTCCATCTTCACTTCTTATAATCCTGTCTATCTTTATATCATTAACAAGTGTAAATACATGGCTTCTGTCTCTGTTTATCTGCAGATAAGACACCACAAGTAGACCGCTACACAGAACAATTTTAAAGATTCAAAGTATATTTATTACCAAAGAATGTATAAATTATACAACCTTGCGATTTGTCTACTTACAGGCAGCCATAAAACAAGAAACCTAGAAGACTCCAATAAAAAAAAAAACAACCGCCAATGTGCAGAGAAAGAGAAAAAAAAACACAAATCATGCAAACAATATAGCGGGCAACAACAACAGCATTCCGAACCAAATTCAGTCCTGAAATCCGAACACCCGGAGCAGCCCAGAGTAGGCCCAAATCCCCAGTATCCATTCATCATATTAGCAGGGCAAATTGCCACAAAGTTCACAGACACAAGGCAGCCAGGGGCAGTCTCACAGCCTCAGCGTCGCAGAGAGAGGAGTGAACATCGCGGGAGAGCAAGTGAAATCAGGCTGGCTCTCAACACCCTGCCTTTCTAGTCCATCTGGGCTGGTGTTCACATTGAACAAATTAGATAGTACAATTTGGGTTCTCTCCCATTATCCCTGCCCTCCTGCTGATCAGCTGGTTTCTCAGCCAGGCTAATAATTTTGCTTCATGTCTTTGCATTTCAACTTAAGCTACCTCTTGAAACACTTTATCAAAACTCTCTTGGATGTCCATAAAAATAACATGTACAGATATTTTCTTAACCATTAGACGAGTTAAGATTTATTAAATTCAGATTGAAAGTATTCACTCTTTTTATTTTATTGACACCCCCAATTGTGCTTTTTAAAAAATGTGCATTCTATCTTAATGTTTTCATAAAATCAGCAGACTTGACAATACAATAACATTTGAAACAATTGGAATGGTGCATTGCTTAGACCTTCGATGGGAACATGAGACTTGTGAACCAGCAAACGTTATGTTTATCCACTGATCATCATGTTTAGTTCACATCAAACCCTGAAACCAAGACAAAATATTTCCAGCTATATAAAATACATTCTCTTCTAACATTTAAGAATTTGTTTAATTTCTCAGTATATTCGTTATTTTGATATGTAAGCATGAGGAAATCTGCAGATGCTGGAAATTCAAGCAACACACATAAAATGCTGGTGGAACGCAGCAGGCCAGGCAGTATCTATAGGAAGAAGTACAGTCGACGTTTTGGGCTGAGACCCTTCGTCAGGAGCAAGGACATTAGTCCTGATGAAGGGTCTCGGCCTGAAACGTCGACTCTACTTCTTCCTATAGATCATATATGTCAAACTCAAGGCCCGCGGGCCAAATCCGGCCCGCAGTGGAATTATCTTTGGCCCGTGAGATAATATCTAATTACTATTAAAGCTGGCCCCAGTAATCGAAGCGCCTATGGCGTATGATATGGCTAATGCTGAGTTTATTCAGGTACCAGGTTTTCAGGGTTTTTAGTGTTTATTCGGCAGTCTTGCTCGGCAGTCTTCTTCATAAGAAACGGAATTTGTAAAGTGAAACACTTTGTAGTTATAGCAGAGACTGAGACACATGAGAGCAGGCTGAAAAAACGGAGGCAACGAAAGCTGCGTTCGCACGCGTCCGACTGATCCGGCCCGCATGAAGCTGCATTTTGCTCAATCCGGCCCGTGACCTGAAATGAGTTTGACACCCCTGCTGTAGATGCTGCCTGGCCTGCTGTGTTCCACCGGCATTTTGTGTGTGTTGATAGTTATTTGGATGCTCATTCTGTGTAACCAGTCCAGGCGCAGATCCATGATCTCACAAGACTAATGGATGCCAGCATTCTGTGTACGGTCTACAACACTTACACAGTAAATGTGGCCTGAATTTTGTAACTGTTCAGCGCAGCGAGCCCATATTACTCTGGCTGAGTGATGGAGTTTGCTTTATCTGCATCTCTGCAACGGATCACACAGTGTTGAAGTTGTAATCGACAAACCAGCATGGGTTGACTCCATCCCAACACTGGATTCCTTGAGGAGTTTAATGCAGGAGCAAGAGTTTGAATAAGATGACCTACAATTACAGTAGCAGCGGGTGCAGAGCAGTAACAAGTTGCTCGGCCTCTCAAACTTGTCCCATTATTCAATACAATCTATGCTAGCCTCAACTTATTGTCATCTCCACAACCCTCAATTCCTCAATTTTTCAAATAGTTATCTATCTTCATCTTAAATATATCACCACCCTTGGGAGCAGAGGATTCCAGTAATTCAGTTATTGGGTTGGCAGCCAGATATCTGAACTGTTGTCCAGTGGGGCTAAGCGTGGTTAGAGCAGCCGGGTGAATTAAATACAGTAAAATTTGGAATTAGATCCAAAACTGGTTGGCATCAATAATGATAACCAGGAAAGCTGTCTGGAGTACTAATGTCTTAACATGCCCTATTCTGTATGCAACTCCACCAAAGTGATTGACTCTTATCTGCATCCGTAGGTCAAGGTCAAATGGGACGGGCGATAAATACTGGCTCTGCCAGTGACTTCCACATCCTGGAAACAAACAAAAATCGCAGTCTGCAATCTTGCTGCAGCAGACTGCACTCGGAATGAGGAGTGACACACCTTTCCTTTGGACTCAGTTGGAAAGGAATGGGTGTGGGAGCCTCAGTCACCTGCGTTTTAATGTTCGAGCAAGCCAATGGAAAGCTTTCTTGTGTAAAAAGTACAATTTTTACTGTTCTAAGCTTTCTGACTGGCTATAAATTTATACTTTAATTTTTTTAGAGCATTCAAAAATTATTAAAAGTATTCACAGAAGTATTTAGTGGGTCATTTAATATGGATCTTCAAGTTTTAAGAAAGGAGGTTTGGAAAATGAACATGTGTCTCTGACATATATTACTTTCTTTTAACGTTCTAATAAATATTTAATTCATGACTGTTGATGTATCTGTTTTCCAAAAGGCTAATCCCCTTAAATCTTCCTTGTTTACTTTGTTTATCATTTCCATCATGTTGTTTGAATACCGTGAACTCCCAGTTTTGTGAATAATAGTTGAGTAAGGGATGTGCAATAATAGAAGGTTGAAGATTGTGGTGGAATATAATGCTGCGGATTTTGCTAGCATTACACACCTTGTAGATTCCCAGATGAGAGATGATTAATCTGTCTGGAACTGATTCCATTTAGAGTCAAATTAATAACGTCCTTAATTGGACACAAATGCAATAGAAACTTATACCAAAATTGTCAAGGACAGAGACATCTGTGACAGGAAGGTTGGCATGGAAATGTACCTTCTTTTTTGTTCCCTCAACACGTGACTTATTGTCTCAGTTGTGATTGTCAGGATTTGACCAGCTCAGCCACCCTGGAATCACTCAGTGATGAACACTGAGGTCGCTGCTTTGCTCTCTCTGTACTCATGACCTTGTGGCTAGGCGCTGCTCAAACACCATCTATAAGTTTACCAGTGATGCCACTTGCTGGTAAAATCTCGGATGGCGAAGAGGAGACTGACAGGATTGAGATAGATCAACTGTTTGATCACAAAAGCAACCTCATATTCAACATCAGCAAGGCCAAGGAATTGATTGTGGACATCAGGCAGGGGAAGTTGGGGGAGCTGGCTGGAATGCAGGCCGTGTTGCTGTTGGCTACTCGAAGGCATCAGAGTTGGTGTGCGAAGGCGACTGTGCAGTCTAACCGTGGGTGATTGTGTTGGGTATTTCTCTTGCCATTGCAAGACCCCAGTGGACATTGGTAACGTAAGATGCTGCAGGCCTGTTTCCCTTGTTTAGTGGTGCACCTGGCAGAGGGGAAGCTGCATAGCCTCTGTTGTAACGAGGACGAGGCCTCAAGTCGCAGTCTTGCCTGCTGCTACAGTGAAGGTGAGGAGACTCCGGAGGCAGTGCCGCCTGGTGTCTGTGCTCAGTTGGGGGCTGGCCCCTCCCATTGGTGCTGCCCTCCAGTTTCGATCGATGGAATGACAAGCTGGGTTGTGTGCATCTGCGCACGGCTAGTAACTTTACCATCAATTTGTGGGACATGTAGCTAAAAGGGCGTTGGGATTTTTATGTGTTTCTAGCATGACTATGTTTTTTTTGTTCGCTATTTTGAATGTGCTGTGTATGGTCTGCAACTTGGCCCCAGAAGAATGCTATTTTGTTCGGCTGCATTCACGTACGGTTGAATGATAATTAAACTTGAATTTGATTTGATTTGTTGATTTGGAAGAATACACACCAATCCTCATTGAGAGGTCAGTGGTGGAAAGAGTGAGTGGCTTTACATTTCTGTATGTTAACATCTCCATGGATCTGACCTAGGCCCAATACATCGATGCAATCATTAAGAAGGCACACAAGGAACTCTACTTTATTAGGAAGCTGAGAAGATTTGGTCTATCACAAACGATTTTGCAGATTCCTATAGATGTATGGCCGCAGAGGGTTGTCTCAGCCAGTTGCATCATGGACACAGCTCTTCCCACCATCAAGGACTTCATCAGGAAGCTGTGCCTCATGAAGTGGCACCTATCATAAAGGACCCTCACCTTCCAGGGCATGCCCTCCTCTCATTACTACCATCAGTAAACATGCTTGAAGGCCCACACTTAATGATTCAGAAACAGCTTCTCAGCCTCCACCATCAGATTTCTGAATGGTCCATGAAGCACAAACTTTATCTCATTAGTCTTTTTTTGTGCGCTATTTACTTATTTTGTAATTTGTAGAGATTTCAAGTTTTTGCTGCCACAAAATAGCAAATTTCAAGTCCTATAAAACAGTAAAGTGTCTGCTCTGCACCCTTGCTTTTGTGCGTTTTGCATCTGGGATTCAACACAGAGATTTAGGAATTTATAACCTGAGAGAGGTTAATACTTGGTTAGCTTCCTTATCCAATTTTGATCCATTGACATGAGTTTTCAGTGGGCTGGATTCAATATTGATTCCCCCTCTTACCCCCTTGTCACAGGAGACAGGTAACTGGGTGACTGTCAGAAGAAGGAAGGGAAATGCACAGCCAGTGCAGAGTACCCCTGTGGCCATTCCCCACAGTAGAAGTACTCAACCTCACATACTGTTGAGGGGGAGGACCCTCCGGGGGGAGCCACAGTGACCAGATGTTTGGCACGGAGTCTGGTGCTGTGGCTCAGAAGAGCAGAGAGGTGAAGAGGTCTGCAGTGTTGATAGGAGAGTCCGTAGACAGAGGAGCAGATACTAGGGTCCATGGGCGTGATTGAGACACCGAGATGGTATATTGCTTCCCTGGTTCACTGGTGCCGAGGTCAGGGATGTCTCAGATCAGATCCATGGGATTCTCAAGGGAGAGGGCGAGCAGCCAGAAATCTTGGTACACATTGGCACCAGTGATATAGGTAGACAAGGTGAGGAGGTCCAGAAGAGAGATTTTAGGGAGCTAGGTAGAAGGCTGAGATACAAGACCTCCATGGTAGTAATCTTTGCCTATGCCCTGTGCCAGGTAGGGTAAGAATAAGATGATTTGGCAGGTGAGTGCATGGCTGAAGAACTTCTGCAGGGGGTAGGTGTGCAGATTTATGGATCATTGGGATTTCTTCTGGGGAAGGTACTACCTGTACAAAAGGGACAGTTTACACTTGAACCTGAGGGTGCCCAATATTTTTGTGGGCAGGTTTGCTAGAGTTGTTTGGGAGGGTTTAAACTAATTTGGCAGGGGGATGAGAACTGGAGTGATAGTGCTGAGGATGGGGATGTTGGTTTACAAACAAAGGCAATCTATAGTGAGACTCCCAGCAAGGAGAGACAGATGAGAGGGCAAAATTGCAGACAACAGGATGAGTTGCAAAGTAAAAGGTGGACAAACTCAAAAAGGGTGCTATATTTAATGCATGCAGTTTACGGAATGAGGTAGATGAACATCTACAGATTGGCATATATGGTAGCATTACTGAATAATGGTTGAAAGAAGATTATAGCTGGGAGTTTAATGTCCAAGGATACACATTATATCAAAAAGACAGGCAGGTAGGCAGAGGGGTGCTGTTGGCTCTGTTGATGAAAAATTAAATCAAGTCAAAACAGGTGACATAGGGTCGGAAGGTGTTAAGTTGATGTAGATAGAACTAAGGAACCGCAAGGGGTAAAGAGACCTTGATGGGATTATATATAGACCCCCAAACAGTTGTAATGATGTGGTCTACAAATTGCAATGGGAGATAAAAATGCATGTCAAAAGGGAAATTTTACAATAGTCGTAGGGGGTTTTAATATGCAGGTAAACAGGGAAAATCAGGTTGGTGCTGGATCCCAAGAGAGCAGATTTCTAGAATGCCTACAAGATGGGTTTTTTAGAGCAGCTCATGGTTGAGCCACTAAGGGATCAGTTATTTGGATTGGGTGTTGTGCAGAGGACTGGAATCGATTAGATACTTTAAGGTAAAAGAATCCTTATTGGCAAGTGATTGTAATATCATTGGATTCACCCTGAAATTTGAGAAGGAGAAGCTAAAGTTAGATGTATCAGTATTACGGTGGAGTAAAGGGAATTACAGAGGCATGAGAGAGGAGCCGGCCAATTGATTGGAAAAGAACACTGCCAGGGATGACAGCAGAACAACAAAGTCTGGAATTTCTGGAAGCGATTCAGAAGGCGCAGGATATATTCCAAAAAGAAAGAAGCATTCTAAAGGCAGAATAACATAACTGTGGCTGACAAGTGGTCAAAAACACCATCAAAGCCAAAGGGAGGACATATAACAGAACAAAAGATAATGGGAATTTAGAGGCTGGGAAGCTTTTAAAAACCAATGGAAGGCAACTAAAAAAGTCATAATAGCCAATAATATGAAAGAGGATACCAGAAGTTTCTACAGATACATTAAGTGTAAAAGAGATGTGAGAGTGGATATCGGAACACCGGAAAACAATGCTGGAGAGGTTGTAGTGAAGACAAGGAAATGGCAGATGAACTGAATAAGTATTTTGCATCAGTCTTCACTAGCGGTATGCCAGAAGTTGGGAATGTCAGTGGCAGAAGTGTGTGAAGTTGCCATTACTAGGGGAAATTTGTTGGACAACTGGAAGGTCCGAAGGTAGATAAATCACCTGGAGCAGATGGTGTACACCCATGGTTCTGAAGGAGGTAGCTAAAGAGATTGTGGAGGCATTAGTAATGATCTTTCAAGATTCTCTAGATTTTGGAATGGTTCCAGAAAACTGGAAAACTGCAAATGTCACTCCACTCTTTAAGAAAGGAGAGAGGCAAAAGAAAGGGAATTATAGGTCAGTTAGTCTGACCTCAGTGGTTGGGAAGATGTTGGAGTTGATTATTAACAATGAGGTCTCAGGGTACTTGGAGGAACATGATAAAATAGGTCACAGTCAACATGGCTTCCTCAAGGGAAAATCTTGCCTGACAAATCTGTTGGAATTCTTTGAAGAAATAACAAGCAGCATTGACAACGGAGAATTGGTTGATGGTGTGTACTTGGATTTTTCAGAAGGCTTTTGACATGGTGCCACACATGAGGCTGCTTAACAAGTTAAGAACCCATATTATTACAAGATAGATACATGGATAGAACAAAGAATGGGAATAAAAGGAGTCTTTTCTGGTTGGCTGCTGGTGACTAGTAGTGTTCCACAGGAATCTGTGTTGGGACATCTTTTTATGTTATATGACAATGACTTGGATAATGGAATTGATGGCTTTGTTGCAAAGTTTGTGGGTTCTACGAAGGTAGGTGGAGGGGCAGGTAGTTTTGAGGAAATAGGGAGGCTACAGAAGGACTTGGACAGATTAGGGGAATGAGCAAAGAAATGGTAGATAGAATACAGTGTTGGGAAGTGTATGGTCATGCACTTTGGTTGAAGGAATAAATATAAGGGTTGACTATTTTCTAAATAGAGAGAAAATTCAAAAACTTGAAGTGCAAAGGCACTTGGAAGCCCTTGTGCTGTATTCCCTAAAGGTTAACATGCAGGTTGAGTCTGTGGTGAGGAAGGCAAATGCAATGTTAGCACTCATTTCAATAGGACTAGAACATAAAAGCAAAGATGTAATGTTGAGACTATATAATGCACTGGTGAGGTCTCACTTGGAAGATTGTGAGCAGTTTTGGGCCCCTTATCTTAGAAAGGATGTGCTGAAACTGGAGGGAGTCCAAAGGAGGTTCACAAAAATGATTCCAGATTTGAATGGCTTGTCATATGAAGACCATTTGATGGCTCTGTTTTGTCATATGAACACCATTTGATGGACCTGTATGCACTAGAATTCAGAAGAATGAGGAGTGACCTCATTGAAACCTATCGAATGGTGAAAGGTCTTGATAGAGTGGGTGTGGAGAGGATGTTTCCTATGGTGGGAGAGACTAAGACCAGAGGACACAGCCTCAGAATATAGAGACATCCTTTTACAACAGAGATGAAGAGGAATTTCTTTAGGCAGAGAGTGGAGAATCTGTGGAATTTGTTGCCACAGGCAGCTGTGGACACCAAGTCTTTATGAAAGTTTAAGGCAGAATTTGATAGAATTTTGATTGGTTAAGGATGAAGGAATATGGGGAGAAGGCAGGAGATTGGGCTGAGAGGAAAAATCAATGGGAAAAATTGCCTAATTCTGCTCCTATCTCTTATTATCTTACGTTCTTATGGTCTTTTCCCTTTTCACAGAGGTTGGAGATCCCCTGCCTTAGGAGCAATATTAGGTAATTTCCAACAAAAGATTGTAAGACATAGGAGCAGAATTAGGTCATTTGGCTCAGCAAAGATTCTGTTATTCAGTCACATCTGAATTGTTATTCCTCTGAATCATACTCTCCTGCTTTCTCCCTATTAGTTTTGACACCCTTACTATTCAAGAACCTATCAACCTCTGCTTTAAATACACCCAATGACTTGCCTTTCACAGCTGCCTGTGGCAATGAATTCCACACATTCACCACTCTCTGGCTAAAGAAATGCCGCACCTTGTTCTGAAAGGAAGTCCTTGCATTTTGAGACTAGTGACTCCCCCACCGTAGGAAACATTCTCTCTACGTCCACGCTACCTAGTGTTAGGGTTAATTCGAGACTGCCATTACAGGTCAGGAGTGGCTCACGTAATGAGAGGGAGGGGGGAGCGAAACTGGGGACCCCGCTACACCGAAACTACCAGTGTCACGCGATTCAGTAAACAAAAGAAACAGGTAACTCGTGAGCATATGGCTGCGGGCCAATAAGATGGACACAAGTGCCCGATATTACCTAATATGTAGCGGGGGGTTGTGCTGGGGGGAAAAGGGATATAAATAAGAGCAGATTGTAAGGGGAAGTTGGAACGCGCCTTCTCCAGCGACTCCGTCGATTCGCTGTGCCAGTTACGAATTCTGCAATAAACCCAAGTTTTGTAATATTCCGGTGTTGGTTGTCTCTCTTCCTAAACGAGCACAGGGCAGAATTTCAAGCCCAACACTAGGCATTTGAATATTCAGTAAATTTCAATGAGATCTGTCCACCCTTTCTTCTGAACTCCAGTGTGTTGTGTCTGTGAACAGCTACATGTATATTAAAATAAAAGTACGCACGCATGAGAGAGAGAGCGAGCACGCGCAATGTGCATTCATAGACAACAGATCAATATGTAGTGCTCACAAAGTGCACTCTCAAGTCCTGACGAAGGGTCTCGACCTGAAACGTTGACTGCTTCTTTCAACGGATGCTGCCCGACCTGCTGAGTTCATCCAGCTTTTTTGTACGTCTTAATATGTAGTGCTGGTGTGGGGGGGGGGGGGGTGGTTTAAAGAAATAGATCCACACATTACACATCCTCCCGCTTTAGATTAAAGTAGCAGTCACCAACCTTTTTAAGCCCAAGATCCCCTACCTTGGCCTTAGTGAAAGGCAAGATCGACCTACTAAATTGTTTAAAGAAGAAACAGCTCAGTTGTACTTCCAACTTGAGGCCTTTTATTTGGGCTAATTGTATTTGAATTACATAAAATGCTTTTGTCAAACTTTCAAATTAATTCAACCAAGAAAACATTGTAACTAGCATATCAAACAGGCCATAGCTGTCTTTCTTTATGAATATTACATTACTTCATACCTTTAATTCTAAATTTCATTACTTAATTTTATTTCAACATGAAAAATAAATGAATAAAAATTGACTGTTACGCTCAGTGTGATGACCGGGGCTGAATTCTTTCTGCTAGTTCCCTGAAATTTGGCTCATAACTACAGACAGCCAGTCTGAGACGGTCTGTGAGTTGTCTGTCAGTAAGACAGCTCCTGTACTTAGATTTAATAATTTTCACCTGTGAAAATGCAATTTCACAGTTAAGTTGACCCGAAGTAGGCACTGACTTTTAGTGCACATGGGTGAGATGAGGAAACTTCTCCCTGCTGACAAGCCCCCAAAAGTCACCGTCCCTTGATCTTGCTTTAAGCTCAATGGCATTTTGCAAATCAATTATTTCCATTTCAATATCACTTGGCATACCAAATACTTGCTGGAATTTGGCTGCTATCTGTTCTATATTGATCGGCAGAAATAGGTTTGAAATAAGTGCAGCAATATCTTTCATGACGTTTACCTCTCCAAAACGCCAATCGAACTCTATTGCCAGTTTGTCTAGGTAAGCACAGTACTGCTCAGGGTGAAAAGCATTTTTTCCCTTGATGGCCTGTAACATTTTCTCCAAGTTGGTAAATTGTGTCAGCCTCCCATGCTTTAAATTTGAAATCCAAACACCGAGCTTGGCCTTTAACGCATTTACTGCGCTTATCATGTGGGGCAGGTGTTTGTCTTTTCTCATGAGCTCATTGTTAAGTATGTTTAATTTAGCCATTAGGTCTGTCAGACACCCTAAATCCAGTAGCCACACAACATGACAGTTCCTCGTGCTCCTTGTTTCTTGTCGACAGGAAAGTCTTTATCTCAGGTAGTGAGTCACAAATCGTTGTAGCACTTTGCCATGACTCAACCACTGAACATCAGCATGAAGATTTATACCTCTGTAAGCGGCATCAATCTCATCCAATAACACCTTGAATAAGCGGTGGTGAAGTGCTTTTGCTCGAATCAAGTTTATCAGTTTGACCACCAGCGTCATTACATGAGAAAAGTCCACGACCTTCCCAGCCAAGACATGCTGATGAATCACACAGTGATAATCCAGGAAGTCGGGAAAATCAGGGTCATTACGGCACAGTGCTATAAAACCAACGCGCACACCGCGCGTTGCTGGGGCCCCGTCAGTAGTAATTGCCACCAGTTTATGAATGGGGATGTCATGTTCATGGTCATAATTTTCAAACTCATTGTAAATATCCTCACCTCTCATTCTCCCCTTTAAGTGCAAAAGAGTGAGGAAGTCCTCCTTTGTTGTAAAATCCTGGAAAGCCATTCTGACAAATACAAGCTGAGCTGTTTGCATTACATCCAGGGATTCATTGAACTGTAATGAGAAGTATTGACAGAGTGACAAGTCCTGTCGATCCACGTCCTCTGACAGTGACTCTACCCTCCTTGTCACTGTTGCAGGGCCAAGCAGTATATTATGTGTTGCAATTTTGATTTTGTTTTTAAAGTCATTAAAACCAGTCTCTGTGTTCCTTGAATAAATCGCCATCTGTAAAAGGCTTCTTGTGTTTATCCAAAAGGTGACTTACACGAAATGATGCTTCAATAGTAGTCTTATTTTGAGCAGCATGTTTTGTGAAAAACGATTGCTGGGCCTTCACCCCGATTTCAGCTCCTCAACTTTCCTGGCACGGATTGTTCTCTTTGGGGGGCAGGTGTCTTTAAGGTTCTGGTGGTTGGTGTTGTGGTGCCACTCCAGATTCCCTCTTTTAGTCAGTGCTTGTGTTTGGTGGCACAACATACGTACACACTTGTCTTTCACCAAGGTAAACAGAAATTCCTCTTCCCATTCTGGATGGAATTTGTATGTTTTTGCCTTCTTTTGTGGAGCCTCTGCCATGCTAGCTAGCTACCTTGCAGGATATCACCAGCGAGTGCCGTATATTGATGTTTGCGACGGTCTGTACTCTTATCTACTCTAACTGGTCACTTTGATGCAGTACAAGCTACACTGAAAAAATACGGCAGTCACATGATGTCAGCACATATGTGACACATGACGCTGGGCAGCGGGAAAAGAGAAACACAATAACCAGGGAAAGCAACTAAGAGTGGGTTAAAAATGACTTACATATGTGCTCTAGGGGTAAAATTTGCTTTTGCATCAAAAGGTTTATCGGGCATAATGTATTTGTAGTAACTTCTACTTTGAAAAAGGACCACTCGACAACTTCATGCCCAAAGGAACAACTTTATCTGGGATGGCAAAACCTATATTTAACATACAGAGGTTTTCACTGAACTGCAGTGCATGGTGGAGTGGCTATACACACATGTGCACTGTGCAGAAAGAACAGAAGTAAAACCCCGCAACCCCGGAAACAACCTCTCTTTACAAACAGCATTCCGTAGCGGGAGTATTGATATATTACCATTATCCTAATTAGTATTACTTATTTCACATTACAACAGTATTTGTGTATTTCTTTTTCTTTTCTTTTCAGGATCCATTGGGAAAGTTTCAAAGATTGAGTGGTTGATCACGATCGACTGGTTGGCGACCACTAGATTAAAGAAACATAAAACTGTATATGTACAAAACATTCAATTTCCCTTTTGTAAACCCATGTTCCAAATTAACATGCATTCACAATAACAGTCTATAACTAACTCCACAGGTCTAAAGGTTCAGTCTTTCGGGTGACGCTCTGTTTCTTTCAGGGTAGCACCTCTGGACCTGTGGAATGGCATCAGGTTTGGCAGGTGTCTTGTCTACGACAATGTTCTCAGTTTCTGGTGTCACGTTGCTGTCAGTGATATGATCATCACTGAGAGGTGAATCCGGTGACTGTAATGTGCCTATCTTGTTGGATGCAGTTGACTCAGGTGTGGTCTTTGGCTGAGTATGCAGTAACTGGTCCACATGATGTCTCCGTGTCTGATTTCCAACATTCACTGTGTACATCAGTGGTCCTGATCTTGTAGCAGTCCTACCGGGTGTCCACTTGTCTTCTCGGTAATCCTCAGACACTTCCTGTCCAACCTCCAAGCTCCTTGCTGCTTCACTTAGCAACTGGTTGAACTGTTCATTCTGCACTTCCCTCTGCAGATCTGGTTTCAGGAGGTCTATGCGAGACTTCAGATTCCTACTCATGAACCACATTGCAGGTGTTTGATTTGTCGTTGCATGAACAGAATTCTGATACACAAAAAGGAAGTTGTCCACCTTGTGCTGTAGAGTAATATCCTCCTTGTCCATCACTTTAATGGACTTCTTGAAGGCTTGGGTAAACCTTTCAGCTAACAGATTTGTTGCTGGGTGGTGAGGAGCTGACTTGAAATGTCTGATGCCATTTTTCTGCATGAACAGTCGGAATTCTTCTGTCGTGTTTTGTGGTCCATCGTCGCTCACAATTTGTTCTGGTAAGGCATTTCTGGCAAAGATAGTCCTCAGAGCGGAGACAGTCTTTGTTGAGGTGGTTGACTTCATTGGTAGAACATCCGGCCACTTCGAATGAACATCCACAGCAATCAGAAGCATGAAGTCCATGAGTTGTCCAGCAAAGTCAAATTATACTTTTTGCCATGGTGACGACCGCCATTCCCATGGGTGTAATGGTACCTGTAGGGGTGTATCTTGAACTTTTTGGCATTCAGAACATTCCGAACACTTTGGCCAAGTTTTCGATCTGTTTCCTTTTCAAACATCTTCTCATTAGTATTAAGCATCTATGCCAGTCCCTGGTTAGTGCTAACATTTTGGCTGCTGTTGCCTGTTGATGTCATACTGAGTGCTTTGAATGAGTGCCAGTCTAGTTGGATTTTTCTCAACCATTCACATCCAGAAAGTGCTGGCCCTCTACTTTTCAATACATTAAGCTCTAACTGTTGTGTTTGGCCTCCATCCGTCACATTTACTTTCAGTTTTCCTTTGGGAGACATTTTTTCTTCCGTGTAAGTCTTTAGCATACCTTAGAAAACAGTTTGTTGTAGTCAGCCTCATGAATTATAAACAAAGCTGACCCTGTATTCAGCTCCATTTTCTGTTTTACGCCGGACACATCTATTGTGATCCAGGTGATTTTGTGATCTGCTTCAGTTATACTATGCAGTTTTAGACAAGACAGTTCACTTTTGTCAGACTCTATGTTGTCTGGTTCTGTTTTACATTCGGTAACTTTATGCATTTGCTTAGTTTTGTGTTGAGACTTTTCACTCGGTTGTGCTTTTTGTCTGACTTGCACACTCCCTCTATGTGACCTTGTCTGTGACACTTTCTCCACACTTTTTCTTCGAACCATCAGTTATTTGTAACATGGGAGGATTTGCCACATCGATAACACTTTTGATTTTTTGCAACATTCAGGGACATTTTGTGCATTTCACATTCTAACCTCCTAGTTCTGCTACATCCTTTGCTGCAGTCTCTAACAATATTGCAAGACCAGCGCCCATTCTAAGGTTAGGTCGCTTTCTGCCAGTAGCCTTGTTTGAGTGCTTTGACTATGCATGTCACATACAAGCCTGTCCCTTAATGCATCAGAAAGTCCATCTCTGAGTAACAGGGTTCTGGGTTCAAATCCCACTCCAGAGCTTTGAGCACAAATATCTAAGCTGATTTTTCGGTGAAAGCTGTGGTCATGTCGCAGAATTTGGGAGTGCTGCAATAAACTGAGGCCCTGTTTATTGTGTAGAGAAGCCAGATATTTTTGTTTGGGTCTTGGCCAGCACTTATCCATCAAGCAATATTCCAAAACTGTGGAAGCTTCCTATGTGTAAGATTGCTGCTGTTATCTCCATTGCAGCACTTCAAAGGTGTGTTGTTAGCTGAAATATGCTTTGGAATACCATGCTTAGGATTGGAATAATAGCCCAACACATCTATGCTGACCACTCTGGCTACTTAATGGACTTCAATGTTGCAGATGCCCTCTTCCTCATTATCATATGAGGCCTCAATGGAGTGCCTGGTAAACCTCTGAGAACTTGTGCCAACCAACTCGAGGTGGCATTCAAAGTCATGCTCAATATCTCATGGCTACAGTTGAAGTTCACACCTTTTTCAAAAGAGCAACAATTATACCAGAGCCCAAGACAAGCAGGGTGAGCTGCCATAATGACTGCTGTTCAGTAGCTCTCATGTCTACAGTAATGAAATGCTTTGAGAGGTTGGTCATAGCTAGAATCAGCTCTTGCCTCAGCTCTGGACCCACTGCAATCTGCCTCTCGCCACAATAGGTCTACAACAGACCCAATCCCAGTATTTCACCACGCAGCCTTGGATCACCTGGACAATACCAATACCAATGTCAGGATGCTGTTTATTGACCATAGCTCAGCATTTAACACCACCATTCCGACAGTCCTACAAACCAATCCTCACAGAGGGATCAGTCATAGAGAAAGTGAGCAATTTCAAGCTCCTGGATGTCAATATCTTTGGAGAGCTAACTTGGTTGCAACATATTGATTCAGCTACAAAGAAGGCAAGACAAAAGCTATATTTCATTAAGAGTTTGAGGAGATTTGGTTTGTCACCTAAAACACTTGAAAACTTCTACAGATGTACTGTAGAGAACATTCTGACAGGCTGCATCACCGTTTGGTATAGTGGGGTGTGTGTGTGTGTGTGTGTGTGGGGGGGGTTCCTGAACAGGATTGAAGTAAGTTGCAGAAAGTTGTAAAATTAGTCAGCTCCATCATGGGTACTAGCCTCTATAGTATTCAAGACATCTTCAAGGAGCGATGCCTCAGAAAGGCAGTGCCCATCATTAAGGATCCCCCATCACACAAAGGGTCCTCAATAACGGGGCTGTCTTCTCATTGATACCATCAGGTAGGAGGTGCAGAAGCCTGAAGGCACACATTCAGCGATTCAGGAACAGCTTCTTCCCCTCTGCCATCCCATTCCTAAATGGACATTGAACCATAAACACTACTTCACAAATTTTTTATTATTTATTTCTGTTTTTGCACTACTTATTTTAACTTAGTTATTTAATCTATATATATGTAATTACTGTAATTCAGTTTTTTTCTACATTTATCATGTATCGCATTGAACTGCTGCCACAAAGTTCACAACTCATGCCGATGATATTAAACCTGATTCTGAGATGATCTAAGATTTCTTGTTTGTAAATGCCAATGAGAATCTCAGCCATCTCCTGTGTCTCCACACACAGGTGGCCCTGGAGGTCTTTAAGAGAACCTAGTCTCTCCTAAGTCATCCTTTCACTGTTAATATAACTGAAGAACCTCTTATAATTATCTTCAACCCTGCCTGACAAATACTTCTCACATTATCTTTTGTCCTCCTGATTTCTCTCTTCGACCCAAGTTTAAGTGCACTTTCTTCTTTTTTCCTGACCAGAGCCTCAATATCTCTCATTGGCCAGGTTTCCCTGAACCTCACCCTATCAGGAACATACAGCCAACTGTTCCTTTGCCTTTTAATAGTTGATTCTGGCTAGATTCTGTCTAATGCCCTCAAAGTTGGCCCAACTCTGCACTTTAACTTGTGGGCCTGTCCTATCTTTTTCACTTTCCATTTAAAATCGAATAGATATGTAGTTACTAGACCCAAGGTGCTGCCAACTGCCTCTTCAGTTACTTGGCACACCGTGTTCCCAAAGAGAAGGCCCAGTATTGCCTTTTCCCGAGTTGGTTCCTCTATATATTGTGTGAAGAAACTGTCTTGGACACATTGCTGAAATTCTGCCCATCCAGGCCCTCTGCAGTGGGGGTGACCCAGTCAATACAGGGGAAACTGAAATCTCTCACTCCTCTTCTATTGCCACACTATGTGCAATTTCACAACACATCTCAAAATTCATGATTCAAGCTTGTTTAAAGTGTAAAGGGGAAAAAAATACTTGTTACTCCGGATTCAGTGCAGTACAAAAAAACACAGTAAGATATAAAAAAAAGTACATAAGATAGCTTATATATTGATTGATTGTATGCCCAAAAAGTAATGCTAGGCTCAGAAGTGTCTGCACCTAAGGTGACTCTGATAAGAAATGATAAAGTAGTGGTGGTAGGGGGGTGGGTTAGTGTCGTGGTTTCTCGTGCCCCACAAACGACCAGGAGACGCAGAAGATTCTTCAAGAAGGGTTAAACTTTAATTTGTAAATCAAAACTGAGACAGTCATTGAGCTAGTCGCTGATTGCCCACCGATCCTTGTACATAGCATTTTTTATAGCAATCTCCTGGTTTAGTTGCATTAGCATATCCAATCGGATATCTACAGTTGCGTATCACAAGTACACAAGTACATCCACCACTATTGTTTCTACCTATTGACTTAATCATGTTCTAATCTACATTTCTTAGCTACCTCTCATTAACACATCATTCTCCTATTAAATTGGATATATGCATAGCAAATAGCAAACTCAAAGCTGACTACATAGTTTTGGTTACACAGCAAACAATGCAACTTTTATACTCTAATATATCCCCCTTTTGAGAAAGACTAAGAGTCCGTGCACAAAAGCCCCAATAAACTCAAGCACTTATTCCCAAATCTCGGGTAAACTATAATTTTCTGCGCCAAGACCTCAAAGTATTCTCTCCCTGTTACCCTGGGCCGCTGAGCCAAAAACCTGTCCCTTTGTACCTGAGACAGGGAAAAAAAACTCAGAAGCCCTTACAATCTACTCCCACACTGTCGTTTTGCTCTTGTTTATCCTGCAGGTGTTGTAGGCTGTACCGATACATTTTCGGTGTTTCTTTCTCCACTGAGCTTGCTTCAGTAATTGCCACGAGCATCGGAAATTGTTTGGTTGCAGCACGCACTACAAGAGACTTGAGACAAGGAAAAAAACAGCACAGCACAAGCGCACAGCTCAACAATACAATACTGACAGTTATTGCCATTTTAGTCAGCCATGCTCCCCATCCTCTGAGTCTACTTTCTAACCAGTCAAATAACTGCTGTCCGGACCCTGCATTCTGTTTAACTTCCTTTCTTAGACTTTTCAACTTATACATTGCCTTAGTAAACGATCCTTCTGGACTAGTGTTATTTGGTATAAAAGTAAAGCACTTCTCTCCAAACATCACACAAACTCCTTTTTCTGCCAACAGCCAGTCCAATGCGTGTCTATTCTGCCACACCATTTTGCTAGTTGCATCTAACTGTTGTCCCAAGGCCTCCAATGCATCATCGGTGTAGTTGATGAATCTTTGCTGATTGTAATATATATAATTTATCCATTCAACATTCTTAATAGTTCCTATCAAGGGTAGAAATGTTTTGAAGCCTGCAGCAATCTCATTTCTTGCCTTAAATTCGTTAGGTATACCTTTCGGCTGTCCTATACTATCTATCCAGATCGTCGAGTCGGGTTCATATTTTCTCCTTTTCCGCAATTCTGCTACTTTGTGGTGTGTGTACAGAGTCACAGGATAGCCCAGGGTTACAGATGATGCCTTTTCATATGCATAGTACAGCGCCACCAATCCCTGATAACGGGGTGGATACCCCTGAGCCACCTCATCTAGTCTCGTACTGTAGTATGCTATTGGCTGCTTTGCTTTTCCTGTGCCTGTCTCCTGTGTTAGAACCGCTGTGACATAACCCTCCTGTCGGTTGGATACATACAAATGAAAAACCTTCTCGTAGTCAGGCAAAGCTAATGCTGGTGCTGACTGCAATTCCTGCTTAATAGTATTGAAAGCTATCTCCGCCTCTTCATTCCACTGTAAGCCGTTCTTCAAATTTGTATGTCCTGCTTCTTTCATTATCTTTCTTAAAGGTGCCACAATCTCAGCATATTCTCCTATCCAATCTGAGCTGTACCCTGCCATTCCCAAAAACGTCATCATCTGCCCCACAGTCTGGGGTTTTGGGGTCTTAGTTATTGCCTCAATCTGATCTGGTGCTATCGCCTTCACTCCCTTGGATATTACCCTGCCTAAGTATTCCACTTGCTGCGTGCAAAATTGCAGTTTCTTTTTGGATACTTTATCCTCCGTGCACCAGCTTCTCTAACAGAGTTATAGTGTCCTGCTCACACTGTTCCTTACTGTGGGAGCAAATCAACAGGTCATCCACATACTGTAACAATGTACTTTCCAATGGTATGCCCTCTAGGTCTGCCTTCAACACCTGATTAAAAATGTGTGGTGAATGTTTAAACCCTTGCGGCATTCTGGTATAGGTATACTGAGCACCTCTGTAAGTAAATGCAAACAGATACTGACACTGGTCGGCTAGAGGAATGCTGAAGAAAGCCGAACAAATCAATCACTGAAAAGTAACTTGTTTCTGGTGGAACATTAGTCTCCTACCAAATTGGATACTTGCATAGAAAATAATAGTCCTAGGATTATGCGACTTAATTATGTTCTATCTACATCTCTTTAGTTCTTTAGCTACCTCTACATTCCTAAGATTTCATTCTACTAATTTGAGTACATGCATAGCAAATAACTGACTTCATAGTTAAAGTTTATACTTTTATACTCCAATACTGGCAGCATCTTTTTGCTTTTCTCTTTTTCCTTCTTTTTGAGTTCTTCGAGCTGCATTTGTATTAACTTTCTTTGCACCTCTTCCTGCTGCTCAGCCAACCTTCGTTTGTCTTTCCAGTATTTCTCAACCGCATGGACTACGTGGTCTCTAAATTCTTGTGGGGTCATTGACATCAGCACAACCACTTCCTCCAGTTTGGATTTTACTTGCGGAGGCATTGCATCCAAAATGCTATGTCGGAACAGTGTGGTGATAAATAAGCTATTTTCCACCTCTTGCTCAGTCTCCAGTCTCCACCTTTTCAACTGGTTTTACTGTTCCCGTCAGCAGGGGGCACTGCTTAGGGGTTCCTTCCTCATTATAGGGAGGGGGCTTTTCTGTTTCTTTCGCATCCGGGTACGGAGCTGAAGCCAGCTTCTCACTGTACCTTCCTCTCTCTCTGTTTCTCCAGCAACTTAGTGTCTTCCTCACTTGTAATCAATATTCTACCTGTCCTCCTCAGCCTTTCTCCCTCCGTTCTCAAGAGCTTTAGCACTTCCATTTCTCGTTCTCTTTTTTGCCCTCTTTTCTTAGATTTATCTTTTGGTTTGTAATTTTTAATTAGTGCCTCCATTTCTTCGCACAAGCTTACATCAAACATTCCTTCTCTTGGCCATTTTGTGACCAGGTTTTTGGTTCTCTTTTCCCACTTTTCTGAAGTTTTTGTGATCTCATTTTACCAGGATTTTTTTTGCTCAGAATCTCTACTGCCATTCCTTTACCTGTCATGTTGTTCTCTCTTTTTAAGGTATTTCAGAGATTCACAGTTTGTTTACTGGATAATATTATTTACTCTAATTCTATGCCTAGTCTATTGTCTATCTACCAGCGCTTTAAACTATATATTAGACTATCCTTGTTTCCTATTCTGTTCTGCCCGTACAGACCTCTATTCAGAGCGGTATCCACAGAACTTTCTCTTTGCACCTTGTCTATTCAGACCCTTATCTCTTAAGGCGGTATCCACGAGGATTTTCTCTGTTTTCCCTTTCCCTGCCCATTCAAACCTTCGTTTTATACGAAGTGGTATCCACAGGGACTTACCAACACCACGTGGAATTTTTCTTCACTTAACTTATTAGCTTATTTGTACCTACCCTCACTGCAGTGTTCTTGATCAATCCTCTGAGCCTCCTGTTAACCCCCAATTCTGCCAGATTCTTTGGACCGGAGAGACCCTTCTGCAGTGGTTCCACACTTCTGAGACTCCAGGACCTCCCCAAAACCAACAGAATTCTTAGTCCAAATTGTCGCAAAAAGTGCTTACCTTTTGTTTGGGTGCACCCTTAATTCTGTTAGCCTTGTGGGGGTCCCTAGAGGACTAGGAAGCGTCCCCAATCTGCCGTTTCCTTTCCGCGGGTCTCTTTCCGGTCCTGCCGCGGTCACCAATTTTGTCGTGGTTTCTCGTGCCCCACAAACGACCAGGAGATGCAGAAGATTCAAGAAGGGTTAAACTTTAATTTGCAAATCAAAGCTGAGACAGTCATTGAGCTAGTCGCTGATTGCCCACCGATCCTTGTACATAGCATTTTTTATAGCAATCTCCCGGTTTAGTTGCATTAGCATATCCAATCGGTCTATAGTTGCGTATCACAAGTACATCCATCACTATTGTTTCTGCCCATTGACTTAATCATGTTCTAATCTACATCTCTTAGCTACCTCTCATTAACACACCATTGTCTTCTACATGGAGGAGGAGGAGTATAGGAAACTGATACAGGACTTTGTGATATGGTGCAACTCAAACTACCTGCGTCTCAATGTCACCAAGACCAAGGAGATGGTGGTGGACTTTAGGAGATCTAGGCCTCATATGGAGCCAGTGATCATTAATGGAGAATGTGTGGAGCAGGTTAAGACCTACAAGTATCTGGGAGTACAGTTGGACGAGAAGCTAGACTGGACTGCCAACACAGATGCCTTGTGCAGGAAGGCACAGAGTCGACTGTACTTCCTTAGAAGGTTGGCGTCATTCAATGTCTGCAGTGAGATGCTGAAGATGTTCTATAGGTCAGTTGTTGAGAGCGCCCTCTTCTTTGTGGTGGCGTGTTGGGGAGGAAGCATTAAGAAGAAGGACGCCTCATGTCTTAATAAGCTGATAAGGAAGGCGGGCTCTGTCGTGGGCAAAGTACTGGAGAGTTTAACATCGGTAGCTGAGCGAAGGGCGCTGAGGAGGCTACGGTCAATTATGGAAAACCCTGAACATCCTCTACATAGCACCATCCAGAGACAGAGAAGCAGTTTCAGCGACAGGTTACTGTCGATGCAATGCTCCTCAGACAGGATGAAGAGGTCAATACTCCCCAATGCCATTAGGCTTTACAATTCAACTGCCAGGACTTAAGAACTTTTTTTAAAAGCTATTATTAATGCTTTTTGAGTTAGTGATTTAGATGCATATCATATTACTACTGAGTTAAGTATTGTATGTAATGAGTTTTTGCTACAACAAGTGTATGGGACATTGGAAAAAATGTTGAATTTCCCCATGGGGATGAATAAAGTATCTATCTATCTATCTATCTATTCTTAAGATTTCATTCTCCTACTAAATTGGATACATGCATAGCAAATAGCAAACTCAAAGCTGACTACATAGTTTTGGTTACACAGCAAACAATGCAACTTTTATACTCCAATATTAGCAGCTGGAGGTTTTAATCAGCCATACTGCTTGGGGAAAGTAACTGTTTTTTGAGAGTGCAGATCCTGGTATGGATGTTATGTAGCTTCTTCATGTGAGTGGGATAAACAGACCATGAGCAGGGGGTGGGATCCTTCATGATATTACTAGCCTTTTCATGGCGCCTTTCTGTATCTGCATCCTTGATAGCTGGGAGGTTGGTGCCAGTGATGCAATGGACAGCTTTGACTACCTTTGCTGTCCACCCCAGTGCAGTTTCTGAACCAGTCAGTCATGCAGCAGGTTAGGGAGCTCTCTTCTGTGCATCTGTAGAATGATGTGAGTATAGACATGCATAATCCAGCTCTCTTCAGTCTCCTCAGAAAGTAGAGGCATTTGTGAGCTTTCCTGACTGTGGAGGATGTGTTCTGGGACAATAAGAATTGTGTGAGACGTGCTCTCGCAGGGTTTTGAAAGTGCTCGCTGTTTCCACTGCTGTGCCGCTGATTTAAAGAGGGGTGTGAGTGGTGCGAGTTCTCCTGAAGTCAATAACCATCCCCGCTGTCTTGTTGACATTCAGGAGGAGGTTATTTGTCAGGCACCAGGCCTCGAGCTTTTCCAACTCCTCTCGGTAGGCCGTCTCATCGTTGTTCGTGATGGGCCCCAACACTGTTGTGTCATTGGCACAGTTGACAATGCGATTACTTTGGTGGTTGGCCGTGCAGTCACATATGAGCAGAGTGTACAATACTGGGCTCAGGACACACCCGTGCTGAGGATGATAGGGAGGAGTGTTTGTTGAAGGGAATTAGTTTAGCAGATTCGGTGAAGGGGGACAGAGGACAACAACTATGGTTGAGTTTTAACTACGTATTTATTAACAGAACAAACACTAAAACATTCAAGTTACACAGATACTTATCAAAGTGTGTGCATGGGCCCTCTATCTGCAGCACACTTCCAAATCTTTCCACAGTACCGGTCACACAATCCCCAGTCTTTGGTGAGCATTGAGCGAGCGAGAATTCCAGGTGTGTTACATTTACACATTGGTGGTACTTTACTGCCAGAAGTCGGTAGTATGGGGCCTGAGGCAGCCAATGGAAGGTCTGCAAATGGGTCTACTGATTACTAACATGGCAGTAGCAGCTTCTGACCACGGTAGTTCGCCTTTCACACTACATTTCACCCCCTCAAAAGATTATACTTGGCCTGCGGGCTAGTATAATGCCTGTAACACTTTCTACATATAAAGCATAAAACTATAATGCCCAGTACTATAAGGCCTATTGTTACTCCCCAGTGTAACACAGCAGTCTACAAACAACCTAGTTCCTCAAATGACCACCAGCTCGAGCTTTCTGCAGCACGAGCTGGAGCCTTCAAGCATCTCCAGCAATCCGAAATGTTAGTGCAATTTCCAGATTTGCATGCAATCTGCAAGAACATGTTGTAGGATCTCACACAACGGGTCACTGTCACCACCACTGCCATCGGCGTCCACCATTTTGTCACTCTGCACTGAAGGGAGACACACACACTCACTCTCTCCGAGCTAGTCATTGGGTACTTAAACATAAAAGACTTGCTAGCAAAAATAACAACCTTTAGGGCTGCTCCCCAAATCTTCCAATCTTCCAAAATATCAATTCCAAATTCCCAATTTAACTGTTCACCAATGAACAACTTCCCCAAATGCCCACTTTTCTCTGAAATGTGAAGATCTCATACCCAGAATAGAGATGCACAGATTTCCATTGGCCCGTGTAGAATTTGGGTCTCTTGTCAAAAATCAGTTCCATAGAATACAAATAAAGGAACACAAACCAAAAACATGGAGAAGACAAAACAAGAATCCATGCTTGTACTTCAGAACCATTGCAAGTAACTGAACAGTTAATTTCCACAGTAAAAAACTAACATTTTCCAAAGAACAAAACGAAATAAAAGACAGCTAGGTGAGTCCTGACACATTGTCATTCACACAGACTCCTGAAGGCACAGCCTCTTAAAAGATAATAAGAGGTCCTGCAAGTTCACTTCACAGAGTAGTGAAACATGTCTTTGGTCACTCTTTCTGATGAAGTTTAGGATTAATTCAGTCTACCAGTATCAACTGAGCAAACATGATAGCTTTTGCGCGCGCACATACACCCATATACGCACGCATACAACACACATGTACACACCCATGCATGCACACACATACTCTCTCTCATTCAAGTGAATTCACGTGTGGCCACACTTCACACAATGTTTGAAACATACAAACCATTCATATTTTATTATAGGGGAAGGTGCAGGGTGAATGACCCCACTCCTTACAAGAGTGGGGCAGGAATGCACCACCCATTGCCCACACTGAATCAAGGACTAAGGATCACCAACAAAACAAAACTTAACTTGTTAAAGGGTTGCTCTCACACCCACACGCGGGGCACTTAATCTGCCTCCTCACACCAAATTCTCCAAGACAATGTCCCTGCTCCCCATTCTTACACTGGCCAATTAAAATGATCTGTTGCCTGCCTACCTGTTTTTATTGGTTGCTGTTACGTACATGTTAGCCAATGAACTATTAACTAACAATTTGCAAATGTGCCTCTTCTAGAGCCCTGTTAAGTGAAACTTCTCAGCAGTTCCTGACACCCACCTCTTTTAAACCCTTGTGCTTCTTGCTCCAAGTCTGGGTAGGTTTCCTCTTTAGGTTTAAATCAGTCACAGTCAGATTCTCTGATGCCACATCTCTGACCACTGTCTCCTTCAAACCTACTGTCATCTACAGAAGAGCTGGAAGGCAGGCATGGAAGTTGAAAGTCAAGCCGCTAACCCTTGAGAACATCAAAGGGTTAAAGAGGGATGCGGAGGCTGGAGAACTGTGAAGTCCCTCCTGGATTTACTGATGGGAAACAACTAAGGAGAACATCAAGAGCTTCTTCATCGTAAAAGGTGTTTAGAAAGCAGAGTCAGAGGAAATTGTGTCAACTCTAGAAAGAGTTGCAGCAACAAGGGGATTGACGTGAGAGAGGAACTCTGAGAGGTGAAAGGCTGGCAAGCTACATTCTTTACTCTAGAACCTTCCAAAGTCCAGAGTCTGCTTTGTGGAGTCAGGCAAGATGAGCTCACTCTTCTTTCTCTGAGAGGTTCACAGGTGGAGCTCTGTGATTCACAGCCTTAAGGAAGAAGACAGCTTAGTCACATCCTTCCAGATTCTTCTATGCTGGTCTGTATGACAGAAAGACCACTGACAACAGAGCCTCCTAGAACTTCCTGTCCTCTATTTCTGAGGTGTTAGATGACAGCGAGTGTTCTGTATTATCAAGGATCCCACCCATCCAGCCAGCACCCTCTTTGACTTTCAACCATCAGGTGCATAAAGACAAGAGCAGTCAGGATGTGAAATAGCTTCCTCCCTCAGGCCATTAGACCTCTGAACTCCCTGTGCATCGCATTCTAAGTGTTACTGGATAATTTGTTCTGTACCCTGCAAAATTTATTTTTTGCAGTTTACTTTGTTTATCTATGCATAATTCATTTGTATATTTTTATTCGTATGAAACCCCTTTTTACCAGGCGTCTCTAAAGATGCGGCTCGCTGGCCCCTCCCTGACAGTTACTGGACTCAGCGGCGACGAAACCTCCTTTCTCAAACTCCGAACGTCTAGGGTTGATATGACTCTGGGTCCCACCCAAACCCGCAAGCTGGGATGTCTCAACCACCCGAACCCCAATCTGTGCGAATACTGGCCGCATGTAATTAGCCGTCGGCAGGAAATAACAGATCGTTCACAGCGTGCAGTTATAAAGAAAGTATATTTGCAAATTTCAGCTTTATTGAACAGTCAGTAGGAAAACGAAGAGAAAAAAATAAAAAGGTTCCATTACAACTAGCCCAGTCCAAATGTGCACATAAGTCGGGCCTCACCTTGAAGTTGTATTTAGCTCAGGTGCTGGACCCTCGGTCTGCGTGAAAGCTCACATCACCTTCCGAATGTCGCTCGAAATCCTTCTCGTACAAACGGGTCTCCCACGGGAGTGCTGGTCCTTCCTCCTTGAAGCTGTTCATCTACGGAAAGCACCGTGTGTGACAGTGACGGCACCCTCAGCCATCTTCTCCCAGATCCCGCCAAAAAGACCTCGACCCTCACCAGCGTCCGTCACAAAACCTCTCCGCCTGGCGCTCGCTAGAAACTTGTAGGTGCTAGGTGAAGCCCGGTGGGTAGGGGAGGGGGGATAAGGTAAGAAGCTGGGAGGTGATGTGGAAAAGGCAAAGGGTTGGAGGAGAAGGAATCTGATAAGAGAAGAGGAGGGGAACCTGGGGAGGTGATCCACAGGTGAGGAGGAGAGGTAAGAGGCCACAAAGAGGAAGAGGATGGGAAAAATTACTGGAAGCTGGAGAAATCAATGTTCATGCCATCAGGCTGGAGGCCACCAGGACAGAATATGAGGTATTACTCCTCCAACCGGAGAGTGGCTTCATCGTGCCAGAAGAGGAGGCTGTGAACTGACAGGTCAGAAGGACAATGGGGATAGGAGTTTAAATGGTTGGCCTTCAGGAAATTCCACATTTTGCGGGTGGAGCTGAGGTTCTTGACAAAGCGGCCCCCCAGTCTACGACGAATCTCACTAATATAGAGGAAACCGCCCCAGAAGCCCAGGAGACAGTGGATGACCCCAAAAGATTTGCAGGTGAGGTGTTGCCTCACCTGGAAGGAGTGTTTAGGACCCTGAATGGAGGTGAATGGGCAAGTGTATTACTTTGGCCGCTTGCGGGGATAACTGAATTCAATTGAGGAGTAAAAATCTTTACGTCTCTGTTCAAATGTGCAATTATAGTAATTTATAATAAATAGTATATACAACAGGACAGTCAATATAACATAGAAATACAATTGCTTCAGAATGAATGAATCAGTCTGATGGCCTGGTGGAAGAAGCTGTCCCGGAGTCCTGGTTTTTATGCTGCGGTGCTGTTTCCTGGATGGTAGCAACTGGAACAGTTTGTGGTTGGGGTGACTCAGGTCCCCAATGATCCTTCGGGCCTTTTTTTACACACCTGTCACTGTAAATGTCCTGAATAGTGGGAAGTTCTCATCTACAGATGCGCTGGGCTGTCCGCACCACTCTCTGCAGAGTTCTGCGATTGAGGGAAGTACAGTTCCCATACCAGGCAGTGATGCAGCCAGTCAGGATGCTCTCAATTGTGCCACTGTAGAAAGTTCTTAGGATTTGGGAGCCCACTTCTTCAACCGTCTGAGTTTTGAACCGTCTGACTTCAAAAGTCTGAACCGCCTTTTTCACCACACAGCTGGTGCGTACAGACCACGTGAGGTCCTCGGTGATGTGGATGCTGAGGAACTTAAACACGTTCGCCCTCTCAACCCCAGATCCATCGATGTCAATAGGGGTTAGCCCATCTTCATTCCTCCTGTAATCCACAACCAGCTCCTTTGTTTTTGCAACATTGAGGGAGAGGTTGTTTTCTTGACACCACTGTTTCAGGGTGATGACTTCCTCTTTGTAGACCACCTCATTATTATTTGAGATTAGACCAATCAGTGTAGTATTGTCAGCAAATTTAATTAGCAGATTGGAGCTGTGGGTGGCAACACAGTCATGGGTATACAGAGAGTAAAGGAGGGGGCTTAGTACACAGTCCTGAGAGGCACCTGTGTTGAGGGTCAGAGGGGCAGAGGTGAGGGAGCCCACTCTTACCACCTGCCAGCGACCTGACAGGAAGTCCAGGATCCAGCTACACAAGGCAGGGTGAAGGCCGAGGTCTCTGAGCTTCTTGTCGAGCCTGAAGGGAATTATGGTGTTGAATGCTGAACTGTAGTCCAAGAACAGCATTCTCACATAAGCATCCCTGTTCTCCAGATGTGTAAGGACGGTATGTAGTGCCTATTGTGTCATCTGTCGATTGGTTGTATCGGTAGGTGGGGCCAGGAAGGAGATTAGAGGGGAAGAATGAATGGACAAACGAGCAATTTATAGTTAATCTTTTCTAAGTCTTCGCTGTTGATAGGGAGATGGAAAGTCTACGGGAAAATAGAGGTACACCTTCAGTTGAAACAGAATTGCTTTGATCAGTCACTTGCAAATTTCATTAAGTCAAATATTAGCCAATGATTCTCCCAGTACATCAGGACATCAGTCATCCAATAGCAACACTAATCAATCAGAAAATCGAATCTCAGTCAGAACAAAGTATTTTCTGAAGGATTCCATCGTGAAAAATGACAATTCCACCAGGATGTTTAACACCAAAAAAATTCCACCAGGAGAGACAGTCCTTCTGATGGTGTTACTTCTAGTCAGATAGAAGGTGAGAACTCAGTTTGCAATGTTCCCTATCTTACAAGAAATCAGCTATTAGCAGTTGATCCACTTACTCAAACATAATATCAAACATCAGAACGAGCCAAGCACAGCAGATCAAAGCATTCAGCATCATTTTAATATTGATCCTCATCAAATGAGACAGAAATTATCGCTCAGTAATAATGCACAATAGTCAAGGTATTATATGCAGTCATCTCTAACGGGAAATTCAATGACAAGTAGCAATAAATCTAGTCCATCTGAACATCGATGCTGACTTTAATCAAACAGAACTCCAACTTCCTATCAGCATTATTCCCTATCTGAAATAGCTTTCTACTCTGGAGAGTGAGAATAGGTCAAATTTTCAATCAGGACCCTCTCAACAAGTCCGAGCAAAATAACCCAGTTAGCAGCAAACTGCCTCAGTGGAGGAAGCAAATGCAGGAAACTTTCAATCCCAACCCAAAGAAAAAACAATTATCTAGCAAACATAATGCTGATTCATCAGAATCTCAAACGGCACCAAACCACAACGCCTTTCCTTGCATCTTTGGAAACTTCTCTATTTCTATCTTTAATATCTCTTTTTTTCCTTTTCAAGGTTCTTTTGAAGACCCTGACCTGGAGTTACACACTGACTTCGGTCTTTGTGGGAATGGGACCTGCTCTCAGGGTCTCACAACCAGCTGCTTTTTGATATCTCAATGACGCGGCCTGGAAGGCGAGCACACCTTCAGGGTGCCAGATTTTCGTGGCTCTGGAGATGGGCTGATTCTAGGCCGATGCCCCTGACTGAGGTGTCGCGGGAGAACATGGAACATTGGGAGCAGCTGGTTGGCTGCTGTGAGGTGTGTGTCCAGAGATCCGAGCTTCCGGGCAAAGTCTCTGGGCGCAGAGCTCGGGAAAAGCGACGCAACAGACTTTTAACATCATAAATCAGCGAGTTGTTTGTTATGTCTCCCCTCTTGCTGTGAAACAGGGACACCTCTTTTTCTCTTATTAGGGAGAGAGAGCCTGTGGTGTGTCGAATTACCGGGTGAACGAGTAGTCTTTGGGCTACTGCAAGTCTGTGGGTCTTTATTGATGCCTTGCTGCACGCTTGAGTGCTCCGTGGGGGGTGCTGATGCTTTTTTGCTGGTGGGGGAGGGGTTTGTCTCTTTGCTGCTGCTTATGCATGGGAGGGGGAAGCTGGGGGCACTTTGGTGTTCTAGTGTTTAACTGTCATTCATTCTTTGGGGCACACCTCTGTTTTGATGTATGTTTGTGCAGAAAAAGAATTTCAGGATGTGTATTGTATACTTCTCTCTTACATTAAATGTACCTGTTGAAATCTATTGAACATCAGCCCCTGATAAAAATAGCATTCCTGACCTGTCTTTTCTTCAGGTTGTGAATAATGAAGATCTTGGTCAAAGAAAGAAATAGATCTTTGTCAATGTTAATCCCCACCTAACACAATTCAGACATTAAACTTCTGAAAACGTGTGAGATTTATTTTCAAACAATAATAATCAACTACATCTGGAGATCAAATGCAATGTCATAGTAAATCTGATTCAATTAGAGAGTGAAACATTGGCTAAGAATAGTTTACAACTGATGATATATTCCAACACTGGTCAATCACAGACCACATGACTGCCAATCATGACAACATCCATCGTGGCAACAAACATTGATAAGCATAAATCAACATTAAGGTTCCCACCAGGAGTTTGGCAGCTGACAATAAAAATATCAAATAAAATGGAGGTCAGATAACCAATATTTCAATCTTTCAGGAGCCTAGCTGTGATCAAAGACAACCCCAATCTCTTACCTAACATCAGTCAGCTGTAATCCATTTCCCTATAGCAGATCAATATTAGCGAATGATAAATTCAAGCAACAGAATATCAGGTATTGGCTTGTGCTTAGTGTCACTTCTCACTTGGGAGATCATCAATGTCAATTGACAGTAGAAGATGATGACTGTTCAACGTCAGCCAGAGATAATCCTAAATTAACTGAAAGATACGATATTTTCACTCCAAGCAAGCAGCACCTAATTAACTTTCATTGGCATAAAATGTTGTTAATTTAAACAGTGCTCAGCCAAGTTTAGGTCGTGCTGAGAGATTCAATTCCTATGACACCAGAATCATTTTCCACCGTGTATACCAATAGTCAATGAAACAGTCTAACAGAAGATCAGGAGGCTAGTAGTAACAGTAATGACCATAACACCATTAGACACGGGAGAAGATTTAGGCCATTCAACCCATCAAGTCTGCTTCACCATTCCATCATGGCTGATTTTTTATCCCTCTCAACTCCATTTTCTGCCTTCTCCCTGTAACCTTTGACACCATTACTAATCAAAAACCTATCAACCTAAGCTTTAATACACCAAACAACTTGGGCTCCACAGCTATCTGTGGCCATATTCACCACCCTTTGACTAAATACATTTCTCCTCATCTCTGCTGAGGCCGTGCTATTAACAAGCTGCTGAATACATTGTGTTGGATCATGTCACCACTCACTGCTTAGTATGGCTGCAAATTTGTGGTGCACAGTGATTGTTGGTTTGCCTAGTGAAGACCATAATCTGTGCAGATTGGAAATAACATCTCCTCCTCACTGACGATCAACACTGGTGCACCTCAAGGGTGTGTGCTTAGCCCACTGCTCTACTCTCTGTACACCCACAATTGTGTGTTTAGTCATAGCTCAAATGCCATCCATAAATTTGCTGACGATTTGTTGGCAGAATTTCAGATGGTGACAAGATGGTGTAAAGGAGCGAGATATACCAGTTAGTTGAGTGGTATCACAGCAACAACCTTGCACTCAATGTTAGCAAGACCAAAGAGCTGATTGTGGACTTCAGGAAGGGTAAGATGAGGGAATATGAACCTATCCTCAGAGAGGGATCAGAAGTGGAGAGAGTGAGCAATTTCAAGTTCCTAGCCGTCAATATCTCTGAGGACCTAACCTGGATGAAACATATTGATGCCACTATAAAGAAGGCAAGACTGCGGCTATATTGCATTAGGAATTTAAGGAGATTTGTTTTGTCAATGAAACCACTCAAAAACTTCTACAAATACACAGCGGAGAGCATTTTGACTGCCTGCATCATCATCTGATATGGGGGGGGGGGGGGGTGGGGGCAACTGCACAATATCAAAGCAAGTTGCAGAAACTTGCAAAATTAGTCAGCTCCATCAGGGGTACTAGCCCCCATGGTATCCAAGACATCTTCACGGAGCGGTGCCTTAGGAAGGGCACATCCTTCATTAAGGATCCCCAGCACCCAGGACATGCCCTCTTCACACTGTTACCATCATGAAGGAGGTACAGAAGCCTGAAGGCACGCACTCAGTGATTCAGGAACAGCTTCTTCTCCTCTGCTAACCGATTTCCAAATGAACATTGAACCCATGAACACTACCTCACTACTTCTTTATTTCTGTTTTTTTTTTGCGCTATTTATTTTAACTTATTATTTAATAGATGTATATATACTTTACTGTAACTCAGCTTTGTTCTATATTTATTTGCCGTACTGCTGGGGTAAAAGTAAAAGCCACGGTATGAAAGTCCCGGCAGGGGTTTGGTGGCTACCTCAAAGAGAATCTTAGTCTGCACCACTCATCGGATGTGTGGCAGACTAAGAAATTTTCAACATAATGCAAACCAAAACATTACTTTCTTGCCAAAGTGAAGTACAACTATGACTATTTTCGGATTGTATTGATTAGCTTTCTGCGGCGGGCACCTCTGTGAGAGAAACAAATTATGTCCATCTCTTTTTGAGAAGTGACGTTTCCCTGGATTTCTGATCGGAAGGTGCTGGGACAGTGGAGAGCTTGCTGCCTGCTTGCCAGCAAAGCTGATCCCTTGCTACACCACCAGACACTGGATTGTCCAGGCATTTGGCAAAGGGCAACCTCTGTCATACACTAGCCTAGCTCTGCTGAGATTTCCCAGCACCATAGCACCATTGTATGGCTGTCAGCCTCTGGCTGAGTGAGACCTCAGGCAGGACTGGGTTACCTGGCTCAATCTGGCACTCAGTGTGCATGGAGATTATATGGCTGACACATATTGAGTGCCCGTGTAATTTTTTGTCAGGAATATCATCGACGAGCCAGAGGAAATATTGAAGACAGAAAATGGCACTTCTCACTCCGGAATCTTGACACAGAAACCCCGGTGTTGTTTCTCAGCCATGTCCATTTTCATTGACATCCAAAGTGAGGCCTTAGCTGGGAAACTTTGCCATGGGTTTCCACATCAGCTGTGAAGCAAAGCAAATAAGCTGAGCTACCAGGAAATGCAAGGGTCACACATATGATCTCCCCTGCAAGTGGCTACAGCCAGATGGCTATGGAATGTGCCACATATGTCACCCTGCAAACCTCGGCTGGGAACTTGGCAGGATCACCACTGTTTACTGAGTGGCTCACATTGAGTGATGGCGGTAGGATAGTGCGACTCAACTCATTGCCCCTTCTCTTTGTATCCTATTCCAATTTGTTGTTTTAGTGCTTCCTAAGAGTTTGAAATTCTGCAGCTCTTCAGCATCTGAATAACCTGCCTCCTCCAAAATTACCAGATTTCCAAACCCAAGTTGGACATTATATTATTATGCCTTCCTGATTTAAAACTTTTACCTTCTAACCTTGGTGATCCAGACCTTGGCTTCTGGATGAAAGAAAGTTTACAGCCGTTCTCTTTAGGTGGTCAGTCAAAGCCATAAGCACGAGGATCCGTGATGTCATTGTGAGGCAGTTACTGTGACATCATTGCAGCCACTGGAAAAATGCAAATTATGGAAGGACATTGTTATTCTAAACTGCCCGGCCTTTCTCAGGAAGCTGACAAGTAAGTAATCGATCCTAGATACAGCAAAGGCCATTTTGGCTGGTGAAAAAAAGTTAATGACAATCATATTCCCTGAATACATAGTAGGAAATGGTAAAATTTGGATAATTTAGACAAAATGTTATGAGTTTCGGTGATTAGACATGACATTTTAATAAGAGACCAAATAAGCAGAAAATTAGCAAGATAATTTAAAAAATGAGGGAATCAGTAGGTAATGATAAGGCAATGTTAATTTCTGGTATTTAAATCAAGAAGGGAAAGTAAACCACAAACATGAGAAGATCTGCAGATGATGGAAATCCGAAGCGACACACGCAAAATGCTGGAGGTCAGGCAGCGTCTATGGAAAAGTGTAAACAGACAATGTTTCAAGCCGAGTCCCTTCATCAGGACTCGAAAGGAAAGGGGAAAGAGTCAGACTAAGAAGGTGGGGGAGGGGAGAGGAGGGGAGGGGAGGAAGAAGAACAAGGTGGTAGGTGATAGGTGAAACTGGGAGTGGGGGAGGGGGTTAAATAAAGAGCTGGGAAGTTGATTGGTGAAAGAGATAAAGGCGGGAGAAGAGGGAATCTGATAGGCGAGGACAGAAGACAATGGAAGAAAGGGAAGGGGAGGAACACCAGAGGGAGGTGATGGACAGGTAAGGAGATAAGGTGAGAGAGGGAAACAGGAATGGGGAATGATGCAGGACAGGAGGTGGGGGTAATTACCAGAAGCTTGAGAAATCAATGTTCATACCATCAGGATGGAGGCTACCATGATGGACTATATGGTGTTGCTCCTCCAACCCGAGTGTGGCCTCATCGTGGCAGTAGAGGAGGCTATGGACCGACATGTCGGAGTGGGAATAAGAAGTAGAATTGAAATGGGTGGCCACCAGGAAATCCTTCTATTTGTGGCCGATGAGGTGAGGGTGCTCGATGAAGTGGTCTTCTACATCGTGTTTCACTGATATACAGGATGCCACACCGGGAGGACCAGAGACAGTAGATGACCCCAACAGACTTGCTGGTGAAGTGTCGCTTCACCCGGAAGGATTAATTTAAAAGGCATTTACATTATTTATGCATGCAGCCAGTATTAACCCTTTTAATCACATATTGGTGTTCATGACCATTGGTGAGATTTAGACCTTAATGAAGGACAAATGCCATGTGCTTCCACTTCCTAGATTAATTCCTTTTAGACCCAGGAACATTGGGGTTGTAGAAGTTTCATGACCTTCAATAACTCAGTCTCATGCTATTTTCAAACACATGCAAAGCACACTCCTCAAATATCAACTTGCACATGCGGCCTCCTATCCATCTTCAGTCACCTTTCTCCAATGACCCTCTACGGCTCCTCACTGCAACTCTCACAGTCCAAGGCACACTTTCACATCAGGAATCTCTCACCCATGGCAGCAGGCTGATTAAGAAGAGGAACTTGCATACATTTTAGGCTTCTTCATAGTGTAGATATTACACCAAGAAGAATTATACCCTACAGGGACCTTGTGGACACATCTGCTGGAAGTACCTGGCTGTGATCGTTGTAAGAATCCATGATAATGGAGTAATATGCACTGAAATATTACATACCATAATGCAGAAAAAACTGTCACAACTGTTCTGGGGTGTTCCACACATTGAAGATGTAGCTAGTTGTGGGATTAGCATTAGATTAACACATGGAATTATACTAACACCAGTAAAATTTAGTAAAAGAACTTCTAGACCTGTTTTTCACATTGCAAAGTATTGGTATTTGAAATTCCATTCTTCTTTTGCTGTAAGTTGTTTCTTTCAAAGCTTATGAATTAAGTATGTTTTTGACGACTATGCTTTCGTACTGTGCCAATAATCACTTAATATGAAGAATTTCCAACTGTAATTGATATGGTAATATTTTAAAGAAAATTTTTGAGATTTTGTTTCATTCTTTCCTTATTGTTTCTCTTCAGTTGGAGTCTAATCTGAACTGTAATATCAATCTGCATGAATCGCAGGCTGGGCAGAAATCTAATCGTAGCCAACATAATTCCCTGAATTGTGATGTCACCACAACAAGAATTAACCAAGAAAAATACCCAAACAATCAGCCTTCCAAGGTCAGCTGATGGTTGCTTTAGTATGATGATATTTTGAAACATTGTTCCATCTAACACAAGTCAACAAGCAACTTAATTTGGAAAGGACCATTTCTTTTGGTCCTTAAGGTTAGATAATCTTGCTCTAAAATTAGTTTTCGCAACAAAGTTTTAATATTTGATTATTTCAACGTGAGTCAAAGGCAGCCACCATCTAACAGTGGTCAAGAATTAATTAGAGACAGTGCCAGCTCATCAGGGCCTCTAAGTTAGCCAGTGATATTGGCATTTTCATAAGTCCTGGAGAATCCTACAAGGAATCTAGTGTCAGCCAATGACATTTTTAGCACAGTAGAAAAATATCTGTCAATGACTGGATATTAAACTGTGCAACGAGGCCAGCTCTCAGTTCCTGCCTGTGTGGTTGACAAGTGGCTATACATCGCTCATAAGCAATTCTGCTTTAGAGGCAATTTTGATTATAAGGCAGCTTCTTGCATGAATCACCATCAGTCAAGCCACTCAACCACACCAATGTAATCAAATGCTGAACAGTCCAAGTCCTAAAACACTTGACCAAAAAAAAAATCATCAGTGACAATTTCAACCTCCTCAAGGTATACAAACATCCCATTGATCCATTTTATATCAGTTGATGACAATCCAATTCAAACAACTATCAAGCATCAATGAATGGCAATTCCATCCTTACAGGTGTCTGCAATATATGTACTGTATAGCAGATTGTGCAACATCAGGTAACAGCAATACAGGGAGTCAAATGGGAGTCAATGCCTATCATTTTGAAGGAAACACACTAAACACCTTTCAGTAACCAATATTTTATAAGCAGAGCTTTGAACACCGATGAACACAATTCCAAATATGATGGCAAGTGAGCTTTCATCCCAGGAAGAAACCAAACCATCAGATTACAGTATAACAGGGCATGAGAGATGGGCCAATGAACATGGCAACATTGAAGTTGGTCAAAGTGAACAACAAAGACAAAACATAGACAATGCCAACTTGTTAACACCTACCCAAATATCAATGAAAGAGAGTGCTAATTCAACAGGATTTCAAAGTGAGATTGACAATAAATATAATCCTAAAGAATCTAAGTCATCAGCCTCCACGGTTGGTTTTCCAGCAAGGCAGCATTCAACAACCAGTAGCTTTCTTACAGTGGAATCCCAGAAGGATAAAAATTATTTGACAGGCAGCGATAAATCTAATTTGACAGAAAGTGACAATTTTGTCAGTGCGGTTGTCAGTGAAGTTGAACTTGGATTAGATAGCAGTGATAATCCTGTTTTAACAGATGGACAGATATCACCTGGACAAAACCTCAGCCATGATGAAATATATTTAATTAAAAGAACCCCAGTTTTGAATCATGTTGCAGTAGCTTTTGAAAATTATATCAGAACATGTAAATTAGAACCACAACATAAAGTGGTCAGTGAGAATGCCATTTCAAAGCAGAATAGCACTTCCACCACATATATACCTCCTCCAAGAAAACTCTTGAATTCTGTTATTGTTGATCAAATTCCATCAGCTAATGAAGCTATCTCACAAAACTCCAGTTTAACAGCTATACCGTCAATTGCCTTCTTAACAGAAAATCCAAAAGAGAATAGAACTTCAAACAAAAAAACCACAAGTTTAATACAAAATGAATTCAAAGTCGAGACTACTCCCAATGAGGCAAGAACTCAATCTCCAATCACCATTACTCAAGACGAAAATACTAAGCCATTCATTAATTGTGACTCTTATTTAATAGTTCCTCGAGTTTCAAAGGACAGAATTCATGATGCACCTAGTCAATCAAAAGACATGATGATCCATGTGGAAAAATACAGGAAATTCTGTTCAAATTCCAGTCTACCAGGAAACACCACACCATGCATTGACCACCCAACAAAAGATGGTATTATCCCATGCTGTAGATTTTACAGCCTAACCAAACATCAACTAGAAACTAGCAACAATTCCAGTCCATCAGTAAATGAAGAAATGGATGATAACAATTACTTAAGTTTACCTCTAGCTATCAGTAATCCATCAAAAAATGCTTCATCAATCAGGGGCTTTAAAAGCCCAGTAAATTATCTCCAATCAGCTAGTAACAAGTCCAGTCTATCAGGACATGAATCAGCAGCCATTAATTCCTTCAGCTCAAGTATCCATTCAATACCAGTCAGTAGCAATTTTGATGAAAGAGAGGATGAAACACCAGTTAGTAAATATCACAAAATAATGCAACAGTCTTTGTTCACCAGTGCAGATTGCCATCAACAAAATATAATAACAATGGGCCGGAGTCATATCAGCTCAACTGCAAGGAAAACAAGAGAAGGTAAAGATCACAATCTATTAGAAGCTAAGACTCCAGTCACCAATTATCCAAAATTAATAAGAAACCGATTGTCAGGTGCCCCCGAATCCTCTGCAAAGGAAGAATTAATGTCAGCTGGGAGTGCAAGCAGTCTAACGGGAGGTTTCTTGAAAGTTAGCAACAGTAATGTAACATCAGAAAATGAATTGCTGCTCAGTAACAATAATAGTCCAACAGAGAGCTTACTGTCCCCCAATAGCTCTGTTGATCAAACTGAGGAAGCATCAGCAGGTAAGAGGCCTCCAGCAGGAAATCCATTGTCAGCCAGCAATACTTCAAGTCCGGGAGAACATTTAACTAAGACCAGAAGCTACCAATATTCCAAAAAATATCAGTTGCTTTCCATGCCATCATCAGGAAATGGAAAACCTGTCAGCAGCCAACCCAAACAGACAGGGAAGCAGTTATTGGCCACTAATAATGCCAAATAAACCGGGAATAAAATATTTGACAGAAAGCTATTAAGTAAAGAATTGTCAGCCAGTTTCAAGGAATTCAGACATTTCAAGGAATCTACCATAAGTCAGCAATCAAACCAGTTCAACAGATAGTTAATCGTATTCTAGAAGAAATGAAACAGCGTTCAGTAAGTATCAGAAATCAGTAAATCATCAGTTGTCAGGTAATTAATCTAGTTCAGTAGATAATGTAACTTCAGTCAAAACACTCCAAGAGTGAACCCATTTTAATCTAGTCCCCTTTCCACTTGAACAGGATATCTAACCTCTGTCTGTAGCTATGTTAAATTATTAAAATATCTATTGTCAAAAAGGAGCCATTTTGTTCCATCAGAATATTTAATACCAACCAGTAGCCAGGGAATTTAATAGTAGCAATAACATTCCAATTGAATGGGGCATGTAAAATCAGTCACAAAAAATCCTAGTGCTACAATCCATCTTGCAGATAGTCAACTTCAAAGTAACTTGAAACATTGGCCATCAACAGCCATTAACAACAATATTTGGAAGTCAGGTAGTAATTAGTCCAGCCGAACAAAACATAAAACATTGGTTGAAAGTTATGTCAGTACAGTCCACTGAATGTCAATAGTCAATCATGTTGGCAGGACAACAAATGGTTGCAATGTTCATTGATTAACCTAAAACAATCATATTTTCCCCTCCAATCATGATGATTAATGATAATCTCAGTTGAATAAAACATTGGTCACTCAGTATTAATCTGACCCTAACTCTAATGCTCACAATTACATTTTGCACTGGTTTGAAACAATGTATTGAAGATATTTGCACCATTTCTAGATTTATCAACCACCTAATAATAGATAACTATTATTGGAAGATAATTTCCCTAAGATCTCTGATAGAAATGCCAGTGTAATATTGTTACATCAGTCAATTAAAAATTCAGTTCAGCTGGAAATAAAAGATGATCCAATACTAGTTGCATTCTTCATTATTCACTACTGTATTCATTGATTGAGGTTTTTTTTAGGATAAAATGAATGACCATTCCCTGTCTGATAGGCAATTTTGCATTAACAAACTCACTGGAAATAAAAGACCACCAAAGATACTGAAGATTATTCTTCTGAAAAAAATACATCTTCAATTAATCCACAGAATTCCAGACCAATCTATAAATTTCTTCAATCATTGGGAATTATGTTCCAACACAGCATGACGTTATTCCAGGAAAGTAAAATGCCATGAATCATGGAATTATTTTTATCACTTGAAAAGGAATTTGTATTTATAAGACCATGAGAGACACAGGAGCAGAATTAGGTCATTTTACTCATTCCATCATGGCTGATCCCGGATCCCATTCAACCCCATACACCTGCCTCTCACCATATCCCTTGATGCCCTGACCAATCAGGAACCTATAAACTTTCACTTTGAATATACCCATGGACTTGTCCTCCATCACAGTCTGTGGCAGAGCATTCCACAGATTCACCACTCTTTGGCTAAAAGATTCCTCCTTACCTCTGTTTTAAAAAAAGTCACCTCTCAGTCTTGAGGCTGTGCGCTCCAATTCTGGATACCCCCACGAGAGGAAGCATGCTATCCACATCCACCTTATCTAGAACTCTCAACATTCAGTAGGTTTCAATGAGATCCCATTGCACTCTTCTAAGTTCCAGTGAGTACAGGCCCAAATCTACCAAATACTCCTGATAAGTTAACCCTTAATTCCCATAATCATCCTCATGAACCTCCTCTGGACTCTCTCCAATGACAACACATCCTTTCTGAGGTATGGGGCACAAAACTGTTGACAATACTTCAATTGCAACTTGACTAGTGTCTTATAAAGACTCAGCATTATCTCCTTGAAATATTCTATTTCCCTTGAAATAAATGCCAACATTGCATTTGCCTTCTTTACCACAGACTCAACCTGTGAAATAACTTTGTAGCGGTGTGCTACACGCAGCGCTAAAATAACGACACGGAGTCGGTAAACTGCAATCAAAGAATGTTTTATTCGAACTCCACAGCCTTGCTTTAAAGCCTCCCTCATCCCGCCCTCCCCGGGCACGGATGGTCCAAGAGACACGTACTCACAAACCCCCGCAGGCTTTTTCCCTTTGTTGCAGACCTGGCCTTTGTGCCTGCACGCTGGCTAATTGTGAGCCGGTTCGAGTGTACTAGTAAGTGGGTCGCCACAACTTTCTGGGAGGCTTGCATGAAGATACCTAAATCCCTCTGCATCTCTGATGATTGAATTTTCTCCCCATTTAGATAATAATCTGCACTATTGTTTCTTTTACCAAAATGCAGTATCATAGATTTCCCAACATTGGATTCCATCTGCCACTTCTCTTGAAAGATCATGACCAATACATCTGTAATCTCTTCATCAACCTCTTTCAGGACTTCCACCTTAAGACCTTCGAATTTGTCTAGCATCTTTTCCTTTGTAATAACAGTGGCACTCACCCCGTTCCCCGACACTCAAGGACGGACCTCTGACATGCTGCTAGTGTCGTCCACAGTGAAGGCAGATGCAAAGTACTCATTAAGCTCATCTGCCATTTCTTTGTCGCCCATTACTACCTCACCAGTTTTATTTTCCAGTGGTCCAGTGTCAACTCTCACTGCCCTTCTATGCTTTATATAACTCAAAAGACTTTTAGTATCCTGCTAGTTTGCCCTCATATTTCATTTTTCCCTTATGGCATTTTTAGTTGCCTTTTTTGGTTTTAAAAGTTTCCCAATCATCCATCTTCCCACTCACCTTTGCTACCTGATATGCCCTTTTCTTGGCTTTTATGTAGTCCTTAACTTCCCTTCTCAGCCATGGTAACCTACCCCTGTCATTTGAAAACTTCTTTCTCGGGGGGACATATCTATCCTGTGCTTTGTGAACTATTCCCAGAAACTTCAGCCACCTCTATTCTGTCATCATTCCTGCCAGTATCCCTCCAATCCACCTGGGCAAGTTCCTCTCTCATGCCTCTGTAATTCCCTTTATTCCATTGCAATACTGCTTCTCCCTCTGATACTGCAGTATGAATTCAATCGTATTATGATCACTGCCTCCTAAGTGTTTCTTTACGTAAAGCTGACTAATAAAATCTGGGTTATTACACAACACCCAGTCGAAGATAGCATTTCCTTTAGTAGGCTCCAGCACAAGCTGCTCTAAAAAGCCATCTCGTAGGCATTCAAATTCCCTCTCTTGCGACCCAACACCAACCTGATTTTCCTAATCCCCTTGCATATTAATGGGTTATCTTCAAATATATGTTAAGCTATGGAGATGTTACATTCTTACTGGTTCACATATCTCACTCCCATTCTGACAAGTTGTTCTATGGCCTCCCCTTGTACCAAGATGAGGCCACCCGCAGAGTGGAGAAGCAAGACCTTATATTCAGTCTGGATATCCTCCAATCTGATAACATGAATAACAATTTCTCCTCCTGGTGAAAAAAATACCCATCCCTTCCCTTCTTCCTCTATTCTCCATTCTGGAAACTCAAGGAATCTGACTTGCCCTGTCTGATGGAACTAGGGAGAAAAGGGCTACCATCTACTTACAGGGGCTCTGATACTTATGTGGACTCCCATTACACCAGTAACCATAACTCCAGTGAGACATGGTGGTGGGACATCCTATTGAACTGTTCAAGGTGAGATTCCTGTCAGGTTTGCACCCCTAAAAACAACAGGTGTGGAGATCTTATTGAAATGCTCGATATGATCCATAACCTCACCAGTGGTCGGGCTCAACCCATATCCGAAACAGTCAAGGCCATGAATCCCAAGGGGAAAATCCAGAAGAGCTGGAAAATGATGAGGACAGGCCTGACAGAGAGGTACTGGTTTGGAATGAATTCATTCAGTGGCTGCCACTGCAGCCTAGTTTAGACTTCAGCTTATCTTGGGAGTCCAAACAGGAAGCAAGTGCACCACAGCTTTGCAGAGCACACAAATGCTGGCAAGAAGCTTTTTGACGAAATTCAGTTTGAGATCTGAGGTCACACCCACTGTTGGTCAAACCACATGGCAGGTATAGGGACAGAGTTAATCTTTGTACATACATGTGGCTTGGATACTCATGTGTTCTTATATTGGTATCTTTAATTAGTACCTTCTTATATTGTATACAAGTATATAAACATTTGAACAGAATTGCATGTTGTTTGCCATATGAGTAAATGAGGAATCGCAAAGTAAGTGGCAATATTTATTCCAAGATGGCGGCGCGATGCAGCTTGCAGTGGCCACTCCAGAGCTGATTATCTGTTATTTGTGAAGTGGGGTGCCGTGCGCAATCATAATCGATTGAAAACGGTTGTGGGAGAACGGAGGAACATCGGGAAATTTCCAGGAAGACCTTCTTCGTTGCTGCTGCTGCTGTTTGGTCTGGGACTCTGCTGGGAAGAACAGGCCCCCAGTCCTCAGGGTCGCGTTGCCGATGGCCGTTGGCGGGGCCGTCTTAATACGCTCAACAGAGGATGGTGCTCGGAGAAGCTGTGCCGGAGGGGATGGTCGTCGGCTCGGAGGTTTGACGGACTCGGAGTCCGCTGCGGTCAGGTCGCTTTCGGTGTGTGATGCATCTGCGAGGCTGGGTTCGACGGAGCTTTCATTGTGTGCTGCGTCTGTGAGGCTGAGTCGGGCAGCGCCTTGGAAGTCCATAGCGGGTGTATTCCCTTCTGCCGCCGGCGTGGGATGGTGAGTCTGTCGGGACCCTGGGGACTTGTGGAAACTGTGTGGTGATTTCTTTTGAACTTATAGTCCTTTAACATCTTTGGACTATTTTTTACTGTGCCCATGGTCTGTTTTTTTAAATCAATTATGCTATTGTTTGCACTGTTGTAACTATGTGGTTTTGTGCAGGTCTTGTAGCTTTAGTTTTTGGTCTTGTTTGTCTGGTGGATTTGGAGCTCCTTTCTGGGGAACGCACTAGACGGTAGCGTGATATTAATACGCAGCAGCCTCTCCGGAGTCTGGATTGGGGATTGCCAAACGTTATGTGGATTTTCTGATGTAGTCTGTTTTGTCATACGCTTTTGTGATATCATTCTGGAGGAACGTTGTCTCATTTTTTAACTGCATTGCATTTGTGGTTTCTAAATGACAATAAACTGAATCTGAATGTCACACGTTTTTACAACAGCTTCATGTGTCACCAGATGTGCCCCTGGTTCTTAGAGACACGTTGTGTAAGATAATATAGAGGAGAAATTTCTTTCCAAGTGAACACAAATTATGCAGGTGCTTGCATGCTGGTAATATCTTTGGAAGATGTGGGGGGGGGGAGTCCATATATCCTGTAGCCTGGAAGTATCACATAAGCATCTTTCATACCTCTGCATAATCACAGTCAGCAGGATAGGATATAAAAGCAAGGATGGAATGCTGAGGCTTTATAAGGCACTGTTCAAGCTGTAATTGGAGTATAGTGAGTAGTTTTGGGCCTTTAATCTAAGAAAGGAAGTGCTGGCATTGGAGAGGCTCCAGAGGAGGTTCATGAGAATGATCCCTGGAATGAAAGAGATAATGTATGAAAGGTGTTTGGTGGCTCCAGAGCCTGTACCCACTGGAACTTAGAAGAATGAGGGGGATTTCATTGAAACCTGTCGAATATTGAAAGGCCCAGATGAAGTGGACAGGGAGAGGATGTTTCCTTTTGTGGGGGAGTCTAGGACCACAGTGCACAGTCTCAGAATGCAAGGCCACCCCTTTAGAACAAGATGAGGAGGAATTTCTTTAGCCAGAACGTAGTGAATCTGTGGAATTCATTAACACAGACGGCTGTGGAGGCCTGGTCATTGGGTATATTTAAGTTTCTTGATTAGTAAGGATGTCAACGGTTATTGATTGAAGGCAGGAGAATGGGGTTCAGAAGGTTATTAAATCAACCATGATGGGATAGCAGAGCAGACTTGATGAGCTAAATGGCCTAATTCAGCTCCTGTGTTTTATGGTCACCTCGATAGCTTCTTATACGAAGGTTTCATACAAATATTATCTGATGCATTTTGTGTCATTATAGAGGTCACATTCTATAATTCCATTTAAGTACCTTACCTGCAGCTTTCTTTTGCAATACCACTGTGACTTAGAACTAAACTGTGCAAGATCACATGGGTCAGTAAGAGAAAGGAACTTATTCATTAAATGTGATGTGAATTTTTAAAAATAAATATACACAAGTTATGCAAATGTTTAACAAAGTTCTGTGTATCAGAAATGTATTATGTGTCTTTTTCCCTTTGAAACACACTAGTAGCCCTACCACCCTACTCACTAGGTCGTTCCCTTCAGTTCACCATGAAGAAGAGGCCTTGTTTCAGAACACCACTCTGGATTAGCTGGCATGTGGGTCACGGGCAAGTATGAGACAATGGAGTAGAGAGAGGAAGTGGAGCGGCTGGTGACTGGTGTGAGAAGAACAACCTGAGCCTGAAGAGGAGAAGACAAAGGAAATCTTTGTGGAGTTCAGGAAGGCGCAGACAAACCACCCCCCTCTGAAAACATAGCTCCTCCGTGGAGAGGGTTAAGTACACCAAGTTCCTGGGAGTTCACATCATGGATGACTTCACCTGGTCTCCTAATATCACCTCCCTGATCTGAACAAAAAGGCACAGCAGTGCCTCCACTTCCTAAGAAGATTGAGGCAACCAAGGCTTCCCCCAGCCCCCCATCTTAATTTTGCTTTAAAGGAGCACCATTGAGAGCGTCTTCACAAGTTGCATCTTCATCTGGTATGGGAGCAGTTGAGCATCAGACCAGAAGGACTGTGAGAACAGCTGAGAGGATCTCAAGGGTCTCCCTGTCATCCATTTATCAGCAGTGCTGCATATGCAGGGCCCTTAGTGTTAATAAGGATCCCACCCATTCATTCAGCATCCTCTTTGACTTTCTACCATCAGCTGTATAAGTCAAGAACAGTCAGGTTGAGAAAATGTTTCTTCCCCCAGTCCATTAGGCTTCTGAACTCCCGGCAGCATCGTTTTCAAAGTGTCACTGGTCCACACCTTACAATATTTAATATTAATGCACTTTAGTTTGTTCTTTATGTGTGATTCATCTGCAGATGTTATCCTTACCTTCATAAGTTATCATGTGGTATGTGACCTATGTGCTTTTGGAGAAATGCTGTCTCACTTCTATATACATTATATGGTTTTATACATTATATACATATATATAGTTAAAAGACAGTAAACTTGACTTGACTTGAAAGGCAGCAGTTGGGGAGGAACCAATATCCAACTGTGCAATGCCTGTGACCACCATGGGAGCAGATAGACGGTGACAGTGACCCATGCTAACACATGACCAGTTTCCAATGCAGCTGCTGGTCCCTACTTTGTTCTGGCTTCTTCCCACACTAATCCAAACAGCACTCTTCCAAAGATAGGGAGGTATCCAAACCTAAATCAGAGCATCTCACATCTTGTGAGGTAAGATCACACACGGCATATTTCTGGTCCTTGGGTGCCTTCTCTCTGTCCCTGCAGGAGGGCAATCGGTTGACTTTATTCAACAAGGACTGAGAGGCGCGTCTCTGGATCCATGGACTGCAATAAGATGCTCGCTGAAAAAAGCAGAACACAGGACTTTGCCTGCTGGTGGCATCTTTCTCCTCATTGAGGACATCAAGCTGTTCACTGGAGATATTGGTTGATATTAAAGTTGAGGGATTCAATTAAAGTGATCGGGGGAGGGGGGTATTAGAGGGGATCAAAGGGCATGTTTGAAGGATTCTGGTATGAGAGTTAATATCTGGTCCATATCTGGTTTTAGACTTAACAAATATGAAAGTGCAGTTATTTGCTTAAGTCTTAAGCATCAGAAAATTCTCCCTTCTTGGTCAGACAACTGTTTCATTTCTAGGCAAGTTGCAGTGCACTGTACTTGCAATACATAAAAATTCATTTTTCAATGTTTCATTTGAGGTACTCACGGCACAGTACAATTCTTTCCCCACCTGACCAAAGAGCTACAATGCCACCTTTATTGTCTTTTGCTCATTAGAAGGTGTAAACGGATAGATCTAATAGCTCGAACATTTGTCCCAGAATGTACTATCTCAGCTTGGAAACTGATGACTGATGTTCACTATTCAGGTTCAGTTTCATCAACCAGCCAGCAATCTTTTTAAGATACCAGAAAATAGCCAATAATCAAAATTAACAATTAGGATACAATAAAAACAGATATTGCTAGCCATTTTGGAAGGAAGAAACAATAACTTCAAGTCCTCTGGCCCTGGTTATGTCATTTTCACTCTGGATGTCCAGTCCCTATACTCTGCCATCCTCCATCAGGAAGGTTTCAAAGACCAACTGCCCATCCCCACTTCTTTCTGGACAGCAAACCCAACCAGTTTCTCTCCACCACCCCTCTCCCCTCTCAGGCCGAACTGGACCTCACTCTGAATAATTTCTCCTTTGGCTCCCCCCCACTTCCTTCAAACAAAAGGTGTAGCCAGTGGGTACTTGCATGAGACTCTGCTGTGTTTACCTTTTTGTCAGCTACGTGGAACAGTCTATGTTCCAAGCCTATCAGTCCCCAACTTTTTCTACACTATATCGACGACTACATTGCTGCTGCTTCCTGCACCCATGTGGAGCTCGTCAACTTCATCCACTCTGCCTCCAACTTCCATCCTGCACTCAAATTTATCTCCACCATTCCTGACACCTCCCTCCCCTTTCATGATCTCTCTGTCACTATCTCTGGAGACAGTTTATCCACCATTATCTTTGATGAACTCCCTGATTCTCACAGGAACCTGGACGATACCGCTTCCCAACCTGTCACCTGCAAAAATGCCATCCCCTTCTCTCAAGTACTTTGCCTCCGCCGCATCTGCTCTCAGGATGAGGCTTTTCATTCCAGAACTAATGAGGTGTCCACCTTCTTCAAAGAAAGTGGCTATCCTTTCTCCACCATCAACGTTGTCCTCACTGGCATCTCTTCCATTTCGTGCACATCTGCCCCCACCCCATCACTCACACCCCAGAGTGGCCTCCTGTATATTGGTGAGACCTGATGTAGACTGGGAGTCTGCTTCACTGTGCACCTACACTCTGTCTGCCAGAAAAAGCTGGATCTCCCAGTGGCCATCCATTTCAATTCTTCTTCCCATTCTTATTCCAAAATGTTCGTCCATGGCTCCTCTACTGCCATGGTGAAGTCACACTCAGGTTGGAGTAGCGATACCTTATATTCCGTCTGGGTAGCCTCCAACCTGATGGTGTGAACATCAATTTTTCGAACATCCAGTAATTGCCCCCTCCCCCACCATTCCCCATTCCCCATTCCTATTTCCCTCTCTCACATCTCCTTCTCTGCCCATCACCTCTCTCTGGTGCTCCTCCCCTTTCTCTTTCTTCCATGGCTTTCTGTCTTCTCCTATCAGATTTCCCTTCTCCAGCCCTGTATCTCTTTCACCCACTGACCTCCCAGCTCTTTAGTCAACCCTTCCCCCCCTCCTGATTTTACCTGTCACCTTTCACCTATCACCTGGAGGTCCTGCTCCTTGAGCTTCTTCGGAATCGAGGAAGACAGAACAGGAGTGGGACTTAAAGCTAAAGGGTCACCCATGGAGAGGCTCCAGAGGGCGCTGGCTCTGAGTGCATTTGGTTTCCGCAGGGTAAAGGTGGCCACGTGGTGAGCATGGAATTCAGAGCACTAGATTGAAAGAAATTCATATAAAACAACATGAGAAATAAATATTATTAAATAAATATAATAGATATATAATGATATTATTAATAAAAAGTTCAGCCATCATTCTGCATTCTCATCATCTTACGGGAAATGGCTAGAGTAGAATGGCAGTTTAAAAACTCAGGAACATCTGTAACATCCTTCATAGCTTCAGAGCCTGCAAAGCACCCTCAGAGGTAGCGCTCACAGGGAAGGTAATCATTTAGATTCATCCAAAGAGCGGATACTACAAGAAAGGCATTAGGTGTCAAAAACGTTAAAGTTACTGGTGAGACCTCCGGTCCCTCAATTGTTACTGCGCTGTATCTCTAGATAAAATTAAAGAAACAACTTCTTAATTTGCATGTCTCCACATAAGCAGACATCCTCTGGACCTGGATGGGCGTGCTCTTCCTTGCAGAAAAATCTAGAGCAAGGGGTCACTGATAAATAAGTGGTCACCCATTTATGTGTCAGAAATGAAACAATTTTATTTTCTTTCAGTGGGTTGCGAGTCTCAGAAGAGATTTTAGATATTTTAAAAACAGAGATCGATACCTGAGGAATCAGATTTGACTGATTACAATAGGATTGCCACAAATTGAAGGAGGCGCAGAAAGCTACCCAGATTTCTGCGGGTAGAGGGTAATGTGGATTAAATAAGGCATGATTGAATTAAACAAGGGAAGAGGCTTGAGGTGCCAAGTGGTTTGTTCCTGCTGCTAAGTCGAATATCTGTACGCTTGCATGTAATCTGATTATTTATAGAAAGAGACACAGTTGTGTACCCTGTTCACATAATTCCCTGATCACTGTGACAAGCTGTTTCTATAATGAGCTGAGAGGGATGTGCATGGTGTAGATACTCTCTGGGAAGGTGTATGTTTTACTGACATCACTCAAAGCATTTGTTTCCTGGAAGCACTATCTTCTACTTCTGTCAAGATATTTTTGGGTGAAAGAATCTACTTTTGTGAAGCAGCAACCAGTCTGGTAACGTTCAGAAATAAAACTCTGACAGGAGGTCTGGGTTCTGACTGTAGCTTTCAGTCTGAGGCAACCTTACAGGCAAGATCCCAATCAAACAAGTAAATGATAATTCCAATCTGACCGGACACTGAGTTATCCCAGTTTCAGTCTCAGTCCGAAACATTGAGACAGTCTGACTTCAATCAATTACCGCCACAGTCCGACATCACAGCCCAGCGTGAGCTGGGAGCTGCAACAGATGAAGAACAGGAATCACGTGTGACAATTAGCAGCACCTTCAGGAGGATGATTCCAGTGGCCAACATTTATTCTGTTTCATTTTTATTTGAAGCAGATTTAGAATTAAGCCAGTGTCAGAACCTGAGGGGACGACTGTAGAAATGTATAAAATTGAGAGGCAAAGACAGGGTCAATAGTCAGAATCTTTTCCCTTTGGCAGAAATGTTAATACAGTCAGTCCTCCTTATCCACGAATTTCGCATGCGCAAATTCAACCAACTGCTAATCGCGAAAACCCAGAAGTGCTCTTCCAGCACTTGTTGTTGAAGCATATACAGACTTTTTTTCTAGTCATTATTCCCTAAACAATGCAGTATAACAACTATTTTACACAGCATTTACATTGTATTAGGTATTATAAGTAACCTAGAGATGATTTAAAGTATACCGGAGGATGTGTGTGGGTTATTGTGGATCGGGATCGAAAAAAATCGGAAGTTCTCTTACTAAGTAAGTCGAAACAGGTACATCCGGTATTACTTAGCGTCAGTTAGTCAAACATTTGTCTTAGTATATAGTATATATTTCACCTTTCTATGCATATAAAACACGTAAGAAACGTATGTTTCAGCGCTGGGCTCGGGAACTTCTTCCCAAGCTCAATCCAGTGACAAACCGCTATTGAATGTGCTGTCCACCATGCCGGGTTGATGTGGAGGATCAAAAACCCAAAACCCCAAAACCCAATAATTAAACCACTGCGTTGCTTAGTAATAATTGTAGCTTTCATTGGGGCAGGTCCTTTCTCACTTTATCCATTAAAATTGTTCCGATCGTTGACTGACTGTAGCCTAACACTTTTCCAATGACCGATGGCGTTTCACCTCTTTCCGATCGCTTTATTATTTCCACTTTATTTTCAATTGTTATCGTGATTATTTTCGTGTACAGGAACACTGCAGATTCAGATCTCTGCTGCTGGGTCCTAATGTCCACCGCACTTGAGACAGATTAAATAAGGTCTGGGGTTCCGCTGGGTCCTAAGGTCCACCGCATTGAAACAGGTTGAGCATCCGCGAATTTTGGTATCCGTGAGGGGTCCTAGAATCAAACCCTCATGGATAAGGAGGGCTGACTGTATATGTAGCGGTGTGCTACACGCAGCGCTAAAATAACGACACGGAGTCGGTAAACTGCAGTCAAAGATAAAGTTTATTCCAACTTCACAGCCTTGCTCTAAAGCCTCTCTCCCCTGCCGGATGCCTCGCCGGGCACGTACTGAAAACCCCCGCAGGCTTTTTCCCTTTGTTGCGGACCTAGTCTTTGTGCCTGCACGCTGGCTAATTGTCAGCCGGTTCGAGTGTGCTAGGAAGTGGGTCGCCACATAACCCCCACCCCAGAACCGGCGATACACCCCCCAATGTCCACAGTCTGGGCCGGACCCTGTTTGGGAGGTCGGCCTCTGCGCCGCAGTGCCGGAAACTCGACCGGTTGCACCAAGTCCACATGGGCCGGTTTGTGTCGGTCCACCGTGAAAACCTCCTCTCTCCCCCCAACGTCCAGCACGAACGTGGACCTGTTGTTTCTGATCACCGTAAACAGCCCCTCGTAGGGCCGTTGCAGCGGTGGCCGATGCCCGCCCCGTCGTACAAACACAAACTTACAGTTTTGCAGGTCTTTGGGTACGCAGGTCGGGTGCTGCCCATGCTGCGAAGTGGGTATGGGGGCCAGGGCACCGAGCCTCTCGCATAGTCTGCCCAGGACTGCTGCGGGTTCTTCCTCTTGCCCCCTTGGGGCTGGTATGAACTCCCCGGGAACGACCAGGGGTGCGCCGTACACCAACTCGGCCGACGAAGCATGCAGATCATCTTTGTGCGCCGTGCGGATGCCGAGTAGGACCCAGGGAAGCTCGTCCGCCCAGTTAGCTCCGCGCAGGCGGGCCATGAGAGCCGACTTCAGGTGACGGTGGAAACGCTCCACCAGTCCGTTCGACTGTGGGTGGTAGGCAGTGGTGTGGTGCAGCTGAGTCCCCAACAGGCTGGCCATCGCTGACCACAGGCTGGAGGTGAACTGGGCGCCTCTGTCGGAGGTAACGTGGGCCGGTACACCAAAGCGGGACACCTAGGTGGCGATCAATGCCCGGGCGCAAGATTCAGAGGTGGTGTCGGTGAGCGGGACCGCCTCTGGCCATCTTGTGAACTGGTCCACGATAGTCAGGAGGTGCCGCGCTCCGCGCGACACTGGCAGGGGGCCCACGATATCCACATGAATGTGGTCGAAACGCCGGTGGGTGGGGTGGAACTGCTGCGGTGGGGCCTTGGTGTGTCGCTGCACCTTGGCCGTCTGGCAGTGCATGCACGTTCTGGCCCATTCACTGACCTGCTTGCGGAGTCCGTGCCAAACAAACCTGCTGGAGACCATCCGGACGGTAGTGCGGATGGAGGGGTGCGCCAAGTTATGAATAGAGTCGAAAACACGTCGTCGCCAAGGTGGCGGGACGACAGGACGGGGTTGGCTGGTGGCGACGTCACAGAGTAGGGTCCTCTCACCTGGGCCTATGGGGAGGTCCTGGAGCTGCAAACCTGAGACTGCGGTTCTGTAACTTGGGATCTCCTCATCTGCCTGCTGTGCCTCTGCCAGTGCCTCAAAGTCTACCCCTTGGGAAAGGGCGTGAATGTTAGGGCGAGAGAGCGCGTCTGCCACGACATTGTCCTTACCCGAGACGTGCCGGACGTCCGTCGTGAATTCAGAGATGTAGGACAGATGGCGCTGCTGGCGGGACGACCAGGGATCGGACACCTTTGTGAATGTAAAGGTAAGCGGTTTGTGGTCCGTGAACGCGGTGAAGGGCCTACCTTCTAAGAAGTACCTGAAATGCCAGATTGCCAGGTATAGCGCCAACAGCTCCCGGTCGAAAGCACTGTATTTGAGCTCGGGTGGCTGCAGGTGTTTGCTGAAAAACGCCAGGGGTTGCCAGCGGCCCGCGATGAGCTGCTGCAGTACCCCACCGACTGCCGTGTTAGATGTGTCCACTGTGAGGGCGGTAGGGACGTCCGTTCTGGGGTGCACTAGCATCGCGGCATTCGCCAAGGCATCCTTCGTTTGAATGAAAGCGGCGGCGGACTCCTCGTCCCAGGTAATGTCCTTGCCCGGACCCGACATCAGGGCGAACAGGGGGCGCATGATTCGGGCAGCTGAAGGGAGGAAGCGGTGGTAGAAATTGACCATACCTACGAATTCCTGAAGGCCTTTGATTGTGCTGGGTCGGGGGAAATGGCGGACCGCATCTACCTTAGCGGGCAGAGGGGTTGCCCCATCTGTGGTAATCCTGTGGCCCAGGGAGTCAATGGTGGCGAGCCCGAACTGGCATTTGGCCAGGTTGATCGTTAGACCGTAGTCACTCAGCCGGGCAAAGAGCTGTCGGAGGTGGGACAGATGCTCCTGACGACTGCTGCTGGCTATGAGGATGTCGTCCAAATAGATGAATGCGAAGTCCAGGTCGCGTCCATCAACCGCTGGAACGTCTGTGCGGCATTCTTCAGGCCGAACGGCATGCAGAGGAACTCAAAAAGGCCGAACGGGGTGATGAGAGCCGTTTTGGGGACGTGGTCCGGATGCATCGGAATTTGATGGTATCCCCGGACGAGGTCTACCTTGGAGAAGATCCGTGCGCCGTGCAGGTTTGCTGCAAAGTCCTGAATGTGCGGCACAGGGTAGCGGTCCGGTGTTGTAGCCTTGTTCAGCCTGCGGTAGTCGCCGCACGGTCTCCAGCCCCCTGTCACTTTGGGCACCATGTGCAGGGGGGAGGCCCATGGGCTGTCGGACCGCCGGATGATCCCCAATTCCTCCATCCTTTTGAACTCCTCCTTCGCCAGTCGGAGCTTGTCCAGGGGAAGCCGCCAAGCACGGGCGTGGGGGGGTGGTCCCTGGGTCGGGATGTGGTGCTGTACGCCATGTTGCCGCGAACTGCGGTGCCAGAACCGATGGGAAATCCGCCAGGACCCTGGTGAAGTCGTTGTCGGACAGCGTGATAGAGCCGAGGTGAGGGGCTGGCAACTGGGCTGCACCCAGGGAGAACGTCTGAAAGGTCTTGGCTTGGACCAGTCTCTTCCTGGGCAGGTTGACCAGTAGGCTGTGAGCCCTCAAGAAATCCGCACCCAGAAGCGGTTGGGCTACGGCGGCCAGTGTGAAGTCCCACGTGAACTGGCTGGAGCCGAACCATAGCTGCACCGGACGGGTGCCATAGGTCCTTACTGTGCTGCCGTTTGTGGCCCTCAGGGGGGGACCCGGCGCCCTGCTGCGGGTGTCGTAACTCGTCGGAGGTAAGACGCTGATCTCGGCACTGGTGTCGACCAAAAACCGGCGTCCCGACCTGCTGTCCCACACATACAGGAGGCTATCCCGATGGCCAGCTGCCATAGCCATCAGCGACGGCTGGCCCTGGCGTTTCCCGGGAACTTGCAGGGCGGGCTACAGTGGCGGGCTTCTGCGCCCCACCGCTGGTGGTAGAAACACCATTGCTCGTTGGTCTCCTCGCCTCTGCCTTCAGGGTTAGCGGGCTCTGCGGCCGGGCCTGGACTGGTTTGCTGCTGGGAGTGTGGCCGGGTGATCAGTGAGATGGACGCCCCACTCACCTTCTTGGCTTTCCACAGCAAGTCTGCCCGGGCTGCCACCTTCCGGGGGTCGCTGAAATCCGCGTCGGACAGCAGCAGGCGTATGTCCTCAGGCAGCTGCTCCAGGAATGCCTGCTCAAACATGAGGCAGGGTGTGTGTCCATCAGCCAGAGACAACATCTCATTCATTAAAGCTGATGGAGGCCTGTCTCCCAAGCCATCCAGGTGCAGTAAACGGGCAGCTCGCTCGCGGCGGGAGAGCCCGAAAGTCCCTATGAGCAGGGCTTTGAATTCCGTGTACTTGCCGTCCGCCGGGGGAGACTGTACGAACTCCGCGACCTGGGCCGCTGTGTCCTGGTCGAGGGAGCTCACCACGTAGTAGTAACGGGTGTCCTCTGAGGTTATCTGCCGAACGTGGAATTGGGCTTCTGCTTGCTGAAACCATAGGTGAGGTTGTAGCGTCCAGAAGCTTGGCAGTTTCAAGGAAACCGCATGAACAGATGCGGCGTCGTTCATCTCCGGTCCAAAAACGTTTGGACCGTCGGGGTCACCAATTGTAGCGGTGTGCTACACGCAGCGCTGAAATAATGACACGGAGTCGGTAAACTGCAGTCAAAGATAGAGTTTATTCCAACTTCACAGCCTTGCTTTAAAGCCTCTCTCCCCCGCCGGATGCCTCGAGAGGCACGTACTGAAACCCCCTCAGGCTTTCTCCCTTTGTTGCAGACCTAGCCTTTGTGCCTGCACGCTGGCTAATTGTCAGCCGGTTCGAGTGTGCTAGTAATTGGGTCGCCACATATATTTATTTATTAAAATACAGGCTTCCAGCCCTTTGAGCTGCACTGTCCAGCAACTCACCAATTTGATCCTAGCCTAATACTCTGACCAATTAACCTACCAACTGGTATCTCTTCGGACCATGAGAGGAAACTGGAGCACCCAGAGGAAACTCACGTGGTCACAGGGAGAACGTACAAACTCCTTCCTTATAGGCAGCGGCGGGAATTGAACCCTGGTCGCCTGTACTGTAAAGCGTTGTGCTAGCCACTGTGCTAGCGTGCTGAGGAAACACATTTGAGGGGAGAGGGTACAGCTTAAAGGAGCCGTGCAAGATAATTTTTTTAATATACCAAAAGTGATAGGTGCCTGGAATGGGCTGCCAAGGACAGTGCTGGAAGCTGACACGACAGTGATCTTTAAGAGGCTTTTACATGACTATGCAGAGAATGGAAGCATGTGGATATTATGCAGGTAGGAGAGATTTGAGTTATACCGTGTTCAGCACAGACATCATGGGTCAGAGGGCCCATTCCTGTGCTGACTGTTCCATGTTCAATATGTGATCTGGATTTTATCTCACTACATGATATGGAAGTTTTTTATTATATAATTTCCTGTAAATATTTAGTTCCTCCAAGAGGACTACAACCTTGTCATGGTTTGAAGCCTTGCCTGCTTTAGTGACCCTATGTCGTCTGGAATCAGGGCTTTATGCTTTAGCTCATGGAGGGTCACCCAGGCCAAACAGGTCAAAGGGCAGAGGACAGACTAAGAGTGGTCCATCGGTCCTCCAGGTTCAGGGGTTCAGCTCAGGGCTAACAACCCTGACTGGTCAAACATATTGTTCTGGAAACAGCAATGAAGAATCCTTCTACACCCGAATACGACGGTATTCCTGAGTCTCCACCCGGGATTTGCATGACCGACAGTGGTGAAAACTGAGAGGAAGGTACTGACACGATGAAGGAAGCCCTGAACACCACCAGAGATGGAGGACCTCATTGCTGCCCTAAACACCAGTGGCGTAACTGGCAATGAAAAAAACATTTAGTTCATAAATAGTAGTTAATAAATAAATTTAAGATATTCTTGTTAGGATTTCAGTGTAGGCAATAGTGGTTTCATAAATTCAGGTTAAATGGTTGTGATTTTCTATTTGGATATGTTAACATGTTCATTTATTCATGTAATTAACTTCAAGCTGCAGCTTATAAATTAGATAGCTACTAGACAATGAAGCACATAGCTCACCTCCCTGATCCATTGTGGCTTCACTGTGGTGTCATAATCTGACTGTTTACCCTCATCGCCGCCTCAGTAGCGACTGCACTGATGATAGCAGCCCATGCAGAAGAAACAAACATTAATTGAGGAGCACACCCCATCCCCAGTGTTGGAAGAAATTCAAAATCAAGGAGAGTGCTCTCTCAAAGTACTTGCTCAACATTGTGTCATTAGTAACAAAGTCAAGACGATGGCTAACCCTGCTGTGATCATAGACAACGGATCTGGGTTCTGTAAATCTGGGATCGTTGGCAACAGCATTCCTACATCAGTCATACCATCTGTCATGGGCTTTCCCAAAGCTACAAAGGGGAAACATAGTGCTAGTCTAAAAGACTGTTATGTTGGAAAAGCAGCCCAAGCCAGAAGAGAAGTCTTGAGTTTGACATACCCAATCGAACGTGGCATGGTGACCTCTTGGGACGAAATGGAGATGATCTGGAGATACATCTTTGGCTTTGAACTGCATGTGAAGTCCAAAGAGAGGCCCGTTTTGCTGACTGCCGCCCCGTTGACTCCTTTCTTAAGTAGGGAAAGGATGACTGAAATCATGTTTGAAGACTTCTCTGTGCCAGCGATGTTCGTGGCTATCCCAGCTACGTTAGCACTCTACTCATCTGGCCGTACCCAAGGAGTGGTCTTGGACAGTGGACATGGAATAACTGATGCCGTCCCCATCTACGAAGGGTATTACCTCCCCGATGCTGTACATAGGTCTCATCTGGCAGGAAGTGATATCAGCGCTAGCCTTCGGCAATTCATGTTGGAGAATGGCCACTCGTTTGCTGAAAAGCTGGAAACAGATGTTATCCAGGATATCAAGGAAAAATTGTGCTACGTTTCCCTTGATTTCAAAGTGGAGAGCAGCAAACCAGCAGAAGAAATGCAACGCGAGTACAGATTGCCAGATGGCACACAGATTATGGTCTCAAATGAGCTTATCAGAGCACCAGAGTTGCTTTTTACACATGAGAACACAGGATTAAAAGATACTGGAGTTCTCATGCTGTTATTAAACAGTATTGCAAAATGTAATGGAAGTCTGCACGAAGAACTATACAACAACATCTTGCTATCTGGTGGCTCAACCCTCTTCCCAGGAATGGAGGAACGACTACTCAAGGAAATCAAACTTCATGCGCCACCTGGAGTACCAGTCAAAGTCATCGCCCCACCAGAAAGAAAGTATTCTGTTTGGGTGGGAGCCTCAATCTTAACAAGTTTGTCATCCTTTAAACATATGTGGATTACCCTCAACGACTACAATGACTTTGGGCCATCTATAGTGAACAGGAGATGTTTTTAAACGGAAGGAACTATGTATCCCAAAGTTAGACCACAGTGATCCACATTTTAAATGTATGTGATTAAAGATGCTAGTTCATAGCTTACAATGTCTGAAGTGTAGCTCAAATCAACAAAGGGTTTGGAATTAATATTTCTTACCAGATATTCCAGTTTAGTTGTATTTCTTGAAATCATTGATTTGTGTTGGACAAACAGCTGGTGTGAAAAAGTGCTATGTTTAGTAGACCATTGTAAAATGAACTAACAAACTTGTTCTGACCTTTTCTTCGTAGTCAAGTGCATGGCCATAATCACACTGATTCTCTGGTTTGTAATTTCTCACTTAGCTGATTCCTGCTTCCCTCCCTTAGTTAATCTTCCTTCTCCGCTACAGACCTTTTTTCATTGTGCTTGGACAAATAGCAAGGGGGAGGGGTTTCCATTGTGATGTAAAGAAATGAGAGAGAGAGAGAGAGAGAGAGAGAGAGAGTGAGTGAGTGAGAGAGAGAAAGAGAGCAAGAGAGAGAGAGAGAAAACTAAATATAGGTTAAAATTATTGCGAACATATCATTTTAGAACGGAGCAGAACTTTTATGATTTAGATCAAAGTAAACTTAATAGTTCGGAATTGTGAGAAGTTCTGACCATTAAAGAAAAGCTGTGCAACAGTTGGAAAAGGCTGACACATGCAGCGTTTATTACAATTAGTAACAGAACGTGTAAAGAATTGCTTTATGCAGCAATACATTTTGATTTGAAAAGGCTGCTGGAAACACATTCAATAGTAACTTTAAAAGAGAATTATACATGAAAAGGAAGAGTCTATATAGAAAGGGGAGGAATGTGGGACTAACTGAACAATCTTTAAATAAGACAGCACAGATGCAATGGTCTGATTAAGCTGATTCTGTGCCACGTTATCCTATGAAACTTTCTGATTCTCAAACTCATGCATATTAAGCTTTCTTACACTATTGCATAAATGATGAGCCATATATAATCTTACATGTTTCAGTGGATTTATAGATTAACTCTTGAGCTTTCCCATATAAAACAAATCAAGAACCAAGCTGTCTCCAGCTGGAATCACATAAAGCACTGGCTAAACATTTTCTTTCATTCAGAATGGGTTAAAGACTTAAAGGCCGAATGATTACTATAAACATGAGATCAAATGCAGATGCTGGAAATCCAAAGCAACACACACAAAATGCTGGAGGAAATCTGCAGGTCAGACAGCATCTATGGGCATGAATAAACAGTCGAGGTTTTGGGCCAAAACCCTTCTTCAGGACTGGAAAAGGGGAAGATGCCAGAGTAAAAAGATGAGGGGAGGGAAAGAGGGTAGCTAGAAGGTGATAGGTGAAGCCAGGTGGGTGGAAAGGTCAAGAGCTGGAGAAGAAGGTATCTGATAGGAAAGGAGAGTGGACAATGGGAGAAAGGGAAGGAGGAGGGGACCCAGGCGGAGCTGATAGGCAGGTGAGAAGAGGTAAGGTGTCAGAGTGGTGAATAGAAGATGAGGGAAGGGGGAGGGATTTTTTTTACCAGAAGGAGAAATCAATATTCATGCCATCAGACTATGGAATATGAAGGTTTCTCCTCCATTCTGAGGGTGGCCTCATCATGGCACAAGAGGAGGCCATGGATCAGCGTGTCAGAACGGGAACGGGAATGGGAATTAAACCGTTTAGCCTCCGGGAAGTTCTGCTTTTGGCAGATGGAGCGGTGGTGCTTGACAAAGCGGTTTCCCAGTTTATGAACGGTCTCACCGGTTTAGAGGAGGTCGCATTGGGAGCACTGAGGCATTCCCAGCAGATTTTCAGGTGGAGTGTTGCCTCACCTGGAAGGATTGTTTGGGGCTCTGAGTGGAGGTGAATGCACTTTGCAAGGATAAGTGCCGGGAGAGAGATTAGTGGGGAGGGATGAATGGACAATGGAGTCACAGAGGGAGTGATCCCCTTGGAAAGCAGAGAGATGGGGATAGGAAATAAAGATACGTTTGGTGGTAGGATCCCTTTGGAGATGGTGGCAGTCGCAGAGGGTGATGTGTTGGTTGCAGAGATTCATGGGGTGTTAGGTAAGGACAAGAGGAACTCCATCACTCTTAACAAGGCGGAAAGATGTGCTTAGCGTGGATGTCCAGGAAATGGAGAAGATGTGGGTGATGGCAGCAGCAATGATGGAGGAAGGGAAACCCCGTGCTTTGAAGGAGGAGGACATCTCTGACATCCAGGAATGGAAAACCGCTTCTTGGGAACAGATGTGGTGGAGTTGAAGGAACTGAGGAAAGGGAATAGCATTTTCACAGGAGGCGGGGTGGAAAGAGGTGTAGTCAAGATAACTGTGGGAATCAGTAGGTTTATAAAAGAAAACACAAGGAAATCTACAGATGCTGGAAATTCAAGCAACACACACAAAATGCTGGTGGAACACAGCAGGCCAGGCAGCATCTATAAGGAGAAGCACTGTCGACATTTCTGGCCGAGACTCTTTGTCAGGACTAACTGAAAGGAAAGATAGTAAGAGATTTGAAAGTAGTGGGGGGAGGGGGAAATGCAAAATGATAGAAGACCGGAGGGGGTGGGATGAAGCGAAGAGCTGGAAAGGTGATTGGCAAAAGGGATACAGAGCTGGAGAAGGGAAAGGATCATGGGACGGGAGGCCTCGGGAGAAAGAAAGGGGGAGGGGAGCACCAGAGGGAGATGGAGAACAGGAAGAGAGAGAGGAAAAAAATGGGGGAGGTGGGAAAAACTAAATAAATAAGGGATGGGGTAAGAAGGGGAGGAGGGGCATTAATGGAAGTTAGAGAAATCAATGTTCATGCCATCAGGTTGGAGGCTACCCAGCCGGTATATAAGGTGTTGTTCCTCCAACCTGAGAGTGGCTTCATCTTGACAGTAGAGGAGGCCATGGATAGACATATCAGAATGGGAATGGGACGTGGAATTAAAATGTGTGGCCACTGGGAGATCCTGCTTTCTCTGGTGGGCTGAGTGTAGGTGTTCAGCGAAACGATCTCCCAGTCTGCGTCGGGTCTCACCAATATATAAAAGGCCGCACCAAGAGAACCAGACACAGTATACCACACCAGCCGACTCACAGGTGAAGTGTCGCCTCACCTGGAAGGACTGTCTGGGCCCCTGAATGGTGGTGAGGATGGAAGTGTAAGGGCGGGTGTAGCACTTGTTCCGTTTACAAGGATAAGTGCCAGGAGGGAGATCAGTGGGAAGGGATGGGGGGGGACGAATGGACAAGGGAGTCGCGTAGGGAGCGATCCCTGCGGAAAGCAGAACGGTGGGGGGGGGGGAGGGAAAGATGTGCTTGGTAGTGGGATCCTGTTGGAGGTGGCAGAATTTACAGAGAATTATGTGTTGGACCCAGAGGTTGGTGTGGTGGTAGGTGAGGACAAGGGGAACCCTATCCCTAGTGGGGTGATGGGAGGATGGGGTGAGGGCAGATGTGCGGGAAATAGGAGAGATGCGTTTGAGAGCAGAGTTGATGGTGGAAGAAGGGAAGCCCCTTTGTTTAAAAAAGGAAGACATCTCCTTCATCCTGGAATGAAAAACCTCATCCTGAGAGCAGATGCGGCGGAGACGGAGGAATTGTGAGAAGGGGATGGCATTTTTGCAAGAGACAGGGTGGGAAGAGGAATAGTCCAGGTAGCTGTGAGAGTCAGTGGGCTTATAGTAGATATCAGTAGATAAGCCGTCTCCAGAGATGGAGACAGAAAGATCAAGAAAGGGGAGGGAGGTGTCGGAAATGAGAATTGGTCAACAGTTTGTCTCCAGTTACTGACAACTTTATTGAAGAATTTCTATGCAGAGTAGGGTAATATATTCAACTGTGCATTCATAAGCAAACAATAACTTATTTTTGAAACACTCTGGGTTCAGAATAACTTTGCATAATAAAACCATCATATGATTGGAGCTTTCACTAGAAGTATTAAGTCTTTGCTTCCTGGTGGCTATATCTCTGCTAGTTTCTTCAATTTCCATAATAAACAGAAGAGACATTTTGAAAGTTTTGTTTTAACCAAAATACACTTTATTCATAATAAAATTATAAGAATAAACTGTGCAAGGGCTTTTCATTCCTGCATTCATAGACAATGTGTTTAGTGTTAGATTATATTATTTAAACCAATAGCACTGTTGTTGTCACTCACGTGACCCTGTGGGATGGTATACTACTACAATAATTGAGAGGCTTCCTCTCCCAACGTGGTCTCTTCCCTGTCCATTAGTGGAAGAACCCTCTCCTGTGGTCCTCTCCCAATAAGTCCTTACAGAGATTGCATCAAACTTTACCACAACCTCAACAGGCACTCCTGTAACCTTGGCGGGAGTACATTCCTCTACCGGCATCTCAACCTTCAGATTCAGATAGATGTTCATTTATTTGTCACATGTACATTGATTTATACAGCATTGTTTGAATTAACAACCAACACAACTTAAGGCTGTGCTGGGGGCAGCCCACAAGCATCGCCACACATTCCAGTGCCAACGTAGCATGCCCACGATGTTCAACAGAACATCAGCAACAGAACAACAGTGAAGCAAGCCCTTTCTACCCTAATGTCAGAATCAGAATCAGAATCAGGTATGTGTCGTGAAATTTGTTAACTTAGCAGCAACAGTTCAATGAAATACATAATATAGAACTAATAATAACAATAATAATAAATAAGTAAATCAATTACAGTATACGTATATTGAATAGATTAAAAATCGTGCAAAAATAATTAAAAAGTGAGATAGTGTTCATGGGTTCAATGCCCATTTAGAAATTGGATGGCAGAGGGGAAGAAGCTGTTCCTGAATCACTGTGTGTGTGTTTTCAGTCTTCTGTACCTCCTACCTGATAGTAACAGTGAGAAAACGGCAGCCCTGTGTGCAGGAGGTCTTTAATAATGGACGCTGTCTTTCTGAGCCACCACTCCTTGAAGATGCCTTTCTGAGACACCGCTCCTTGGAGATGTTCTGGGTACTTTGTAGGCTAGTACCCAAGATGGAGCCAGCTAAATTTACAACCATCTGCAGCTTCTTTCGGTCCTGTGCAGCAGCCCCTCTACCCCCATTCCCCCCCCCCCCCCCCCCACCAGACAGTGATGCAGCCTGTCAGAATGCTATCCACGGTACATCTGTAGAAACTTTTGAGTGTATTTGTTGACATACCAAATATCTTCAAACTCCTAATGAAGTATAGTCGCTGTCTTGCCTTCTTTATAAATGCATCGATATGTTGGGACCAGGGTTAGGTCCTCAGAGATGTTGACACCCAGGAACTTGAAACTGCTCACTATCTCCACTTCTGATCCCTCTGTGAGGATTGGTATGTGTTCCTTCATCTTACCCTTCCTGGTGCATAATCAGCTCTTTCATCTTACTGTCATTGAGTGCCAGGTTGTTGCTGTGTCACCACTCCACTAGTTGGCACATCTCGCTCCTGTACGCCCTCTCGTCACCACCTGAGATTCTACCAACAATGGCTGTATCATCAGCAAATTTATAGATGCAATTTGAGCTAAGCCTAGTTACACAGTCATGGGTATAGAGAGAGTAGAGCAGTGGGCTAAGCACATACCCCTGAGATGCGCCAGTGTTAATCGTCAGTGAGGAGGAGATGCTATCACCAGTCTGCACAGATTGTGGTCTTCTGGTTAAGAAGTCGAGGATCCAATTGCAGAGGGAGGTACAGAGACCCAGATTCTGTAACTTCTCAATCAGGATTGTGGGAATGACGGTATTAAATGCTGAGCTATAGTCGATGAACAGTATCCTGACATAGGTGTTTGTGTGTCCAGGTGGTCTAAAGCCGTGTGAAGAGCCATTGAGATTGCACCTGCCACTGACCTATTGTGGTGATAGGCAAATTGCAATGGATCCAGGTCCTTGCTGAGGCAGGAGTTCAGTCTAGTCATGACCAACCTCTCAAAGCATTTCATCACTGCTGATGTGAGTGCTGCCGGGTGATAGTCATTAAGGCAGCTCACATTATTCTTCTTAGCCACTGGTATAATTGTTGCCTTTTTGAAGCAAGTGGAAACTTCTGCCTGTAGCAGTGAGAGGTTGAAAGTGTCCTTGAATACTCCTGGTAGTTGTTTGGCACAGGTTTTCAGAGTTTTACCAGGTACTCCATTGAGACCATCTACCTTGCGAGGGTTCACTTTTTAAAGACAGCCTAACATCAGCCTCTGAGACAGAGATCACAGGGTCACCAGGTGCAACAGGGATCTTCACAGCTGTAGTTATATTCTCCCTTTCAAAGTGGGCATAGAAGGCATTGAGTTCATCTGGTTGTGAAGCATCTCTGCCATTCATGCTGTTGGGTTTCGCTTTGTAGGACGTAGTCTTTGCTCTTGAAATAGACCTCTGCAAATCATACCTGGCTTTCTAGTAAAGACCTGGGTCGCCAGACTTGAATACCACAGATCTAGCTTTCAGCAGATGACATACCTCCTGGTTCATCCACGGCTTTTGGTTTGGGAATGTACAGTGAGTCTTTGTAGACACACACTTATCCACACAGGTCTTAATGAAGTCGGTAACAACTGCAGCATACTCATCCAGGTTTGAGGATGAATCCCTGAATACAATCCAGTCCACCGATTCAAAGCAGTCCTGTAGGCACGCCTGTGCTTCCCTTGTCCAAACCTTCTTGGTCCTCACTGCTGGTGCTGCAGTCTTCAGTCTCTGCCTGTACTCAGGGGGTAGAAGTACAGCCAGGTGATCAGACTTCCCGAAGTGAGGGCGTGGAATAGCACGGTAGGCATTCTTGATGGTGGTGTAGCAATGGTCCAGTGTGTTGTTTCTTTTGATATTGCAAGTGATCTGTTTATGGTAATTGCTTAGTGATTTTTTTCAGACTGGCCTGAAAAATGCGCTGGTTCGTGCATACTGATCCCATTGCTCAGATCAACTAAAGCCTGATTCACATTGGCCTGAGGTGGAATGTATACTGCTACCAAAATGATCCCGGAAATCTCCCGCGGTAGGTAAAATGGATGGCACTTAACTGCTAGATATTCCAGGTCTGGTGAGCAGTATTGGGACAGCACTGATATATTTGTGCACCAAGAAGAGTTGATCATGAGGCATACTCCTCCACCTCTGCTTTTGAGAGACTCTATAGATCTATCCTGAAGGTGTATAGTAAACCTGTCGATCTGAATCTGTGCAGGGAGACCAAAGGGCGTCTTTCACCAAATTGATGATCTTCTCACAACACTTGATATCCATCTCTGAGTGTGTCCCCGGGAACAGCCCATGGATCAGAGAGTTGCTGCTTGGGATGAAACACCACACCGGATCTTGCATCCTTCTCCACGGCCCACCAAGAGGTGAGCGACTGTCTTGTCTTGTCGTGGGAGTGATGTTCTGGGCACGCAGGAAGGATCAGACGGGGAGGACCACCTCACCACCAGTCAAGCAAGATCTTGGTGCCTGTTGGTGAGATCTGGTGATGCAGCATTTTGCCAGATGGTTTGGGTAGTCTGCTCAGGGAACCACCCGAATGTATTCATCGAGTCCTGCTGCAGTATCTGCAGGACAGTCTGTGCTAACCACTGCCTGATGGACTTGGTCTGGAAGAGTACTTCCATGAAGGACAGGCAGTACAGCAATGCCCAGCTGCCTGCGGCAAAGTGTGGCAATGGGTCCAGACCCAACCTTTGTAACAGCGGGCACAGACAGAATCTCAGCACAGAGTGACACTTGGTACCCACATACATAGGTTCCAGAGACATTTTCTAGTTATTACAGCTGGACTAATCTCTGATTTTTTACAAGAGTTTTCTTATTGTTAAGTAGGTGCAGAATGTTAACTCAAATCCAAGTCGTCTTTTCTTTTATATAACTCAACCAAAAATAATAGGTTCCCTACAGACTCTGTTACAATCGTGATATTGAGGAATCTAGGCACAGCAACATCTGAACAACCTTAAGTATGTAGGATTTATTGTGGTCACCCATGAAATGTAAAGTTACCTCTACAACACCAGCTGGTTAAGTTACCAGTGGGTGACAATTATTGCATAAATGGATACTTCTTTTAGACAGCTGAATAATGATCTGTGCCATTGAAGTTACTGAGTATATAAAGCATTGAAAACTGAAAATAAAATGTTTGAATTGTCATGAGGATTTTTAATATATCTCAAATATATTAGCTACAGTGAAAACATGGAAAAATATATTTATTTATGAGTCCCATACTGTCACATCTTAAGGATGTCATAAAACAATTCAAAATAAATGTTTCTTTTACTGCACAGTTACTATTGTCACTTAATATTTCACAAGCATCAATTGAACTGTGCGAAGAGGAAATGGTATTAGAGTTTAGAACAATTTTAATTTCAAGTTGAATCAAACCCTACCTTATTTACCGAAAGTTAGAATATTCTGATGTGCTGACTGAAACCATACCTAACAAGTTTTGAACTACTGCCTTTGCTAATTCAGAATACGGTAAAACATATTCCGAATGTGCAGACCAGCTAGCAGATGTTCTCACTGACATCTTCAACATCTCCCTGAGCAGCACCACCGTTCCAACGTGCTTCAAGGCCGCCACCATCATCCCCGTGCCGAAGAAGTCTTCAGTGTCCTGCCTAAATGACTACCGTCCCATTGCACTTACATCCATCATCATGAAGTGTTTCGAGAGGCTCGTCATGAGGCATATCAAGACCCTACTGCCCCCCTCACTGGACCCCCTGCAGTTTGCGTACCGTCCCAACCGCTCGACAGATGACGCCATTGCCACCACCCTCCACCTGGCCCTAACCCACCTGGACAAAAAAGACATATACGTTCGGATGCTGTTCATAGACTTCAGTTCAGCATTCAACACAATCATCCCTCAGAAACTGATTGGAAAGCTGAGCCTACTGGGGCTGAACACCTCCCTCTGCAACTGGATCCTAGACTTCCTGACTGGGAGATCTCAGTCAGTCCGGATCGGGAGCAGCATCTCCAACACCATCACACTGAGCACGGGGGCCCACCAGGGCTGTGTGCTCAGCCCACTGCTGTTCACTCTGCTGACCCACGACTGTGCTGCAACACACAGCTCAAACCATATCATCAAGTTCGCCGATGACACCACCGTGGTGGGTCTCATTAGCAAGAACGATGAGTCAGCTTACAGAGAGGAGGTGCAGCGGCTAACGGACTGGTGCAGAGCCAACAACCTGTCTCTTAATGTGAACAAAACAAAAGAGATAGTTGTTGACTTCAGGAGGGCACGGAGCGACCACTCCCCGCTGAACATCGACGGCTCCTCGGTAGAGATCGTAAACAGCACCAAATTTCTTGGTGTTCATCTGATGGAGAATCTCACCTGGTCCCTCAACACCAGCTCCATAGCAAAGAAAGCCCAGCAGCGTCTCTACTTTTAGTGAAGGCTGAGGAAAGTCCATTTCCTCCCACCCCCCATCCTCATCACATTCTACAGGGGTTGTATTGAGAGCATCCTGAGCAACTGCATCACTGCCTGGTTCAGAAATTGCACCATCTCGGATCGCAAGACCCTGCAGTGGATAGTGAGGTCAGCTGAGAAGATCATTGGGGTCTCTCTTCCTGCCATCACGGACATTTACACTACACGCTGCATCCGCAAAGGAAACAGCATTATGAAGGACTCCACGCACCCCTCATTCAAACTCTTCTCCCTCCTGCCGTCTGGGAAAAGGCTCTGAAGCATTCGGGCTCTCACGACCAGACTATGTAACAGTTTCTTCCCCCAGGCTATTAGACTCCTTGATACCCGAAGCCTGGACTGACACCTTAATGCCCTATTGTCCTGTTTATTATTTACTGTAATGCCTGCACTGTTTTTGTGCATTTTATGCAGTCCAGTGTAGGTCTGTAGTCTAGTGTAGCTTTCGCTGTGTTTTTTTTAATTACGCAGTTCAGCCTAGTTTTTGTACTGTGTCATGTAACACCACGGTCCTGGAAAACGTCGTCTCATTTTTACTATGCACTGTACCAGCAGTTATGGTCGAAATGACAATAGAAGTTGACTTGTCTTGACTTGAATGAGTTGAAGGTAAAGAGATCAGGACATTGAGAAAAGAGTGGCTGTAATGGGTAAACTGAGTTCCTAGACCTTACAGATGTTGTCCTATCGTTCAGCTTTGGTCATGGTGATGTTTTCTTATCATGGCCTTTGAAAAATATTTTTTGCCTCTAAAATATTATTTACTAATCTGGTTCCTGCTTGGCCTTTACTCTAACTGAAGATGGCGCTGTTGTAAACACTCTCTCAGTAAGTAAATTAAACCTTGATTAAAACCACTTGAGATCGACTCACTTGGAGATTATTGTTTCAGGAAGAATAACTCTTTGTTTTGTACCTAACAGCATGAAATCTACTAACACTGATGCCCCGGGCGAGGCCTGAGTTAAAGGCAAGAGAAAAAAAAATGTTTCAAAGGACTGATTCTCATTGGAACAAACCAGAAGATGGTTGGCTGTAAATGAAGTATAAATGGATTCCAACCCTGCCTGCAAATGTAATTCAAAAGGAAATATTTTAATTGTGATTAATTTATAGGAAGTAGCCAACCCTATTAAAAAACAACTGAGCATCCCCTTAGTTGAACTACCTTAAAGTATAAAGAACGAGGAAGCTGAAAATGAGGCAATTAAGAAAGGAGGTCAGAAAGCTGCGCTGCTATTGGGCAAGATCAGCATTTTTTAAAATTGGAAGAAACACGATCGGAAGCAGAGATTAATTACAGCTGGAGCGGAAAAATCAATGAGATCAAAAGTGCCACTCCAAGATTGATTGTGGCAGAAGTGGACCCAATTAAGTAAAAACATCTGTATCTGAAAACTGCAAGAAAGTCACAAAGAGCTGATACACGGCTTGTCCTTTCTGGGAATGAAGGGGTAGAGTCAGTGTTGGTGGTGTAGGTGCTCCCTCACATCCAACCTGGTCCGTGTGCGAAGTGCAAACAAATGCGAATGCAGCATGAGGAATTTAAAACCCGCCCAAACAAACTGCAGAGTTCCTCCAGCATGTTGTGTGTGCTGATTTGATTTCCAACATCTGCAGACTCTCTTGTGTTCAGAACTTAAAACCAGATGTGCCCTAATCATATAAATGTTCTCACAGACTTCCACTGTCAAACTTTTTGTGAAGGCTGTTGCCGGCTAGAGACCAATTAATAATATTACACAATCTTTAAAGAGGTACAGCCTTTAAAGTAGAAATTATTGCTGGCAACTCAAATTACATGTATGAGACTGCTTCCTTTTCTGAAAAAGCAACAACTAAATTGAAATTGCAGTCCTGATAAAGTGTCTCAGCTCAAAACTTTGACTGGATATTCCTCTCCATATGTGCTGCCTGACCTGCTGTGTTCCTCCAGCATATTGTGTGTGCTACCCAACTGAAATGATGGGTGTGCACATTTTATAGATTCAGTACGCCTACCTGTTTGGCCATTGGTGTGACTTCTCAACAGTGTGGCTCATCTGCAATATAGAACATAGACCATAGAAATCTACAGCACATTACGGGCCCTTTGGCCAACAATATTATGCCGACCATGTAACCTACTCTAGAAACTGCCTAGAGTTTCCCTACCGCATAGCCCTCTATTTTTCTAAACTCCATGTACTTATCTAAGAGTCTCTTAAAAGATCCCATTGTATCCAGCTTTACCAAAGTCATTGGCAGCGCATTCCATGCACCCACCACTCTCTGTGTGAAAAACTTATCCCTGACATCCCCTCAGTACCTATTCCAAGCACCTTAAAACCACGTCCTGTCATGTTAGCCATTTTAACCCTGGGAAAAAGCCTCTGGCTATCCACTTGATCAATGCCTCTCATCAACTTATACACCTCTATCAGGTCACCTCTCATCCTCTGTCACTCCAAGGAGAAAAGGCAGAGTTCACTCAACCTATTCTCATAAGGCATACTCCTCAATCTAGGCAGCAAGACAATATGACAAATCAACCCTTCTTGACCAATGATGGGATGAACTTTACAGTCTTCCATATGGTGCTCCTGGGTATCATGGAGTAAATGGCTAACCTATTCTTTGTGAAAACTATTACCAACTTTCACTTGATAATTTGCAGCCCCATATAACTCTGCTATCTCTCCAGTGACCCATTTGGGAGATGCCAGTGATTGAAGTTAGTCAGCCTGAACCACATCTTCTAGTTTTCATTGTCCCCATTCCTGCTTGTCCTCTTTTGGTCCTGTGCTGAAGCCTCTGTAGTAGAGTTTAAACAATGATTGTTGACTGTGAGAATGCAACCAGTCGGCACAGAATTCAAAATGAAACAACCTTCAGGACTTGGGAGTTCCATGATAGAGCTCATTGGATTAAATCAGTAAAGGATCCTGGCAAATCTGAGGATTCACAGCCCAGAGGGAGCTTTATCAGAAAAGGTCATCAACATTGATCTGCCAGAACAAATGTTGTGCTGTTGTTGATTTGTTAGTGAGGTAATCCATTGGGCTCAAATCTCTGGTTGGTCGGGTTAGGGTTAGAAAGAGAAGAAGATCGTGGTGATCTGCCTCAATGGCTATTGCCCAGTTGCACTTACATCCACAGTGATGAAGTATTTTGAGAGGCCGGTGATGAAACTTATCAGATCTTGCCTCCAATTTGCCTACCGGAGCAACAAGTCCACAGCCAGTGCTTTCTCATTGGCTCTTCGCTCAACCCTGGAACATCTAGACAGGATGTTCGTTATCAACATATCTCAGCATTAAAAACCATCATCACCTCAAAACTAATCAATAAGCTCCAAGACCTTGTCCTCAGTACCCTCTTGTGCAATTGGATACTGGATTTATTCACTTGTAGACCCTAATCAGTTCAGGTTGACAGCAACATCTCCGCCACAGTCTCTATCAGCACAGGTGCACCAGAAGGCTGTGCTTAGCCCCCTGCCCTACTCGCTTTACACCTACGACTGTGTGGCCAAGCTCAGCTCCAATGCCATATTCAAATTCACCGACAACACCACTGTTATGGGTCAAATCAAAGGTGGTGATGAATCAGCATACGGAAGGGGGATTGAAAATTTGGCTGAGTGGTGTCACAACAACAACCTCCCACTCGATGTCAATAAGACCAAGGAATTAATAGTAGACTGCAGTCCAGAGGTCCACGAGTTAGTCTTCATTGGAGGGGGTTAAGAACTTTAAATTCCTCAGTGTTACCTGGACTCAGTGTGCAAGTGCAATAGTGAATAAAGCACAGCAGTGCTCCCCCTTCCTTAGGGGTCTATGGAGACTCAGCATGACATCTAAAACCTTGCCAAACTTCAGTAGATGTGCAGTGGAGAGTGTGCTGACTGGCTGCATCACAGCCTGGTATGGTAAACACCAATGCCTTTGGACGGAAAATCCAGCGAAAGGTAGTGGATTCGGCCCAGTCCATCACAGGCAAAGCCCTCCCAACCATTGAGCACATCGACATGAAATCAGCATCCTCAACCATCAGGCTCTTGAATCAAAGGAGATAACTATTCTCACTTGCCCCATCATCAAAATGTTCCCACAACCACTGGCCTCACTTTAAGGACTCTTCATCTCATTATTTCATGCTCTTGTTATCTATCATTATTGATTTATATTTGCATTTGAACAGTCTCTTGTCTTCTACACTCTGGCTGATCTTTCATTGATCCTGTTATAGTTACTGTTCTATAGATTTGTTGAGTATGCTCACAGGAAAATGAATCTCAGGGTTGTATATGGTGAAATATATGTGCTTTGGTAATAAAATTTACTTTGAACTTTGAACATTGTCATAAGTCAGAGTCTTTCTGGAGGAAGAAGTTGAGGAGTAGAGTTAAAAGTTGAGGGCAGGGAAGCATAAGGTCCTGCTGAAGGGTCTCGACCCGAAATGTCGACGGTACTCTTTTCCATAGCTTTCTTTGCCTGGCCTGCTGAGTTCCTCCAGCATTTTGTGTGTGTTACCTGGTAAATAGTGGCTGGAACTGCCCCATCAGATGGTAAAGTTGTGCAGTGTAGAGCTTAGGGGAACCTGCCCCATGGAGCACTGCAGGTCGTCTCCAGAGCCACTCTGCAAGCACGAGCACATTTTAACCATTCACAATCTCAGCAGAGAGGACGCTGTTAGAATATTTTACCTCGCATGTCCCTGTCAATTTCAGGGGAAGTCTCTTCAGTGAAAGACAATAGACAATAGGTGCAGAAGTAGACCATTCGGCCCTTCGAGCCTGCACCGCCATTTTGAGATCATGGCTGATCAATTACTATCAATACCCAGTTCCTGCCTTGTCCCCATATCCCTTGATTCCCCTATCCATAAGATACCTATCTAGCTCCTGCTTGAAAGCATCCTGAGAATTGGCCTCCACTGCCTTCCGAGGAAGTGCATTCCAGACTCCCACAACTCTCTGGGAGAAGAAGTTTTTCCTTAACTCTGTCCTAAATGACCTACCCCTTATTCTCAAACCATGCCCTCTGGTACTGGACTCTCCCAGCATCTGGAACATATTTCCTGCCTCTATCTTGTCCAATCCCTTAATAATCTTATATGTTGCAATCAGATCCCCTCTCAATCTCCTTAATTCCAGTGTGTAAGCCTTTGTATAAAATGAAAATAACCTGAAGACTGGAACATTGCTAATGAAAGTTGCCCAAGACAGAAATCTTGTGAAGTGGATAGCGATGTGGCAGAGCAGGAAATGCAAATCCTGCACTATATTGCATGGGAACTTCAAATGATTTAGTATCGCAGATTCAGAATCAGGTTTAATATCACTGACTAATGTCATGAAATAGTTGTTTTGCATACAGTGCAATACATGCTATAAATTACAATAATATATATAAATTAAATTAACTAAGTAGTGCATTAAGAGAGTAAAAATAGTGAGTAGTGTTCATGGTTTGGTTCAGTGTCCATTCAGAAACCTGATGATGGAGGGGAAGAGGCTGTTCCTAAAATGTTGAGCATGTGTCTTCAGGCTCCTGTACCTTCTCTCAATTAAGAAACGTGTCCTGGGTGGTGGGGGTCCTTAATGATGGATGTCGCCCTTTTGAAGCATCACCCTTTGAAGATGTCCTCAATGGAGTGCCCACGGTGGAGCTGGCTGAGTTTACAACCCGCTGCAGCTTTTTCCGATCCTATGCAATGGCCCCTCCATGACAGACGGCGATGCAGCCGGTTCGAATGCTCTCCACGGTATGCCTGTAGAAATTTGTTAGTCGTTGGTAACGTGCCAAACCTCCTCAAACTCCTGATGAAATATAGCTGCCAACATGCCTTCTTCGTATCTCTTGGCCACAGGACTGTTTCAGCTCATGTTAAAAGCGTCCATCCATTTCACAAAGAAATAACAGGCAGATGTCTTTTAGAAAATTGCAGGGTGTAAAACCTAAGGCTGCAGTTGTCTGACATCCCAAAAATCCTAAACTTAGGTTATCCCCAAGCGATTGTATGTTTGCAACTGTAAGAGGACAAATTGCTCATACCTGCCACAACAGGTACGCTGGGAAATGTGCAGCTAGAAGTGAAAAGCCGGCTGAGTGGGACTGAGCGTAGGGAGAGTCGAAAGGAAGTGAGGTTGGAACGGCAGCTGCAAGAGCTGGCAAGGGTTTAGCAGAATATTGTGGTGCTGATGCATCTGTGCCCCTCTAGATCACAGTAACTGAAGTCATTTTCTTTCCTCTAAGCTGGTATTCATTGATCTAGCTCAGCTGTTGTTAAGTAACCATGTGGAAATCGCTGACAGATGGCACCCTTTCGATCATTCTGATCGTGCCACCCAGTCAATAATTACCGACTCCGTTTACTTTTATTCAAATGTAAATTATTTTTTTTGGAAACACTTACCAGTACAATAGTAGCACAGCTCCACGCACTTCTGAGCTTCACAATATCTCATTATCCTTCTCTCCACATGGAGCAGTATAATTAATTTGCTTCTGTTACATCACTTGCATTTTTTTCCGGAGATAAACTGTTCCAATTAACCATGCAGCCTGAAACTCCAATTCCAAACTGCAGCTGCCTCCAGGAGGATTTCAGGAGCTGAACCTTCAGGGCCCCTCACTATCTGTATGCTGTGGGTGCCGTTCACTAATGGAAGTCCTAGTGTACCTTTTCTAGAGTGAATTATTGAGGTTCAGTGGCATTAGATCTGGCTTTGAATTAAGCTTTAATGTGTGCTGTTAGGTGCCTTTTCAAAATAATGGATGGTCTTCCACAGTACTTTTGTGCTTTTGATGTTGCTGCCAACGACTGAGTTAACAATGAGCAGTAGATTAGTTAATGGGGGCAGAATCGGGCGTGGAAACAGGCAATCTTCATGATGACATGATATGTGGTCCAAAACTCCTATCTGGGTCAAATACGTTGCATGCAGATAGATTAGCTTCGAGCTGATGCCAGGGAAATGAGTGGCGATGTGGCTACGGAATGGCAGATTATAAATGAGTCAAATTAATGGGGAAGGAGCGAAGATCCAGAGCTGAGAGCAGGGTCAGAATGAGAACAGAAATGATGGCCCAACAGACTCAAGGGAATGATCCTGCTTCTATATTGTATGTGCTTGAGCCTGGAATGAAGGAGTAAAGCTTCAGTTTTCCCAATATTTATCCATAGGAAATTTCTGCTTGTCATAAGGTGATAAGACCATAAGATAAGACTGTAGAAGAAGAACAAGGCCATTAGGCCTAAGGAGTCTGCTCCACCATTTCATCATGGCTGATCCAATTTTTCTCTCAGCCCCAATCTCCTGCCTTCTCCCCATATCCCTTCATACTCTGACCAATCAAAAATCTATCAACCTCTGCCTTAATTATACAGAAAGACTTAGCCTGCACAGCTGCCTTTGGTAAAGAATTCCACAGACTCACCATTCCCTGGCTAAAGAAATTCCTCCTCATCTCCATTCTGAAAGGATATCCCTCTATTCTGAGGCTGTGTCCTCTGGTCTTAGACTCTCCCATCACAGGAAACATCCTCTCCACAACCACTCTATCAAGGCCTTTCACTATTTGATAGGTTTCAATGAGGTCACCCCTCATTCTTCTGAAGTCTATGAATACAGGCCCAGTTTAGTAACCCTCCTTTGAACCCTCTCCAGTTACAGCACATCCTTTCTAAGGTAAGAGGCCCAAACTCCCAATACTCCTACTGAAGCCTCACCAGTGCTTTATAAAGTCTCAACATTACATCTTTGTTCTTATACTCTAGTCCTCTTGAAATGAATGCTAACATTGCTTTTGCCTTCCTCACCACAGACTCAACCTGCAAACTAACCTCCAGGGAATCCTGCACAAGGACTCCCAAGTCCCTTTGCAACTCAGATTTTTTGTATTTTCTCCCCATTTTGAAAATAGTCAACCCTTTCATTTCTTTTTCCAAAGTGCATCACCATAGACTTCCCGACACTGTCTTCCATCTACCATTTCTTTGCCCATTCTCCTAATCTGTCTAAGTCCTTCTGTATCCTCTCTATTTCTATAAAACTACCTGCCCCTCTTCATTACCCTACTATGAAAAAATCTATCCAACCTTGTCTTAAATATATTTACTGAGGTAGCCTCCACTGCTTCATTGGGCAGAGAATTCCGCAGATTCACCACTCTCTGGGAAAAGCAGTTCCTTCTCATCTCTGTCCAGAATCTACCCCCCTGAACCTTGAAGCTATGTCCCCTAGTTCTAGTCTCACCTACCAGTGGAAACAGCTTTCCTGCCTCTATCTCATCTATCTCCTTCATAATTTTATATGTTTCTAATACACCTGACTTCTCTTTCTCAAATTTCAGTGTGAATTTGATCATATTAAGATCACTGTCCTCTAAGGGCTCTCTAATCAATTCTGGTTTATTGCACAACACCCATCCAGAATAGCTGATCCTCTAGTGGGCTCAATCATGAGCTGCTCTAAAAATTCATCTCATAGGCATTCTAAGGATTCCCCCTCCTTGGATCCAACACCAATGTGATTTGCCCAATCTAACTGCATATTGAAGTCCCCTATGACTATTGTAACAATGTTCTTTTGGTATGTATTTTCTGTCTCCCATTGTAATTTGCAGAACACATCCTTACTACTGTTTGAGGGCCTGTATACGGCTCCCATCAGGGTCTTTTTACCCTTGCAGTTCCTTAGCTCTATCCACAATGATTCAACACCTTCTGATCCTCTGTCACCTCTTTCTAATGATTCGATTCCATTTTTTACCAACAGAGCGATGTCGCCCCTTCTGCCTTCCTGCCTGTCCTTTTGATACAATGTTGGACGTTAAGCTCCCAGCTGTAATCTTCTTTCAGCCATGATTCAGCGATGCCCACAACATCATACCTGCTAATCTGTAACTGTGCTGCAAGTTCATCTACCTTATTCTGTATGCTGCACGCATTCAAATATAACACCTTCACCCATTTCAATTTTGTCCTCCTTTTATGCTGCAACTCGTTCTGTTGACTGCAATTTTGCCCCGTCATCAAACTGTTTGTAAACCAACTATCTCATCTTCAGCAGTATTATCAGCCTTTCCTATGATACTTCTTGCAACGAAGTATATGAGGCTCTGTGCATTAGTGCATTGGAGCTCAACCTTTTGATTCCAAACTTTGCCTGAGATCTTACTAAGATATTCCTCCTCAACCTCTCCTCTAACCGTTCTGGCACAGCGGTTCTCATTCCCCTGCAACTCTAGTGTAAACCCCACTGTGCAGCATTAGCAAACCTTCCCACTAGGATATCAGTTCCCCTCCAGATACGCCTCATCAGTCATAAATGGTCTGAAAACGTACAGGCTGTGAAGGAGGGGTCATTCAGGAGATGTGTTCATTAAATGGATCTGGAGCTTACGTGAGAAATGTGAAAGACTCTCCTGAGAGATAACCAAAGACCAGTATTATGCAAAAAATTTAAATCCTTTGGAGATCAAGAAGGAGAAGCCATCATCAGTATCTCTGTGGCTGTGGCACAACAGGTAAAAACTGAAGCTTGAGTCTTCTGTGCTTTGCGCAAAGAATTTTTAAATATTGTCTTCATTCTTCAATGTAACTTCCTGATTCTTTCTTCATCTTTAAGAATTTTCTGGTGTCAATACTTTAACTTATATTACGTTTCAATGGGATTGGATTTTGTCAAAATTAGCCGGTCAGGTTGATTGGTAAAGCAGTAGTTTGAAGATTTGTCATTATCAAGCTAAGTGCTAAGAAACTGGAAATGGAGGCAACGGGACCCAGTTCATGGGGTTCACTGCCAAAAATGGTGCCTGTCAGCTGGAACTCCTTCTATTGTTTGGTGCAGCTATCATGAGACAGAACATATTGCTGAACTCCTTGTGGAATGACTTTCCCCAAAGAAAGAGCAGGCATTTCTGCAGCATCTCATTGTCTCTTCCGGTTTGCAAAGTGTGTTGCTTTTTATGAATAACATGGGGAATTTACAATTTTCAGGAGCCTGTGGACAGGAGATGAAATTACTCAATTACTCTAAGAACTGTTACAGAGATGTTGAGGAAGCCAACTGATCCTCTTGAGATTGGTGCACTTAAGTCTTTTATACTCACTAGAAGCAGACAGAGGCTTTCTAGAAAGATTTCACCTTTGATCACATTGCAACATCTCTGTCATTACCAAACTAAGGTAACAAACATCACCCATCTCCTTCCTCTCCATCTGCCATCACCCACACATTTCTCTCACTGGTTCCCCTCCTCACCTCCTTCCCTTTGTCAACTGTCTTCTGCAATTCGATTCCATCTTCTGCAGACCTTTGCACTTCCACCTATCACCTGCCAGTTTCTTACATCATTCCCACTTTCTCCCCTCTTTCACCATTCTCACTCCCTTCACACAGACCCACCTCCCCACCTCTTCCTCCCCTCACCTTTTTATATCGGCCATCTCCACTCTTTCTTTCCAGTCCTGATGAAGGGTATCAACCCAAAATATCAACTGTCCATTTTCCTGGCACCACACACCTTAGTTTATTTGGGTTGAGGAAACAAATGCTTGGTATCTATCCTGCCAAATCCTCTCACGATGAGAATGTCTCTCACTTCTCTTAACTCTAGTCAATATGGATAAATCTTCCTTAACTTTTCCTCTCTAAAAAAGACTGTTCCATTCAGGAGCAAATCCAAAGAATTTACATTGCAATGATTATGGTTAAGATAGGAGCCATTAGGTACAGAGATCAAGCCTACCCAGAGCGACCAAATGTGTTCTCTCTAAAACCCTTTACAATTTCAAGAAAACTTCAGTGAATTAGTAATCCAATCCCCTGGTAATAATGAGCAACAGACTTTTTACCTCTTCAGTTACTTGTTGTATCTGTAAGTTTATGTTCAGTGGCATACTCTATCTCCCAACATTTACCAGTTTCACATAATTACAATATTCTGATTTCCTAGATAGCTGGCACTGAAGTGCATTTCGACATACTCTCCATGTCACTTTGCCTGTCTTCCTTTAAAAATCAATTGCATCCTCCTCATAATTGACAACCGCACATTTTGATACCCTAATCACGTTTCTAATGAGTCTTAATTCACGGACAGCTGAGGTTTTAATGTGGTAATGGAAATACTGGCCGACAATATGGTTAGAATTGGGTAATGGGAGACCTTTTAAACTCTTTGTGAAAGAATTTACCATCAGATGTTGTAATATGGAACCAAAGATATTCAGCAATCATTGTGCACGTTACTAGAGTGTGGTCAGGATAGTTAAAAACAAATGGATTAATGGAAAATTTGTCTTTCTACTCAGAGGACTAGACTGTTAATGGGCAACGTTTTGCTCTCTTTGTACAAAGTTGTGCTTAGGCTGCCTCTTGAACACAGTTCTGAAAACAGTGTTATAGGGCTTTAGAGTCATAGAGTCACAGAGCTCTACAGCGTGGAAACAAGTCCTTCAGCCCATCTAGTCCATGCCAAGCTATTATTCTGCCTACTCTCTTTGACCTGAACCTAGTCCATATCTCTCCATACCACCCTCAGACATACTTTTAAATGGTGAACTGGACCCTGCATCCAGAACTGCTGATGGCTCATTCCACACTCTCAACACCATCTGACTGATGAATTTGCCCCTCGTGTTTCCGTTAAACATTTCCCCTTTCACCCTTAACATATGAACTCTAGTTCTACTCTCACCCAACCTTACTATGAAAAGCCTGCTTGTATTTGCCTATCTATACCCCTCATGATTCAGTATACTTCTCTCAAATCTGCCCTCATTCTCCTATGCTCCAGGGAATAATGTCCCTGTAACTCAGGTCCTTGAGCCCGGCAATATCCTTCTAAATTTTCACTGTACTCTTTCAACCTTATTGATATCTTTCACATGGGGAGGTGACCAGAGCTGTACACAATACTCCAAATTAGGCCTCACAACTTCAACATAACATCCCAACTCCTGCAGTCAATACACTGACTTTTCTTCATGGTAACCTCCTTGAAAAGCCCTATAAGATTGGTTAGACATGGTGTACCACACACAAAGACATGTTGACTATCCATAATCAGTCCCTGTTTATCCAAATACTTATATATCTGGTTCCTTAAAATACCTTCCAATAACTTTCCCACAACTGATGTCAGACTCACTGGCCTTTTAAGTTCCTGGCTTATTCTTAGAGCTTTCCCAAGCAATGGAGCAATATTAGCTATCACAGGCACCTCACCTGTGGCTAAGGATGTTTTAAATACCTCTGCTAGGGCCCTGTTATAAGGTCCAAAGTCAGGCCCTGGGGAGTTATTCACTCTAATTTACCTCAAGACAGCAAGCACCTCACCCTCTGTAATCTCACTGCTATTTTGCCTCAGTTCTATAGATTCAGTGTCCACCTCCCTAGTAAATACAAATGCAAAAAAATCCATTGAAGACCTCCCCCATCTCTTTTGGCTCCATGCATAGATAACCATGCTGGCCCTCAAGTGGACCAATCTTGTCCTTTTGCTCTTAATATATTTATAGGTCCTTGGGACTCTCCTTCACCTCGCCTGCCAGAGAAACCTTATGCCTTCTTTTAGCCCTCCTGACTTCCCTCTTAAGTGTTCACTTGCGTTTTTATACTCCTCGAGGACCTAGCTGCCTATACCTGCTCTGCACCTCCTTCCTCTTCTTAACCAAGGCCTTGATATCTCTTGGAAACCAAGGTTTCCTAAACCTGTTAGTCTTGCCTTTTATTCTGAGAAGGTACAAACTCCGTACTCTCAGAATTTCACTGTTGAAGGCCTCTCACATGCCAAACATGTTTTTTCCAGAATATAGCCTATCACAACCCGTCCCTATCTTTAAAGGAATGGAGTCAAATTCACATGAATATTACCAGTGTACCAAGGGTTAAATTATGGAGAAAAATTGGATAAGGTGATTTTATGTTTCCCTGAGTATAGAAATTAAGGAATTAGTTAATTATGAATTTTCAGGTTTTAAAAACAATTGATAGTGTAGATAGAGAGAAACTCTTTCAGCTGGTTGGGGCTGTAAGAAGGAGAGATAAAGATAGGGCCAGTATCCCAGACACTTGAACCTGTTCGGATTTCTGGGATCCATGTGGTGTGAATGCTCTTCATCTGAACTCAGTCTTTTTTCAAGAACTGGGAGGATTGTTGCTCTGTCAGTAATATCCCTCCCATAGAAGTAGACCATAGTCTGAGCAGGGTCACTTTTATCTCCCATGGCAGTCAAAGTCAAACACAAACTATTATTGTTATTGAATTTAACTGACTTTATTTCTTACATCCTTCACATACATGAGGAGTAAAAATCTTTACGTTACATCTTCATTTAAATGTGCAATGTGCAATCATAGTAATTTATAATAATTTATAACAATTAGAACAGTCAATGTAACATAGAAATACATCAAATCAGCATGAGTTAATCAGTCTGATGACCTGGTGGAAGAAGCTGTCCTGGAGCCTGTTGGTCCTGGTTTTTACGCTGCGGTACCATTTACCAGATGGTAGCAGCTGGAATAGATTGTGGTTGGGATGACTTGGGTCCCCAATGATTTTTACACCTGTCCTTGTAAATGTCCTGAATCATGGTAAGTTCACACTCAGGTAAGTGTACCTGAGGAGGAAGGTAAAGCTGTGCAAGCACGGGTGATGTCAGCGGCGAGCGCGGGCTTTAAAAAGCGGCCCACTTTCAGGAGCGGGCAGCGGAGTCCGCAGGAGCAGAGTGCTGGGCTTTGGCTCAGCGGGCTTCGGCGCAAGAGGACTTCGACAAGTCTAATCTAGGATCAGGTAATGGGGGAGACAGTTAGAGCAGTGGTGTGCTCCGTATGCAGTATGTGGGAGGTCAGGGTCAACACAGTTGTCCCTGATGACCACACCTGCAATAGGTGCATCCAGCTGCAGCTCCTATCAGACCGAGTTAGGGAATTGGAGCAGGAGCTGGATGAACTACGGATCATTCGGGAGGCAGAGGCAGAGATAGATAAGAGTTATCGGGAGGCAGTCACACCGAAAAGACAGGAGGTAGGTGAATGGGTGACAGTCAAGAGAGGCAGGGGGAGCAGACAGAGAGAGAAGAGCACCCCTGTGGCCGTTCCCATCAAAAATAAGTATATCGTTTTGGATACTGTTGGTGGGGATGACCTACCAGGAACAAGCTGCAGTGGTCCTGTCTCTGGCACTGAGGTTGGACCCGCGACTAGGAAGGGGAGGAGGGAAGAGAAGAGAGCGGTATTGATAGGGGATTCTATAGTCAGGGGGGCGGATAGGAGATTTTGTGGGGAAGATCGGGAGTCTCAGATGGTATGTTGCTTCCCTGGTGCCGGGGTCCGAGACATCTCAGATCGGGTGCAGGTTATTCTCGAGAGGGAGGGCAAGAACCCAGATGTTGTGGTCCATGTAGGGACCAATGACGTGGGTAGGATGAGTGAGGGGGTCCTGCGTAGGGAGTTCAGGGAGTTAGGTGCGAAGCTGAAGAGCAGGACCTCCAGGGTAACAATCTCAGGATTGCTACCTGTGCCACGTGCGAGTGAGGCAAGGAACAGAAGGATTATAAAGATTAGTACGTGGCTGAGAGGATGGTGCAGGATGGAGGGCTTCAGGTTTGTAGATAATTGGGCTTTGTTCCAGGGAAGGTGGGATCTGTTCCGAAGGGACGGTTTACACCTGAACTGGAGCGGTACTAACATTCTTGCAGGGAAGTTTGCTAGTGCTTCTTGGGGGGGGGGGGTTTAAACTAAATTTGCAGGGGGCGGGGATCCAGAACGTGAGAGAGGATAGCGAGAGGAAGAATAAAAGACAGGTGGGGACTACACGGTTCCGGAATATTAAGTGTGTAGCAGAGGAAGGTGGGGCGGAACAAGTGATAAGGAGGACACATGTACAGAGGGATGGTCTGACGGAACATGGAGTTAAATGTGTTGAAAGAATAAGTAAATTTAGGAAGGACAACAAAATTCTAGGGGTGTATAGCCCGATGGGAGTTCGGGGAGCTGGGTTAAGCACAATAGGCAGCGATTCAAACAGAGAGAGGAGAAATGGACTAAAAATTCTATATCTGAATGCACAAAGTGTCAGAAATAAGGCAGAGCTTGAAGCCCAGGTGCGAATGGGTAACTATGATGTTGTTGGGATAACGGAGACATGGCTGCAGGGAGATCAGACCTGGGAAATGAATGTACAAGGGTATACGTGCTATCGTAGGGACAGAAATGTGGGCAGAGGGGGTGGGGTGGCCCTGTTGGTGAGGAATGAGATTCAGTCCTTTGCAAGGGGGGGACATAGGGTCAGGAGAAGTAGAGTCTGTGTGGATAGAACTGAGGAACAGTAAGGGCAAAAGGACCCAAATGGGTGTTGTCTACAGGCCACCAAACAGTAGCATGGATATTGGGTGCAAGTTGAATAGGGAGTTAACATTGGCATGTGGCAAAGGTAATGTCGCAGTAGTTATGGGGGATTTCAACATGCAGGTGAACTGGGAGAATCAGGTTGGTGCTGGACCACAGGATAGGGAGTTTGTAGAGTGCCTACGGGATGCATTCTTGGAACAGCTTGTACGAGAGCCAACCAGGGACAAGACTATTCTGGATTTAGTGTTATGTAATGAACAGGATTTGATAAGCGATCTCGCAGTAAAGGAGCCATTAGGAGGTAGTGATCACAATATGATAAGCTTTTATCTGCAATTTGAGAAGGATAAGGGCAGCTCGGAGGTGTCAGTGTTGCAGTTGAACAGGGGAAACTATGGAGCCATGAGGGAGGAGCTGGCCAAAGTTGACTGGACAGATAGCCTAGCAGAAAAGACAGTGGAACAGCAATGGCAGGTATTCTTGGGAATAATGCACAAGGTGCAAAATCAGTTCATCCCCCAGAGAAGGAAGGATTCAAAGGGGGGGAAAGGGGCCACAGTGGTTGACAAAGGAAGACAGAGATTGCATAGCATTAAAAAAAAGGAAATATGACTGTGGTGAACTAGATATACCTGTCTGACTGCTCCTGTGGCTCCTCCCACAGACCCCTGTATAAAGGCGACTGTGGGCTGCTGCTCTCCCTCATTTTCCCCAGGATGTAGTGCTGTTTATTCTTCCAGTCAATAAAAGCCGATATCTCACTTCCTAAGTCTCAGCGTGAGTTATTGATGGTGCATCAATGACAGAGCTAAGGTGAGTGGGAGGACAGATGATTGGGAAGTGTTTAAGGAACAACAGAACTTAACTAAAAAGACAATACGGGGAGAAAAAATGAGGTACGAACGCAAGCTAGCCAGGAATATAAAGGAAGATAGCAAAAGCTTTTTTAGGTATGTGAAGAGAAAGAAGATAGTTAAGAACAACGTTGGGCCCTTGAAGAATGAATTGGGTGAAATTGTTATGGGAAACAGAGAAATGGCAGAAGAATTTAATGAGTACTTTAGATCTGTTTTCACTAAGGAAGACACAAGCAATCTCCCAGATGTATGGATGGGCCAAGGATATAGGGTAACAGAGGAAATGAAACAGATTGACATTCGGAAGGAAACGGTGATGAGAAGACTGATGGGACTGAAGGCTGACAAATCCCCAGGTCCAGATGGTCTGCACCCTAGGGTACTAAAGGAGGTGGCCCTGGAAATTGTGGATGCATTGGTAATCATTTTCCAATGTTCCTTAGATTCAGGATCAGTCCCTGAGGATTGGAGAATGGCTAATGTTATCCCACTTTTTAAGAAAGGAGGGAGGGAGAAAACAGAACTATCGACCTGTCAGCCTGACATCGGTGGTGGGAAAGATGCTAGAGTCCATTATTAAGGATGAAATAGTGGCATATCTAGATAGCAGTGATAGGATTGGGCCGAGCCAGCATGGATTTACCAAGGGTAAATCATGCTTGACTAATCTGTTGGAGTTTTTCGAGGATGTAACCAGGAAGTTAGACGGGGGAGATCCAGTGGATGTAGTGTACCTCGATTTTCAGAAGGCATTTGATAAGGTCCCACATAGGAGATTGGTGGGTAAAATCAAAGCTCAGGGCATCGGGAGGAAGGCATTGACATGGATAGAAAACTGGTTGGCAGATAGAAGGCAAAGGGTAGCGGTGAATGTGTGTTTCTCGGAATGCCAGGTGGTGACTAGTGGGGTGCCACAGGGCTTGGTATTTGGACCACAGCTGTTTACCATTTACGTTAACGATTTGGATGAAGGCATAGAAAATAACATCAGCAAATTTGCTGATGATACTAAGCTGGGTGGCAGTGTGACATGTGATGAGGATGTTAGGAGAATTCAGGGTGACTTGGATAGGCTGGGTGAGTGGGCAGATACTTGGCAGATGACGTTTAATGTGAATAAGTGTGAGGTTATCCACTTTGGGAGTAAGAACAGGAAGGCAGATTATTATCTGAACGGTGTAGAGTTGGGTAAGGGAGAAATACAAAGAGATCTCGGAGTCCTTGTTCATCAGTCACTGAAGGTGAATGAGCAAGTGCAGCAGGCAGTGAAGAAGGCTAATGGAATGTTGGCCTTTATTACAAAGGGAATTGAGTACAAGAGCAAGGAAATCCTCTTGCATTTGTACAGAGCCCTGGTGAGACCACACCTGGAGTATTGTGTACAGTTTTGGTCTCCAGGGTTAAGGAAGGACATCCTGGCTGTAGAGGAAGTGCAGCGTAGATTCACGAGGTTAATTCCTGGGATGTCTGGACTGTCTTACGCAGAGAGGTTAGAGAGACTGGGCTTGTACATGCTAGAATTAAGGAGATTGAGAGGGGATCTGATTGCAACATATAAGATTATTAAGGGATTGGACAAGATAGAGGCAGGAAATATGTTCTAGATGCTGGGAGAGTCCAGTACCAGAGGGCATGGTTTGAGAATAAGGGGTAGGTCATTTAGGACAGAGTTAAGGAAAAACTTCTTCTCCCAGAGAGTTGTGGGGGTCTGGAATGCACTGCCTCGGAAGGTAGTGGAGGCCAATTCTCTGGATGCTTTCAAGAAGGAGCTAGATAGGTATCTTATGGATAGGGGAATCAAGGGATATGGGGACAAGGCAGGAACTGGGTATTGATAGTAATTGATCAGCCATGATCTCAAAATGCCGGTGCAGGCTCGAAGGGCCGAATGGTCTACTTCTGCACCTATTGTCTATTGTCTATACAGATGTGCTAGGCTGTCCGCACCACTCTCTGCAGAGTCCTGCGATTAAGGGAGGTACAGTTCCCATACCAGGCAGTGATGCAGTCAGTCAGGATGCTCTCAATTGTGCCCCTGTAGAAAGTTCTTAGGGTTTGGGGGCCCATACCAAACTTCTTCAACTGTCTGAGGTGAAAGAGGCATTGTTGTGCCTTTTTCACCACACTGCTGGTGTGTGCAGATCATGTGAGGTCCTCGGTGATGTGGATGCTGAGGAACTTGAAGCTGTTTACACTCTCAACCCCAGATCCATTGATGTCAATAGAGGTTAGCCTGTCTCCATTTCTCCTGTAATCCACAACCAGCTCCTTTGTTTTTGTGACATTGAGGGAGAGGTTGTTTTCTTGACACCACTGTGTCAGGGTGATGACTTCTTCCCTGTAGGCCATCTTGTTATTGTTTGAGATAAGGCCAATCAATGTAGTGTTGTCAGCAAATGTAATTAGCAGATTAGAGCTGTGGATGGTGACACAGTCATGGGTATACAGGGAGTAAAGGAGGGGACTTAGTACACAGCCCTGAGGGGCTCCTGTATTGAGAGTCAGAGGGGTGGAGGTGAGGGAGCCCACTCTTACCACCTCCTGGTGATCTGATAGGAAGTCCAGAATCCAGCTGCATAAAGCAAGGTGAAGGCTGAGGTCTCTGAGCTACTTGTCGAGCCTGGAATAATAGAAGAGCAGATTATTATTTAAATGGTGAAAGATTGCAGCATGCTGTTGTGCAGAGGGACTTGGGGGTGCTTGTTCATGAGTCGCAAAAAGTTGGCTTGCAGATACAACAGGTTATTAAGAAGGCGAACTGAATGTTGGCCTTCATTGCTAGAGGGATTGAATTCAAGAGCAGGGAGGTCATGCTGCAACTATACAGGGTACTGGTGAGGCCGCACCTGGAGTACTGTGTGCAGTTCTGATCTCCATACTTGAGGAAGGATATACTGGCTTTGGAGGCAGTGCAGAGGAGGTTCACCAGGCTGATTCCAGGGATGAAGGGTTTAACCTATGAGGAGAGATTGAGTCACCTGGGACCTTGGCCCACTTACTTAACCTATCTATATCCCTCTGCAGACTCTCCACATCCTCTGTACAATTTGCTTTTCCATTCAGTTTAGTGTCATTAGCAAATTTTGCTACACTACACTCAGTCCCCTTTTCCAAATCATCAATGTAAATGGTAAACAGCTGCGGGCCCAGCACCGACCCCTGCGACACCCCACCCACCACAGACTGCCAGCTGGAGAAACACCCATTTATACCGACTCTCTGCCTTCTGTGAGTTAACCAATCCACTATCCATGCCGATACGCTTCCTCCAATTCCATGCATCCGTATCTTATTTATAAGTCTCTTGTGCGACACCTTATTGAACGCCTTCTGGAAATCCAAGTATACAACATCCACCTGTTCCCCTCTATCCACTGCACTCATTATGTCCTCAAAGAACTCCAGCAAGTTTGTCAAACAGGACCTGCCCTTTCTGAATCCGTGCTGTGTCTGTCTAATGGAACCATTCCTCTCTAAATGTTTCGCTATTTCTTCCTTAATGACAGCTTCAAGCATTTTCCGACTACAGGTGTTAAGCTAACTGGCCTGTAGTTGCCCGTCTTTTGCGTACATCCTTTTTTAAAAAGTGGTGTGACATTTGCTGTCTTCCAATCCGCCGGGACCTGCCCAGAGTCGAGAGAGTTTTGATAAATAATTACCAACGTGTCTACTATAACCTTCGCCAATTCCTTCAGCACCCTAGGATGCATCCCATCAGGACATGGGGACTTATCTACCTTCAGGCCCTCTAGTTTTCTCATCACTATCTCTTTAGTGACAGTGATTTTATCGAGGTCCTCACCTCCCATTTCGTCCATAACATCCTTCTTTGGCATATTAGATGTGTCCTCCACCGTGAAGACCGACACAAAATAGTTGTTCAATGCCTCAGCCATTTCCTTATCACCCAGTATCAATTTCCCCTTCTCGTCTTCCAAGGGACCTACGTTGACTTTAGCCACCCTCTTCCGCTTTATATATTTATAAAAACTTTTGCTATCTGTTTTTATATTTTGTGCTAATTTACTTTCATACTCTATCTTCCCTTTCCTTATTTCTTGTTTAGTTGTTCTCTGTTGCTTTTTAAAGTTTTCCCAATCCTCCAGTCTCCCACTACTCTTTGCGACTTCGTACACAGGAGTCTTTAATTTGATACTATCTTTTATTTCCTTAGTTATCCAAGGCTGACTCTCCCCACACTTACTGTCCTTACTTTTGACTGGAATATACTTTTGTTGAGCACTGTGAAAAATCTCTTTGAAAGTATTCCACTGTTCCTCTACTGTCCCACCAAATAGCCTGTGCTCCCAATCCACATTAGCCAACTCCTCCCTCATCCCGTCGTAATCTCCCTTGTTCAAGCATAATACACTAGTTTTAGATCTAACTATTTCATTCTCCGTTTGAATGTGAAATTCAATCATACTATGATCACTCTTTTCAAGAGGATCCCTGACTACAAGATCATTAATCTTACTTGTCTCATTGCACAGGACTAGATCTAAGATAGCATTTTCTTTCTTGATTTGTCCCACAGCAGCAAAATAAAAGGTATTCAGTATTCAACAGAAAAGGCCTAACACAACATCCCCATTCTGACCTTAGTTTCCCCCCGTCACATGGGCAAGATCCCAGCCTTTATTGTCATATCACTTATTAAGGTGATGGTAGACTACACTAGCAGCGTTCTTTTATCTAAATTTTCCCTAAAGGTTTATCACAAAAGCCCTTGGCCATCTTCAATGCTATCAGCACAGCACTGTCCCCAGTGTTCACAACCTGCTTCCCCGCTTCCCCGGTGTTTCAGCAGAAGGCGTCACCTGGATTCTCTTTGGACGGGGGCCTCTTGTACAGCTTAGGTCACAGCCCACACCTGCCACCTACAACTCTTTATCTCCAAATCTTCCCCCTCTGCGCAAGAGTCAAGCTCTGACTGGTAGAAGGGTCTCGAGCGATGTGACTGGGGTAGCACAATCTGTGAGTCGATAACTCCACTGGAAAACTTTGACAGCCTACTAAGCTCCACTATGGCTTTATCAGCTGTCACATTTCACATGATTTCCATCAATATTAATGAAATTCCAAAGCTTTTAAAACATTAGAAATTCTTAAAAGCTGAAAAAGTAAAAAGAACACAATGATTAACATTTAAAATACATGTTGATATTAAATGAAAAACATTTTTTAAAAAACTGCAGCTTGTCCTCTAATTCCCCTTCTCCAGTGCACTGTGACAGCACCCATTCAAATGAATGGTTTGTGAGTAAGAGATCATGTCAAAATGCATGAGAGATGCAACAGACTCCACATTTAAGGAATCCAGTGAATTCCCAGACCAAATTTGGGAAATGGCTGGTAAACTGGGAAGATCCACATTGAAATTCACTGACATTTACACCAACAAACTCTAAGTTCTCTGTGGACTGCTGCCAAAACTCCCTGGAATACAGAACACTGTCAGTCTGTACTCCATAGCAACAGACAGAATTGGCTGCAATTCAGCATAAAGAGTCATTAGAGTAGCTGACAGAGGCAGGAATTGAAACATCAGCATGTAGTCAGAACTGCTCCATCTGAGCAACTTCTCTACATACCAGGCTCTGTGGCTCAGAAGGGTTAGAAGAGGTTATAGTGGATTCAATAGTTATGTCATAAGGGGACAGGAGGCTGGACCCAAGTGCAGGACAAAGGCACTGAAGTACTAGGGGCAGGATGGGAACAACTAAACAATAGACAAGATGTGGTGACCGTGGTGTGCATAAGGGATGTGACATTCAAGGTGATTCTGGGGTTCCAGGAGAGTCTTAGAGTTCAGGCAAGGCAGGATCTTGGAGTTCACTGGGCAGGCCACATAACTCCTGGACAGGGCCCAGACCTCCCAGGCAGGGCCTGGACCTCCCAGGCAGGAACACAGGGGCCTGAGCAGGTCACAGGGCACCTGGGTAGGTTGCAGGGCACAACCCATCAGCAGCAAGGGATGGAAAGGGGCAGAGTCCCCCACCAGGCAACAGCAGTCTGTCCAGGCTTGCCCGACAGAGACAAGGGATAGGAAGGGAGCTAGGTCCAGGATGACTGCCAGACTTACTCGAAGAACTCATGTTTAACCAGGGGAACTCCAAGCCAGAGGAACAGGACTACCCCCAACTCCACTCAGTCCCGGAGCCCCCTATATACACCGCCAGCCGATGGGCATCAGGTGCGCCTCCTTGAGCCCCAACAAACCACGATGATTCACAGGTGTGACTAATTGGGCTCAAAGGTGAAAGGAGGGATGGCTACAAGACCTGGAGTCTGGAGTCTGCGGACCGGATCAAGAACCGGAATGCAGGTTCCGGACCGGACCATAACAAGTTAGGGAACAGACAGGAGGTTCTTTGGACGTGAAAGTGAGTTCTGGGGTCAGGAATATCTCAGATCGAGTCCACAGCATTCTTACGGGGGTGGGGGGTGTGAGCAGCCAGAAGTTATTAATTGTCTCCTCCTTGGTGAAAGAGGTTTAGATTGGGCAGAACTTATCAGGTGTATCCAGGAAGGATTCCTGACACAATGTGTGGACAGGATAACTAGACAGGCCATACTGGATCTAGCACTAGACAATGAACTGGGTTGGTTGACTGATTGCTTGGTTGGTTAGCATTTCCGAGACAGAGAGTGGTGGTGGATGAAATGTATTCTGCCTAGAGGTTAGTGATCAGTGATCTTCTGCAGGGATCTGTTCTGGGACCCCCTGCTCTTTGTGATTTTTGGATGACCAAGTGAGAGGGTGCATTAGTAAGTTTACAGATGACACAAAGGTTGGTAGTGTAGATGGTTCGTTACAATGGGACATTGACAGGATGCCGAGCTGGGCGGAGATGTGGCAGATGGAGTTCATTCCGGATAACCGCTAAGTGATATACTTTTGGAAGATTGAACTTAATGGCAGAATACTCAATACAATTCAATTCACTTTATTTTCCATGATGTTGTCCAGTGGTAAGGACAACATCACAAAACTTAAGGTACACAACACCACACTACGTATAGTTAAACACAATATAAAATACTCACAATAGATAATAACTACTAAAAATTAATGCATGTAATTTAAACTACAAATACACATAGTAAAAATGACTGAATTTACTGTCAAAAATGCTGCGCGTACTATATTCTCAAAATTGGGTGTTGAGGAGGGGAATGGAGAAAGGCACAAACGTGGACAAGGCTCTTCTGGTGCCGATGGTCAGGGACCTGTAGCAGCATCCAGAGGGCATGAGAGTGTGTGTAATGTCCCCTACTACTTGTTGAGCTTCTTTATTGTCCGTCTCTTACGGATGCTGCTGAGTGATTCTTGTTCCTGGCCAATGATTTTACTGCTTATTCTGACAATTCTGTCGAGTGGGCTGAGGTTGACAGTGCACTCTGCTCCAAACCATGCCGTGATGTTGTAGGGGGTTCACTGAAGCATTTATAAAATGAAATTTCCGCATTTCCTAAGATAAAGTAGCCATTGTTAGCGCTTGGAGAGTATCAACCCACCACTGGTGTTAAAGGTGATTTTGTTATCTATTGTTACGCTGGGTACCTGTATTCTCCAACGTGCTCTATCGACTGGGACAGTGTACTGTTGTTTCCTAAAGTCCACTGCCATTTCCTTCGTTTTGCTGGGGTTCAGGTCCCCATAGCTGTTTGTGCATGTTCCAGAAAATGTATTGATTTCCTCATTGATGCTGTCATCAGAGTTGGTAGCGTCAATGATGACTGTCTCATTTGAGTGCTTGGTGTACTGCGTGCCTGGGTGTGAGCTTCTGCAGTCTTCTGTGTACAGTGTGAACAAGACTGGTGAGACAACCGAGCCCTGTGGTGCTCCGGTTGATATCTGCCTGTTGACGTGCCTGTAACCATTATAACTCACTTTTGATGTCTGTCTGAGAGGAAGGAGAGAACGAGGAGTACGAGGTGGGGGTTTACATTCATCTGTTGAAGTTTGTGTCTCATGAGTTGGGGTTGCACAGTGTTAAATGCACTGGAGAAGTCCACAAACTGCCTCCTAACCAATGATCCTGGCCTCTCCAGGTGTGTGTAGGTATGGTGCAGTAACATGCATCATCCACGCCTCTTTTCAGCCTGTAAGCAAACTGGAGTGGGCCAGTGAGCTCACTTACCATCACCTGTAGCTGTGGTAGGAGGAACCTTTCGAAGGACTTCATTACCAGCGATGTTAGAGCTACAGGATGGTGGTCATTATTGATGGTGGGACTGCTCTTCTGGGGAACTGGGCATATGATGGTGGTTTTCCAAATGGTTGGTATGGAATGGTCAGACAGACAGCAGTTGGAGAGATGACAGAAAACCTCGGACAGTTGTCTACAGCAGAGCTTCAGTAGCTGGCCACTGATGTTGTTTGGACCTGGTGCTTTACCAGGGTTAATGGCAAGATTCTTAGCCATGTAGAGGAACAGAGAGATCTTGGTGTCTATGCCCACAGATCCCTCAAAGTTGCCATACATGTTAATAGGGTGACAAAGAAGCCATATGGTGTGTTGGCCTTCATTAGCCACGAGGTAATGTTGCAGCTCTATAAAATTTAACACTTGAAGTACTGTGTTCAGTTTTGATCCCCTCATTACAGAATGGATTTGGAAGCTTTAGAGAGGGTACAGAGGAGATTTATGGATATGGGCTGCCCATCACTTCAGATCAAAGCTGGGTGTCCTAATCTAGGCAACACACACAGAGAATGCAGATTCATTGCATAATGTGCTGAATGGAGTGATACAGCAAAGAAACAGGCCCTTTGGCTCTTTGAGTCTGTGCCAACATCAAGAACAATTCTATTGTGTTAATCCTACCCAAACTGATTTATTCTCCTCACATTCTCATCAACTATGAGTCTACTGCTGACTTACGTACTAGGAATAACTTACAGTGTCCAATTAACCTACCGACCCACACAATTTTGGAACGTGGGAGGGAGTCAGAGTGCCCAGAGGAAACCTCTGTGCTCACAATAAAAAAACGTGCAAACTCCACAGAGTCAGTACTGGAGGTCATTGGAATACCAGACTACTGGAGCTCCAAGACAGCAGCTCTTCTAGCCTTGCCATTGTGCAGCAAATGTGAACATTACTCTGACAATTAATAAAGCCCACATCAGCTGATTTTGATAACTTTCCCTTGATGCTTGCCTTAACCATGAAAATTAATATTAGGACATCCCAAATAAAGGCAGACCACAAAATAAATGTGTTGGCAAATTTAAATTCTACAGGATTAAAGGGAATGTTGACAGTGTGGATAGTAAATTAGTTAAGGCCCTGAGAGGAATGCTGATTGAAACTTTTCAGTCTAGCAAACGATGAAGATAGTAATTGTATTCAGGTCATGGATCACTTGCTGAAATATGCAAGTACATACCATAAGAACTGCAGGGTGTTAAGGTTGATAAAAGGAAGTATAAAATGCAAGAACAGAGAGATTTATAGAACGTATAAGGGAATGTTTCTAGTCAGCTGAATCTGATATCTTCAGGTCACAGCTTCCAGTTGGCACGGCCCCAACTTAAGACAAGCACAAGTGGCAAGGGAGATGTGGGAGTGAAACATAGAAACATAGAAGAATGGTGCAGGAGTAGGCCATTCAGTATCATCATCCAACTCAGAACCCTGTACCTGCCTTCTCTCCATACCCCCTGATCCCTTTAGCCACAAGGGCCATATCTAACTTCCTCTTAAATATAGCCAATGAACCGGCCTCAACTGTTTCCTGTGGCAGAGAATTCCACAGATTCATCACTCTCTGTGTGAAGAAATTTTTCCTCATCTCAGTCCTAAAAGGCTTCCCCTTTATCCTTAAACTGTGACCCCTCGTTCTGAACTTCCCCAACATCGGAAACAATCTTCCTGCATCTAGCCTGTCTAATCCCTTTAGAATTTTATACGTTTCAATAAGATCCCCCCTCAATCTTCTAAATTCCAGTGAGTATAAGCCTAGTCGATCCAGTCTTTCTTCATATGAAAGTCCTGCCATCCCAGGAATCAATCTGGTGAACCTTCTCTGCACTCCCTCTATGGTAAGAATGTCTTTCCTCAGATTAGGGGACCAAAACCGCACACAACATTCTAGGAGTGGCCCCCTTCTGCCAACAAGCCCAAGTGTTTGTTCAGAAGTCACTGGATCCTGGTGATCTTAAACTGATAGGAAGTGGGTCAAATCCTGGAATTCCAAGTCAGCATGGAAAAATCGTTGGAGGTGATAGGACTCCTGATGGGGTCTCGGCCCAAAACATTGACTGTTTACTCTTTTCTACAGATGCTGCCTGGCCTGCTGAGTTCCTCCAGCACTTAGTGTGTGTCAATGGCTTTGAGACGTGCAGAGAAAGTTTTCTAGTTATGGTACCAGGGATGGAGGACCCCAAATATATGAAAAGACAAAACAGTTTATTAGCTCACCTTGACCACCCCAGAGGCTCTTTAGCATATAGAAGCTTAGGGTCTTCTAGAGTTAGTTTTTGGCATTCGCAAATCTCTCTAATAACAGCTTATAAGAGAGGCCAAGCATGTAATTCAAATGAACAGGCATTCTTGTTTCAAGCTACTTTGACTAGTTCAGTCAATTGGCCAAGGCATTCCCAGTATAATAGGCACACACAGGAAACCTGGTACTTAGCTGCAGGAGAGGAGACACTTGTTATGACAGCCCCACCAACTCCACCGGTACTACTTAACGAAATTCCAATCACCTGCATGTTTGACAGTGGATGTACAGAAGGAGAGTTGGGTGTGCTTATTTGCTGTAAGGTCTACGGAGCTGGAGAAGTAAGGGGGTGTAATGTGGTCCAGGATCAAGTCTGACTTGAGCATACATCAGATCAATCCTGAGTCACAGTTGTTGCTCTATCTCTGAGCTTTTAGCCTGACAGGGAGGAAGGGGAGAGCAGCCACAGAGAACTGCAGCAAGCCAGGTGAAGGGGGGAGAGTATATGAGATCCCACCCACAGCATATTGTCCAGCTTAAACACTGGAAAATGCTTGAGATACTCAGTGGGTCGGGCAGCGGTGGTGGACAAAGAAACAGAAGTTTCAGAAGTGAAAATGCAAAAAAACTTCAAGTTTCAGCGAGGGAGGGAAGAGGTGGAGAGAACAGCGAGAATATCTGTGACAGAGTGGAGACACCTAAGAGAGGGAGATGAATTAAATTGACAGTTGACTGGGCCTCAGGGTCATTAACTTGACAGGGAATCAATGGCTGTGGGCTCTGCTTCCTCAGGAAGTCCTGGCCAAAATCTACACAATCTTGCAAAAAAATGTCCTCGCCCTTCTTCCCAGCCTGGTGATGATGACTTACTTGGCACAGTGATTGGCAGTACCCTGCTGCATAATGATGGTCATTCAAATACCCTGCCCAAGGAGAAATCAGTTCGTCAGGGAGATAGCCGCAGGCAGAACAGACATGGCATTCACCAGGTAATTGAAGACCCAATGGTGCATGGAATCATTAACTGTATCCAAATGTTGAGATCCATGAAGTGAAAGTGGGATCATTGCTTTGACGTGCATCATCTCTGTCATCATGGCCAGACTTCAATGGTGGCCAGAGCCTGGGGAACAGTTTCATTTAGTCCACTATCTCTGTCCTTTCTCAGTCTCAAAACTGCATTGACAGCTGAGGGCTGCAATGTGGGTTGTCAATAGAAATAAAACTGGCCACTGAAGCTTGAAAGGATAGACTGCAGAGTCCATGGACAACCTTTACAAGCTCAGGCTGCCTGACATATCTTTGGCCTTCCCCCATGGCCCATCGAAAAGGTCATCTCCATCCTGCAGAGCAGAGCAACCCTGTTCTCCGGTGAGCTAAAACCTCGCTACTCCCTCCTTCTGCTCTGGCTGCAGGCCGCTTCAGTAAGCGCAGAAGTTGTACATAATCTCCCCACCAGTGGATGGAGTGTCAGTCACTGCACCGGTTCCCAAGGATCCGAGGTCACGAGTCCGGCTGTCTTCTTTTCCCTCGTGTGGGCTCAGCAGTTGGGGGCTGAGTAAATGGGCGCTCCTTGTTATCTGAAGCTTTACACTTATACTCAGCGGAGGCATAATGCATGATGTGCACATTTCTTCAGCTTGAAACCCGTAAACCAGAAGTGGTTGCAAGAGTACGAGAAAGTGGGCAATGAACTGAAGGGTCCAGTGCGAGTGTACCAATATTTTCAATATTCTCTGCACTGTTGCTGGCCGCAGATTCTTTAGCAGCTGCTGTGGATGTCTGTCCAGTAGTTGTATTATATAGTAAACTGTGTGTATAGTTGAGATGCATGCTGTATTGGGTTGGAGTTTATATCTATATCTGGTTGGAGTTTAATATTTCAGTAGCATTTGAATAATGTAAGTATATTGTTTGATTAAGCATTCTTTGTTGCTTATGTAAGTCATCATACTTATATGTAAAAATACATGAATCCCATACATCATGATGCTACAACGTGGTTCATGCGTGCCTTGTTTAAAGTAAAAACGAAATGAATAACTTATCTCCCTGATGCACCATCAATAACTCTGAGATGTGGGTTAAGGTAGGCTTTTATTGCCTGGAAGAAAGCGCAAGCAGCAAGCGACCACCACACAACATCCTGGAGACTGAGGGAGGAGCAGTGCCTCCAATCGCCTTTATACAGGGGTCTGTGAGAGGAGCCACAGGAGCAGTCAGCGGGGGGTCTGTGGGAGGAGCCACAGGAGCAGTCAGCGGGGGGGGGGGGGGGGCGTGTCCAGACAGGTATATGTAGTTCACCACACTCCCAACTCCCTTGTCTCTCATTGAATTAGTTTAATGTTTTTAAACTACCGAATTTAACATTATAGAAGGGTATGCGATGATTGGCGTGTACCTGGTGGGATGAAGGGCTGCTTCTGTGCAGTATGAATCTATAAACTTGGACACTTTCCCTGAGGGGCTCAGGGAAGATTGGGATGCCTGCTCCCGTTCTTGTTATGTTCTGCCTTTCACTGAGCCTCCCAAACTGGTAGAATGAGTGACACTACCGACTGAAGGCACAGAACATGTCTCCTTTAAGACCTAGTTAGCTTCTATTGACACCAGCCACGCATGAATCTGGACTGTACTGTTAACTGCACACTCACACCGTGATCATGAAGTAGCAGCACAGATTTACATGCATTCTGCAGCAGGTCAAGCAGGCATGAGTTAATCAGGTACCATTCCCCCCGGTGCATGTCTTCCGTTTCTCTCCCATTGCCTCTCCTCTCCCTCCTCTGACTGGGAGCAGTACATGTTGCTTGCAGTTCTGTGTTGTCCGGGCAGTGGGCAGACCAGTGCAGTGAGGATATCTGTCATCTTGCAGAATGCTGGCAGCAGACAGACTGTCTGGAAGCTGGCAGGATATCAGCGTGCTGAGAGACTGCAGAGTATGACACGTTCAGAATCCCACTTAAATCAAGCGGAACATACGTGAATATAGTACTGCCTTTTATATTCAATAGAAGCAAATATTCCGAACACTTGCAGGGCATGAAGGGGTACGGGGAGAAGGCAGGAGACTGGAGCTGAGAGGGAAATGGATCAGCCATGATAAAATGGCGGAACAGACTCATGGGCCAAGTGGCCTAATTTGGCTTCTATATCTTATGGATTTATGGCTTCTGAGTGGTGCTAACTTATGCATTTGAAAGAAAGGTATAAATGGAATAAAAGATGACAAAGTAATTAGAAAAAAAAGCAAGAGAGAGAGAGGTAGTTCATTGAAACACTTGACTTTGTCAGACAACAAGCTTCAGAGACATGTGACTCATTCCCAACCAGCTCGCTCAGGGTCCTTGCTGGTAATTTTGCATAAGGCACCTTGACTCTGCTGACTTCTCTTCTACACCTTGCCCACTTAAGGATCTAGCTTCCTCACCACTCTAGGCAGTATTGCTCAATTTCATCTTAAACGATAGTCACTGTAAATCTAGAAAACCCATGAGAGTTTTACCATTGGCTGCACAAGGCCAGTCTTATTGCAGCATATAATATGCCACCAGGTCTCATTGCCTTCCATGTGTCCAGTACCCTCAGCCACGTTTTAATATCACCTGGAATGATTCACTTGGCTAGACACATGACTTGTGTGATATAGAATGGAAAGCAGGCATTGGAAAATCTTACACAGGTGGCACTTGCTAACATTCTGGTTTTTGCCTCTTGCAGTCAGGCTCAGAATTTCACAGTGACTGAGAATGGACATACATGTAGAACCTAAATCTCCCATTAACCATGCAGTTGTCTATTGGTCTCAACTAGATGTGTTGAGTATGCAAAGATTGGTAATTATCAGTTGACCGTGGAGGGGGAGGGAGAGCAGCCAGATGTCTTGGTACATATTGGTACCAATGGCGTAGGAAGGAAAAGCAAAGAGGTCCTGAAAGGACAATTTTAGAGCTAGGCAGAGAACTGAGAAACAGGACCTCCAGGGTAGTAATTTCTGAATTTCCAGTGAGGATAGGAACAGGATGATCTGGCAGATAAACGTGTGGCTGAGAAGCTGGTGCAGGGGGCAGGGTGTCAGGTTCCTGGATAATTAGGATCTCTCCTGGGGGAGGAGTGAACTGTTCAAAAGTGACATTGCACCTGAACCCGACCAATATTCTTGTGGACCGGTTTGTTAGAGCTGTGGGGGGGGGGGGGGCGGCGGGGTTGTTTAAATTAATTTGGCAGAGGGGTGGGAACCGGAGTGAAGGGACTCGGGATAGGTCGGATGGTAAAAAAGCAAAGATAGCGTGCAGTCAGACTGTCAGGAAGGACAGGCAGACGATGGGACATAACTAAAGCAAGCAGGGTGAGTATTAGCTCATTAGGGATGCAGAATCAAAAAGCGTAGAAAATACAGTACTCAAAATGTTATATCTCAATGCACGGGGTAAAGGAAATAAGGTGGATGATCTTGTTGCACGATTACAGATTGTCAGGTATGATGTTGTGGCCATCACTGAATTGTGTTGAAGGATGGTTGTAGTTGGGAGCTGAAGGTCCAAGGTTACATATTGTATTGGAGGGATAGGAAGGTAGGCAGAAGTGGCATCAAATCATTTGAAAGATGTGACATAGGATTGGAAGATGTCGAATCCTTGTGGGTTGAGTTAAGAAACTGCAAGGGTAAAAGGACCCTGATGACAGTTATATACAGGTCTCCCAGCAGTAGCTGGGATCTGGACCATGGACCAGTGATGCAGGTGGATGCTTCCCTGGTGTCATGGATTATTGATTACCTGACTGGCAGACCACAGTACGTGTGCTTGCAACACTGTGTGTCAGACAGAGTGGTCAGCAGCACTGGGGCTCCACAGGGGACTGTCCTGTCTCCCTTTCTCTTCACCATCTACACCTCGGACTTCAACTACAACACAGAGTCTTGCCATCTTCAGAAGTTTTCTGATGACTCTGCCATAGTTGGATGCATCAGCAAGGGAGATGAGGCTGAGTACAGGGCTACGGTGGGAAACTTTGTCACATGGTGTGAGCAGAATCATCTGCAGCTTAATGTGAAAAAGACTAAGGAGCTGGTGGTGGACCTGAGGAGGGCTAAGGCACCGGTGACTCCTGTTTCCATCCAAGGGGTCAGTGTGGACATAGTGGAGGATTACAAATACCTGGGGATATGAATGGACAATAAACTGGACTGGTCAAAGAACACTGAGGCTGTCTACAAGAAGGGTCAGAGCCGTCTCTGTTTCCTGAGGAGACTGAGGTCCTTTAACATCTGCCGGACGATGCTGAGGATGTTCTACAAGTCTGTGGTGGCCAGTGCTATCATGTTTGCTGTTGTGTGCTGGGGCAGCAGGCTGAGGTAGCAGACACCAACAGAATCAACAAACTCATTCATAAGGCCAGTGATGTTATGGGGGTGGAGCTGGACTCTCTGACGGTGGTGTCTGAAAAGAGGATGCTGTCCAAGTTGCATGCCATCTTGGACAATGTCTCCCATCCACTCCATAATGTACTGGTTAGGCACAGGAGTACATTCAGCCAGAGACTCATTCCACCAAGATGCAACACTGAGCATCATAGGAAGTGATTCCTACCTGTGGCCATCAAACTTTATAACTCCTCCCTCAGTGTCAGACACCCTGAGCCAATAGGCTGGTCCTGGACTTATTTCCACTTGGCATGATTAACTCATTATTATTTAATCATTTATGGTTTTATATTGCTATATTTCTTCACTATTCTTGGTTGGTGCGACTGTAACGAAACCCAATTTCCCTCGGGATCAATAAAGTATGTCTGTCTGTCTGTCTGTCTGGACTATAACGGGAAACAGAAAAGGTGTGTGTCGAAAGGACAAAGTTATGATAGCCATGGGAGATTTTAACATGCATGTAGATTGGGAAAATCAAGTTGGTAATGGATCTCAAGAGAATGAATTTGTTGAATGCCTATGAGCTGGCTTTTCATAACAGCTTGTTGTTGAGCCTACCAGGGGATCAACTATTCTGGATACATAACACCCTTATGTAATGAACCGGAAGTGATTAGGGAGTTTAGGTAAAGGAACCCTTAGGAGGCAGTGATCACAATATGATTGAGTTCAACTTTGAATTTTGTAGGGATAAAGTAAAGTCTGATGTAGCAGTATTTCAGTGGAGTAAGGGAATTTACAGTGGTAAGAGAGAGGAGTTGGCCAAAGTAAATTGGAAAGAGGTGTTGGCAGGGATGACAACAGAGCAACAATGGCGTGAGTTTCTGGGAAAAATGAGGAAAGTACAAGATAGATGTATTTCAAAAACAACGAAATACTCAAATGGCAAAATAGTACAACTGTGGCTGACAAGGGAAGTCAAAGCTAATGTAAAAGCAAAAGAGAGGGCATAGAACAAAGCAAAAATTAGCGGGAAAATAGAGGATTGGGAAGGTTTTAAAAACCTACAGAGAGCAACTGAAAGAATCATTAGAAGGGAAAAGATGAAATACGAAAGCAAGCTAGCAAAGTGGATAGTAAAAGCTTTTTCAAGTACGTAAAAAAGAGAGATGAGAGTGGATATAGGACCACTAGAAAATGAGGTCAGAGCAATAATAATGAGGACCAAGCAGATGGCAGATGAAATAAATGAGTACTTTGCATCAGTCCTTACTGTGGAAGACACTAGCAGTGTGCCAGATGTTGAAGGGTGTGAGGGAAGAGAAGTGAGTGTCGTTACTATTACAAGGGAGAAGGTGCTCAAAAAGCTGAAAGAACTAAGGGCACATAAGTCACCCGGACCAGATGAACTGCACCCAAGGGTTCTGAAAGAGGTAGCGGTAGAGATTGTGGAGGCATTAGTAATGATCTTTCAAAAATCATTGGACTCTGCCATGGTGGACCAGAAAATTGTAAATGTCACTCCACCTTAAGAAAGGAGGAAGGCAACAGAAAGGAAATTACAGACCGGTTAGCCCGACCTCAGGGGCTGGGAAGATGTTGGAGCTAATTGTTAAGGATGAGGTTATGGAGTACTTAGTGACACAGGACAAGTTAGGACAAAGTCAGCCTGGTTTCCTTGAGGGGAAATCTTGCCTGATGAACGTGTTGGAATTCTTTGAGGAAATAACAGGCAGGATAGATAAAAGAGATTCAGTGGATGTTGCATACTTGGATTTGCAGAAGGCCTTTGACAAGGTGCTACACACGAGGCTGTTTACCAAGTTAAGAGCCAATGCTATTATAGAAAAGTTACTGGCATGGTTAGAGCATTGGTTGATTGGTAGGGGGCAGTGGGTGGGAATAAAAGGATCCTTTTCTGGTTGGCTGCTAGTAACTAGTGGTATTCCGCAGGGGCTGGTGTTGGAACCACTTCTTTCTATACTGTATATCAATGATTTAGATGATGGAATAGGTGGCTTTGTTACCAAATTTTCAGATGATACCAAGGTTGGTGTAGAGGCAGGTAGTGTTGAGTAAACAGGTAGGATACAGAAGGATTTGGACAGATTAGGAGAACGGGCAATAAAGTGGCAAATAAAATACAATGTCGGATTAGGAGTTTTGTGTGGAACGTCTCATCATCAGTACAGATATGATGGAGCTGAAAAAACTGGGAGATTGCAATGGAGTCTTTAAATTGGGAGGAGATGTTGTTCAGATTGCTGTAGGATTCTGCAGGATCTTTAAGGATATTAGTCATGACTCATCCAGAAAGTCATGAGGCATGGGATAAGTAGAACCTTGGCTGTTTGGATAAAAAATTGGCTTACAGGCAGAAAGCAGAGAGTAGTTGTGGAAGGAAAGTATTCTGCCTGGAGGTTGGTGACTAGTGGAGTGCCACAGGGATCTATCCTGGGACCCCTGCTCTTTGTGATTTTTATAAATGACCGGGATGTAGAGGCGGAAGAATGGGTGAGTAAGTTTGCGGATGACATGAAGATCAGAGGAATTGTGGATGGAGCTGTAGGTTGTCGAAGGTTACAAGAGGATATAGTCAGGATGCAGAGTTGGGCAGAAAAGTGGCAGGTGGAGTTCAATCCGGGTAAGTATGAGGTGATGCATTTTGGAAGGACAGTTATTAAGAACGTGGATGAACAGAGGGACCTTGGGGTTCAAATCCATACATCCCTCAAGGGTGCTGCACAGGTTGATAGGATAGTTAAGAAGGCCTATGGAATGCTAGGTTTCATTAATAAGGAGATTGAGTTCCAGAGTAGAGAGGTCATGTTGCAGCTCTACAAATCTCTGGTGAGACCACACTTCGAGTATTGTGTTCAGTTCTGCTCACCTCATTATAGGAAGGAAGTGGAAGCTATGGAGAGGGTGCAGAGGAGATTTACCAGGATGTTGCCTGGTTTGGAGAACAAGTCATATGAAGCAAGGTTAGCAGAGCTGGGACTTTTCTCTTTGGAATGTAGAAGGATGAGAGGGGATTTGATAGAGGTCTACAAGATTATGAGAGGCATAGATAGGGTGGATAGTCAGTACCTGCTTCTCAGGGCACCAATAGCAAACACCAGAGGGCATATGTACAAAGTTAAGGGAGTAAGCTTTTTAGACAGAGGGTTGTGAGTGCCTGAAATGACTTACCAGGGATGGTGGTGGAGGCTAAAACGTTAGTGGTATTTAAGAGCCTCTTGGACAGGCACATAGATGAAAGAAAAATAGAGGGTTATGGGTTAGTGTGGGTTTAATACTTTTTTAAGGAATATATGGGTCGGCACAACATCGAGGGCTGAAGGGCCTGTACTGTGCTGTAGTGTTCTAGTGTTCTGGTCACTGACCAATTCCCCAAGATGGAAACATAGCAGTTAAGACAGGAGGAGTCAGAGATAGACCTTCTGAAACTCAGAACTGGGTGAAAACTGGCAACAAATGTGGTGATATTTTTGAATTTGGTACGGGTGTAAGAAGTTGCAACAATACAAATTATCAATGATGGATTAGTAGTAGGACTTCGGAACCAACCTTTGAATGTCTATAAATGTCTTACTGACTGTAATCCCTTTACTGATTATAACTTCTGTTTCAGTTAGTTATGGCGTCTTTGGAGCGATCATGGTCTCTAATGATCCCGCAGCTCACAGTCACAGACTGGGCCAGGTCACCATTGCACATGAGAATTCAGACCTATGGAGAATGCCATGTAGTCATCTCCCATGGCATTGGATTTGTGGAGAATACCATGGAGCAGTGTGTAAAGTTAACGCGATGACTACGTGTGACTGGTGATATACACCTTGACCTTCACAACAGTTCTGAGATTGTTAAACAATTTCTGGCGTGGTTTCTAGGTCTTGTGTATTTTTACTTCTGATGTTAATCTATTCACCACATATTTCCCAAGCGTTTCAAAATGGGGCTGGATTGTATACTAGGTCCCTGGACACAGAGGCCATCTGCTCCTCACCGCCACTTCCACTGAGACACCCAGGAGAGATGTGAACGTTGCAACCCTATTCCCACTCTGTTTAATTACGTCCAAGCGTTTAACTCCTGTATGGTGACAGTCAATGTTCCCTCTAATTTGTAATGACCAGTGTGCGGAAAAACCTTGCGCTGTGCAATTTTTTTGCCCAGTGACAACATGCGTGTGCTGAATAAAACAGTATTAGTAAGCCAGATCCAAAATCTGCAGACAAATCATCGCAAACTCCACTGTCTGCATCACATACTGGAAATGGAAATGTGATCATGAACGATTGTTAACATGCCAACGAGGTAGAGGGTGACATCCTTTTGTGTGCAGTTTAAATCCTTTGTGCGTTAGTAGCAAAAGATACATGTGAGCACAGGCGCGTACCTTAGAGGGGGCATTGGTGAGAGTTAGTTTCAGCTGATATCAGTAACTCCACAGATATCAGCTTCTAGATATATTATTGTTACTTTTTCCATTCTTTGTAGCACATCTGGTGGCAACCTTGCCATTTCTTCAGCATTTTGTCTGTATTTTAACAAGGCCGAGTTGCTAGCTTGATACTCAACCCAGCACAGATGGAAAGCCTGCGAGGAGCTGGCCGGATTCGAACCCAGGACCGCTCACCTTGAAGTCCAGTGCAGATACCACTACACCACCAGCCAGCCTTGTAGCTACATACTAATTCGAAAAAATATGGCTGATACCAGCTGGATTCAATACTCATACATTTCAGGTGTTGCCCGCACTTTATCAAATTAGCACGGTTAATGTGCATAAGCATATTTTCAAACATGATCCAATTTTGGTCCAACGGATGAATTATAACTTGTGTCTTATTTCCTGCTCCATTGCAACCTGTAATGGATTTACAAAGCTATTAAGAGATGAATTGTTTTTCTTAATCTTCACTAGTCATTGTAATGTCTGAAGACTGAGTCACACCCCACCAGCTAATGTGTCCTTTTCTTGTCAACAACACAATTAACACTGATTTAATCTGATGTTAACAGATGCATTCTCCACACACCTTCAGTCTTATTCTGTTGCGTGCTATTGGTTGTCCAATGAACACACATAGTGGATGGACCTATAATCAATTTAAAAGGCAATTACGTCAAATGATGCTCAGACACTAGTTCCTCACTTTTAACATGGATTGTTTACAAGGTGAATGTAGAATTGGAATCAAGTGTAGAAATGGGAATGGTAAATGCCACACAACCATTGAATCGGAACTGTGAGGTTTGACTAACTCCAGCACAGCACAGTTTGTCTCAGCTGTAGCACCCTTCTTCTGAACACTAATTGCACGTCCCTCTTGCCCCTTCCCAAAGGAATCAGAACCAGGTTTAATATCACTGGCATATATCCTGAAATGTGATAACTTTGCAGCTGCAACGCAATGCCGTACGTAATAATAGAGGAAAAAGCTGAATTACAGTAAGTATATATATAATATTAGCTAAATTAAATAAGCAGTGCAAAAATAGAAATTGAAAAAGTATTGAGGGAGTGTTCACAAACAACAGAAAATCAGCAGATGCTGGAAATCCAAGCAACGTACACAAAATATTGTGTCCTAATGAAGGGTCTCAGCCCAAAATGTCAATTATACTCCTTTCCATAGATGCTGCCTGGACTGCTGAGTTTCTCCAGCATTTTGTGCTTTGTGCTCATGGGTTCAATGTCCATTCAGAGGGGAAGAAACTGTTCCTGAATCATTGTGCCTTCAGGGTCCTGCACCTTCTCCCTGATGGTAGCAGTGAGAACAGGGCATGACCTAGGTGATGAAGGTCCTTAATGATGGACGCGGCCTTTTTGAGGCATCGCTCCTTGAATACCACAGAGACTAGTGCTCATGATGGAGCTGACTAAGTTCACAACTCCCTGCAGCTTATTTTGATCCTGTGCAGTAACCTCCCTCCTCCCCACCAGATGTTGATGCAGCCAGTTAGGATGCTCTCCTCTTCACCTGAAGGACAATAATCCCCATTCCCGGACTGCTCTCCTGATTACTAGTCGTTTCCCTGGCACGTTGATGCCACTCCCCAAACTACAAGTGCCACACAAATGCTGGCATCTGCTTAAGGTAACAGTACAGTTGAACATGCAGGATAATATCTCATGCCCTGGCAGTTTTATCTTCCCCATCTTGGAAAATGTGTGAATTGATGTTTATAATTATCCACGTTGCTGTTTGATGTGTAAATGTTAACATTGCTTATGGCTCAGAGTGGCTAAGTAGATCACACTATCGGATGTCATGCAATAGGGGCTTGGCCCTGTAGCCATCTGTTTCCCTTGTCACATGCTTATCTCCTTCAGCCAGTCCACTGCATTGAGCAAGCACTAATTGGCAACTAATTCTCCTGCTTTCCAGGTCCTGAATAAATCCTGGATCTGCTACGGAGAGGAGCAGATGGGTACCCTTCCTCATTGTTACCCTTGCAACCCTGAGCTCAGAACCTTGCAGAGAACATCAAGGATTCACATTGGCCCAAAGCTCAGAACATACGGGAACAACAGCAAGGGCAGAAAAGACAGGTCAAGACACAACTCGCCACCTGCTCAGCCTACGGAATGAGAAGGGATGATAACTTTTTTTAAACTGGCAGTAACTACATTCCAGGAACTGTCAGGTGTTGTGGACAGCCTGTTATGCAACAGGCAAATATTTACATCCAATTTATGTGGCTCGGGTTAATCTCTCAGAGAGGAGGTTTGCAAACAGTGCTGGGGAAGGCTTGAGCTAGTTTGACGGTTGGGTGCGAAGCAGGGAGTCGGGATTCTATCTGAAAAGACCGAGGTAAGATTGGATGTGGTGACTGGGGATAGATAAATTATTTTGAAAGTCAGAAGTAACGATTGCTGGAGTATTGCTAACGAAGAAGTTATGCAGTGTTTAAAGGAAGGAGAGTAGCTGGAGGGCTGCCGAGCTAAAAGTACAGGAGTTATGATATTACAGTTACCGTGGCAACACAGGCTGAGCAAGGGCAGTGACACCTGGTCAACGTTCCTGCTTTGAGTCTTTTCTGGGGGGAAGGGAAGCAACAAAAAAGAAGGGGATAACAGTATTGTTATTATTAAATACAGATGTGAGGAGACACAATGTGCTGGAAAGATTAACAAATGAGACAGTATGGATTGTGCTGAGGAACAAAGAAAGGATTACTATACTCTTGTAACAAAAGACCTCAAAATCAAATGGAGTTAGGAGATTAAATATATTGGTACATTTCTGCCTCTGGAGAGGTCACAGGCTCGGATTCTCCCATGGTTTGGTTGCAGATACACATGACATGTTTTGCAGACAACAGCAACCATTTCCTCATCTCAGTAAAGACCACCTTCTCACAATCTGTGCATTCTTGGTGTATCATGTTGTGAGGTGTTTTACAAACATCGTACGTGTCCCTGCTGCATCTTATCCACAAGCTCCGATTTCAATACTATTGCTATCAGATGGTGCTACATGGCAATGCACCTCATAAAACAAGAGATGTCCCAAACCTCTCCAAAGCTATTAATCAATCAGGTATAGACCACTTGTAATCTCAGAGAACAATGGGAGATAATCAGTAATCAACAGGTTTTATCAATTGAGCAGTCTCATACTTGTCTGTGCTGGGTCCACTGGACTATAGATTACCTGCACTCAATCAGTGAAACACCAGGGACTGCCTGAGGCTAATGGCAGAGTGTCCGGGGAACCTCTGCAACCAAGACTGTGGATGGTCACCAGAAGTCAACAGAAACACCGGGGGTGGTGATGTTGGAACTCCTCAGCAATGGAAATTGTCTGTATCAGTTACTGGGACTGTACAAGATGCTTGACCAATCACTAACCTCTCAGAGTGTATTTTTGATCCCTAATACACACCGTAGTCCACTGCCCCCCCCCTCCCCCATGGCAACGGTTTTTCTTGCTAATCTGGACAATGGCATAGCATGCTCTGTTTTAGAAACTGTTAGTGATAAACTGCTGAACATTAGTGAGCAATATTCCCACAGAAAGATTTTTAAAAAATTTCCACGAGTGCTTTGGGGATTAACTTTTGGTAGTTTCTTGTTGCGGTGACTGAAAGAATGGTACTTTGTTATCACAACTATGCCATGTGTGTGGTCAGATTTCAAAGTCTACAAAAAAACTTTGACCTCGCTACAACCCCAGTTTCATATCCACTTGTCAGCTTATTAGTGGAGTGACATTTAATGTGCCACTCAGCATCAGTGTTGGTATTTAAGAACCATAGTCTCAAGATCCAGTGTGAATAGTACTGAAACAATAGTCAAGGCACAGTCGCAATAATGCTGAGACTCTCAGAATCTATTCCTGAACCAAGAGTATACCTGTCAGCGATTTGCTCAGCTCTCTAAGGAGGTACACCTTAAAATATACGTGATTTCTCTCTTGAGGACTCTTTTGTGGATTCTGAATTTACAGTTTAACAAAGTCAAGATTAAAGAAATTTTCACCACATTGCAGTTGTATAATTCCTGCAATTCTTGTGAATAAACAAAAGAACTAGGAGTATCTGTGTTGTAAGAATAAGAATTTGTGATTCCAGCCGGCAGATACATGGCAGGAGACGATAATGTATTAAATATCTGAAAATGAATGAGAGTGTCAGCAGCAGCTCTCTCTTTGGGACTGGATCTGGTTTAACGGAGGTAAGACAAAGTGTTCGGTAAGGCTTTGCTCAACCCGGAGCAGCTGTTGAGCAAATTATGGTGTATCAGTTGGAGGGGAAAGGGAATTGTAGCCTGATTAATACTACTGAATTGTGCTCATTACTAGAAATGGGGGAGGGAGCTTCTATTCAGAATGCATCGACGTGCAGTCCACAAGCGATCTCAAGGGATGATGTGTGTGTGTGGGGGGGGGGGGGAAGGTAGGGTGATAGGGGAGTGTTGTTGCAAAGGGAAGGAGCCATTCTCTCTGGCAGGGGGCAGCTATTATCAAATGGCAGAATAGAAGAAAGTGCTGATGCACTACACATGCTCAGTGTGCGCTCTGCTGTCTCATGCAGCTGCCGGCTGCAGTCTGTTCTGCTTGGGGCTCGCTACCATGCTGCCTTGTCCCTCCACGCCGGCTATCACGGAAGAATTGGTGGAGGAAGAACAGAATGAAACAGGGAAAATGAAAGTGGAGGTAGGTCAAAATAGGATTATATCTCTTAGACAGGTCTCCAAAAATAAAATTACGTATTGTTTGTAGATGTCTGTCAGATTTTGTATAAAATATCTTGCAGTAGTTGAGCTATATAATAATAGTTAGTAAATAGTATGTATTTTATCGGTATAGATGTTAAATATTGTGTCTAATAATATTCCTTGTTTCATCCTTAAGTGAAAGCCAGGATATTCTCTGTACATTAATAATTTTAGCAATCTTTACTGTGAAAATGCATGCATAAAAAATCAAAAAATTATTTAATAGATCTCAGCATTGAACGTCAATCCATCTCTGCATTGACGACAGATTGAGTTACCCCAGAGGGTTCATTAAGATGTATTTAGAAGGGAGATGGCTTGTTGAGTGGCCAGTCTCCTGGCAAGTGTCGGACACAGCACTTTCATCAGGACAGACAGGCAGTTTGAGAGAGCCGTCCCCCCTGCAAATATCCTAGAACACAATACACAGAGCACAACCTGAGAAAAGGGTGGGGTGAGGTCTTGTAAGGGAGGATGAGACGGGAAGGTGAAAGCTGAACAGGATTATCATTTTACCAAAACTGGTGGACTTTGGAGAAAATGCCGGCTAAATGGGAATAATCTCGTGATTATTGATCACGATTGATCAAATTTTAATACATAAGCAGGATTTCCTTCTAATTTTTGCTGTAAGCAGGGAATTCATGTTGTATTCAGCAGCCACTTAAAACGTACATTGGAAATCTGAGAAACAATTATTTGAAAAATTAGCTTCTATTTCTAGAGGACTCAAGGAAAATGCATTCTATGTCAATATAGATTAATTCAGGAAGTGGGGGAAGTTCATTTCTTTCAGTGGTATTCAATAAAGGTACTTTATAGATTTTTTTCTCTTAAAAGGTGCTTGATTTCCAAGTTTATGGTCAATCTGACAAGTTCCGTTACAAAAGAAGGGGCTTTGATCATTGTTGTAGGATTAGCCTAGAGGATGGCTGACCAGTGTGGTGAACATTCAACAGTCAAAAGACTTTTCCATTCATATACAAGGGCTGAGGGGCAGTGTTTGTAAAGATAATTTTTTTTCAGGTGATAAACAAGTTTGCAGAATAGCAAAGAAAATATTTTGTATGTACTGAGGACCCTATCCTGCTGAAAATCTTTTGATTCCTTGATTCCTTGTTATTTTTATAGGTTTCAAATCAGTGATTGGGTTATATTTACCTAGAAATTCATCCTGGTTAATATGGCTAAGTACACTAAATGGCACCAGCTCATATCTAAACCATTTCCACAATTTGGGTCCACTATAGTCAATGGAATTGAATTTAAGAAGCAGAATACACTTTGCAGACTGTGAGGGTGTACAGTGCTACAGCTGAAGATAAATCTCCAACAATCTTACTTGAGTTATTTTTACATTCCTAGGTGGAAAAGTGGTGCAGCTAGTAGGACAGCTGCCTCACAACACCAGAAATGCAGGTTCAGTCCCGCCTTCACTGCTGTCTGTGTGGAGTTCGCACGTTCTCCCTTTTTCCTTTACCTGCTCCAGTTCCTTCCATATCCCAAAGCTGTTCGGGTTTGTTGGTCAATTGGCCATAGTAGTAGAGTAATGGGGTTGGGATGGGTGACAAAAAAATGGGGAGCATAAATGGACTTGTGTAGAAATGGGTGTTTGATGGTTGCCAAGGATTCTGACTGCCAAAGGGCCTATTTCCAGGCTGTGCCTCTTCATGGCACAAAATAAAAACATTTAATTTAAGCTGTTTAATTACAGCTATATCTAATCCCATTTAGTGATCACAATGGGAAAACGCCCACTGATAACATGAGCTGCTATAAGGCATTATGGGGCTTCAGGTGGGGCCTCTGCTCTCCTGAAGCTGGCTCTCACTCATGGACTATTCAGCTCTGTGGGACAGTCACAGAGGCCTCTTCAACATTGGGGAAGAATGGAGCCTTAGTGGACATTGAAGCTTTGGACACTACCCCATTTTTTAAATATACAGTATTTCTGTTTTTGCACATTAAAAAAAATCTATTCAATATACGTAATTGATTTACTTGTTATTTATTATTATGTTTTATTTTATTTATTATTTTTTTCTTCCTCTCTCTGCTAGATTATGTATTGCGTTGAACTGCTGCTGCAAAGTTAACAAATTTCACGTCACTTGCCGGTGATAGTAAACCTGGTTCTGATTCTCAAGGATAGAGAGAATCAGGAGCACAGGTGAATTAGGGGTGACCCTATAAATGTATATAAAATCATGAGCGGTATGGATAAGGTAGGCTTTTCCAAAATGTTGGTGAGTCCAAAACTGGAGGCCACAAGTACAAGAGGGGGAGAGATTTTAAAAACACATGAGAGGTAACTTCTTTACACAGAGGATAGTGAGTACTTGAAATGAGCTGCCAGAGGAAGTAGTAGAGGTGGGTAAAATTGCAACATACAATAAGCATTTGGATAGGTACATGGAAGGAAGGGGATTGGTCTATGGGCCAAATGTGGGCAACTGGAGCTAGCAGGGAGGATGCTATGGTCAGCATGGATCGATGGGCTGAAGAGCCTGTCTCTGTACTGTATTACTCTATGGCTCTATACAGGTTGACCAACCACTCCAGTCAAACCACTTGCCACCTTCTTTGAAGGAGCTTGTCCTGAATTGGCTCTGGATTCATTAAGGACTGTCTTGTTATTTATGACCCCTAATTTTACATTACCCCACGGGCAGGACCATTGAGGCAAGTCGTGCGTGCCCTTCCCCACACCTCCTGGTCCAGTCTCCTTTGATGCCCAGAGCTACAATGATCTTCAGGAGCTCCCAAAGTCCTCTAGGGGCAGCTGACTCGGCTGACAACCTAATATCTGTAACCAATGCAAAAGCAAACTGAGGCCCCAAGCTGGACACCATGATGGCATTCTAGTTGTACATGAACAGTCAGGTAGTACAACGAGAAAGGATGAACAGAATGCAGAATATAGTGTTACAGTCACTGAGAAAGTGCAATGAAGATAGATAGATAATTACTTAATAATGGGTATAATAATGGAACATCAACATTAGTTAAAATAGAGGGGGAATTGCATACTGCACCTTCGCCTGACTTATGAAATTTGTGCTGGATAAGCCAGATCTAAGGCTGAAGAGCCAGGTATGAAGTGCACCCGGCTCCTCAGTTCAGAACAATTAGCAACCGCCCCTGGACTTGCTGGTCAGTCCAGTGGAAAAGCCAAAGATGAGATTGCCTGTGCCTCCACATTGCTCTAGGCTGGTGTTGAAGTCTGATGTAACTGACACGTGCACTGTGGAGATGCTGGCAGGCGATCAGATTTGTCTGGAACAAGGGAACCACATCAAGCCTGTTATAGCTCAGTCTTATCTTTCCAGAGAATGATTGTGACATAGGTCCTAAAAATAATGTCATTAAACCGGTACTGTGGGTTGGGTAGAGGTTCTTGTGTTGCCTGCTGTGGTCTGTCTATGTCAATCATCATAGAGGTTAAACTTTGAGTTTCCAGCTTTATATTTCTGCTAAACTTATGAGGTAACCAGATACTGTGCAGCCTTGCCATGAGAAACATCTTCTGAAATTTGCTTTTGGTAAAACTTCATCAAATTGGAAAACAAAATACTGGATTTGCTGAATACAGGGAATTTTATAAACACTCAGCATCTGTGAGGAGAGAAAAAGAACTATGAAATGGTGAGTTACACCCTGTGGGAAATACACAGAGGAAGAGTGTGATAATAAATCGAGTAATGCAATTTTATAACCAGGAATTTGCAGCGTTTCACTTGTCTCCGTTCGTTTTGGATTGACTTCACTTCCATCATCAGACTTTAATGAGATTGGCTCATAATTGTGGTGCTGGATTTGTAACACAATTAATCTTATACAGACAAAATATGAAACTGAGTGCCCTACATTTGTTCGAACTCTGCACACAAGAATAGAACATGGATGCTGGAGAATGTGCAGAAGAGCATAGCAAAGCTTAATCAGTTAAGTATGGAACTAGAGGAGTATGGATGGTTTCCTCTTTAGAAGGATAAGAACTGATTAGGGATAGTCACCATGGTTTTGTGAATTAAAAACGGAGTCTCGTGAATTCGATTGAATATTTTTCAAAGAGGTGACCAAGAGGATTGACAAGGGCAGGGGGGTAGATGATGTCCACATGGACCTTAGCAAGGTTTTTAACAAGGTGGACTGGGCCAGAAAGTCGGATCATGTGGGATTTGGGTTGAGCTAGCCAGCTGGATGTAAAGTTGGCGGTGCTAGGAGTCAGAGGGTGGTGGTAGTGGAGGATTATTTTTTTCCAGATTGGAGGACTGTGAACTGTGATGTGCTACAGGAATCAGTGGTAACCAACGTCTCCCCTGAGGTATGCACATGTGCATGTGCACACATCTTTTGCTACTAGCGCAGAAAGGAATTTAAACTGTGCACAAAGGGTTGTCACCTTCTACCTTGTTGGCATGTTAAGTATATTTCACAATTGTACGCTCAAATACCAAACAATCAAAATATTTCACATTTTCTGTCCCGGCTTCTGATGCAGACAGTGTTGACAACATGGAGTTTGTGATGATTTGTCTGCAGATCTTAGAAGTGGTTTATTTATAATGTTTTTATTGAAGAAATTATTTAGTGTGGACATGGGTCACTGGGCAAACAATTGTACAGCGCAAGATTTTTGTTGTGTTTCAAGATTTTAGTCATTTTAAGTTAGAGGGAACATTGGTGCTAACTCCCATATATGTTCTCCATATACACCAATAATTTGGATAAGAATATAGGTAGTATGATTACTGAGTTTGCAGTAGACACCAAACTGGTTTTGGGCTAGACAGTGAAGACGATAAGCTAAGGTTACAACAGGATCTTTTGTAGATCGAGTGGAAAACGAGCAAGGAATGGCAGATGGAATTCAAGTTGGTCAAGTGCAAAGTGTTGCATTTTGGAACGCTAAATGAGGGCAGGATTTTACATGAACCAGAGAGACCTAATACAAGTACATAGTTCCCTGAAAGTAGCCGGATAGGTAAACAAGTTGGTGATGAAGACAGATTTCATGGTTGCCTTTATCAGCTGGTGCACTAAGTGCAATAGTTGGGATGCCGCATTACAGCTGTGAGACCACACCTGAAATATTGCTTGCAGTTCTGATCTCTATACTATAGGAAAGATGTGATTAATCTGGAGATGTTGCAGAAGATATTCACAGGGATGTCGCTGGCACTGGATAGGCTGGGAATATTTTCCATGGAGCAATGGGGGATAAGAAGTGACCTTATAAAGGTTTATGAAATCATGAGGGCATAGATAAGGTCACAGTTTCATTTACCCCCAGGGTAGGGAAGTCTAAGAGCAGAAGATATACAGGTTTAGGGTGCGGGGAGAAAGATTTTAGGAATACTTGGCAGACAAATTTCTTACACGGAGGATGGTAGATATATGGAATGAGGTGCCAAAGGAAGTGGTAGAGGCAGGTGCACTTACAACCTTTAAAAGACATTTGCAGAGCAGCATAGATAGGGAATGTTTAGAGGGATATGAGTGAAATGCAGGAAAATTCGACTAGCTCAGGGAGACACCTTGATCAGCCAAAGGGCCCGTTTCTGTGCTGTGTAACTCTGTGACTAATGTAGAAGGTCAGGATGGATCTAACAGGACTGTGATAGTGTTGATAGGGTGCAACGATCTCTATTGGCAGAGAGAGGGACAAGTCTGAAGCATTCCAGATAATTGAAAAGTAAGGAGTTGTTTTTGAACATGCCTGAACTGCTGTAATTTGGAATGCATTGCCTGAAAGTGAAGCAGATATATGGTTATTGTAAATGGCTGCTTAATCTAGACTTAATGGCCATATTGTCATTGACCACCTTTGCCATAAGCATTTCTGTAATGGATTTTTATATTCACTACATCAATTAGTTCATTTTCTTATGATTTTGCAAGGTAGTTTATAAGTGCAACTAACAGTAAATTAATCATACTTCGATCTATATATCACATTGAGACATCTTAATGTACAGTAGCCACTTGGCTTCTGCAATATCGCATATGTAACAGCAATCACAGTTTAAGCAAGTCACTGAAAGAATGCGCCTTAGCAAGGTCTTTAAATAGAAGAAGACTAGTTGGGAAATGTAGAAACTAGAAGCAAAATTGAGGAATTGCCATATGCCCTGATTCTATGAAACAAATGTGTAACGTGTTTGAGAGGAATCAATGAAGTGTAGTTTGAGAAGGAAGGTTCTAATATTTGTATTCTGGCTTCAGAGTTACTATAGTGAAATTGACTCCATTGGGAGTAAGGCAGACAATGCTTACTTAGACTGCTTGTGTAGCTCACAGGAGGGATTTACGAAGAGTGCTGACTGGCTGTTAAGCTCAATGAAGCAGCTTTGTTAAGTGGATATTTGTTACTGGAAATACTCAGAAGGAAAGTTCCTGTAGTTGATCTGAGGGGTGCCAGGTGTTGAAAGCAACCTTTGCTCTACTTAATGCACCATGTTTAACATTTCAATCCTTCCATTCTTTTCTATAGCCAATAGATATTTGCAGAAGAAGGCGCTTTATAATGTTGTAAGCTTGATCAGGGAGGGGGACAAGAAGCCAATGCTCAGCTCTTACTACATTCAAGTACCCAGTGGACATTAACCAGTATCTAAAGGTTGAAACATTATTGATTACAGTTGTCAGGCAACCTCCCTAACTAGGAATCAAACAAAAATCACTTTGGACCCCCAAAATTAATCAGTTAACTCATATGTCTTCAGACTACAGGTGTCAAATTTCAAATCACAGGAAGATTTTTCTCCATGAAGAAATGAATTTAGAACTGTCTTTTATATCTGCACATCCAAAATCGCCAACATTCACAGGTGTGGTGAACTACATATACCTGTCTGGACACGCCCCTCTGCTGACTGCTCCTGTGGCTCCTCCCACAGACCCCTGTATAAAGGCGGTTGGAGGCACTGCTCCTCCCTCAGTCTCCAGGATGTTGTGTGGTGGTCTCTTGCGGCTAATCGTGGTCTCTTGCAGCTAATAAAAGCCTATCGTTCGCCTCCCGTCTCCAAGAGTTATTGATGGTGCATCAGCAGGGTAACCCTGTTTGTGAGAAAAGATAATCAATGCCCACTATTAATGAGATAAATGATCAGAAATCCATCTGGCGATGTTGTTGGTAAGTCAAAGTTCACTAAAAGAATGGGAGAGTTCCTTTGTTTTCTTTCTCTGGGGCAAATGGATTTTTAACATATTGAGAGGCCAGATCTAGTTCATTTAATCTCAAGCAAAAGTGGAGTCCATAGGATTGCAGGAGTCCCTCAGTACCACGCCGAAGTGCTTCTAGATTATGTGGTTTCGGACATGGCATTTTGATAGAGACACATATGTCACCACTCAGCCTAAGTTGGTAGCTCTGAGCTTGTTGTCTTGAAGAAAACATTGCATAAAGCTGGGTGGAGCCAAATATTTTCATGTTGGGGATGGATAGATGGGTGAATGATGAGCAGATGGACAGCAAATATGGAGGAGGAACCGGTCGGATCAAATTCACAACCAGATCAGGTCATGTTTGTCCTTTGCAAGTTCTTGCAAAGTTATTGAAGAAAGCCATCTTCATCTGTGCTCTTGCTTCATACACAAAAGTAAGCACGTTGTCAGTGCAAGAACACACAGTGGGACGTGTTTTTGCCCACCACATTTGAATGGACAGGAGAATGGTTTGGGCCATTCTTGCAGCTTCTTGTTATTTATTGAGATACAGCACAAATAAGCCCTTTTAGTCCTTGGTGCCACGCTGCCTAAGAACCCCCAGTTTAACCCTAACCTAATCACGGGACAATTTACAATGACTAATTAACCTACCAACTGGTACATCTTTGGACTGTGGGAGGAAACCCACATGTTCACAGAGAGAACATACAAACTCCTTACAAGTAGCAGCTGGGAATGATGCCAGTATCTGGTACCATGCTGCTCCCAAAAATACATTGAACTGTAGAAAGTGGTAATTTCCCATCCAGTAACATGCTATCTCTTTCACATCACTGCTAGGTCTGCAGATTTCAGAGTGTAAGTTATAGACAGTTACATCAATCGTAACTTTCTGAGAAGTAGCAGATCTCTTCTGTAATAAGCTGTATGCATTATAAGGCACACTGTAAATTGAGATATTGTACCAAAGAATACATTATTTATAATCCAAATTGACTGTATCAATTCAATACTAATAACAAAATATGGAATTTCTATATAATTTATGGGGATCAATGTCGTCTCGCCAATTATAATCTATAAATAGGTAACAGTGATGTCAGCAGACATTGAAAATTAGGCTATTTGCTTTCCCCTTCAATCAATAAATCCTATTTTCTCTTCCTTCGACCCTCTTCAGTTGGAAACCTTTTTCACATTACACAATGTGAGCTTTGATTATGTAAGCCAACAGTGTTTCCTGCCCACAAGGTCTCAACTCACTACCTGGAACTTTGGACCAACAGCAGAGAGTTAGGTAAATGCAGAGAGTCAGGAGCGCTGAAGGGTCTCGGCCCGAAACGTCCACTGTATTCTTTTCCATAGCTGCTGGCTGGCCTGCTGAGTTCCTCCAGCATTTTGTGTGTGTTGCAAAGGAACTGAGGTGTAGTGTGGTAGGAATCATAGGAGCCAATTTACACAAAGCAGTTGAACAAATACCGGGTAATTTGTCTCATTGTTATTGGCAGAGGGATAACTGCTGGCCAAGCCACAGAGACAATTCAGATGCTGTGGTGTGATCTGTAATAGCTGTGAGAGTAACTGGGGGTTTCATTTACCGTTTCATCCAACAGGTCCACACCGATGTATCATCCTCAATAAGCTGTTTAAGTCTCTGCATTTCACCAACTATCTCCTGGCTCATCTCTCCAGAATCACAGCTGACGTCCTGCATTAAGTCTGCTGATGCTGGAACGAACACACACACACACACACACACACACACACACACACACACACACACACACACACACACACACACACACACACACACACACACACACACACACACACACACACACACACACACACAGTGCTGGCGGAACTCAGCAGGTCAGGCAGCAAGCATCTCTGGAAATGAAAAGAACAGTTGACGTTTCAGGCCGAGACCCTTCTCCAGCCCTGAGGAAGGATTTCAGCCCAAAATGTCGACTGCTGTTTTATCATTTCCATAGATGCTGCCTGACCTGCTGAGCGCCCCCAGCATTTTGTGTGTGTCGCTGATGCTTTGCGTTGTCCTGCAAGGTCCTGACTGAAATCACCTCATCTAACCACAGGAGCCAAAACTGTCTTGGTTTATGTGATTTAAGTACTGACTAAGTGAATTCACAGAGGCACCGAGGGAGCTTAGATGTCAGTGTCAGCCTCTAGCAATCCGGTTTAAGGTAATTGTTTTGTCTACCTGAAGAAAGTGGTTGCACATTGAGTGCAGACACAAAGCAGTTCTGCAAAATGAGGTCATTGGTAAATCCCCTGTGAGCACATGTAAAAACTAACACCTGCTTCAGGTGAGTGCACTTAACGCTTTCAAAGAAGCTTAACAGGCAGTGTACTTTGACTTGGATTGACCATATTTTCAGGCAATTTTGGCAGCCAAGCCAAAAGCTGTCAAGGGATTCTGGGGGCTGAAAAGGGAGACGGAACTTCTGGCATTTTATTAACCCAAGAGCTAAGGAGTTTCAATCACTTGCTAAAATCATTAATTAGTCTTCCCTTCACCCATTGTATCACAGAAATAGGCCAGCTGTGCAATTGTGTCTGTAATGGCCATAAAAATTCTACTCCTACTTTCCAGTATGTAGGCTTATGTAAGTAATAACACAGCAGTTCTTAACCAACTACTATTTAACCAGATATTATTTCAACTTGATGAGTTTTTGCCTCCATCAATGTTTCAGGGCAGAACATTCCAGACATCACCCACCCACTCCATGCCTCGAATGATCCCAAGACTGAAATAATGTTTCTTCATTTCTGCTATAATGCATCCAACTATTATTTTTAATCCATGGCCTCTTGTCACTGACCTCTCTGCTGAGAGAAGTAAGTCCTCCTTAATCACCTAACTGATCATTTTATATTTTCACTCAGCACCTCACCCCACAAGAGCTGGTAAATCCATTCTGTTGGTCTCCCAAATGCTCATTCTTATGGCTGGGTGGTTCTCTGATCTTGACAATTTACTTGCAAACGTTTCATCACCATATGAGGAGACGTCAACAACACAAAGTGAGTGAATAAAGATTGACTCCAGTCAGTTCAGGAGCAAGTAGAGGCCATCAGGGTCTGAAAACCTGCCATATTGCTGTCCAGTCATTTCCAAGGATGATTCAGCATTGTGCAACATATTCAGCCAACCTTGCACAATACTGAATCATTTACATCCACTATTAAAATTCCATGGTATGGAAAAAATCAGTAGAAGACATGTAACCCGTGCCAAAAACACTCAGCAATAAGTCCTGTTTGGCATTTCACAACACTAACCATACACTAAAATTTGATGGTGATGCTTCTAATGATGCATAATAGAAAAATGAGGGAAGTGTTATTGATCGTAGAGGAGGTCATAAATCGGTACAACATCGTGGCCCAAAGGACCTGCACTGTGCTGGTGTTCTGTTTATTGTTCTCCGAAGTTGGGTCAAGTCACCTCAGGTGGCCATGAAGAGCCTACTGTTTACAACTTACAACATGTGAGCGAAAATGAGAATCATTATATGCTCGAGATTGAGAAAATGCTGTTGGAGATTCTACTGTACACGGACTTATAAGGTTTCAACAAAACTTGGTGGGAAAACCACTCACACTAGGTACTTAAAACAAGTATTTTAATGACCATTTGGTTCTGACGTCTGCCTTTCCCTTGATGGTGTCATTAAGAATGCACTGAAGGGCTTCAGCATAACAACGAGTCATAGAGTCATTGAGAGGTAGACCATGGAAGCAAGACTGTTTACCTACTAAGTGACTATCAACCCATTTTCAAAGCAATCCTTGACTAACCTATCTTATCCTCCACACGTCCCTAACAATTCCCCCCAGATTCTACCAATTATCTACAATACATAGGGCAATTTTCAATAGCTAATTAACCTTCACATTTTTGGGATCATGCAGAACCTGAGAGAAACCTACACAATCACATGGAGAACTGAACCTCCACACAGACAGCACTGGAGTCTGGATTGAAGCTACTCTGCTGTACTGTGAGGCAACAGCTCTACTAGCTGCACCATTATACCACCTTGAGATCAAGTGCAAAACTCTCACACAAAACACACTGTCAAGGCCAGCTAATAAAGGACAAAATCATAAACTCAAAGATATTCTGCAGATGTTGGAAATTCAGTTTAAAACATACAAAGTGCTGGAGGAACTCTGGGCAAATGAAAACAGACATCCGACATGTCAATAGACATCAGGGTTATGGTGAAGGGTCTTGGCCCGAAATGTTGACTGTTTTCATTTCCATTGATGATGCCCGACCTGCCGAGACCATCCAGCACTTAGTAGGTGTTATACTGTAGCAATGTGCTACACACAGCGCTGAAATAGTGACACGTAGTCGGTAAGTCATTTCGAGACTAGTTTATTCAAACTTCGCGGTGCTGGCATTTAAATCCCTAGCGCCCGCCCTGTCCGGGCGGAAATGACATCAGAGGTACATTACTAAGGTCTCCCCCCCCCCCCCCCCCCCGCGCTGGCTATTTGTGAGCCGGTTCGCCTGCACAGAAAGTGGGTCGCCACATAAACACCCCCCAGAACCGGCGATACACCCCCCAATGTCCTCAGTCTGGGTCGGACTCTGTTTGGGAGGTCTGCCTCTGCGCCGCGGTGCCTGAACCTCGTCCAGCTGTGCCAAGTCCACATGGGCCGGTTTGAGTCGGTCCACCGTGAAAACCTCCTCTTTCCCCCCCAATGTCCAGAACATACGTGGATCCGTTGTTTCTGATCACCGTAAACAGCCCCTCGTACGGCCGCTGTAGCGGGTCCCGGTGTCCGCCCCTTCGTACAAACACAAACTTACAGTTTTGCAGTTCTTTGGGTACATGGGTCGGGGTACGTCCGTGCTGTGAAGTCGGTACGGGGGCCAGGTTGCTGAGCCTTTCGCGTAGCCTGTCCAGGACTGCTGTGGGTTCTTCCTCTTGCCCCCTTGGGGCTGGTATGAACTCTCCCGGGACGGCCAGGGGTGTGCCGTACACCAACTCGGCCAACGAGGCATGCAGATCCTCTTTGGGCGCTGTACGAATTCCAAGCAGGACCCAGGGAAGCTCGTCCACCCAGTTAGGTCCTCTCAGGCGGGCCATGAGAGCCGACTTCAAGTCTGTTCGACTGTGGGTGGTAGGCAGTAGTGTGGTGTAGCTGCGTTCCCAACAGGCTGGCCACAGCCGACCACAGGCTGGAGGTGAACTGGGCGCCTCTGTTGGAGGTAATGTGGGCCGGTACCCCGAAGCGTGCTACCCAGGTTGCGATCAGTGCTCGGGCGCAGGAATCGGCAGATGTGTCGGTGAGCGGGACCGCCTCTGGCCACCTCCTGAACCGGTCTACCATAGTTAGGAGGTACTGCGCTCCTCGGGACACTGGTAGGGGGCCCACGATATCCACATGAATGTGGTCGAACCTCCGGTGGGTGGGTTCAAACTGCTGTGGCGGGGCTCTAGTGTGCTACTGCACCTTGGCTGTTTGGCACTGTGTGCATGTTCTGGCCCATTCACTGACCTGCTTGCGAAGTCCGTGCCACGCGAACTTGCTGGAGACCAGCTGGACAGTTGTCCTGACAGATGGGTGTGCCAAACCGTGTATGGAGTCGAAAACTCGCCACCTCCAAGCTGCCGGGACGATGGGGCGAGGTTGGCCGGTAGCCACATCGCACAGGAGGGTCCTCTCACCTGGGCCTACGAGAAAGTCCTGCAGCTGCAAACCCGAGACTGCGGTCCTGTAGCTGGGCATCTCGTCGTCTGCCTGCTGCGCCTCCGCCAGTGCTGCATAGTCCACCCCCAGGGACAGAGCCTGGACAGCTGGTCTGGAGAGTGCGTCCGCCACGACGTTGTCCTTCCTCAAGACATGCTGGATGTCCGTCGTGTACTCCGAGATGTAGGACAGATGTCGCTGCTGGCGAGCTGACCAGGGATTGGACACCTTCATGAACGCGACACAGCTCCCAGTTGAAAGCACTGTACTTGAGTTTGGGTGGTCGTAGGTGCTTGCTGAAGAACGCCAGGGGTTGCCAATGCCCCTCGATGAGCTGCTCCAGCACCCCACCGACTGCTGTGTCGGATGCGTCCACCGTGAGGGCGGTCAGAACGTCCGTTCTGGGGTGCACCAGCATCGCAGCATCTGCCAAGGCTTCCTAGGCTTTAATGAAAGTGGCCCCGGTCTCCTCGTCCCAAGTAATGTCCTTGCCTTTACCCGACATCAGGGTGTACAAAGGGCGCATGATACGGGCGGCTGAGGGGAGGAAACGGTGGTAGAAGTTCACCATACCAACGAACTCCTGCAGGCCTTTGACCGTGTTGGGCCAGGCAAAGTGGCGGATCGCATCTACCTTGGCGGGCAGAGGTGTTGCCCCGTCTTTGGTAATTCTGTGGCCCAGGAAGTCGATGGTATCGAGACCGAACTGGCATTTGGCCGGGTTGATCATGAGGCCGTATTCACTCAGTCGGGCGTAGAGTTGACGGAGGTGGGACAGATGCTCCTGGCAACTAATGCTGGCTATGAGGATGTCGTCCAAATAGACGAAAGCAAAGTCCAGGTCACGTCCCACCGCGTCCATTAACCGCTGAAACGTCTGTGCGGCATTCTTTAGGCCGATCGGCATGCGGAGGAACTCGAAAAGGCTGAAAGGGGTGATGAGAGCCGTTTTGGGGACGTCGTCCGGATGCATCGGGATTTGATGGTATCCCCGGACGAGGTCTACCTTGGAGAAGATCCGTGCGCCGTGCAGGTTTGCTGCAAAGTCCTGAATGTGCAGCACAGGGTAGCGGTCCGGTGTTGTAGCCTCGTTCAGCCTGCGGTAGTCGCCGCATGGTCTCCAGCCCCCTGTTGCTTTGGGCACCATGTGCAGGGAGGAGGCCCATGGGCTGTTGGACCGCCGTATGATCCCCAATTCCTCCATCCTCTTGAATTCCTCCTTCGCCAGGCGGAGCTTTTCCAGGGGGAGCCTTCGTGCGCGGGTGTGGAGGGGTGGTCCCTTGGTCGGAATGTGGTGCTGTACCCCGTGTCTGGGCATGGCTGCCGTGAACTGCGGTGTCAGAATCGATGGGAAATCCGCCAGGATTCTGGTGAATTTGTTGTCCGACAGCGTGATGGAGTCCAGGTGTGGGGCCGGCAACTTGACTTCACCCAGGGAGAACGTCTGGAAAGTCTCGGCATGTACCAGTCTTTTCCCTTGCAAGTCGACCAGCAGGCTGTGAGCTCACAAGAAGTCTGCCCCCAGGAGTGGTCGGGCCACGGCGGCCAGTGTGAAGTCCCACATGAACCAGCTGGCACCGAACTGCAGCTGCACTGTGCAGGTGCCATAGGTCCGTATCGTGCTGCCGTTTGCAGCCCTCAGGGTGGGTCCTGGCTTCCTGTTGCGGGTGTCGTACCCCGTCGGGGGCAAGACGCTGATCTCCACTCCGGTGTCGACCAAGAAGCGGCGTCCCGACTGTTTGTCCCAGACGTACAAGAGGCTGTCCTGGTGGCCAGCCACCATAGTCATTAGCGGCAGCTGGCCCTGGCCTTTGCAGGGCGGGCGACAACAGCGGGCTTCTGTGCCCCACCGCTGGTGGTAGAAACACCACTGTTCACTGGCCTCCTCACTCCTGCCTCTGTGTTGTGTGTGCCCCCCTGCTGGGCCTGGTCTGGTAATCTGACGAACAGATGCCAGGCTCTCCCTCTTGGCTTTCCACAGTACGTCTGCCCGGGCCGCCACCTTCTGGGGGTCGCTGAAATCTGCGTCGGCCAGCAGCAGATGTATGTCCTCGAGCAGTTGCTCCAGGAACGCTTACTCAAACATGAGGCAGGGCTTGTGTCCATCAGCCAAGGACAGCATCTCGTTCATCAATGCTGATGGCAGTCTGTCTCCCAAACCGTCCAGGTGAAGCAGGCGGGCACCCCGCTCACGCCGTGAGAGGCCAAAGGTCCCAATGAGCAGTGCTTTGAATGCTTCATATTTGCCTTCTTCCGGGGGCGACTGTATGAAATCCGCAACCTGGGTGGCCGTCTCCTGGTCAAGGGCGCTCACCACGTGGTAGTAACGCGTGGAATCAGAGGATATCTGCCGAATCTGGAACTGGGCTTCTGCTTGGCTAAACCACACACGTGGTCGCAGCGTCCAGAAAGTCAGCAGTTTTAGCGAAACTGCGTGAACAGATGAAGAGTCGGTCATCTTTGGTCCAAATCCCGTTTGGACCGTCGGGGTCACCAATGTAGGGATGTGCTACGCACAGCGCTGAAATAACGACACGCAGTCGGTAAGTCGTTTCGAGACTAGTTTATTCAAACTTTGCGGTGCTGGCATTTCAATCCCTAGTGCCCGCCCTCTCCGGGCAGAAATAACATCGGAAGTACATTACTAAAGTATCCCCCTGCGCTGGCTATTTGTGAGCTGGTTCGCCTGCGCAGAAAGTGGTTCGCCACAATACCTAGTAAAGAAGCCAAAGGAAGTGGAATTTCTACTCTACAGGTGGTAGCAGATAAATCCCCTGTTCCATCAGTGGAGTAGCTAGATACAGGAGTGAAATATCCCAGCTAGTTGAGTGGTGTCACAGCAACAAGCTTGCACTCAATGTCCGCAAGACCAAAGAGCTGATTGTGGACTTCAGGAAGGGTAAGATGAGGGAACACAAACCAATCCTCATAGAGGGATCAGAAGTGGAGAGAGTGAGAAATTTCAAGTTCCTGGATGTCAAGATCTCTGAGGATCTAACCTGGTCCCAACATAACAATATGGCTTTGAAGAAGGCATGACAGTATGTATAGTTCTTTAGGAGTTTGAAGAGATTTGGTTTGTCACCTAAGATACTAGAAAACTTCTACAGATGTACTGTGGAGAGCATTCTGACAGGCTGCATCACTGTCTGGCATTGGGGGGGGGGGGGGGGTTTACTGCACAGGTCCGAATGAAGCTAGAGAAAGTTGAAAAATTAGTCAGCTCTATCTTGGGTACCAGTCTCTATAGTATCTAAGACATCTTCAAGGAGTGGTGCCTCAAAAAGGCAGCATCCATTATCAAGGATCCACATCACCCACGGCATGCCCTTTTCTCATTGGTACCATCAGGGAGGAGGTACAGAAGCCTGAAGGCACACACTCAGCGATTCAGGAACAGCTTCTTCCTCTCTGCCACCTGATTCCTAAATGGACATTGAACACGTGATAGATATATATATATTATATCATAATGATCAATATCAATATGCTGGTGATATAAAACCTGATTCTGGTTCTGATTTACCCAAAAGGAGATGATGCAGGTGAATGAACGGGTCTTGAATGGATGCACTGGATTGAACACAGGTCTCAATGAAGACAAAATGCTGTTGCATCACATATACCATAAAGTCTCCTCCAACAAAAAATGTAATAATATGATAATGAAACAAAAAGGAGTACAAAATGGTGAAATTCAGGAAGAACTTTTGAGTGAAAACTGTGACTTGAGGATATGCCTATTTGACGAGCATTAGCAAAGCAATGGAAGTCTTCCAAATAACGTTTGTTACTTTAGGATTGAAAGGCACAGACTCCTTAAGCCCCTCTCTATGTTCAGAAGTGGCCATTTCTGTCATTCCAACAGGACCACATTGACCATTCAGAGAAAAGGAGTAGTCAATTGGCATCATAGATAACACCTGTAGGACCACATATCACCAGGGGATGCACTAAAGACGATTAAGTTCTATCTATGTAAGAAGTCTTATCAAGCAGTAGCCCATAGTCTCTGCATTTTGAACACTTTATAAAGATAATCAGATTAAAACATTATTTCAGTTCTCCCCACCACTCAGCTTCAATTGGGATTTGGAAAGATCAGTAAAGGAGGCATTAAATTACAGACCACGGAAGGATGACAGAACATTGACTTGCAGCTTAATGTTAAAGCTGTGGAGCAGCACCGCCCTCCACACACACTATAAAGATTATATAAGGGGTGACGTACAGAAGACTCAGAATACTGTGGAGCCTGGCTCAACCCAGTTTGGAACAAAAAGTGGAAAGAAGTCAGTTCAAATCATTAAGTGTCATAACACAAGTTGCAGCAGATTCTGTATGGTAGAGTGTGTACTGAGACTTCGAGACAAGCTGGAGGTAAGAAAGTGGGACATGCATGAAGTAGTGGAGACACATAACTCTAGGAATTACCATCTGAAGGTTGGTGAGAAAGTTATGTGTAGATTATTTAAAATACTGTTATTATAAGAGAACTAAGATTAGTTTTATTTTTTGCATGCATATTTTAACATACAATAAAAGGCGCCATTTCTGTCAACGTCCAACGCAGTCTGAGGATGAGCTGGTGGCAGCCTGCAAGAGTCGCCGTGCTCCTGGCACCAGCATATCATGCCCACAACTCACTGGCCCTATGTCTTTGGAATGTGGGAGGAAACCAGAGCACCCAGAGGAAACCCATGAGGTCACAGGGAAAATATTCAAGCTCCTTACGGGCAGCGGCGGGTATTGAACCCTGATTGTTGGCGCTGTAAAGCATTATGCGAACCATTACGTTACTGTGTCACCCCAGTGAATAACAAAGAAGACTGTAAGATTAAAAAATGCTCCTGAAGTGAATCCCACAATTGTTCAAGAAGAGCCATCAGCTAATTCTTTTGGCACAAGTCAAAATGAAACAGCATATCTGATTCCAAAGAAGAACGACCAGTTCACAACTGTATCACTGTAAACATCACAGAGAGTGTCAAACCCATGAATTGGTTAAATTTATAAACTCTTTCGGTGTGTTGCAGAAGAGTGGTTGAGAAGGATAATTATGGCTTTGAGGCCTTAAGGATTGTATTACCTGACTAAATTCTCTCTGGGCTGCAACAATATGCAAAGTTCCAGAGGCAATTTTTGAGACTCTTGGAAGAAAAGCAACACAAATCATGTTTGATTTCCTTGAATATCAATCTATGCACTCCATAATGGACTTTGTTTGAAGTTAAGAACCACACCACACATATACTTTACAAAGACTTACTCATTCCATTTTCACAGAACTCAGGCTGTCATGTTAGTGCAGAACTGTTGAATGAAACATTAAATCGAGACTATTTCTTCCTTATCAATCGTACAGTATTTTTCAGAACACATTAGACCCAAAAGTTCTTGTTTTCTTCATCTGAGAATCTTGAGCGAGTTTCAAGAGCAGTCAATCAGAATCAAATAATACTGATAATGATGGATACCTGAAGCTTCTTGTCAAGTAATTGTCTATAATTTGGACAGAAATTCACATTTTTCACTCAGAAGATAATATGATCTAAAAGTTATCTCATTGAAAGCTGCCACTCTAAACCCCATAGTTTAATATGCATAAAAGTTAACAACACAGTGCTAGATTGAACTGAACGGAGGTAAACTGAATATGCCTGGACCCCTTCGTTTTTGTGTTTTATATTTTGTGTTTTTGCTCTTTTTCCCCATTTTGCCAGTAGCGTGACTTTGTGTGTGTGTGTGTGTGTGTGTGTGTGTGTGTGTGTGTGTGTGTGTGTGTGTGTGTGTGTGTGTGTGTGTGTGTGTGTGTGTGTGTGTGTGTGTGTGTATGTGTGTGTGTGTGTTTAGCATTTTTCTTTGAAGAGGTTCCAGGGTTTTCCTTATTTTCTGGCTGTCTGTATGGGAAGACGAATCTCAGGGTTGTTAGTTTGATAATAAATGTACCTCATCGGCTATGATACTGCCCCTGTACTACATGTGTATATATAAATGTACTCTGAAACTTTGGAACTTTAAATGCAGGCTGAGTATCTCTACGTCTGCCCTGATGTCACATAAGCTGGAAAGTTGATTACTGCATCAGGAAGCAGGCCAAGGGTGGAGGATGGTTGGGTAATGGATAAGAGCCACCAGATCCAACATGAAATGATCTCCTATTATCCATACAGATTGTCAACCCAAAACTTCATTAGCTACTTTCAATTGTATCAATACCATCAATTGTTGCCCAGAATGTTGATTGTCCATTTCCCTCTACAGATTCTGTCTGATCCATTAGCTTGCTTCTTGCAGTTAGACCATTGCAAGAGAATGAAGTCATGAGCGGGGACCCTATAACTACACACGTACACAGCTCACAGATCCATACATAGATACGCAGGCGCATGTGTGTTCACATTCACACAAGCATGCAAGAGTTACAGATTGCAAACATTAAGCACTTTGGAAGAGGGAGATCATGTATTCTGTTCACGCCTCAGTACGGACAATAAGAACTAGGCAAACACGTTAGAACTCTGTAAGTGTCCATCACCCAATGTAGAGCATGGAACACTGACAGCCAACTGCTGACCCACCCATCGATATTTGTTCAGACCGACCTTCAGCATCATATTGCTGAGTTTGTGAATAGGCAAGGGTTGTTCAAAGCAGGACAATGTTTATTATGGCTTTCAGTAGCTGATGCATGACCTGGTAACTTATGAACAATCTTATTTGATTTTTGTTCCTTTTAGTGTAAGCGACTTGCTCGTGAACGAGATGAGGCTGAGAGGCAGCTGAAACAAATCAAGCGAGGTACGGTTATCCTCTTTTCCTACAACTGTCTTTGTTCATTTTACAATTCACTTGCAGTGGTTGAAGTCATTATTGTGCTTTTGATCTTCCATGGTAAAAAATATCTCCTTATCCCATGTCTGTGAGGCAATCTGTTGTATTAGAGAGCATACATGGTCACCCAGCTGGCAAAGACATTTCTTTAGCATGGCTTTGTAATGAGTTTATTTACAATCCACAGATAGCAGTGATTAGAGGAGACTTCATATTAATCAAGGCCATGTTTATAGCAAGTGGACATTTAGCTATCATCAGTTGGATAATTATATTAACAAATCTCTGCTGTAATGAATGCAATCAATCATGTATGCTTGGAGTTGTTTGTACAGTGCCAGCATTGACTCGCTCAGTTGATGATGAGTTGCATTTTTGCTATCTTGAGATCCATTGATTGAGCAGAGCTTGCTACTCATTATAATTCTGCATGGTGATTAATGTTTGAGTAAAAATGTAGAATACATAAAGAATGTCTCAGTTATTAAGATAATCATGTTGTAATTTTAACACAGGGGAATATAGAAATATACCTCAGATGATATCACTAAGTGTTCAATCAACAACACACACAAAATGCTGGTGGAACACAGCAGGCCAGGCAGCATCTATAGGGAGAAGCGCTGTCGACGTTTTGGGCCGAGACCCTTCGTCAGGACTAACCGAAAGGAAAGATAGTAAGAGATTTGAAAGTAGTGGGGGGGAGGGGGAAATATGAAATGATAGGAGAAGACTGGAAGGGTGGGATGAAACTAAGAGCTGGGAAGGTGATAAGCAAAATGAAGTCGTTATTGGAACCTCAGAGGCTCTATCTTCCTCTCACCCCAACCCTTCCCTCTCCACTGACACTACCAGTCTCCCTCCCCCCTCTGATCTCATCTCTCATCCGTGCCAGATCTTTACCATTCCCTCCGACCTTCAGCTCTCTGAGGCAGAGCACTCTGTCCTCAGTAAGGGCCTCAGCTTGGTCCCCCTTCGCCCACACCTCAGCGAGTTCCGCGTACGCCATGACGCTGAACTCTTCTTCCACCGTCTCCGTCTCCGAGCTTACTTCTTTGACAAGGACTCTCCTCCCCCCACCGATGACCCCTTCTCCCGTCTTCAACCCTCCTCCTCTTCATGGACACCCCGCTCTGGTCTTCTGTCTGCTCTGGATCTCTTTATTGCTAATTGCCGACGGGACATCAACCGTCTCGACTTCACCACACCCTGTTCCAATTCCAACCTCACTCCTTCCGAACGCTCTGCTCTCCGTTCCCTCCGCGCCAATCCCAACCTCACTATAAAACCTGCTGATAAGGGGGGAGCAGTTGTTGTCTGGTGTACTGACCTCTACCTGGCCAAGGCACAGCGATACCTCCTCTTATTTACCCCTTGATCATGACCCCACTAAGGAGTACCAGGCCATTGTCTCCTATGCCATCACCAACCTTATCAGCTCTGGGGATCTCCCATCCACTACCACCAACCTCATAGTTCCCACACCCCACTCTTCCCATTTCTACCTCCTACCCAAGATCCACAAACCTGCCTGTCCAGGTAGACCTATTGTCTCAGCTTGCTCCTGCCCCACTGAACTCATTTCTGCATACCTTGACACTGTCTTATTCCCCCTTGTTCAATCTCTTCCCACCTATGTTCGTGACACTTCTCATGCTTTGAATTTTTTCAATGATTTTAAATTCCATGGCCCCCACCGTCTTATTTTGACCATGGACGTCCAGTCCCTATATACCTCCATCCCTCACCGAGATGGTCTCGAAGCTCTTCGCTTTTTTTTGGATTCCAGACCTAACCAATTCCCCTCTACCACCACTCTCCTCTGTCTAGCGGAATTAGTTCTTACTCTCAATAATTTCTCCTTTGGCTCCTCCCACTTCCTCCAAACCAAAGGTGTAGCCATGGGCACCCGCATGGGTCCCAGTTATGCCTGCCTTTTTGTTGGCTTTGTGGAACAGTCCATGTTCCAACTCTATACAGGTATCCATCCCCCTCTTTTCCTTTGCTACATCAATGACTGCACTGGTGCTGCATCTTGCACGCATGCTGAGCTCGTTGACCTCATTAACTTTGCCTCCAACTTTCACCCTGCCCTCAAATTTACCTGGTCCATTTCCGACACCTCCCTCCCCTTTCTTGATCTTTCTGTCTCCATCTCTGGAGACGGCCTATCTACTGATATCTACTATAAGCCTACAGACTCTTACAGCTACCTGGACTATTCCTCTTCCCACCCTGTCTCTTGCAAAAATGCCATCCCCTTCTCGCAATTCCTCCGTCTCCGCCACATCTGCTCTCAGGATGAGGCTTTTCATTCCAGGATGAAGTAGATGTCTTCCTTTTTTAAACAAAGGGGCTTCCCTTTGTCCACCATTAACTCTGCTCTCAAACGCATCTCCCCCATTTCCCGCACATCTGCCCTCACCCCATCCACCCGCCACCCCACTCAGGATAGGGTTCCCCTTGTCCTTACCTACCACCCCACCAGCCTCCAGGTTCAACATATAATTCTCCGTAACTTCCGCCACCTCCAACGGGATCCCACTACCAAACACATTTTTCCCTCCCCCCCCCTCTGCTTTCCACAGGGATCCCCTTGTCCACTCGTCCCCCCCATCCCTTCCCACCGATCTCCCTCCTGGCACTTATCCTTGTAAGCGGAACAAGTGCTACACCTGCCCTTACACGTCCTCCCTCACCACCATTCAGGGCCCCAGACAGTCCTTCCAGGTGAGGTGACACTTCACCTGTGAGTCGGCTGGTGTGGTATACTGCGTCCGGTGCTCCCGGTGTGGCCTTTTATATATTGGTGAGACCCAACGCAGACTGGGAGACCGTTTCGCTGAACACCTACGCTCGGTCTGCCAGAAAAAGCAGGATCTCCCAGTGGCCACACATTTTAATTCCACGTCCCATTCCCGTTCTGATATGTCTATCCATGGCCTCCTCTATTGTCAAAATGAATCCAAACTCAGGTTGGAGGAACAACACCTTATACACCGGCTGGGTAGCCTCCAACCTGATGGCATGAACATTGACTTCTCTAACTTCCGTTAATGCCCCTCCTCCCCTTCTTACCCCATCCTTGACACATTTAGTTGTTTGCCTGTTCTCCAACTCCCTCTGGTGTTCCCCTCCTCCTTTCTTTCTCCTGAGGCCTCCCGTCCCATGATCCTTTCCCTTCTCCAGCTCTGTATCCCTTTTGCCAATCACCTTTCCAGCTCTTAGCTTCATCCCACCCCCTCCGGTCTTCTCCTATCATTTTGCATTTCCCCCTCCCCCACTACTTTCAAATCTCTTACTATCTTTCCTTTCAGTTAGTCCTGACGAAGGGTCTCGGCCCGAAACGTCGACAGTGCTTCTCCTTATAGATGCTGCCTGGCCTGCTGCGTTCCACCAGCATTTTGTGTGTGTTGCTTGAATTTCCAGCATCTGCAGAATTCCTCATGTTTGCACTAAGTGTTCAATGTTTGTTCAGTGGAATCTATTGCCTAGTTATAAGGAAAGATGTATTTATTTTCTTTGATACCAAAGATATCTCCCTACACAAATATGCTCAATCGCACTCATTATTGCAAAAGGGCACCTGCATTATAATTAAGATGATAATATACCTGATAATTTGCTGTTTTGGGAGTTTTTGTGGATTCTCTGTGAAAATTGAAAAGGCAGCGAGAAGCCACACTGCAGAATGTAGTGTCGAAGTTTCTTCAGCAGTTTGAACGGGGCACGACTGCGCAAGCACATGGAGCTCGGCCAATGAGAGCAGCGGGAAGAGTTTAAAAAGAAGACAGCTTTCTGGAGAGGGCGTCAGAGTAGAGGCAGACAGAGTAGGAAGACTTTGGCTCAATGGGGCTTTGGGGATAAAGGGTCGAGGCGAGGTAGATTATCTGCTTAGAATACAGACAGAAAGAATGTGTGTGAGGCCGGTTTTCTGTGCTCGGTGTTGGATGTGGGAAGTCCAGGAGACTCCCAGCCTCCTGGACGGCCACTTCTGCACCAGGTGCATCGAGCTGCAGCTCCTTAGGGACTGTGTTAGGGAACTGGAGATGCAGCTCGATGACCTTCATCTGGTCAGGGAGAGTGAAGAGGTGATAGAGAGGAGCTATAGGCAGGTAGTCACACTGGGGCCTCAGGAGACAGAGAAATGGGTAACAGTCAGGAGAGTGAAGGGCAAGAATCAGATGCTAGAGAGTACCCCAGTGGCTGTCCCCTTAACAGTAAATATTCCTACATGAGTACTGTTGAGGGGATGGCCTATCTGGGGGGAAGCAACAGTGGCTGCGCCTCTGGCACAGAGTCCGATCCTGTGGCTCAGAAGGGTAGGGAAAGGAAGAGGGTGGGAGCAGTGATAGGGGACTCTATAGTTAGGGGGTCAGACAGGTGATTCTGTGGATGCAGGAAAGAAACTCAGATGGTAGTTTGCCTCCCAGCTGCCAAGGTCTGGGATGTTTCTGATCGTGTCCATGATATCTTGAAGTGGGAAGGAGAACAGCCAGAGGTCGTGGTGCATATTGGTACCAACGATATAGGCAGGAAAAGGGAGGAGGTCCTGAAAGCAGACTACAGGGAGTTAGGAAGGAAATTGAGAAGCAGGACCTCGAAGATAGTAATCTCGGGATTACTGCCTGTGGTAACTTCTACTTTACAAAAGCCCACTCGACAACTTGATGGCCAAAAGAACATCTTTATCTGGGACGGCAAATGATATTTACAATACAGAGGCTACCCAGTACCTCGTGCGGCATGGGTGGAGGAACTATATACAATGCATACTGGGAGTAAAAAGAGCGGAAGTAAAGACCCCGCCAACCCCGGATCCCGCCTCTTGTTACCACAGCTTCCTGATTAATATTAACTTATTTTCAATAATACTCACATTACAACACTTCTCCCCCTTTAAAATCCAACATTCCCCAAATATAGAACTGGGAAATAAAAACACTGCTATCATTAGCAACAGGTTACCAATACAAACCACCCAAACAAAACATGGCAAATTCAAATTTCAATCTAACAACAAAAGAAACTATCCAATCAAAGATTCAGTCTGTCAGGAGGTTTGCGAGGGCGCTGTGATCTATGCACTACCCCCGGTGACCCAGCAGGCACCACTGGTGAGGATGTTTTGGGTGGATCTGGTGTTGGGGACATGAGAGGGTTCTGCGTGAGAATGTCCATCCTCTTCAGGGGACTCTGCCCCCTCTGCCAGTGTCTCTCCCTCTAGCAAAGTCACTGGTGGACATGCTTTCCTAGTATGCATTAGGTGGTCATTGCTCCTTAATTGTTTTGGACTACTGAGTTTCTTTGAAATCGATGGTGAGCTATTCTCAGCATTATTGGGATAAATGGCATCTGCAGGTTTGCCACCTAGCTTGGAACGCACTGAAGCAGGAACTTTGGGTTTTGAACCACCGTCACGACCGTGGCTCAGAATAGACCCAATTGCAAATTTTTCATAGAGTTCCTTGTTATAACTTGGAACTATCAGAATCAGAATCAAAATCAGAATCAAACTTTAATCGCCGAGTACCTGTGCACATACAAGGAATTTACTTCCGGCAGATGTGGTCTCTCTGCTCATAACAATAATAATGATAAATATAAATGAAAATATAGATTATACATACAGGTAGTGCAATCCAAGTAATAGTTAGCCGACAGTTAACCGGCAGTTAACTGTTCAGCAAAGTGACCGCAGTAGGGAAAAAACTTCTCCAGTGCCTATTAGTCTTAGTCTGGAGGGATCTGAAGCGCCTACCAGACGGAAGCAGATCAAACAGTCCGTGCGCAGGATGGGAGGAGTCCTTTATGATGTTCCCCGCCCTCTTCTTCAACCTGGAAGAGTACAGGTCCACAATAGAGGGCAGGGAGGCTCCAATGATGCGCTCGGCAGTCCTCACTGTGCGCTGTAGTCTGGTTCTATCCTGCTTGGTGGCGGCTCCAAACCACACAATGATGGAGGTGCACAGGACAGACTCAATGACTGCAGTGTAGAATTGCAGCAGCAATTCCTGAGGCAGACCGTATTTCCTCAAGAGCCGCAGGAAATACATCCACTGCTGGGCCTTCTTCAGGATGGAGCTGATGTTCTGCTCCCACTTCAGATCCTGAGAGATGGTGGTTCCCAGGAACCTGAAGTTCTCCACGGTGGACACAGGGCTGCTGAGGACTGTGAGGGGAGACATAGCGGGGGGATGTCTCCTGAAATCCACTATCATCTCCTTTGTCTTGAGCGTGTTCAGCTCCAGATTGTTCCGACTGCACCAGAGCGCCAGTTGGTCCACCTGCTGTCGATATGCAGACTCATCACTATTCTGGATGAGTCCGATGATGGTAGTGTCCTCTGCAAACTTCAAAAGCTTCACATAGGGGTTGGAGGAGGTGCAGTATCTGGAGTTCAACAGCAGGAAATCGCAGTGCATTTCGGAAAACCTCGTGCTTGAACAAAGGTCTTGTCTGTTAAATCACAGTCGTTGATTTTGATGATGCATTCATTCTCCTGGAGCAGGTTCTCTTTTCTTGAATGGCTGTTCTCTTCAATACCACGAATACTCAGGCCAAGGAATCTTCCACTCAGCGTAGAGTTAAAAGGCATCACATGGATTCCCAGGGGGCCACCGCCTCCAGAAAATTCTACTTTCTTTGTCAAGTCACTTAGAGTGCTTTCTGAATGCTTGTCTGGTGGTCCTGGAGGCTCTGTTCTTACATCGTCTGCGGGTACCCCGTTTGCTACTGTTACGATTGGCTTCACATGCAGGTTCCTGTTAACGGGATCATCAGGCTGAGATGTACCTTGCTGTAACTGGGCAGGTGGTACAAGAGCTGGGTCACTGCTTCACCGTACTAGAAGTGGCGTGCTGGCTTTCAGTGCCGAGGGGGTAACTTCAATTGCTCCTGTAATAGGCTGAAGAGCCGCAAGCTGCGCTGTGAGCTCACTCTCAAATGTGTCCGGACTATGTCTGTCACTCACATTGCCATCGGCGGCTTCATCTGCACGCTGCACCTCATGCTCTTCCGTCATGTGTGCATATTTAAATTCATGCCAGTTGGGCCGGATTTTGTGAAGCCAATCGCGGCCCAAATGACTGGGCCCACTGCCCTTAGCTATCACCAGCCTGGCTTCAGCCTTCTGGCCCCCGGCCAAAATATCCACATATAACACCCCTAAATGAGGTATGGGCTGCCCCGTATAGGTCCTGAGTTGGAGCTTAGATAGTCTGATGGGAGGCAGGTTGGATCCCCATGTCCTCCTGTAAGTCTCTTCACTAATGATCGATGCAGTAGCCCCTGAATCAATCTCGAACTTAATGTCCTTTCCCTTGACAGTGACGGTGGCATAATATGGTTCAGGTGGTCCCTCATCCGTTTCCACCCCAAACATGTTGTAGGCACACGCTGCCTCTTCATCTGCTTCTCCTAGGTGGTGTGTGGCTGCCTGAGTCTGTTGAGCTTTCCCTTGCCCAGGCTTAACCTTACCCTTTATGCTCCTGCACTTTTTAATGAAATGTGCCTTCTTGCTACAAGCATGGCAGACAGTATCTTTGAATTTCCAAATATTTGCGTAGTGCGTTCCTCCACACTGAAAACATTCCACCCGCTTTTCCTGTCTACCAGTCTCCCTCCTGACTTGGAGCACTGCCGCCGACTGCGACCCCCCCCCATATCCTTTCTGTATATCCTTGGCATTATTAGCAGCCAACTCCATGCCTTGAGCAATCTCTAGGGTTTTCTTGAAAGTCAACGGTGGGGTTTCCCCCAACAAGCGGTGTTGTACAGCGTCATTATTAATGCCGCATACCAATCTATCATGGAGCATGTCATCCAACACGGCTCCGAAATCGCAATGCTCCGACAGCTGCCGAAGCTCGGCCACAAAATCGCCCACAGACTGACCTGGCTTCCGGACATGGCCGTGAAACTTGAACCGTTGAACTATCACCGAAGGCTTCAGATTGTGGTGGTTCCCCACGGGCTTGACCAGTTTGTCGTATGGAATTTCTCCTGGTTTCCGCAGTGTAGCTAAGTTCCGTATCAGCTTGTACGTCTTTGCTCCACACACACTCAGGAGAATAGAGCGCTTCTTAGCCTCCTCAACAATTCCATTAGCACAGAAAAAGTGGCCCAACCTTTCCTCATACTCCGGCCACTCCTCGATTTGCTCATCGAACACACCGACCGTTCTGAACGTAGCCATCCGAACACGAGGCTTCTCGCCTGCTCACAGCTCCTGATCGAAAATGGGGCTGACCCGTCCATAAAACCAGTTTACCTCATCACCAAAAATATGTGGTAACTTCTACTTTACAGAAAGACCACTCGACAACTTGATGGCCAAAAGAGCATCTTTATCTGGGACGGCAAATGATATTTACAATACAGAGGCTTCCAGGTACCTCGTGCGGCCTGGGTGGAGGAACTATATACAATGCATGCTGGGAGTAAAAAGAGCAGAAGTAAAGACCCCGCCAACTCTGGATCCTGCCTCTTGCTACCAACAGCTTCCCGATTAGTATTAACCTACTTTTAATAATACTCACATTACAACACTGCCTGTGCCACATGAGAGTGAGTATAGGAATAGAATGAGATGGAGGATAAATGCGTGGTTGAGGGATTAGAGCAGGGGGAAGGGATTCAGATTTCTGGATCATTGGAACCCCTTCTGGGGCAGGTGTGACCTGTATAAAAAGGACGAGTTTCACTTGAATCTGAGCGTGACCCATATCCTGGCAGGGTGGTTTGCTAGGGCTATTGGGGACAGTTTAAACTAGAATTGCTGAGGTGGTGGGAACTGAAATGAAGTGACAGAGGAAAGGGAGGTTGTCTCACAAATAGAGAAAGCTTGGAGACAGTGCAAAAGGGAAGATAGGCAGATGATAGAGAAGGGACGCACTCAGACCGTTGGTTTGAGATGTGTCTATTTTAATGCGAGGAGTATTATGAACAAAGCAGATGAGCTTAGAGCCTGGATCAACACTTGGAGTTATGATGTTGTGGCCATTACAGAGACTTGGATGGTGCAGGGGCAAAAATAGCTACTTCAAGTGCCAGGCTTTAGATGTTTCAGAAAGGACAGGGAGGGAGGCAAAAGAGGTGGGAGTGTAGCACTATTGATCAGAGATAGTGTCACAGCTGCAGAAAAGGAGGAAATCATGGAGGGATTGTCTACAGAGTCTCTGTGGGTGGAAGTTAGGAATAGAAAGGAGTCAATAACTCTACTGGGTGTTTTTTATAGACCACCCAATAGTAACAGGGACATCGAGGAGCAGATAGGGAGACAGATTCTGGAAAGGAGTAATAATAACAGGGTTGTTGTGGTGGGAGATTTTAAATTCATAAATATTGATTGGCATTTCCCTAGAGTGAGGGGTTTAGAAGGGGTAGAGTTTGTTATGTGTGTTCAGGAAGGTTTCTTGACACAATATATAGATAAGTCTACAAGAGGAGTGGCTGTACTTGATTTGGTATTGGGAAATGAACCTGGTCAGGTGTCAGGTCTCTCAGTGGGAGAGCATTTTGGAGATAGTGATCACAGCTCTATCTCCTTTACCATAGCATTAGAGAGGGATAGGAACAGACAAGTTAGGAAATTGTTTAATTGGAGTAAGGGGAACTATGAGGCTATCAGGCAGGAACATGGAAGCATAAATTGGGAACATCTGCAGTGTACTTTGTGTTTAAATTGGGAACAGATATTCTCAGGGAAACGTAAGGAAGAAATGTGGCAAATGTTCAGGGGATATTTGTGTGGAGTTCTGCATAGGTACGTTCCAATGAGACAGGGAAAGGATGGTAGGGTACAGAAACCATGGTGTACAAAGGCTGTTGTAAATCTAGTCAAGAAGAAAAGAAGAGCTTACAAAAGGTTCAAAAAACTAGGTAATGAAAACAATCTAGAAGATTATAAAGCTAGCAGGAAGGAGCTTAAGAATGAAATTAGGAGAGCCAGAAGGGGCTATAAGAAGGCCTTGGCGAGCAGGATTAAGGAAAACCCTAAGGAATACTACAAGTATGTGAAGAGCAAGAGGATAAGACGTGAGAGAACAGGACCAATCAAGCGTGACAGTGGAAAAATGTATATGGAACCAGGGGAGATAGCAGAGGTACTTAATGAATACTTTGCTTCAGTATTCACTCTGGAAAAGGATCCTGGCGATTATAGGGATGACTTGCAGTGGACCGAAAAGCTTGAGCATGTAGATATTAAGAAAGAGGTGGTGCTGGAGCTTTTGGAAAGCATCAAGTTGGATAAGTCACTGAGAATGGACAGGATGTACCCCAGGCTACTGTGAAAGGCGAGGGAGGAGATTGCTGAGCCTCTGGCAATGATCTTTGCATCATCAATGGGGCTGTGAGAGGTTCTGGAGGATTGGAGGGTTGTGGATGTTGTTCCTTTATTCAAGAAAGGGAGCAGAGATAGCCCAGGAAATTATAGGCCAGTGAGTCTTACTTTAATGGTTGGTAAGTTGATGGAGAAGATCCTGAGAGTCAGGATTTATGAACATTTAGAGAGGCATAATATGATTAGGAATAATCAGCATGGCTTTGTCAAGGGCAGGTCATGTCTTATGAGCTTGATTGAATTTTTTGAGGATGTGACTAAACACATTGATGAAGGAAGAGCAGTAGATGTAGTGTATATGGATTTCAGCAAGGCATTTGATAAGGTACCCCATGCAAGGCTTATTGAGAAAGTAAGGAGGCATGGGATCAAAGGGGACATTGCTTTGTGGATCCAGAACTGGCTTGCCCACAGAAGGCAAAGAGTGGTTGTAGACGGATCATATTCTGTATGGAGGCCGGTGACCAGTGGTGTGTCTCAGGGATCTGTTCTGGGACCCCTACTCTTTGTTATTTTAATAAATGACCTGGATGAGGAAGTGGAGGGATGGGTTAGTGATGGGTTGCTAATGACACAAAGGTTGGGGGTGTTGTGGATCGTGTGGAGGGTTGTCGGAGGTTACAGTGGGACATTGATAGGATGCAAAACTGGGCTGAGAAATGGCAGGTGGAGTTCAACCCAGATAAGTGTGAGATGGTTCATTTTGGTAGGGCATATATAACATTAATGGTCAGACTCTTGGCAGTGTGGAGGATCAGAGGGGTCTTGGCGTCTGGGTCCACTGGACACTCAAAGCTGCTATGCAGGTTGAATGTGTGGTTAAGAAGGCATATGGTGCATTGGCCTTCATCATTCGTGGGATTGAGTTTAAGAGTCGAGAGGTAATGTTGCAGCTATGTAGGACCCTGGTCAGATCCCACTTGGAGTACTGTGTTCAGTTCTGGTCGCCTCACTACAGGAAGGACATGGAAACCATAGAAAGGGTGTAGAAGAGACTTACAAGGCTGTTGCCTGGATTGGGGAACACACCTTATGAGAATAGGTTGAGTGAACTCTGTCTTTTATCCTTGGAGTGACGGAGGATGAGAGGTGACCTGATAGAGGTGTACAAGATAATGAGAGGTATTGATCATGTGGATAGTCAGAGGCTTTTTCCCAGGGCTGAAATGGCTAGCACGAGAGGGCATAGTTCTTAGATGCTTGGAAGTGGGTACAGAGGAGATGTCAGGGGTAAGCTTTTTTAAACAGAGAGTGGTGAGTGCGTGGAATGGGCTGCCGGCGATGGTGGTGGAGGCGGAAATGATAGGGTCTTTTAAGAGACTCCTGGATGGCTACATGGAGCTTAGAAAAGTAGAGAGCTATGGGTAACCCTAGGTAATTTCTAAGGTAAGGACATGTTCGGCACAGCTTTGTGGGCCGAAGGGCCTGTATTGTGCTGTAGGTTTTCTATGTTTCTCAGTTTCTAATAACTTATATGTGTTTGCCAGTGTGTCATGGGCACACTGCTGAACTTCACATGATACAGACAGTAAGAATGTGTCCATGTCAAAACGGTAGTTTGGGATCTGCGTTAGCTCAGTTTTGTCCCTTTGGTAGAGTGTCATTAGCAACATCTGCTGCCGCTGATGGAGGGAGATGAATAAGTCACATTGTTTGTGCACTGTGCAATTGCATTAATTCAATGAAACAGAACAGATACAGCAGTATCACAATATGAGAATAGGCTCGGGATCAATCTATTCTTGTAAGTGCCCGTGATGGAAGACTAAAGATAAAATAAACTTCATAATCTGACAAAATAAGACCAGAAAGGAAAACTGAACCACATTGTACAAGCAATTAATTGGATTATCAAATTTGAGTAATCAAACTAGAATTATATTATATCAGATTCAGTCTTGCAGCTCATAAATAAATGATTTGATTAGCTTTTGTAATAGCAGAGTAACTGTATCGTGGAAGGGAGCTTTTCAATATTCTATTAAATAATTCAACTCCGAGTTTCAATAATTCAGTACTGGATACCGTGACTACAGCCTTGAATTACGCCTAGACCTTTGCTACTTCTTCATGGATGTGAACGGAATTGAAAATAAGACTTCTTGTTACTTTAAAAAAAATTGTTTTATTGGTAGATTCTCCTACCAAAGAGACTCTTTGTACAGTCGATGCATAAGAATAGCCTACCAATGACAGGCATTCCTTCATCGTGGAGGTGTCCAGCCTTTGTATTAAAGCTAAGGTAGAACTATATTGTAGTGTTTATAATCTTGGCATGTGGTGGTTCAACCCTGTTTCTTTGTTGTATTACCAGTCCATAATTTACAGGTTCATGCAAAGGGTAGAAGATACCTAAACTCTCTCTCCTTAGAGCCTGTAGTGACACAAGGTCAAATGAAATTTTCTAAGACTATCATTCTTCTTCGTAAGTCGAATAACCCACTTCCCATGTTCATAAGTCTTCCTTAATGAGATTAGAGATGGAGGAAAGAACTTTTAGTGTAAAATTATTGGAAGACTCAAGCTGAATAAATTAAACTTGATCCATTCATTCTTCAGGCACACAGCACAATTATTGAATGAGGTCAAATCATATAATACATCTGTACATATGTATTATAAGTGTGGAAATGTAGTACAGTCTAATCAATGATAACAAGCACTGGTTTAGAAATAAAGGCTAGTGATAAGTTATGCTATCCTTTGGAAAGGTGCTTCAGATAAGTTGAACTATTGTGCTTAAATGAACACGTTAATGAGCATAATAAACAGAAAAACTGACAGCAACAATAAAAATTTAGAACTAGACAATGACTAACAATGATGAAGTCTTCAACCTTCCTTCTCAGTCCTGAAGAAGGGTCTTGGCCTGAAACGTCGACTGTTTATTCATTTTCATTGATGCTGCCAGACCTGCTGAGCTCCTCCAGCATTTGTGTGTGTGTTGCTTTGGATTTCCAGCATCTGCAGAATCTCTTGTGTTTGTGATTAGCAATGATGAAGCTGTTCATGTATCTTACTGTTAGTATACAGTATCATATATATTCTTTAAAATAGTGTTTGTCGAAAGACCTTTGTACCAGAGTCAGTGAAGTTCCTGGAGCTCATTGAAAGATAGATGACTAGAGGAGATGGAACAATTATTTGAAATGTGTAACTGGATTTAGTGCAATAGTCAGTGTAACTGGATTTAGTGCAATAGTCAGTCCATAAATGATGGACTGGTGTGGAAGACAAGATAGTTGCTACAAAATGAAGTTGATGGTCAGCAGAAAGGAAAGTGCACACAACTGGACAATACAGGCAATAATCCCTCTTCAAATTTTGGTAAGTAATGCATATTTTCATTATTTTAATGAACATATCTACTTGGTAAAGTCTTTTAAATTTTGTGCATAACTGTTCCAATTATTTGTTGTCTATGAAGAAAAATAATTACTGGTTTTCTTTTAGTTTGGAAGTCTTATTGTAAGTACATCTGGTTCTTCAAGGATAATTCACATTTCAATCAATCAAAAACCACAAGGGAAGAATAATTTTTGATAAAATGTTAGTGGATCGTTAGCTGAAGACAATCTCGCCAAAGCCCCTGAGGACTGGTTAGAGACAGAGCGCCACCTGTAGCCCAGGCTGTGAACCACAAAAAAAGAAAGCACCGCTGGGAAATCCTTCAAAGCAGTACGTATGAGTGTGGTGCTGTCGAATCCTCAGAACGCTCATCAAATACCAAGAGCTCATCAGTCAAAGCTCTCACAAAGTGCAGCAGGTGAAACAGCTGAACTTCGACAACCTGGCTTACCCAGGCACAGCGTAGCTTATCTATATCGTAACCTCCAGTGCAATTTGAGTGACACAGTTGGCAGTGTGGATCACCACAACAGTTGCAGAGTGAATCACTGTTGCTGTTTGCTTTCAATGGAGCCATCTTGGAGTCCCTGAAGACCAAATTGCAGAGGTTGTATCCCACAATAGTTTGGTTTATGATTAATACAAAGTATAGACTAGGGAAAAGATCCTTCAACAATTTATATGTGGATTCTCTGAGAAACTGTGGATTTTCTCCAAAAATGTCTCTTTTATTCCCCTCATTACTCTTACCTGTTTAAGTTTTATAAATTTTTTCTGTTGGCTTTCTACAGTGATCACGAACAATGTGAAATGAAAACAGAAAATAATGGGAATACTGAACTGTTCGGGCAACATCTGTGGAAAGGAAAACTGTGTTAACATTTCAGGTTGAAGCACCTTCCAGCATCTACAGTACTTTAGTTTGCAATATGTTAAACTGCATTGTTAAATAATTTAAATTATATTATTTATCAACTCTAGTAATGCTTACATATCTTTTCCCTAAGAAAAATACTGAAGTACAATGGAATCGGTTATCTGTGTGCCTTTATATAAACTGAACACTTATGTAAGAACCATGTGTTTAAAGTAGACTGTAAATTACAGTGAAGTTTGCTGTAGATTGATCTCCAATTATTTGCCAACGTTAAAGGTACAGCAGATGAAATCTACTTATAGATTAAAAGTAGCTTGCATTTTATTTTGAGCATTCTTTCCGTGCTGATAGAGTTCAAAGGTAGTTTATTCAGATGAAGTACGCCATGATAGCGTAGCAGTGAATGCTGTTACGGTTCTGAGCATTCCAGGGTTCAGAGTTCAATGCTGGTGCTGCTGTGTAAAGGGTCACTGTGCAACGCGTGGGTTTTCTCCGGGTCATCCGGTTTCCACCCACAGACTAAAGATGCACCGGTTGGGTTAATAGGTCATTGTAAGTGGTTCCGTGATTAGTTTGGGGTTAGCTGGGTTTGTTGGCGGTGGCTGGGATGGTGTGGCTCGAAGGCGCTGGAAGAGCCTTCTCAGTGTGGTGTTGCTAAACACGTAAAAACAACATATTATTGTGCAGGATACTGGCACTGCACGGAGCCCACAATATCACTGGTCTTGTTTATCAGAAATAGTTTAGATTGAATTAATGCAGAAAAGTCTGTAAGAAAGCAACTTTAATTACTGAGTGAACCACTCCTTAACTTTCTTGCAACACAGACAACAAGCTAGAGGAACTCAGCAGGTCGGGCAGCATCCGCGGAAACGAGGTCCCCGGATGCTGCCCGACCTGCTGAGTTCCTCCAGCTTGTTGTACGTGTCGCTTTGACCCCAGCATCTGCAGAGTACTTTGTGTTTACCTTAACTTTCTTGATGTCTCATTGGAAAAATCTCTCTGATTCATCCCATTTAGTAAGAAGTATTAGTGAAATGAATTTATGTATTTTCCCCAACATTTACAGTGTAAAACATTGATAGTGGCATTTTGCATGGATTCAGAAAAATGTGAAAATATAAACACCTTAATAAAGGAGAAATAGACGATATTTATACAGGAACACTGGTAAAATGAAGAGCAGAGTAAAGTATTTAGCAGGTATTTCACTACAGGCAGTTTTTCTTATTCTCACTGCTTTCTTTTCAAGATTAAATTCCTCTCTTATCACCTTCTATTAGTTGTGTATTATTTTTACATCCAAACATTAGAAGTACACGAACACAAGAGATTCTGTAGATACTTGAAATCCAAAGCAACAAGCACAAAACACTGGAGGAAATCAGCAGGTCAGGTAGCATCTTTGCAGATGAATGAACAGTTTCAGCCCAAAACCCCTCATCAGGACAGGAAAGGAAGGGGGAAGATGTCAGAGTAAAAAGATTGGAGGAGGGGAAAGAGTACAATCTAGAAGGTTATAGGTGAAGGTGATAGGTGGGGGAGGGGGAATGGAGTAAGAACCTGGAAGGTGATAGGTAGAAAATGTAAAGAGCTGGAGAAGAAGGAATCTGATAGGAGACGGTACTGGACCAGGGTTAGGTGACAGGAGAAGGGAAGAGTGGGGTCAGAGTGGGGAATCGAAGAAGAGGGAAGAGGAAGGGGAGAAAATAACCGGAAGTTGGAGAAATCAATGTTTGTGCCATCAGCTTGGAGGCTAGCTAGATGGTATACGAGGAGTTGCTCCTCCACACTGAGAGTGGCCTCATTGTGGCAGTAAAGGAGGTCATGGACTGACATATCAGAATCAGAATGGGGATTGGAATTAAAATGGCCGCCACCGGGGTATTCAGGTTTTTGTGGATGAAGTGAAGGTGTGCAACAAAGTGGTCCCCAAATCTACGCTGGCTGTCACCAATGTAGAGACGACCACATTGCTAGCATTGAATACTGTAGATGACCCCAACAGATTCACAAGTGAAGTGTTGCTTCACCTGGAAGGACTGGTTGGGGCCCTGAATGGAGGCAAGGGAGGAGTTGAATGGGCAGCTGTAGCACTTCAGCTGCTTTCAGGGATAACTGCCAGGATGGAGGTTAGTGGGGAAGGATGAATGGACAAATCAATCACAGGGGGAGTGAGCCCTGAGGAAAGTGGAGAATGGAGGGCAGGTAAATATGTGCTTGGTGGTGGTGTCCTGCAGAAAATGGCAGAAGCTATGGAGAATATTATGCTGAATCAGCGCACAGTGAGGACTGCCGAGCGCATCATTGAAGCCTCCCTGCCCTCTATTGTGGACCTGTACTCTTCCAGGTTGAAGAAGAGGGCGGGGAACATCATAAAGGACTCCTCCCATCCTGCGCACGGACTGTTTGATCTGCTTCCGTCTGGTAGGCGCTTCAGATCCCTCCAGACTAAGACTAATAGGCACTGGAGAAGTTTTTTCCCTACTGCGGTCACTTTGCTGAACAGTTAACTGCCGGTTAACTGTCGGCTAACTATTACTTGGATTGCACTACCTGTATGTATAATCTATATTTTCATTTATATTTATCATTATTATTGTTATGAGCAGAGAGACAACATCTGCCGGAAGTAAATTCCTTGTATGTGCATAGGTACTTGGCGATTAAAGTCTGATTCTGATTCTGATTCTGAATGTGAAGGCTCGTAGGATGGTAGGTGAGGACCAGAGGAACTCTATTCCTGTTCAGGCAGCAGGAAGGTGGGGTGAGGGTGGATGTTTGGGAAATGGTGGAGATGTGGGTGAGGGCAGCATCAATGGTGGAGGAAGGGAAACCCCATTCTTTGAAGAAAGACAACACGGAAAGGAAAGTCTCATCCTGGGAATAGATATGGCGGAGATGAAGGAACTGAAAAAAGGGAATGGATTTATACAGGAGACCAGATGGGAAGAGGTATAGTTGTGGGAGTCAGTAGGTTTATAAAAGATAAAGGTGGACAGTTTGTCTCCAGAGATGGAGACAAAGATTGAGAAAAAGGAGAGTGGTGTCAGAAAAGAATCAAGTGAATTTAAGGGCAAGGTGAATGTTGGAGGCGAAGTTGATGAAATTGTTGAGCTTAGCATGGGTGCATGAAGCAGTACCAATGCAGTTGTCAACGTAGCACAGAAAGAGTTGGGGAGCATTACCAGGGAAGGCTCGGAATATGGACTTTTCCATGTAGTCAACAAAAATACAGGCATACGTTAGCTGGGGCCCATGGCCACACCTTGAGTTTAGAGAAAGTGGAAGGAGCAGAAATAAAGAGAGTTCGTTGAGGGTGAGGACCAACTCTGCCAGCCTGAGGAGGCTGGTGTTGGAAGTGAACTAGTTGGGTCTGTTGTTAAGAAAGAAGCAGAGAGCTTTAAGGACTTCTTGCTGGGGTATAGAAGTGTATAGGAACTGGACATCCATGGTGAAAATGAGGGGATCAGGGTCAAGGAATTGAATGTTGTTGAAGAGATGGAGAGCATGCGAAATGTTGTGGATGTAGGTGGGAAGGGACAGAACGAAGAGGGAATAGAATTGAGTCGAGGTATGCGGACATGAGTTTAGTGAGGAAGAAGCAAGAAGAAACAATGGGCCTACCTGAATAGTCGGGTTCATGGAGTTTTCACAGGATGTAAAAATAAGCTGCGCAGGGTAAGAGAACTATGAGGTTGGTGGCAGCGGACGGGAGGTCTCCAGAGTTGATGAGGTTGGTTATGGTGTCGGAGACAATGTCCTGAGTGGGGTAAGTCAGAGAAGGTGTCTGAGAGTTGCCACCTTAAGTCAGAAGTACAACACACAATGTAGAGGCACAAAGTACTGAAGGCAAATAATGGAAATGTGTTATTATGGCAGAAGAAGAATCAGGTTTACTGCCATTAACACAGGTTGTGAAATTAGTTTTTTTTTGCCAGCAGTACAGTGCAGGACATAAACTTTAAAGTTACAAAAATAACTAACTAACTAAATAACTAAAAATAAATAACTAAATAACGCAAAAGAGGAATAGTGAGGTAGTGTTCATGGACTATTCAAAATCTGATGGTGTAGGGCAGGGTTCCCCAATCAGTTTTCCACAAGGGCCAAATTATGTCCAGCATGCCAAGCCAAGGGCCAAAACGTCCAGGTTTTTTTTCCATTGCAACAGTAAGTTGTTTTATGGGCAGATGTTGTTGCTGCTGCTATTACCATAATAATAATAATAATAATAATAATAATAATTATTATTATTATTATTGTTATTATTATTATTATTAGTAGTAGTATTAGTAGTGGTAGTAATAATTTAGGCCTGGGATTCTCAAATCCTGTGTTGTGGGTCACACAAGAAAAAAAAATGCACTCTTGAAACAAAATAAGTCCAAAACCAACCATTTAATTATGACTCCAGCTATCACAACTGTCAGTTGTCACACTGAGAACTTACCTGGGTCTTAAAATACACACACACACACACACACACACTCTCTCACTCACACACACACACACACACACACACACACACACACACACACACACACACACACACACACACACACACACACACACACACACACACACACACACACACACACACACACACACACACATCTTCACCACTTCTCTTCCACTCAAAGAGTTTTAGTAGTACTGCCTTTCCACTGTTTCTGTTCTCTCATTTAATCTATAGTATGAAGTGTAGCTATAAATGAAACTATCAGTATTATTGTTGTTGTAATATTATTATACCACTACAGGATTGACAAATGGACAGAAATAAATTGATTCACTCACCAATCAGAGAGAGAAGTGACAGCGACGGGATGAGGCAATCCTTCTGATGTCGGGCCTGTATTCTGTTGTGGCAATCCTGAGGCACTGGCCAAGATGTGCATTGGAGAATCTGTTTGTGTCCTGGTTCTTGTTAGGTTTCATTGTAGAAAACGATGACTCACATATGTACGTGGAGGGGAACAGTGTGAGTAGGAGCATTGAAATAGCTCTCATGTTTTTGAATTGAGCTTGGGGAACCACGTTGATCCAAAAGTCACTCACCCCAACGTCCTTTTGTTGTGCTTTGAGCAAATCAGATGTTCCCATTTCTAAGCGTTGCCTCATCAATGGAAGGCACTAGCCTTTTGGCCTCTGCAGTCCACTGGCCGTCAGCCGAGACGGAATACGGCCGTCTCAGGAAGAGGAGGATGTCACCTGAGAGTTTAGGGGAGCTTTCAAATCATTCCCTGAAGTTTTCTGCCAGGTTCGCCACAAAATCCTTCATCACTGGATCCTCCCGCATTTCGTTCTTCTCACAATGCTTCCGCGGACGTGGAAAGTGCAACTTTCTCCCGCGACTGTCTCTCTCCAAAAGGTTCAGCTTTGACCGGAAAGCTTCAATCGCCTCGTACACGTCCGCAACAGTGTGGTTGTTGCCTTGTAATTGCAGATTAAGTTGATTTAGATGAGACATGATGTCACACAAAAAAAAGACCATGTGCCGTCACCTTGTTGTCGCTTAGAAACCTTAGAACACAGTAGGTCGCGCGCTGTATGGGGCGTAGGTCAAGTGTACGGTGTGGGATGAGGTTAACATAAATTAGAGCAGCGCGCACTTTATTTACATGTTATGACAGGTGCGTTCACATAAGCGCCAATGGGTTGGTGCGGTCCAGACATTTGGTTCTCGTGGTCCGCCTACTGGGGTTCTCTGGTGTAGGGGAAGAAGCTGTTCCTAAAACGTTGCATGTGGGTTTGCAGGCTCCTGAAACTCCTCCCCAAAAGTAGTAATGAGAAAAGGACATGTCCCAGATGGTGAGGATCCTTAATGATAGATGCTGATGGTGGGATGGTTCTGCCCACGATGGAGCTGACTGAGTCAACAACCCTTTGCAGTCTCTTTTGACCTTACACATTGGAGCCTCCAGTGTTGCAGCCAGTCAGAATGCTACCTACCGTACATCTATAGAAATTTGCTGTAGTCTTTGGTGACATACAAAGTCCCCTCAAAATCCTAACGAAGTATAGACAATGACGTGCCTTCTTCAATATGTTGGGCCCAGGATAGATCCTCTGAGATGTTAACATGAAGCTGCTCACTCTTTACAGCACTGACTCTGCAATGAGGACTTCTCCTTCCTGAAGTCCACAATCAATTTCTTGTCTTGTTGGCACTAAGTGTCGTTGCAACTCCATTCAACCAGCTGATGTATTTCACTCCTGTACGCCGCCTTGTCGCCATCTGAGGATTTGTGAACAACAGTGGTGTCATTGCCAAATTTATGAATGGTGTTTGAGCTGCGCCTAACCACACAATCATGACGATAGAGAGAGTTGAGCAGTGGGCTCTGTGTTGGTTATCAGTAAGGAGGAAGGAAGGGAACACACTAAGACCACAGACCAAACATCTGGGACAGAACAGAAGATAAAATTAAAGTCCCCAAGCAAAAGAGATCCATGAAATTTATTTCATATATTTTAAGGAATCACACTTTCAGACTATTTTATCTCAATCTGCCAAAACACAACCAAAATCCAATTGCTACTCAGTCTTGACATCCATCAGAACAAACTGAGGTTGAAGCTAAAGGATGTTTATTTGAAGCTAGACAATATTGATATCGTGCCATGTTTATAGAGCTTATAAAAGGCAGACATTAAGTGAAGATCCCTTCTAAGTGTTATAAGATTCTAAAGAAGTATACAGTATGCCCACTGGAGATGACATTAGAAGTGCTATTCACTGAATACCATTTTGTTCTGTGTTTGAATGTCAGACTTCATGAAATACAGTTTCAATTATTTCAGAACTACCGGTAATTTTCCCTTCTTCAATAATTAAAACAGTTATATTTTAAGTAAAGGCTTTCAACGCTTTATTGAAATTCCTTACAGTTATCCCTCAACCATGGTCAATATGCAATTTTCCTTTTTAACCACTTACTGCATCTGTTTGATAACATTTTGTTATTTGTGCACAAAAACATCAAGGTCCCTCATAATTGACTCATCTGTAATTTTACTCCATTTAAACAATAGTCCACACATAGAGATTCCTTTTACTGCAATGCACAACCTCACCCTTTCAAATGTTGAACATTATTTGAAAATTCAATCAATTATTCAAGCTATCTACATCCTGTCACAAAATTGCAATATCCTTCTCACAACCTGCCCTCCTACCAATCTGAATATCATGAGCAATTTGGATACATAGAAATATAGAAAAATCATTGAAAAGCTACAGCACAATACAAGCCTTTTGGAGCACAACGCTGTGCCAAACATGTTCTTACTTTAGAAATTACCTAGGGTTACCCATAGCCCTCTGTTTTTCTGAGCTCCATGTACTTATCCAGGAGTCTCTTAAATGACCCTATCGTATCCGCCTCCACCACCGTCACTGGCAGCCCATTCCACGCACTCACCACCCTCTGTGTAAAAAGCATACCCCCGACATCTCCTTTGTACCTACTTCCAAACACCTTAAAACTGTGCCCTCTTGTGTTAGCCATTTCAGGCCTGGGAAAAAGCCTCTGACTATCCACACGATCAATGTCTCTCATCATCTTATACACCTCTATCAGTTCACCTCTCATCCTCCTTCACTCCAAGGAGAAAAGGCCAATTTCACTGAACTTATTTCATAAGTCATGCTCCCCAATCTAGGCAACATCCTTGTAAATCTCCTCTGTACCCTTTCTATAGTTTCCACATCCTTCCTGTAGTGAGGTGACCAGAACTGAACACAGTACTCCAAGTGGGGTCTGACCAGGGTCCTATATACGTAGCTGTAACATTACCTCTCGGTTCTTAAACTCAATCCCATGGTTGATGAAGGTCAATGTACCGTTTGCCTTCTTAACCACAGTCAACCTGCGCAGCAGCTTTGAGTGTCCTATAGACTCGGACCCAACAAAATACCTTGCACACTTTGGTACGAGGGCCATGAACTGATTGTTGGAGCATTCCTCTTGCAGAAATCATTAATAACTGAGGCCCATAAACTGATCCTTGGATCATTCCAATAGTTACATCCTGCCAGAAAAATAAGTTCATTCAAACTGTGAATGGTTCAGTTTTAAAACTCCGTCCAGTCAAGGTGGTGGTGAACTGTGGTTTCCATTGAGGTTGCAGCTGATTTTAGATATTTTTAGGTTCATAGGGATGGGGACAGAGAGAGGAGTTAGGGCTCAAATTAGGGTGTAGGGACAGGAAATTAATAACTCATCAGGGGTGATTGATAAGTTTGTGGCCCAAGGTAGAAGGAGATGCGTTACTAACTTCAAACTTTCTGCATAATCACTCAAAGAGTTGAACTGAAGTGCATGTAACGAGAGCTGTATAACTCATCTCCTTCTATCTTAGGCCACAAACTTATCAATCACCCATCTGTGGACACTTTCTGGAGGTCCAAGGTCCGTATGCTCCACGACCGCTGGACTAAGTGTGTAAATGTAGGAGGGGACTATATTGAAAAATAAATGTGCTAGGTTTTCTAAAATTGACTCCTTCTACCTTAGGCCATGAACTTATCAATCACCCCTCGTGTTTGTGTGCATGGGTGGATGTGAGGAATGGGGCTTGTGTTACTGTTGTTGCTTTGTTACTTAGTATGTTCCGTTTTGTTGTGCTCTGCATTCTGCCAAGAATGGGGGGGGGGGGCATGCTAGGTTGGCGCCAGACTGTGTGGCAACACATGCGGGCTGCCCCCGGTACGTTCCTGGGTGTGTTGGTTGTTAATGCAAATTTCACATTTCACTGTATGTTTCGGTGTTGTTGTTCAGTTATTAAGTTGACTCCGACTCTTTGTGACCTTATGGACTCCTGCACACCAAGCCTTCTTGTTGGAACCTGCCTCTCTAACATCCCCACGGTCATATGCATTGTTTGAGTAATACTATATAATGGACCGTTACCTTGTCATGGTGAGGGGCTTGTGACGCTATGAGCTATACCATGCAGGGCTACTCATGATCGACAGGTCATGGCAGAGAGGTCAGTCTAAATATGGTCCATTGGAGAGGGAAATGGCAACTCACTCCAGTAATTTGCCAAGAAAACCTTATGGATGTTTCAATGTACAAGTGATAAATCTGAATCTCTTACGTCATTAAATCTCACCATGGGCTCACCTCCTCTCTGTTCAAACAACTCCCTCCAGCCCTACGATCATATAAGATATCTTCACTCCTGCTGTTCTGGGCTGCTTGACTTATATCTATCACTCGGACTTTCAGATGCCAAGTTCAAATTTCTGGACCTTTCAGATGATCTGCACATATTTTCTCCTTGAAGGTGCGCACCTTTGCCAAACATTGTCACTTCACTGTTGAATTTTGTTTGATAAAGCTGCTGAAAAGAGCCTTGCTATGCTAAGGGCAATGTGTCAATGGAAGTTGTTGGAATGACCGTGTCATTTCTACTATAATTATTTTGAGGCAAGTGTGAATGTTAGTGTTGGTCGTAGATGAGGTTCAATGGCCTTGCTGAGAGGTAGAACTGTCTCAGGGGGTTATGTCAGCTCCTGCAGGTTTTGAATTCTATGTTTTTGCAAAGCTCTGATACAATGCAATTGACACCTTCCAGTATCAATAAGTGAATGGCAAGGCTGCACTTTAGTTTTCTCCAATGTGTGTTGTGTATAACTGGCAAGCAACTCTGAAGCTTGAGTCATGCTGATCCATTCCCATCCACATGAAGCGACTGCTTTACAGAGTCATTAAAACCACACCTTTGCGAAAAGCATTGGGAAAATGTCAAAGTACTGCCTGTTATAAAGTTAAACTGACAAACATTTCTAAACCTCATACTGCAGATCATAAAATACCTATAAAATACTGCAATGTTCAGGGTTTAAAACCTGTTTTAAAATGTCATCAGTAAATAGGGAAGGTTAACAGGTGAATATGAACCAATGGTGGTTCTCCAATACTGGTTCTTGGTGCTGCCTATAAGTATTACCATTCCTATTTTCCAACCAAGATTAAGATTAAATATTGCATGATATTAAACAGTCTTTTTGCCTGAGAGACCTGTGCTCCAGTTCTCTCCAGCCATGTGCTATGCAGTTTCTTTTATGTCTGACTAGAAAATGTGTCAGTGATATGAAATTGGATTAGCTCTGGCTGATCTTGTGCAATATGTTATTTATAATTTATCAGGCATTTGAACTATTACAATTCACCATATTTCAGGGATATAACCCTAAAAATTCAAACAGTATACATGTTTAAAGTTCTAAGTGCATTTATTATCAAAATATGTACGCAGCATGCATGCAGAGATTTGTCTTCCACAGACAGCCCCAAAACAAAGAAAACCGTTGAACCTGTTCAAAGAAAAACATCAACCTCTGCACCCCCCACGGGCAAAAAAACAAACTGTGCAAATGGCAACAAGAACATCAACCTCTGCACCCCCCCCCCCACCCCCCCATGGGCAAAAAACAAACTTCGCATTCAGTAACAAGAAAGAATGAGCAAAAACACAGAATTAAAAAACACAAAATCGAAAGAGTCCAGTCGAACTGCAGCCCAATCCACAAACAGAAGACCCGGAACCATCCTCTGACAGCTTCGAGGGAGACAGAGAGATCATTCAAACACAAGGACCTTCTCTCTGAACCATTGACAGAGAGATCGAGGTACAGAGACACCTTCCTCCAGCAGCAGTGAGCGAGAAGCTAAGTAGAGGGTGCTGAACACCCACTTGCCTCGATGCTTCAATCTTCCTTGAGGCTTTAATCAGCGAGACTGGCGAGTCATGTTTATTAATTGTTGCATTATTGATTTAAATTGCAAAATTGATCATGAAACATGACTGGTGCATGCAATCTTTGAAACCTAATCGTTGGCTTCTGTGTGTGATATGCCCAAGCTGAACATTCCAGTGAGGGAATGGAAGAGAACAACATTGCTCATGGAAACCAGCCCTGAAATGTATTGCACACTGTGTAACTACGGAAATCTTGCTTACAGAGGTTGGAAAAGTTCTTCACTCTATGCCCATGCATATGGAATTGCCACTGCAAGATCTGTAACCGAGGAGCATGAAATAACGAGGATGCTAAATCTATTCCAAACACTGATGCCTTTAACTAGAGTCAGCAGTGAATTAAAATACTATTATTTCCTTTACCTCCAGGATCAAGTACAATACTAGAAGCAGGTAAATAGTTGAAGTGGGCATTGTGACTAAGGAAGCCAGTTAGCAGACTGAATTTGGAAAGGTTGTGTATAACTGTGGGAAAGCAGTATTGTGCATCTCTGTGCAGTTATGTAAAAATGTCATGTTGTCAAGTGTCATAATGGTATTATTAAAGTATTTATATTATGTAAGCTGCACATCAAAGGAGTTTCTTTTCGTTACAGCTAAAATAAAAGCAGCTGTATCCAGTGTTACTCTGTTCTATATCTATTACCAATCCCTGGTCCATGTTAGGAGCCATCACAAGGACCAAGATTGACTGAGTAATCAGGAGGGAGATCACTGGTTGTTGAGGTTGGAGGGGATGGGAAGGAAGTAATGAGGTTAGGATTCACTGGCATTTGGGGATCAGAGCCTGGGGTCAGTAATGCTTGCTCCTGGGTTAATATGATATGATTTCACCAATAATGTTCCCAAAAAACACTGTATGCATTTGATGGCTCTCAGCCTGTATTCACGGGAGTTTTGAAGAATTGGAGGGAGAACCTCGTTGAAATCTCATTGAAAGGCCTAGATAGAGTGGACATGGAGAGGATGTTTCCAATAGTGGGAGAGACTAGGACCAGAGGGCAAAGCTTCAGAATAGAAGGATGTCCCTTCAGAACAGAAATGAAGAATTTCTTTAGCCAGAGGATTGTGGAATTCATTGCCATAGATGGCTGTGGAGGCCAAATCATTAGCTATAGAAACATAGAAAACCTACAGCACAATACAGGCCCTTCGGCTCACAATGCTATGCTGAACATGTCCTTACTTTAGAAATTACCTAGGGTTACCCAGAGCCCACTATTTTGCTAAACTCCATGTACCTATCCAGGAGTCTCTTAAAAGACCCTATCGTATCCGCCTCCACAACTGTTGCTGGCAGACCATCCCACACACTCACCACTCTCTGTGTAAAAAAACTTACCCCAGACATCTCCCTGTACCTACTCCCCAGCACCTTCAAACTGTGCCCTCTCGTGTTAGCCACTTCAGCTCTGGGGGAAAAAAGCCTCTATCCACACGATCAATGCCTCTCATCATCTTATACACCTCTATCAAATTTGATAGGGTCTTGAATAGTAAGGGTTTCAAAGGTTACAGGAGAAGAAAGGAGAATAGTATTGAGGGGGAAAATAAGGACCTGGAAGAGCTAATTCTGCTGCTCTGTTTTATGATCTTAAAGGAATTGATGTAATCTGACACATCCCTGATGCAGAAATCATCTTTGAGGCACAAGTTTGGAACAAGTCAATAAGTGGCGAGTTAGACATCCACTGATGCAAAATAAGATAGAATTGTTTAATATCGGATTTCATTCCATGGGAGGTTCAATTTTCCATTGTGTGGCACAGAAATAAACAACAAGTTACTTGATCAAATTTTCAGGAACATCTCCCTCTATATTTGACAGCTGTCAATTTTGACAGAAATGGAGTAAAGTTAAACTAGGCTTTTAGCAGCCTGGAAATTGAACATGTTAGGAAATACAAACACTTCCCTTGAATCACAGCTGCAACTGAATCACAGCAGAAAGGAGTCTGGCAGATCAGAAACACATCAGTATGAATTTGCACAAAACACATTGACTTTTTCTCCATCTTAGTTGGACATTGACATTACATTAAACAATATTGTCAAAGTCATTTTCACTGGTTGCGATTAAAAAGTTTTATAGCATGGATGTGATGTCTTTATAGTTAAAATGATGCTTAGCTGCCCAGCTGCCCTCCCTTCTCAATGGTAAAGGTCACTGAACTCAGGACACTATTATTAAACTGTGATTAACAGGGGTCAATAAGCAGGGAAGGAAGCATTTGTCTGCTTTTAATGGGAACCTACTTAAGCTCCAATGAGCCGGAAAATTGGTGTCAGGAAAAATGGAGACAGATTAGAAAATTAAAGAAATTGTTAACAAAATAGATTTATTCACACAGTATTGAAAGTGGATTTAGATTAACACAGGATTTTAAGTACCTTAATCTTTCCTGAGCCAACAAGCTCAGTTAGAGTGCTTCCGTATGGATCTTTGTGATGGCTTTTGTTAGATTGAACTAGTTCAGTGGCTGGCATGGATATGCTTATCATTAGTTAATCTCATCATTGTGATAATGGGTTTGCTGATGGTCAGAGAAGTATTACAAGATACATAATGTGCTCGAGAGGCTGGAAATCAGAGCAACTCACTCAGAATGCTGGAGGAACAGATCAGGTCAGGCAGCATCTATGGGAATAAATAACCAGCTGTTATTTTGGGCCGAAACCCTTAATTAGGACTGGAAAGGAAGGGGGGAGGCACCAGAATAAGAAGGTGGGGAAGGGGAAGGAGGACAAGCTAGAAGGTGATAGGTGAGGGCAGGTGGGTGGGGGAGTGGGACGAAGTAGGAGGCTGGGAGGTGAAAGGAGGAAGAAGCAAACAGCTGAAGAAGAATGAATCCGATATGAGAGGAAAGTGGATCATGTGAGAGAGGGACAGAGGACAGGCACGAGGGGGAGGTGACTGGAAGGCGAGGAGAAATGGTATGAGGCCAGAGTGGGGAAATGAAGAAGAGGGAAGGAGGAGGGGAGAAATACTAGAAGTTGGAGAAATTGTTTCCTACAACCTCAGAGTGGCCTCATTGTGGCAGAAGAGGAGGCCATGGAACAACATGTCGGAATGAGAGTGGGATTGGAATTGAAATGATTGGGCACTGGAAAATTCCGCCTTTTCCAGACGGACCCAAGGTGTTTGAGAAAGTTGTCCCCAAATGTACATTGGGTCTGACCAATGTCGAGGAAGCTTCAGTGGGAGCATCAGATACTGTAGACGACCTCAATAGATTCACAAGAGACTGGCTGGGCTCCTGAATGGAGGTGACTGGGCAAGTATATCACTTTGGCTGCTTCCAGGGATGAGTCCAGGACAGAGATTAGTGGGGAGGGACAGATGGACAAGGGAATCATGGAGGAATTGATCCCTGTAGAAAGTGGAGAGTGCGGGGGGGGGGGGGGGGGTAGGTAAAGAAGTGTTTGGTGGTAGGATCCTGTTGAAGATGGTGGAAGTTGCAGAGAATGATATGTTGGATGCGGAATCTTATGGGATAAAAGGTGAGCACAGACAGAAAAGGATGGCGGTGGAGGTCTGCTGTCAAGAAAGAAGCAAAGAGCTTTAAGGACTTGATGGGGGTAGATGTGTATAGGGACTGGTTCCCCACGGTGAGAATGAGGCAATCAGGGCCAGGAAAAGTTCTGAGGAGATCAAGAGCATGTGAAGCGTGTTACGTACCCATAATGGTTTAAATAGACCATGCCTGGAGTCTGGTTTTGATGTTAAAACCACCATCTTTATTAGTATCTACTTAATATAGCAACTTAAACAAGAATAATCAAAAGTTAACAGTGTTATGAGTCTATGTATGTGTAAATATAACTTCCAAACTATTGAGCTCGGGGTGGGGTGGGGGCACCAGGCTTAAAATCTTGAGATGGTGAGGTATGAAAGTTCAGTTCATCCATGGATCAAATGATGTGAGAGAGATATTTGTAATCCAAGGTGAATGTTGAGAGAGGACATTTATGTTGTATTCCACAGCTTCCATGGTGGTAAAACACGATAACAATCGCTGTAGGTTTTATCCATCGTCATTCCAAATCCACTTACAAATTATCACCAATAGTAGCTTATCACAGGGGTGCCATCTTCAAAGGGAACTACCTCCCAGGCAGGGGTTAACACATAGATAGATTCCACAAGGTTGCCCCAATCACACAACGTGATAGCCACTTATCGATGTGCTGGGTCAACCCACCCTTGTGGGCACTCGAACGTTCCAACCAGTGACCCCTTTATCAATGGCTTCCCTGCGTTGTCCGACTCCAACTGCGGCTGACAGCGTGTGAGTGAGTGTCCTTGCTTAAATCAAAACAAGCTGCAGAGTCAAATAGTTCCACCCCTCTCTCTCCTAGTCAGAATTAAACAGGAGCCAAAAATAGCCAGCGGCTGACATCTTAAAATGACAGTCCACAGCAAGGTAAACCTAGGGGTTCATCACACTTTCCCCAAAAAGAAAAGTTTGATCAAAGAGCAAAATTTTAACTGCAAACTATGGTGTGTAAAACAATATATATGTGATTATCATGTAACACATTGCAGAAGCATATGCAAATATCAGTTTATCCTTGAACTTAGCTTAGCATCTGGACAGACAATCTGCAATGATATTGTCTGCACCTTTCACATGCTTTATTACCATATCATATTCCTGCAAAATCAAACTGTGTGGTTGAACTGGAGTCTGTTAACCATTTTCTTTAACCGTGTATATGCAAACATCCGCCCTAGGAATAGGGTAAGCATCTGTCTTTGTTACTGCATTTACCTTCCTATAATCAGTACAAAATCTAATACTACCGTCAGGTTTGGGCACAATAACACAGGGTGGGGCCCAACCTGATGTTGACGGCCTGATAATATCAATTTTCAGCATATATTCAATCTCCTGCTGAGCCAATTTACTCTTTTCTACATTCATGCGATAGGGGTGCTGCTTAATTGGGTCGGCTTGACCAACATCTACGTCATGCACAGCGACCGAAGTTTCTTTGGGTACATTGGGAAACAAATCTTCAAACTTTAGAATTAATTCTTTCAGTTGTTGGCGTTGCTTTGGCTGCAAATGGACCAATTTGCTATCAATGTTTTCCAAAATTACTGAGTTCATGAGCCTCACTGAGACTATATTTGGTTTGTTAAAATTCTCAGATGAGTCAGTTATCCCATTCTTAGGCCCTCTAGTTTCACATATTCCCACAACAACACTCACAGATGGTGCCTCCAGGTCAAAATAACGGTTTATCATACTTACATGTACCACCTGCGTGGGTTTCCTTCGATCAAGTGTTTTAATAACAAAATTCAAAGAATCAATTTTAGAGATTATTTCATACGGCCTGCTAAACTTTGCTTGGAGTGGATTTGTCAACATTGGAAATAACACCAATACTTTGTCTCCCACTTGATATGTCTGTTCTTGAGGTCACTTATCAAAATAAGGCTTCATTTTGGCTTGAGAAGCCATCAAGTTTTGTCTTGCTAGACTACAGACTTGGTTGGATCCCTACCATGACAGGTCACGAAAACAATCCAGAAAAATTACCTTATGCAAAGTTACAGAAACAACACCTTTCCCAACACCTTTAATAAGATTTACAACAGACTCTGGAGTTTACAAAGAATGGTGCCAAAAACAAAAAAAATCCAGCGAGTGGCTGTTCTGTGAGCGAAAACATCTTGTTAAATCCACTCGCTGGATATTTTTTTTTGTTTTTGGCACCATTCTTTGTAAACTCCAGAGTCTGTTGTGTGTAAAAATCCCGGGAGATCAGCAGTTTCTGAGATACTCAAATCACCCTGGGCGGCACCTAATTAATTAACTTGTTTAGTTCAGCTTTTTTCTTAAAGCTGTGCTGGGTGCGCTCTGGCTAGCACTGCGCCCCTGGTTATGAGTATACATAAATATAACTTCCAAACTATTAAGCTTAGTGGGGGGGGGGGGGCACCAGGCTTAAAATCTTGAGATGGTGAGGCATGAAAGTTCAGTTCATCCATGGATCAAATGATGTGAGAGAGATATTTGTAATCTAAGGTGAATGTCGAGAGAAGCCATTTATGTTGTATTCCACAGGTTCCATGATGGTAAAACAGGATAACAATTGCCGTATGTTTTATCCATTGTCATTCCAAATCCACTTATGAATTATCACCAACAGTTGCTTATCACAGGGGTACCGTCTTCAAAGCGAACTACCACCCAGGCAAGGGTTAACACATAGGTAGATCCCACAAGGTTGCCCCCAATCACACAACGTGATAGCCACTTATCGATGTGCTGGGTCGATACTCAACCCACCCTCGTGAGCACTCGAAAGTTCCAACCAGTGACCCTTAGTCACTGGCTCCCTTCCATTGTCCGACTCCAACAGCGACTGACTGTGTTTGAGTGAGTGTCCTTGCTTAAATCAAAACAAGCTGCAGAGTCAAATAGTTCCACCCCTCTCTCTCTCTTAGTAAGAATCAAACAGGAGCTGAAAAAGCCAGCGGCTGACATCTTAAAATGACAGTCCACGGCAAGGTAAACCTCGGGGTTCATCACAAGTGTCATGGATGTAGGTGGGGAGGGACTGAACCAAGGGGGATAAAATGGAGTCAAGGTGTGTGGACATGATTTCAGTGGAGTGGAAGCAGGCAGAAACAATAGATCTACCTTGCAGATAGTTTAGTGGATCTTGGGTAAGATAAAAAAAACAAGCAGTGTGGGGTAAGGGAATCGTGAGGTTGGTGGCTGTGGAGGGGAGATCTCCAGAATTGACGAGGTTAGTGATGCTGTCAGTGTCACAACCACGAATTCGGCAGCGCGGTAGATACGCCAATTGCGCTTGTGGATATGCACGTGTCAGCTAATTATTATTTAATCGTGATGGTATTTAACTCCATCATACTTGTCGTCGTAGTGCTTGTCGAGACTTGGACAGAGCACAGCAACGCTTCGCTGCCTGTTTGCATTCGGTCTTCCCTGAGAAATTGGAATGCTAAGTCAACCGAATCTGAAGACTAGCAGTACTCGTTTAATATTTAATGTTCTTTTCAGCCGCAATATAGGTTTCGTTTTCCATTTGAGAGTTTAAGTTAACAGCCCTGTTTGGCCTAATGTTTGCAATAAAGTCTGTGAACTATCAACTTGCTTCAGTGTCTCTCACTCCGCACTTGGACCATGTCCGAATTTGGTGACAGTCGGAGACAATGTTCTGATAGTCCTTAGTGGAGTCCTCTTCAAGGAGATGATCTGTCTTTGAGTTGCCACCTGGTCTCAGTAAGGTAGAGGTCAGTCCACCATACTACAACAGCACCCCCTTTGCGGGTTTGATGGTGAAGTTGGGATTGGTACAGAGAGAGTGGAGGGCAGTGTGTTCAGAGGGGTAAGGTTTGGAAAGGAGAGAAGAGTGCTGAAGGTGAGCCACTTGATGTCTCGTTAGGTAATTAGAGATGAAAATATCCACAGCAGGCAAAGAACCAGAATGGGGTGTCAAAGAAGAGAAGGAGGGTTTGGAGACGGAAGATGCTTTGTAACAGCATAAGATCGTTCATTTGGCCCATTGAGTCTGTTCTGCCGTTTGATCATGGGTGATGTATTATTCACTATCAACCCCATTGTCTTGTCTCTTTCTGTAATCTTACTATTAGTCTCTATTTTATACCCAGTGACTTGGCCTCCAATCATTTTCCACCCTCTGGCTAAAGAAATTCTTCCTCATCTCTGTTCTAAATAGATGTTCTTTTATTCGGAGGCTGTGCCCTCTGATCCTAGATTCTCCCACTACTGAAAACACCTCTACATTCACTTTCTCCAGGCCTTTCAATATTCGGTAGGTCTCAATGAGATTCTTCTTCATTCTTCTAAACTCTACAGGCACACAGCCATCAACATCATTCTTGTAAACTTTCTCTGGAACCTTTCCAACACCAACACATCCTTCCTTAGATATAGTGCTCAAACTGTTCTATTACACCAAATGTGGTCTGATCAACACCTCATAATATCTCTGCATTACAACCTTGCTTTTATATTTCAGTCCTGTCAAAATGAACGCAAACTTTGTATTTGCCTTCCTTACAACTGACTCAACCCGCAAGTTAACCTTGACAGAGTCCTGCAGTCGGGCTGCCTAGTTTCTTCATATCTCCAATTTCTGGTTTCTCTCCCCACTTAGAAAATCGTCTACACCTTTATTCCTTTTATCAAAGTGCATGACCATACACTTCCATATACTATATTCCATCTGCCACTTATTTGCCTATTCTCCCAACCCGATCAAGTCCTTCTACAGATTCTATGGTTCTTCAACACTACCTGACTCTCCACTCATCTTTGTATCATCCACAAACTTGGTCACAAAGGCATCAATTCCATTATCTAGATCATTAACATATACTGTGGACCCAACATTGACCACTAGTCACTGGCAGCCAACCTCTTTATTTCCGCTCCTTGCCTTCTACCAGTCAGCAAATCTTCTTACAGGAAATGCTAGTACATTTGCTGTAATATCATGGCCTTCTACCTTGTTCAGCAGCCTCATGTGCGGTATCATAAGACCATAAGATATTGGAGCAGAATTGGGCCATTTGGCCCTTCAAGTTTGCTCCTCCATTTCATCATGGCTGATCCAATTTTCCTCTCAGCCCCAATGTCCTGCCTTCCTCCTGAATCCCTTCATGCCCTGACCAATCCAGATTCAGATTCAGTGTATTGTCATTTAGAAACCACAAATGCAATGCAGTTAAAAAATGAGACAACATTCCTCCAGAATGATATCACAAAAGCACATGACAAAACAGACTACACCAGAAAATCCACATAACGTTTGGCAATCCCCAATCCAGAGTCCGGAGAGGCTGCTGCGTATTAATATCACGCTACCATCTTAGCACGTTCCCCGGAAAGGAGCTCCAAATCCACCAGACAAACAAGACCAAAAACTAAAGCTACAAGACCTGCACAAAATCACATAGTTACAACATATAGTTACAACAGTGCAAACAATAGCATAATTTGATAAAAATAAACAGACCATGGGCACGGTAAAAATAGTCCAAAGATGTTAAAAGACTATAAGTTCGAAAGAAACCACCACACAGTTTCCACAAGTCCTCAGGGCCCCGATAGACTCGTCATCCCACGCCAGCGGCAGAAGGGAATATCCCCGCTATGGATTTCCACGGCGCCACCCGACTCAGCCTAGCAGACGCAGCACACAGTGAAAGCACCCCGACCGCAGTGGACTCCGAGTCTGTCGAACCTCTGAGCCTCCGACCATCCCCTCCGGCACAACTTCTTCGAGCACCATCCTCTGCCGAGTGTATTAAGACACCCCCGCCACCAGCCGTCGGCAACGCAGCCCCGAGGACTGGGGGCCTGTTCTTCCCAGCAGAGACCTGGACCTCACAGCAGCAGCAGCAACGAAGAGGGCCTTCCTGGAGATTTCCAGATGTTCCTCTGTACTCCCACATCCGTTTTTCATCAGATTAGGATTGTGCACGGCACTCCGCTTGACAAATAACAGATATCAACTCCGGAGAGGCCACTGCAGAGTGCGTTGCGCTGCCATCTTGAACTCGTGATTCAATCAAGAATCGATCAACCACTGCCTTCAATATACATAAAGACTTGGCCTCCACAGCTGCCTGTGGCAAAGAATTCCACAGATTCACCATTCTCTGGCTAAAGAAATTCCTCCTCCTCTTTGTTCTAAAAGGGCACCCCTGAATTCTGAGGTTGTGTCCTCTGGTCTTAGACTCTCCCACCGTATGAAACATCCTCTCCACATCCACTCTAATAAGACCTTTCACAATTCGATAGGTTTCCATGAGGTCACCCCTCATTCTCCTGAATTCCACTAAATACAGGCCCAGAGCCATCAAACACTCTACATAAGACAAGCCGTTTAATTCTGGATTTATTTTCATGAACCTCCTTTGAACCCTCTCCAGTTTCAGCACATCCTTTCTAAGATAAGGGGCCCAAACCTGCTCACAATATTCCAAGTGAGGCCTCACCAGTGCTTTATAAAGTCTCAACATTACATCCTTAATTCTATATTCTAGTTCTCTTGAAATGAATGCTAATGTTGCATTTGCCTTCCTCGCCACAGGCTCAAACTGCAAATTAGCCTTTAGGGAATACAGCACAAGGACTCCTAAGTTCCTTTGCATCTCAGTTTTTTGAATTTTCTCTCCATTTAGAAAGTAGTCACCCCTTTCATTTCTTCTACCAAAATGCAAAGTGCAAGTGATTTTCCAAGATGGCAGTGCGACGCAGCTTGCAAGCGGGCACTCCGGAGCTGATTATCTGTTATTTGTAAAGCGGGGTGCCATGCGCAAACGTAATCGATTGAAAACGGACGTGGGAGCACGGAGGAACATCGGGAAATTCCAGGAATACCTTCTTCGTTGCTGCTGCTGCTGTGAGGTCCGGGACTCTGCTGGGAAGAACAGGCCCCCAGTCCTCGGGGTCGCGTTGCCGGTGGCCGTTGGTGGGGGCATCTTAATACGCTCGGCAGAGGATGGTGCTCGGAGAAGCTGTGACGGAGGGGGATGGTTATCGGCTTGGAGCTTCGATGGACTCGGAGTCCGCTGCGGTCAGGTCACTTTCACTGTGTGCTGCGTCTGCGAGGCTGGGATCAATGGAGCTTTCGGTGTGTGCTGCATCTGCGAGGCTGAGTCGGGCAGCACCGTGGAAGTCCATAGCGGGGGTACTCCCTTCTGCCACCGGTGTGGAATGGCGAGTCTGTCGGGACCCTGGGGACTTGTGGAAACTGTGTGGTGATTTCTTTTGCACTTATAGTCCTTTAACATCTTTGGACTATTTTTACTGTGCCAATGGTCTGTTTTTAAAAATCAAATTATGGTATTGTTTTGCACTGTTGTAACTATGTGGTTTTGTGCAGGTCTTGTAGCTTTAGTTTTTGGTCTTGTTTGTCTGGTGGATTTGGAGCTCCTTTCCGGGGAACGCACTAAGACGATAGCGCGATATTAATACGCAGCAGCCTCTCCGGACTCTGGATTGGGGATTGCCAAACGTTATGTGGATTTTCTAGTGTAGTCTGTTTTGTCATATGCTTTTGTGATATCATTCTGGAGGAACGTTGTCTCATTTTTTAACTGCATTGCATTTGTGGTTTCTAAATGACAATACACTGAATCTGAATCTGAATCCACTTCCTGACACTATTCTATCCGCTATTTCTTTGCACATTCTCCTAATCTAAGTCCTTCTGTAGCCTCCCTACTTCCTCAAAACTACCTGCCTCTCCACCTATTTTCATACTGCCTGCAAGCGTTTCATCAAAACCATCAATTGCATTATCCAAATCATTAACATATAATGTAAAAAGAATCGATCCCAACACAGACCCCTGTGGAACACTATTCACCAGCAGCCAGCCAGAGAAAGGCTCCCTTTATTCCCACTCTTTGCCTCCTGCCAATCAGCCACTGCTTTATCCATGCTAGAATCTTTCCTGTAATACCACAGGCTCATAGCTTGTTAAGCAGCCTCATGTTTGGCACCTTGCCAAAGGCCTTCTGAAAATCCAAGTAGACAACATCGACCAATTCCCTTACGTCTATCCTGCTTGTTATTTCTTCAAAGAATTCCAATAGATTTGTCAGGCAAGTTTTTCCCTTGAGGAAACCATGAGGACTATGGCCTATTTTCTCATGATCCTCCAAGTACCCAGAGACCTCATCCTTAATAATCATCTCCAATACCTTCCCAACCACTGAGGTCAGACTAACTGGCCTAGAGTTTCCTTTCTTCCACCCCTCTCCCTTCTTGAAGAGTGGAGTGACATTTGCATTTGTCCAGTCTTCTGGAACCATTCCAGAATCTTGAAAGATCATTACTAATGCCTCCACAATCTCTTCAGCCACCGCTTTCAGAACCCTGGAGTGTACACCATCTGGTCCAGGTGACTAAACTATCTTCGGACCTTTGATTTCCCAAGAACCTTCTCTCTAGTTATGGTAACTTCACACACTTCATGCCCCCTGACACCTGGAACTGCCACCATACTGCTAGAGTCTTCCATTGTGAAGACTGATGCAAAATAATTACTCAGTTCATTTGCCAGTTCGTTGACCCCATTACTATCTCTCCAGCATCATTTTCCAGTAGTCTGATATCCACCCTCACCTCTCTTTTATACTTCATGTATCTGAAGAAACTTCTAACATCTTCTTTAATAGTATTAGCTAGCTACTTTCATGTGCCATCATTACTTTCTTAATGACTTTTTTAGTTGTCATGTGTTGGATTTTAAAAGCTTCTCAATCCCCTAATTTCCCACTAAGTTTTGCTCTATTATATGCCGTCTCTTTGGCTTTTATGTTGGCTTTGATTTATCTTGTGAGCCATGGTTGTGTCATCTTTCCTTTAGAATACTACTTCCTCTCTGAGATGTATATATTCTGTGCCTTCTGAATTGCTTGCAGAAATTCCAGCCATTGCTGCTCTCCAAACATCCCTGCCAGTGTTCTTTTCCAATCAATTCTGGCCAGCTCCTCCCTCATGCCTCTGTAATTCCCTTTACTCCACTGTAATACTGATACATCTGACTTTAGCTTCTCCTTCTCAAATTTCAGAGTGAGTTTGATCATATTATGATCACTTTTCCCTAAGGGTTCTTTTACCTTAAGCTCTCTAATCAATTCTGGTTCATTGGACAACACCCAATCCAGAATAGCTGATACCCTAGTGGGGTCAATCACAAGCTGCTCTAAAAAAACCATCTCGTAGGTGCTCTAGAAATTCCCCCTCCTGTAATCCAGCATCAACCTGATTTTCCTAATCCACCTGCATATTGAAATCCCCCATGACTATTGCAACATTGCCCTGTTGGCATGGATTTTCTATCTCCCATTGTAATTTGTAGGCCACATCCTTTCTGGGGCTCCGTATATAATTTGCATCAGGGTCTTTTTACCCTTGCCCTATCCACAATGACTCAACACCTTACAATCCTATGTCACTTCTCTCTAATGATTTGATTTCAGTTTTTACCGACAGAGCAATGCCGCCTCCCCGCCTTTCTGTCTGTCCTTTTGATACAACGTGTATCCTTGGACAGTGAGCTCCCAGCTATAATCTTTCAGCCATGATTCAGTGATGCCTACAACATCATACCTGCCAATCTGTAACTGTGCTACAAGTTCATCGACCTTATTCCATATACTGTGCGTATTCAAATACGACACCTTCAGTCCTGTATTCACCCTTTTCGATTTGGTCTGCATTTTACATTGCAACTCATCCTGCTGACTGCAATTTTTGCTCTATCAACAGCCTCTCCTCACTACACGTTGTCTCTGTTTGTAAACCAGCCACCTCAGCTTCAGTACTATTATCCGCCTTTCCTACGATACTTCTTGCATTGAAATATACGCCACTCAGGACACTAGTCTTACCATGCTCAACCTTTTAATTCCTAACTTTGCCTGAGGTCTTACTAACAGTTACCTCTACAACCTCTCCACTAATTATTCTGGAACTCTGGTTCCCATCCCCCTGCAACCCTAGTTTAAACTCCACCGTGAAGCATTAACAAACCTTCCTGCTAAGACATTAGTCCTCTCCAATTCAGGTGCAAACCATCCCTTCTGTACAGGTCCTATCTTCCCTGGAAGAGAGCCCAATGATCCAAAAACCTTACGTCCTCCCTCCTACACCAACTCCTTAGCCATGCATTAAACTGGATAATCTTCCTAGTTCTGACCTCACTTGCATGTGGCATGGGTAGCAATCCTGAGATCACAACCCTGGAGGTCCTGCCCTTTAACTTAGCACCTAACTCCCTGAACTCCCAATGCAGAGCCTCATCACTCGTCCTACCCAGTCATTGGTACCTACATGGACCACGACTTCTGGCTGTTCACCCTCCCACTTAGGGGTGCTGAGGACTCGATCCAAGATTTCCTGAACCCTGGCAGCCAGGAGGCAACATACCATCCAGGAATCTAGCTCTTGTCCACAGAATCTCCTTTCTGTTCCCCTAATTAATGAATCCCCTATCACCACAGTGTGCATCTTCTCCCCCCTTCCCCCTTGAGTTACAGAGGCAAACTCAGCGCTGGAGACCTGAACACTGTGATTTTTCCTCTGTTTGGTCATTCCCCCCCCCCCCCCCCCCACCCCATCAACAGAATCATCAAAGTGTTGTTGATGTAGATGGCCACAGGGTACTCTGCATTGGCTCCTTAACCCCCTTCCCCTTCCTGACTGTCATTCAGTTTCCTGTGAACTGCACCTTGGGTGTAAGTACCTCTTTATATGTCCTGTCTATCAGCTCATCAGCCTCCCGAATGATCTGGAGTTTATCCGGTTCGCAGTTTGTTAGAAGCTGCAGCTGGATGCACTTCCTGCAGTTGTAGTCGTCAGGGATACATGAGGTCTCCCTGCCTTCCCACATCCTGAAAGAGGAGCGTTGCACTATCTTGCCTGGCATTTCTACTGTCCTAACTGAGCAGATAAAAAGAAGAGAAGGAAAAAAATACAAGCTTTTTTTCCCTTTGCTTTCTCTGAGTGAGGCCTCTCCTCGAAGAAGCCTCAAAGAGCTAAAGCCTCAAGCTTACCACTCTGTGTTACTTCGATAATGGCTGCTGCTGCTTGCTCTTGCATTCCTTTAATTTGCTGTTACTAATCAAACCCAAACGCCGATTGATCACTGGTGAAAGCTCGTTTTGCTGCAGCAACCCGCTGCTGCCTCTTCATCCTCGGGCAGAGGAGCTGATCAAAGTCCTCTCTTCTCCAAACTTCTGATGGCTGCTGGTCAAAGCTCTTGTGTCAAAAGCCTTTTGAAAATCCAAGTCAGCATCATCCACAGATTCTTTTCTGCCTATCCTGAAAGAATTCTTCCTCAAAGAATTCCAACACATTTTTCAGGCAAGGTCTCCCCTTAAGAAAGTTCTTGTAGAGCGGAATGTATGAAAATTCTTGCCTGATTATCAATGTGCCGCCCAGCCAGCTCCCTTCCTGCAGGCCCTTTTATCATTTCTACCATCAGGGAGGAGGTACAGGAGCTCGGAGACCCACATTCAACACTTTAAGAACAGCTTCTTCCCCTCCATCATCAGATTTCTGACTGATCCATGAACCCATGAAGACTCTCACTATTGCTCTTACAATTGTTTGTGTCTTGTACTGTACTACTGCCATGCAACAACTAATTTCATGACATATGTCACTGATAATGAACATGAGTTTGGTTCTGAACTTCCTTTGTGCCTATACCCCTTCACCAACCCTCACTCACTCAGCCACTTCCTGCGATAAACCTTACTTCATACATACTGCCAATTCTCAGTACCTGACCCTCACACCCAATTCCCAAAGGCAATCCTTACCCCAGGCTGCACTCACCCTGCGACTTTTCGGTCACTGTGAAAATGACTTAGACATACCTTATGCTCTAATTTCCTCCTTACAGTGATGTAAGAAACAAAGGATAAACTTTTTTTAATGTAAGGCTGCATTAGGCGTTGCACCATCTGGCTTCACTAAGACACCTCAGAATCCGATTTCTAAGCCAGGAGGTCTCCTAACTGAAGATGGGAATGCAGATCCTCTTCAAGTTCATGCTGGGGTCAGCAGCAAGTTAAGAATGCCAATGCTTAATTAAAACTTCAAACAAGAGAAAATCTGCAGATGTTGGAAACCTGAGCAACACACACAAAATGCTGGAGGAACTCAGCAGGCCAGGCAGCATCTATGGAAAAGAGTGCAGACAACGTTTCGCCGACTGTACTTTTTTCCATAGATGCTGCCTGGCCTGTTGTGTTCCTCCAGCATTTTGTGTGGGCTGATTAATTAAAACTTATTTCTTTTACGCATTCAATCAGTTGACAAAAGTAGTGCAATGGTAAGATACTTCCTTTCTGAGGCTTTGTTTTATAAAATGATTGGTACACTGATGTCAAGGTTATTAGGACATCTTTCCTCGATGAAGTTAAATACCAAACCTATTTGCTGCTTAAACACTCTGAATCAGCCAAGCCTGACGACTTCATTGATTTGTATGTATAAAATCATGCAAACAGCAACACAAAAAGAGTGAAAACACAATGTAAAACACAAAAGGCCTATTTCAGTACAGTTCACTGTGAAAAATCACCACAACCACATACTTCAATGAATGAATTTGCAACTAACTTTTTTTGGTTGAACTTCTTGCATCTTTCCGTGATAATTAACTGTAGATTTAGCTGGCACGAGTTGGGCTGTGTCTATTTAAGAAAAAAATGAAAGCAAAACTCAAATGAATGGAGATGGCAAAATGTTTGTCGACAATATTGTTCTAATTGCAGTGTTTTGCACCAAAATAGTGTCACCAGAAACTAGGAGAAAACCTGCCAGGGCCATTTGTATTTCCTTATTAGCTGGTCCAGATCCTTGGCAGGCCACCAAGTGATTCACTGTCACAGATAAATAGACCAGTTGCTACAAATGCAGAAAATGAAAGATAAAAATTGCATTCAAGACAAATTAAGACAGGTTCAGGTCTGATTTTATCAGGTGAGCCCACACAATGTTCAACTTATTGCTGTATTTTACAACCATACAGCACAGATGTATTAATATTGGGGATTTTTGTGTAAAAGGTCACGCTGAATTTATAATGTGCAAAATGCTCTGTCCCTAACCTTAATTCTAATGAACAAAGCAAGTATAGTTGTGCTAGATCCACTTTGTTTTCCATTAATCTGGATCTGTGGACTATACTGTCTAAGCCTTTTAGGAAGCCTGTAAGTGCTGATGTATGCAAAGCTCTAAGTGTGTCTGTGCTGTATGTTCTGATTACTCTCACTCTGATTGCTGTGATTATGATCGTTTTGAATAGTTCTTTCCCTCAATTAACCACAACATCTTCCTGCATTTGGTCTGTTTAGTCTTGTCAGGTTTCCATGAGATCTCCTCTCATTCTTTTATGTTCCAGTGAATATTGGCCTAATCAAGCCATTCTCTCTCCACACGTATGTTTGCCATACCAAGCAATGTCCTGAGACTCTCCCTGTGGGAAGAACATAATTTTTCAGATAATGAGAATAAAACCTCAGACAAAAATCTAGATGAAGTCCCACCAAGGCCTTGGTCCTGTCCTCATTCTCTTACAATGAAGACCAACATACCATCTACCTTCCTATTACTTGTTACCTCTAAATGCTTGTTGTTAGCAACTGGTATACGAAGACACCCAGATTCCCTTTTTCCAATATATCACCATTCAGGTAATCACCTGCCTTACTGTTTTTAGAACTAAAGTGGATAACCTGATATTTATTCACATTGTACTGCATCTGCAATGCATTTGTCCATTCACCACTTTATCTATAAACCACATTGAAACCTCCCTACAGCCTTCTCATAGCTCACAGTACTCCCCTCTAATGAGGAGCTTTATCAAAAGCCTTCCAAAAATCCAAATACACCAGGTCCACTGGTTCTCCCTCATTTAGTCTTTTATGTTCAAAAGATTCCTGCAGCCTTATTAAGCAGGATATTACTTTCATGAACCCATGCTGAATTTGTCCAGTTCCATTAATTCTCTCCAAAAGAGTTCCAATATTACACCTCTTCCAATTGATTCCACCAGTTTTCCTAACACAAATGTTACGCCAATTAGTCTGTAGTTCCCAATGTTTTCTCCTCCTCCTGTTTTTAAATAATACCTGCCACTGTCCATTCTGTAAGGAGCTATTCCTGAGACTAACAAGCTTTGGAAGGTGACTTTCCACTATTTCCAGCACCTCTTCTTTTGGATACAGATGAGAGATCGTCAACCTTTAGCCAAATTAATTCCTCTGTCAACCTTTCTTTACTAATATCAACTCTCTTCAGTTTGCTCCTCCCTCTAGACTCTTGAATCCCTAATATAAGTTCCTTATTTATGGCCTCATAACAGAAGCACCACCAAGGTTTATGTTCTACCATTTCCTTTTTACCAATTTTAAATTCAATGGCCAATTATAAATTCAACAGGGGATCTAGATTTACCTTCACTAATATTTCTCTCCACATATTTCTAGACACTTTTGCTGTAAGTTTTTACACGAATAGAAGAAAACTGGGAGCAGAGATAGCTACAATATGTAAGGTACTAGAATGAGAGCATGCATCCTTACTGTCCTTAAAAATTTTGTAATGCAATTTGCAACACAATAAAATATTGTAACCATTAATTGAGATGGTTCAGTGGAATATCAGTTAAAAGGGTCTATGAAACAAAGTCAAACTTGAAATAATTGTATTTTGGGGAAGACTAGTCCTTGGTAAACAGCAGATAATAAAATGTTATTGTTGACTGGAGGGTAACTGTGGGAACATAATGACCTAGAGCAAATTGTCTTGCAAGCTTGAAGGTGTTGAATATAGTTTATATTAATGCATATGTTCATTTTAACTTTATTCAGAAAATCACTGCGTCATGTTATTGATTTGCAGAGAATCATCGATTTGAACCTCTTTTGCTTCTTAACAGAAGATTGTTGCTTTTGTTTGTTGTAATTCCATAGCTTGTTGAAAATAGCAGGGGTCGTGAAACGAAATACAGATTTGCGGACATGTACAAGAAAGAATAGTGTGAACTTTATAGGAAAACATTCTGGACAATGTAGGAATAATGAGTAGTAAGTGGGATTCAGTGTGCACTAACAATCTGAGGGCAGTGGCTTTTTCCCATTTTATTGCTACTACGATAATAAATGAACTCTTGATTTCTCAGGCTACCTTGTCACGGCCCTTGCACTTTATTTGTTTACTTGTACTGCGTTTTCTCTGTTACTGTGACACTAAATCCTGTATTCTGTGTTTTTTTTTGCTTTTATGATACCTCAATGTACCAACGTATAGAATAATCTCTCTGCATGGCATGCAAACTAAGGGTTTTCACTGTGTCTCAGTGCCTGTGACAATAGGAAAGCAATTACTAATTAGAATGGAAGGACCACAGTGGGCTAGAAATTGGATCTTTGGTGGGCTAACTAGCTGCTGTATAGCACTAACACCAAATCCGAATTTACATGTTATGAAGTTGGAACACTCTTGATTCGAGAAATCGTTACACCGGTTTGACACCTGAAAAAACACGAAAATTTGAACTGCGTATTTCACCGATGGTGGCTATCTTGCGGATTGTGACACATGGGATAGTAATTGAAGGACATGGAGGGAGAGTGGGAGGAATCAGAGAGAGCAACGATGTATAGGTCAGTGGGAGAAGCCCCCTCACCCATTCCCTGACCACATCGTAGGTCTGGCTACACTGTATCGCTGCAGGTAGCACCAAGTTCCTCCAATCTGTGCCAATGTCAGGATAACAGATCAATAAGCCCGAGTTGCAGATGGTATTTCCAATACTCAAGTTATTTCAATGAGACTGGCCACACTGATGTAGTAAAGATTCCAATGGGAGCTTCTTTTATGGATAAAGGCCTACAATGTTTATATGTTTCCAGACAAGTAATTCATGAAGCGTATACTATTTAACAACATTGAATTCTATTCTATTATAAGTAAATTACAAAGGTCTTAAATCAGACATTTCTTCACAATCACAGATGAGAAGGAGGAACAGATGGTGCAATTTCTTGGCAAATGTGTATGCTGTTATACATTTTTTGCTTAAGGTTTTTCCCCCTGTGTTGACCAGTGGTTAACCTACTGGGTCCTAATATTTTCTGCATATTGAGCCCTGATCCCAGCTGTCAGCTGCACACTAGCCCACATTGTCCAACCCTGGCTCCAACCAAGCACACCATCCTGGCCCTCAGCTTTAATGTCATACCAAGCACACCTTCCTGGCCCTCAGCTTCAATGTCATACCAAGCACACCATCCTGGCCCTCAGCTTTAATGTCATACCAAGCACACCATCCTGGCCCTCAGCTTCAATGTCATACCAAGCACACCATCCTGGTGTTCATAAACCTGCAGAAGCTAAGGTTCAGGGTATGAGAGAGGGTGAAGGGAATGTACAGTGATGAGGGATGTAGTGGGCAAGGCCTCCAGTGTTTCAATGCTCAGCAATGTTAGGGCATAAAGTCCAGTCATTTTCATCCATCTTGCCTCTGGCCTCACTAAGGCCCATGTCCTACCTGATGTGCAGTGATTACCCCATATTAAGACCACACGCTGGCAATTTCCACTCCACAATTTTAAAGCTTGTGACTGGAATATCAAAATCCTCATGGACAACCCTAGCAGCCATTCTGCTATCATAGTTCATCAACTTGGATGTTTTTGCATCAACATCACCACTCTGTTCTTCTACTTTCTCTTGGAGAACAGACAGGTCTTCACAGAGTGAGGTTTGCCATCAAGACTCAACTAACCTGGTTACTCAGTGACTCCTGCTGCATAACTAATGAATGCCTTGTGAGCCATTAGCTCGCTGTAACTTGGAATCATTATTCCATGGTCACCTGTGCATATAGCACAACTCTAGAAGCTTTGGACAAGATGAAGGAAGACTCGGCAATGCCCTTGACAAAGGCCTGTTGTGCATTCCATCCAAGATGAAAATCATGTTAGGAAACCTCAGCATCAGGGTGGGGAAGTTTATGATCCTTTGGTAAGTTGTGATTAGCAAGAAAGGAGTATTAGAGGGGGGAGGCTGACAACATTGTGGACCATGAGCTTGTCATAATGAACAAAACTTGTGACACATCACCGTCCGTGCATAGGCACCTGGGACCCAAGAAGGGAACTGGAAAGATGCCCATATCAACTGCACCATGACATTGGGTGATGATGTCTGCTGGACCCACCATCATATAATCAGCACTATTATTTCTATCAACCTAGCTCCTAAACATCAACATCAAGAGGCATGTTGCAACAAAATACCAATGTCAAAGTTGTCAATAATCTGAATTTTATCAGAAAATATCTCACAACTTGTTGACAGCCTACAGAAATTGCTAAATATCCATAGCTTATGAGCTGTGCTGAAACCTGCCTTAATTGACACTGGTGAAGAGACCATTGGCTTCTCCACCAAGAAGTGCCCTGAGAGGTTTGATAAAAATAACTGGGAGATTTCCGAGACAATTTAGATGTGTCCAAACTAGAAGCTCCAGTATTCTTCAATGGAAAATAAAATAGTTTTGCTGTTACTTGAACAGAAGGGTCCAACAGAAAAGCTATGAGCTAAAGAACAGATGGTTGGGTGCAATTCACGGACAAATTGACATGCATGACCTCCTCAATTCCGTCAAGACCATCTACAACCCAGTTACTCCATGTTGTCTGTCACTGAGAGCCAAGAAGGGGATGAGCCAATCATGTACAGAGGGAGTCAACAGTCAGAGGAAGCAACATTTTGAGACTTCCTCGTGAGGTCCCTGATGTGACTGCGCTCCACAGCAACCTATCTGGTCCAATCTTGCAGCCACTCCGAGGTCCCTGATGTGACTGTATTCCACATTTGGTCCAATCTCGCCACCACTCCTTACTGATAGGAAGGTCGTAAGCCAGCAAGTGAATGTTAAGTCCTCAGGAGTGGAGGGAGTACCTGCTGAAGTTCCAGCACTCGACATCAAAGAGCTTCAGTCACCAATCCACAACCTCATCGCCTGCATTTCAGAGGAGGAGGATACAACAGGGGAATGTGTACAATATATGCTATAATTAAGGAAGTCTGACTGTGGCAAGTACAGAGAGTTCTCCCTTGCTGCCTGTCACAGGGAAAGTCATCACTAGGGACCTCCTCAGTTACCTTATCCCAGTGGCCTATGAGCTGCTTCCCAAATCACTGTGTAGATTCCATTCATCCAGGGAACAGGAACGGCATCATGAGACAACTTCAAGACTATGTGTGATAACTATGCATGGCCTTTATGACCTCATCAAAGCGACTGACTACAACCATCACCAGGAAATGTGGAAGAGCCTTCGCAAATTCTGCTGAACACTTAGACGTTCTTCTCTGACTTGGGCTTGCTTGGTGATACCTACGGAGCACTGGGACAATAA